>NC_142869.1:65312500-65912500 GCF_051225735.1 Oryctolagus cuniculus
ATCCTCTCTGGGTAGCATGCTTCTGGTGCAAAAAGTGCTATGGGGGCAAACTAGCAAGTGATTCATTTTTTTTAAAGATTTATTTATTTATTTGAAAGTCAGAGTTACACAGAAAGAGAAGGAGAGGCAGAGAGAGAGAAAGAGGTCCTTCATCTGCTGGTTCACTCCCCAATTGGCCACAACAGCTGGAGCTGCGCCAATCCAAAGCCAGGAGCCAGGAGCTTCTTCCAGGTCTCCCACATGGTGCAGGGGCCCAAGGACTTGGGCCATCTTCTACTGCTTTCCCAGGCCATAGTAGAGAGCAGGGTCAGAAGAGGGGCAGCCAGGACATGAACCGGTGCCTCTATGGGATGTTGGTGCCACAGGCAGAGGCTTAGCTTGCTATGCCATAGTGCTAGGCCTAGACTACCACTTTTAAAACATTTCAAAATGTCTTTACTTTTCTGGGATTAAGATTTTTTAAAAAATCAATTTCAGGCACCGGCACTGTGATGCAGCGGGTTAAAGCCCTGGCCTGAAGCCAGCATCCCATATGGGTGCCGGTTCGAGACCTGGCTGCTCCACTTCTGATCCAGCTCTCTGCTTTGGCCTGGGATAGCAGTGGAAGATGGCCCAAGTCCTGGGCCCCTGCACCCACGTGGGAGATCCAAAAGAAGCTTCTGGCTCCTGGCTTCCAATCAGCACAGCTCAGGCCATTGCGGTCATCTGGGGAGTGAACCAGCAGATGGAAGACCTCTCTCTCTGTCTCTCCCTCTCTCTGTAACTCTTTCAAATAAATAAAAAGTAAATCTTTAAAAAAATCAATTTCACAATTCAGTAGTGTCTTACATGAGGTCAAACCTATAGAAAGGCTTTTTTTTTTTGCTAGTAATATTAACATTCAATAATATTCATTTAAAGGTAAAATATAATAAAAACATACATTATCAATTTGCAAGGATTGCGGTTCTGTTGTCCGTTAAGAAACTGGAGACTTTCTCCTTCACTGATGGCGGCTAGAAAGCTGTCTTCAGGAGATAAACTCAAATGCAGTAAGAGAGCCTGGAAGATTGTATCACAGAACTACTTACTGGAAAATGACTCATTACTGATGTCACATCATATGATTGAATAGTACATAGCCACGAAGATTATAATTGTAAGGATTAAAAACATGTGACATGGTTATGAACCAATGTTAAAACAGGCAAGTTTCAACTAAATATGATCTCAATTATGTATTTACAAAGTAGAAGGAATATAACACTTATCAAAATAAGCTATAAAACACCAAAAGACTTCTGTTTGGGAGCTAAGATTATGAATTAATCGGATTCTTTCTCGATACTGTTCTGCATACGCAAACGTTTCTACAACGAACACAAATTTCTTCTATAATTGCATTTTTAAAAATAGAAACCCCACCACACACCATCACCTTGCCCCATTTTCTGGGAAACATGCTTGGCACACAAAAGAAGAACTCGCCAGCACCAAGCGCGCCTTCCGCGGAACGTTTCCTGTGTCTCTAATCACACGGCAGCTGTTGGCTCGGTGCGAGCCTGCTCCGAGTTTTATAGAAGCAACAATTCTTAATTGAGCGCTTTGAAGGGACTTCAGAACCTCGCAGCGCGCGGAGGAGGGGCGCTCTCGCTGGCCGGCCTGGCTTGTAACACAGTGGGGAATGGTTCCCAGGCACAGTTACAGCCCTCCCTGTTGCTGTGCGCCTTTCCCAGCGGCTCAGGCACAAGGAGGCATCTTGCAAGTCTATGGGTAAAACCTCGCTTGTCTAAAGGAAGGCCCTGGACCCAGAGTGGGCCTGAGCCCAGGCCTCCGCACCAAGCCCCTCATCGCCGCTGGGTTTCTTTCCCTAGCCAGATGCCGGCTCTGGGATTTCTTTGCTTTACTGGGGGGCGGGGCGGGGGGGAGCCCAAGGGCTTGACTTGGAGAAGCCTGCACTCCATGCTGTGTCTGCCTTCCTGCTGCTGGTCACAGTGACATTTCCTGCAGGGCACATCACTGACTCCCAAAGGCTTCCTTCCCTTTCAAAACCCACACAGGGGAACCTGGAGTATTTCCCGACTTTGATGGGGGCAGGTGGTCGAGCGGAGGGAGGGGCCCCCACCACAGAGCATGAGTGCTGTTAGGGTCATAAAAAAGAAAACACAGGTGGCCCTCTGTATCCGTGGGCTCTGCATCTGCGGATCCCACCAACCGTGGTTGAGAATACTTAGGGGAAAAAATGCATGCAGCCGGGTTTTCCCTGTCATTATTGCCTAAACAATATGGCCCCGCAAGTAGGACAGGGCATTTACAAGTAGTCCAGAGATGATCTGCATCCGCAGGAGCCTGTAGTAGGTTGTGTGCAAATATTGTCCCGCGTTATATAAAGGACTTGAACGTCCAGGCCTGGCACCCATTCCCCACTGATGTTGAGGGCTGAGCGTGCAGGGCGTTTCTCACTGGCCTGGGGGGAGGGAAGGAGACCAGAGGGATGGTGGGAGGGAGCTGGAGCCCAGGGCTTTCTCAGGGGCCATTCAAGGGCCTGGGCTGTCCAGGAAGGACTCACCGTCGTCTTTGTGACTTCCATGATCACAGTCGAGTCATCAGATCCACGTGGCGAAGCAGGGAAGAAGACAGATTTGATTAATTACGAAATTCACAACGAAACCAGCTTTAATGCTTTTCTGCTTGTTGACAGCCATGCATAACATTTTGGTAAACCTTGCTCATCTTCACCTCCTGCCCCTGCCCCTGCCCCTGCCCCCTACATGCTCCCCCTCCACAGAGACACGTCTGCCTCTCTTGACTCCTTGGGATTATCCGATGCACTATGTTCTGTCTTTAAAAGCATTTATTTTATTTATTTGAAAGAGTTTCAGAGAGAGGGAGGGAGAGGCAGATCAAGAGAGACAAAGAGCTCCTCCATCCGCTGTCTCACTCCCCAAATGGCCACAACAGCCAGACCACCTGGCCAGGTTGAAGGCATGAACCTGGAACGCCCTCAGGGTCACCCACATGAGTGGCAGGGACTCGAGCACTTGGGCCACCTTCCACTACCTTCCAAGGCACCTTAGCAGGGAGCTGGATTGGAAGTGGAGCAGCTGGGACTCAAACTGGTCCTCATATGGGATGCTGGCATCACAGGCAGCAGCTTAACCCACTGTACCCTACCACCAACCCCTAGATACTGTGTTTTTAAAATGTGTTTTAATTTAGAGACCTTAGTCATTTGTTCTTTACCTATGTTTTCTTTTACATAACACAATGTACCTTAGTCTTCCTTTCATATTAGCAAATACAGAATCCCATCCTTATTTTTGTGATTTTGTAGTATTTACATGATATAGCACACCTTAATTTATTTTAAAGTATCATTATAGATATTTCATTTAGTTTCAATTTATTTTATTAGTAGTACTCTATTCTTTTACATTACTGGTAATAGAATACAGATATGAGGAATAATATTTATTGACTTTTCCAAATGTCTCTTTTCTATAACTTTCTAGAAGTAGAATCAGTAAGTTCAAAGATACATACGTTTCACACTGTGGCTTATATAGCTAAACTGCTTTCACAGAGTTTTATATCTATCTATCTATATATATATATATTTTTTTTTTGATGAACTAAACTCCAACAAGGAGAAAGGTTCTGACACAGCAGCAGGTGTACACCTGTGATGTGTTTCTGACTGCCCAAAGTTGCCGCCTTCTTTCCCTCTGGGAGACAGATGGAGAGCTCTCTTCCATTAGGGACATGCTCACGTGCAAGCTGCCCCACCTCCTGGGACCTCGGTGACCCTCGTGGGTAACAGCGTTGTGCTCCACCACCCTTTCCATGGCCAAGATTATCCACTGTTTTATGATACCTGGGGGGAGATGCAGCAGCCAAACACCGTTCTGCTGCCAGCCTGCCTTACAAACTTCGGTTTCTGTCCTATTCTATGTCTCTGCCTCCATGCCCAGTGGACAGCTCAGCCTGTGCAGTCTAAGACAGCACATTATGGCCCAGGGTGGCTTATCTCATCCATCCATCTTCCTACAAATATCCACATAACTCATGGCCCCATCTGTCTGTGGCCTTTGCACAAGTGTCACTTAGGGTTTTCGCGGTCACTGCATCCACAGCGGCACCCCCTCAGCCTCCGACCTCTACTCTCTACTTCCTCTTTCTTCATAGCACTCACATCTAAAGTGTTACCTGTTATGGACACTCTCTTTGTCACAGACTCCATGAGGACAGAGTTGACACCTAGAGCAGTGCGGGCACATGGTAACCTGACGTATGTGTTGATCGGGTATGGCACAGGAGCGAGCAGGGTGGGGGTACTCCATGAACTCACCCAGCATCGGCTGTCCTCCTGTCTTCAGCACATGGAATGCAGATGAGAGTTCACAGCTGTGTCCTTTGGGAATGGGACACTGGGCTTAGGCTCACATCTTGGTGAACCTTATTCATCGAGGGCCAATGTGGCAATGCTGGACAAGAGCACTAGTCACAGGGAGAGCAGTGCGACCACATCACAGATTTCCAAAACACTTTTCTGTACACGAGTACCATGTCCAACCTGTTCATAATGCCCTTGCTTTCACCAGTCACCAAGAAACAGGGGTTAAACAGGTTGACTAAAAGGCCTGTATAATCCAGAGAGATAATATACAGACAGGCCAGTGTGTCAGATATCAGGAAGCAGTGGCGACCATGGACAGCCACAGAACTCAGGCCTGACCCAAATAGTGCGGCTGCTTCTCTCCTGTCCACTATACCCCATGGCATGAGGAATGTATGCCTAGAGTTTTGTCCAATTTGGTGACTCCAAGACAACTCTACAATATGGATGCTGTATAAGATCTTCTGTTAAAAAACATGGACAACATTAAAACATTGCACCAGATGAATTGTGCAAACACAATGCAAAGTAGCTGTATATGTACCCTGGCAGGGTGGGATCCCTGTTGGAATAAAGACTTTCCCTTGCCTTGTACCACAGTGCAGCCCTAGGCTACGTGTTTTTTTTTGTTTGTTTGTTTGTTTGTTTTTGTTTTTTATTTGAAAGAATTACAGAGGGGGGGGGGTCTTCCATCCACTGGTTCACTCCCCAATTGGCCACAACGGCCAGAACTGTGCAGATCTGAAGCCAGGAGCCAGGAGTCTCTTCCAGGTCTCCCACATGGGTGCAGCGGCCCAGGGGCTTGGGCCATCTTCCACTGCTTTCCCAGGCCATAGCAGAGAGCTGGATCGGAAGTGGAGCAGCCGGGTCTTGAACCAGCACCCATATGGGATGCCGGCGCTACAAGGCCAGGGCGTTAATCCGCTGCACCACAGCACCAGCCCCATGTTTTAAGGTGTCTCTTTCCCTAAGACAATGGCAAAAAACTTCTATTTGCATTCAGATCTCCCTGTTGGAGATTGGAAGCCAGTTACTAAGAATTTCTACTAAAGTGCTCCTTTGAAACAACTTTTTAATTAAGTTACAGCCCCAAGACCCACTGAATACCTGGTTAGCCTATAGTTCCATTAGCAACCTGGAGAAAAGTTCTGTAGCCACTTGTGGGTTTACCTTCTTACTTAGTTCTAAGGACAGACAGAAACACAGGTAACCAAGATGGACTGAAACGTTGATGGGCAGAGAGCTCCAGGCGAAATGTGGCTGGCCCTGAAGACTGCAGGCCACTGAGGCTGCAAACGGGCACAGTGTGGGCACAGCCGGTAAACCAGCATGGACACAAGAGGGACCGGAGGTTGTGCTGTTGCTCACTGGAGCGGAGACAGATGGGCGAGGTCTACAGGGAAGACACATCATCTCCTGCAGGGACCTAGGGAGGTGGGCACATGGCCACAGAGTAGCCATGACACACAGCCTGCTGCCTGCCTCAGAAGAGATGGGCGGGGACCAGTCACCTCTGGTTCTGGTAGGTGTTTTATCTCTTCTAGGATTCTTTTCTGCAGTTGAAGTGGGTGGAGCATTTCTTAGAATTTCAAGGAGAGTGTTAAGTATGTTGCATTTTCCTTTGGCCGCAGTAATAGACACATTTGATGGTGACAGCTCTTGGCAGAGTGGTTAGAAGCCGGGGTGCAGGACTTGCTCGGATATCGAGTAGGTACTCAGTAAATACTTCACCTACGTGCACTACACTACTCATTGCATGGCTCATGTAATATGTCTCGCGCATCATGCAGCTTGGCAGGGAGTGGAGTAAAAATGTGTCCTGTCGGCAAACTTGCCACCAGAGCACCGCCTTCTCCTCGGGGAGTTGTTACTGAGCGAGGGTTCTCGTGCCTTGCCTGTGCTTCTAGAACTAGGTGGGCCAGGAGAAGGCAATCTGCACTCAGCTCGCACGGTCCCTTAGTATCTCCCGCGTTCTTCCTCCTCTGTCGTCTCTTCTCTTCTCCTCCTAACTTTTTGATCAGCCTAGAAGAGCCTAGCTTATGTGGCCGCAATCCGCAGCCTCTACACTTCAGTGGCTTCCCATAGCAAAACTCTCTATAGACTGGAGGACGCCCCGGACAAAGGTCTTCGGGAGCTCGCCCAGCCTTCGAAGCCGCTGCCGTCTGATGGCGCTTCCGCACCCCGGGCAGCATTTCCACCCTCCCCAGGCTGCGCATGGAGCACTTGATTGTCTACAGAGCATCGTGGAGCTGACCACGCATCGTTATTGCTAGTTAAGGACTAAATGGCTTCACTTGTTAAAAATTTCCACGTGGCCACCCGGGCCTTTGGGCGCTGTGAGGGACGAAAGAGGCTGATCCCCAGGCCCCATGTTTCCAGATGAAGAGAGCTCGCGTGGCAGAGGAGGGACGTGCCGGGCTGCAGGAGGCTGCCTCTGCCAGGGGTGTATCGCGTCCTGTCGGGTAAGTCCCTTTCCCTGTGTGGCCTCGGCTCGCTCCCTGCAAAACGGGGTGCTGGTGAACGTGCGTCCTGAAGCAGCTTCCGGAGCTGGGAGTCTCTGGGTTTGGCAGATCTGCTGGTCTCCCTGCACAGATAGGACGTGTGACTCAAGGGTATAAAAGGGCACCATAGTCTCACTGTCCACAGAAAAGGAGAAAGCAAAACTGGGTGAAGAGCAGATGAATGCAGCTGGAAAACCGTTAAACTCTGAATGCGCAGCCTCGAGGTGCGGGTTTGTGGACCGTATTCATCGCTTAATTTCCTCAAATAAAATTGCTCGGCTTGTTTGGGTCAGTTTTACTCTTTGTAGGGCCGCCTCTTGGTTTTTTTCTTTTTCCCCTCTTGTAAACATTTTCGTGTCAGAAAATGCTGAGGATGGAAATATTAGGGAATTTAGATGCAGCTTGTTGAGACAGCCGGGATAGAGCCATCAGCTGTCGGTGATTTCCCCCAAAGTTGAAGGTTATAATTTTTCTACTCTTCCTAAGAAATAATGGTCTCTTGGAATGTGCACGTAAATTAGTCATAGTGTGTCCTGAGAATTGGTCTCTGTAATACATCCTGGTCTCTGAAAAAGAGCTGCCGTTGTATAATGGATTTTAGAAGTCTCCAAAGCTGGTTCAACTAACATATTTGTTAGTCTAATAAATGATATTGCTCTTGTCAAGATTTTCCATATAGCACAATTTAATAGAGGAATCAATAGTTTCTCAGACATGACAAAAGGGCCTGGGTGTGCTTTGATGGGAGACACAAAGTCTCTTGTTGTTCTAATAAAGCCCAAATAGAAAAAAAAAGTTTTTTTCCCCTTTCAAGTGTATTTTTATGAAGGTAAAATATACATACCACTTTCTGTAGGAAAATATTTGTTTATCAATATTTTCTCCTACAGTGTCTTTTTTACTCTGTTATTACACATGAATATGCATTTTGTTTTCATCTTACTCCTTCCTCTTATTTGATGAGCTGTCACTAGGACAAGCCTCTTCAGGGAAAATCTCAAGTCTTGAGGTATTTTGATCCATCGGGTCCATGGACTATTTCTTTACAAATCTGTTTAGAAAGGCTGTGGGCGAACCTTGGCATCTACCCACATTTCTTCTCGTCAAAACTTCTCAAAGGCCGTGGAAGAGGAGTTGCACAGCACAAAGCAGCCCCGGCAGTACCCGGCAGAGAGAGAGGGCGGTTAAGGTGGTGTGCACCCCTGACCCTTGCCGCCATATTGATACCTTTGCCGACTTAAGTTAATGGGTTAAAGAAATCTCTTTTGGACATGTTGAAGCTATTTGGAAAGATTTTTGCACTGGTACTGAGACTATTAGAACATCTGTGTGTCTCTTCCTCAGCCAAGACATTGAGTTTTTGCCATGGAATGTGCTATTTGGAGGGTGTCTGACTTTCACGAATATGGGTTCTACTTACTGGCAGAAGTAATTTGCTGACCTTGTCTCTTAGCAGCTATCCCCAAATAACACGATGTGCAAACATGAAGCCAAGAATGGGCATGAAAATGACTGGCAGGGACAAATCTTACCAACTGGATGAGAGCTTGCTCTTTGCAAAGGTTAACTGTAACAGCTGAGGTTATTGGCTGTGGCTATCTTTTACAACGGAAATGGTCTCTGATGTTTTCAGAGAAGCCAAATGAGTCCCCCAGTGGGTTAGGGGACCTACAATTGACCATAGAGATGAGTTGTGCTGCAACAGTGGTTCTCAACTAGATTATATGTTAGAATACTTGTGAGGGGAGATGCTTTGCAAGATCCCTGATGGCTTGGTCCTGTCCCTTGAGATTCTGGACTCACTTGCTTTCGGGTGGGACCTGGGCAATTGACTCCCCGACTCTTCCTCCTCTTCGGGTCTCAGAGCCACGAGCCACCTGCCTAGAGCAGTGCTACCAAAAGTGTACCGCCTTGCCAGCTGCAGCATCACGTTGACATTTGTTAGAAACATGCCCGGGGGTGGAGCACAGAGATCGGGAATTTGAGGCTTTCCATAAGTTTCTGGAGGCTTAGCCATGATTCTCGATTGTTAGCACCTAAAGGGCTTTGTAAAACGCAGATGGCTGGGTACCACCCCCAGACTTGCTGATCCCGTTGTCGCAGAATGGGATCTGAGCACTTGTTTCTATCAGCTTCTCTGGACGGAGATTTTGCGTGTCACTAGTCTCACCTTGCCTTGGAGACACGAGCTTTTATCTAATTTGCACAGGTAGCTGTTTTAAGATGCTAGGATCTCAGCTGTGTTATAGATGAACTTATAGAACTAATTGCTTTGGCCAGAACCTTTTTTTTTCCTTAAGCTTTTTCCAGCAGGGATACAAAGCATAGACGAAAACTCCAAATATCCAGCTTTATTGCAGATGATAACTATTTGACCATTTGACTAAGACAATTTGCCAGTTTTATTAGGGTGAAATGAATTGGCTTGAAAGATTTTTTTCCTTCGCTGTATTGATTGGTGGAATGAATTAGGCAAATTGATGGGAGGTTTTGATGGTCAGACACACTTCAGTAGAACCTGTTATTTCCTTAGAGGTAGGAGTGGAATAGAAGCTAACATCATCAGGAAAAGGTAATATAGCTCTTTCTGTTCCACGGATAGACTGGATAACATATGAGGCTGTGGTTCTCCATAGGTATTTGGGGTGGTGGGAGGGAGAGGATGGAGGGTCCTCTCTAGATGACTGCTAAAAACCCTGAGAGCCATTGATTGGGAGCAGGGTTCACAAATTCAAATGTCTCCAAGAGCTGGGAGGGAGGGGCCGGGCGGGGCAGGCAGTGGGGCCTGTAGTCCTCTGCCTGTGTTTGGGGAGCAGCTCTGCCCCTGCTCCAGCTGACACTGGCTATGTGAGAACACTGCGCAACATGGTGAGAGTTTCTGGTTTTAAAAGAAAAGCCAGGATTCCCACTTTCCTTAGAAATTTCTTGCTTTTTGAGTGTTGGCATTGCATTTTCAGGAAATGTAAAAGCCTTACACCAGCCAAACAAGACACCTGTGACAACCTGGTCCTGCAGGGTGCCTTTTCTAGGCCGAAGACTCTACAAAGAATCATTTAAACTGAATCCTACGCAAAGCAACCTGAGAAATATACCCATTCTCCTGACTGGCTTTCCAGCATTGTGACTCCCAGGGATATACAGACAGCAGGGAAAATATCATTAAAAATTTTATAAAAAGTTGTGCAGAAGCTTTTAAAAGGATAATTTAAATATCTCAGCTTATCCAGCTTATATGTGTCCAGATTTTATTATAATCATTGTCTTTGATATACTTATGATATACTTTGGATGAATTTCAGTTGTTAATGCATGGAATTAGCAAGATAGGGATTGGAAAAATCTCCAATTCTGTGGAAGAGTGACCACAAAATAACACTGAGGGGCTGGCACTGTGGCATAGTGGGTAAAACTTCCACCTTCAGTGCTGGCATCCCATGTGGGTGCTGGTTCGAGTCCTGGCTGTTGCACTTCCAATCCAGTTCTTTACCATGGCCTGGAAAAGCAGTAGAAGATGGCCCAAGTCCTTGGGTCCCTGTACCCTCATGGGAGACCCAGAAGAGGCTCCTGGCTCTTGGCTTCAGATAGGCCCAGCTCCTGCTGTTACAGCCATTTGGGGAGTGAACCAGCAGGTGGAAGACCTCTCTCCCTTTCTCTTTCTCTCTCTGCCTCTGCCTCTCTGTAACTCTGCCTTTCAAATAAATAAAAAGTAAATATTAAAAAAAGGAACATTGAAACAAAAAACTTGAAAGCTCAGTGGTGTACCCTGTAATTATTGCATCTTGGTCACACAGGCCCGACTGTTTTCCTGCACATTGAATTATTGTAGCATTAAGTTCCTGTATCATTTAGGAAATAGATGGCTGAGGAGTGACTGCAAAGAGAATCTTAAAAAACAGGCATCACATTCCTTTTTATTATGTTTATCTGTCTTCCCAAGGACAGGAGAGTTGCTTTCCATCTGCTTAAATCTTGGACTGGCACATCCAGCCCTGAGGTGCTCAAGGTTTGGGGGTCTCGCTCCAAGGCCTGACATTGCACTTGACATTCGTGCCCACTCCCATCTTATGGTACAAGTTTCTTTGCTCTCTGCCGCCTTTGTCGATAGCCTTGTCATCTGTAGCAGCCGGCAGTGTGGAGTGGCCTTGCAGGGCAGAGCCTGTGGTTGGCGTCGTGATGACCACATCTCATGCTCATTATGTATTGAATTTCAGTTTTTGAGGTCTCTGAAGGTAGAATTTGGTTCACATTGGCAGGTCGGCAGAGGGAACCTTTCCAGGGATGGGATCCAAGGTTGTCACTGTTGCTCTTGGAACATAAATACAGAGTAGCAGCCAGTGGGATTTCCCTATGGTCCACGGTGGCTTATGGGAGATAGGAATCATCTTAGATATTCACATCTGGCTAATAAGAAAGCGGTATTCTGTTTCACTCTTAGGATTTCTCCTCTGTGTCTTCTGTCTTGGGGCCCCTGTGGAGATGATGGAATTTGTATATTCTTGGATCTCCAAGCCCAGTGCCATCCAATTTCTGCTTAACCACGAATAAAGCTTCTACAAAAAAAAAAAAATAAAAAAAAAAAAAAAAAAAAAAAAAGCTTCTACAAACTCAGACTGCAGAAATCTAAGATTGGGAAGGTATGCAGGCATGTTGCAGTTTGGAGAACAAACACATTTTTGCCTGATGTAATTTCATACTTTGGAAAGTCTCTGCAAAAGAGATAGGAACAGGCCCACATTTAATTGGACAATTTTAAAAAGAAGAAAAATATTATGGAAATTGAAAAGACAATTTGGATCCTGACTCGAGTCTTGGTATGAGTTTGGAATGTTCTAATCTGTTCAGCACAGGCCAGAAATAGTTTCTTAAGGAGAACCATGTAGGTGCCTAAAAACTAACCTTGGCCTCCGTTAGCCACCTCTGCCTTTGGTGCTTAGGCAGATCCGTTTGTGATGGCTATTTCACAGGTGTGGCTGTCGAGGGAAGTGGATGTAGATTCTAAGCCTGCTTCACGTGGTGTTGCCACGTGCCAGTTCCTGTTGCAGCATTGCCAGCTACAGAATTATCCATCTTTTCCCAACCACATGACTTGAGCTAGTTCTAACTTCTCTGGTTACAAATTTCTTTATAAAACCGAAGTGATAATATTTGCCCTGCTGCCTCATGAAGTTTAGACAACCAAATGAGCTAATATATCTAGAAGCGCTTTTCAGGGGCTGGCATAGTGGCACCGTGGGTTAAACTGCTGCTTGTGACACTGGCATCCCATATCAGAGCACTGGTTTGAGTCCTGGTTGCTCTGCTTTCAATTCGGCTTCCTGCTAATGTGCCTGGGAAAGCTTAAGATGATGGCCCAAGTGCTGGGGCCCTGGCACTCATGTAGGAGACCCAAATGTGTTTCCTGACTCCTGCTTGAACCTGGTGCATCCTTGGCTGTAGTGGCCATCTGGAGAGTGAACCAGTGGATGGAAAAATTGTTTCTCTCTTTCTGCCTTTCAAATAAGGAAATCATTTTAAAAAACTGAAAGTGCTTTTCCAATTGCTATATGGTAGAGAGATAGAAAGAGGTGTTTGTAAGTATGACTTCTAGTCTAAATCACAAGGGTGTCCACGGGGTCAAAGGTCCACAGGAAAGGCGTTAGGAGCTTTGGTTGTAAGACATGGGCGTATGTCTGCCTTCTCAGCTTCTCGGCTCAATGCTTTCTGCGTCTCTGTTTTCCTCATCTGTAAAACAGCTACAGCAGCTACCTCACAGAGCAATTGCGAGGATCAAATGAAACATATACAAGAGGATTTCAGAAATTTCATGCAAAATGCCATTAAAAGATAAATTTATTTTGGTGCAAGAACTTTGAAATCTAAATGTACAAGAGTCTTTAAAAATTCATGGAAAAAGCCCTGCCCCACGCTGCCAGTCCCATGCCTGAGCCCTGCTCCAAGCCAGCCCCATCTTCCCACCCCCCACCTTTGCCCGTGTTCACCACTGTGTGCAGCAGCACCGCCAGAATGTCTGACAAACTGCCCTACAAAGTGGCAGACGGTGGCCTGGCTGCGTGGGGATGCAAGGCTCTGCACATCGCCGAGAACGAGCTGCCAGGCCTGACGCGCAGGCGGGAGATGTGCTCGACCTCCACTCCGCTGGAGGGCGCCTGCATCGCCGCCTACCTGCACGTGACCATGGACACTGCCGCTCTCATTGAGACCCTTGTTGTCCTGCGTGCTGAGGTGCAGTGGTCCAGCTGCAATATCTTTTCTACCCAGGATTCCAGTGTACCCAGGAAGGACGTAACAGACAGGAGTAACTGGTGCACTGCACAGGCCCTCGACTTCCAGCCCAGGCCCCTCAACATGACCCTGGATGATGACAGTGACCTTACAGACCTCGTCCACACCAAATACCCACAGCTGCTGTTGGGCCTCTGGGGCATCTCTGAGGAGACCATGGCCAGGGTCCACAACCTCTACACAATGATGGCCAGAGGGGTCCCGCAGGTGCCTGCCACCAATGCCAGTGACACTGTCACCAAGAGCAAGTTTGACAACCTCTATGGCTGCTGGGAGTCCTTCATAGATGGCATCAAACAGGCTGCAAATGTGATGATTGCAGGCAAGGTGGCAGTGGTAGAGGGCGAGCAGGCTATGGTGACGTGGGCAAGGACTGAGGGGTTCTGGGGTCCTGTGTCATTGTCACCTAGATCGACCCCATCGATGCATTGCAGGTTGCCATGGAGGGCTAGGAGGTGACCACCGTGGATGGAGCCTGTAGGGGGCCAACATCTTGGCACTAGCAGGGGCTGTGTGGATATCCTGCTCTGGCGGCACTTGTAGCAGATGAAGGGTGGCACACTGCGTGTGACATCAGACACTTGGACGTGGAGACTGACATAAGTGGCTCATAGTCCATAGTGAGAATGTTGTGGACTGCGATTGGCTGCAGAGTAGGCGCTGCCGTCTCCTGCTTGCCCAGGGCCGGCTGGTCAGCCTGGGCTGGGCCATGGGCCGACCCACTTCCCCATGAGCAACTCCTTCACGGACCAGGTGCTGGCATGGAGCTGGGGTCCCACCCTGATGAGTACGCTGTTGGTGTTCACTTCCTGCCCAAGAAGCTGGAGGAGGCAGTGGCTGAAGCCCACCTGGGCAAGCTGAGTGTGTAGCTGACCAAGCTGACCGAGAAGCAGGCCCGGTACCTGGGCGTGTCCCATGATGGCCTTCTCAAGCCTGATCACTATGGCTACTGAGAGCCAACCCTACCCTTCACTTCCAATGCCCCGGCCCTACCTCTCCTCTCCAAGAGCAAGTGGCACCACCTTTGCAGTTGCTTTGTCAGCGATGTCCCCTTTCGACTCCCTGGGGCCTGTCACTCAGTCTTTGCCCTTGGCATTCCTTGTATTCCAGGTGTGGCACAGGGAATTGAGAGGCCCCTCTCCAAGCCCTGGTCGTAATGGAGGTACAGGAGACATCCATAGGGAACCACGAACACAGGGAGCCCAGGGGTCTCAGAACTGCTAAGTCAGTCCTGCTTTAGGTAGGAAGTTGTAGCGATGCCATGCACTGCACCAGCTAGGCCTTCACTTGGCCCAGAGTGTTGGAGCCAGGAACTTGGTTTACAGGTTCGCTCATTCCCAGCCCCTGGTGGAAGAGGAGGCACGCCATCAGGGGACCTGCTGACGCTTGAATGTTTCTGAGAGCCTGGCTGAGGCCTGGGCCTTCTCGTAAACCCCAGGATACTGACCAAGGTTAGTCATTTTACAGGGGTTAAACTAACCCCTCTAAGAGACAGCCAGAGGTTGAGAGGGGCCAGAAAAACCGGAGAGCAGGCCTAGATCTGCCATCACTTTGTGAGAGGATGGTTTCTATCACAGCCCTGGGTCCAAAAGATGTTATCTTGGCTCATAGTATTTGTTTATATAATGTGTAGTGTGTTAGAAGAAAGCAGGGAGGTGGGTACATAAAATCTTGGTGCCTAAAAAAATTTCATGGAAAATGTGTATTGTGGGAAAAAAAACTGCATAGATTTCAATTTTTATATCATTTTCTGTGAACTTTTGGAAGCAACTTTGTAATGAAAGTCCTTACACAGCTAGGTTCACACTGCAAGCTTAATAAATGTTGCATATACTCGCTGAGCCGTGCAGTGATAACAATATTCCAAAAGCATGTGCAATATCAAAGGGCATCTGAGCCACGTTTTGGCCCAGCCCAGTTCATCTAATAAGTCTACACAAGACAGAGTTCAATGCCTACTGTTGAGGAGGAGGCTGGCGAACTGAACCTTCCCCAACCCAGCCCCATCCCACTTAAATACTGCGACTACCTTAAATAACATATCTCAGTGCTTTTCTTCCTGGAAAAAACATTACTCCTCTGAATGTCTTCTTGTATAATGCAAACACCTCAGGGTGCAAAGCACATTATTCACCATTCACTCTTTTTTTTTTTTTTTTTTTTTTTTTTTTGCAGAGTGGACAGTGAGAGAGAGAGAGACAGAGAGAAAGGTCTTCCTTTTGCCGTTGGTTCATCCTCCAATGGCCGCCGCGGCCGGCACGTTGCAGCCGGCACACCGCGCTGATCCGATGGCAGGAGCCAGGTACTTATCCTGGTCTCCCATGGGGTGCAGGGCCCAAGCACTTGGGCCATCCTCCACTGCACTCCCTGGCCACAGCAGAGAGCTGGCCTGGAAGAGGGGCAACCGGGACAGAATCCGGCGCCCCAGCCGGGACTAGAACCCGGTGTGCCGGCGCCGCTAGGTGGAGGATTAGCCTAGTGAGCCACGGTGCCAGCCACCATTCACTCTTCTTCAGTTGGTTTGAGCTTCAGTTAGAGGAGCATGCTAGGGACACAGATTCCAAGGCCGGTGAGTCGGAGGCCTACTCAATGTAGTCAAAATCATCTCTACATTGCCAATAACTTCGACTACACATGAGTTTGTGTATATATACTATCCAACCAGTTTTTCACAACAGTGGGATAAATTACTGCTTTTGGGTGAAGTATATATTTAAATTGTATTTAGGGTTCACATCAAATGGAAACACATTTATTTTCCTTCTTGAAGGTAAGTAGTTGAATTTGTTCAGTGTGAACCTGTGTTGATGCTGCTGCACTGGGTTGAGCTCCCCCATAGAGGGTCCCAGAGCTTCGGGTTGCCAAAGGGAAACAGGGTGGAGGAATTGGATTTGCCTCCCGGGCCATTGACTAGAGAGGGCTGGTGTCTTTGCTTGGGCTGCCGTAACAAAACGCCATACTCCAGGGCTGGGGTTGTGGTGTATAGGGTAAAAGCCGCCTCCTGTGATGCCAGCATCCCAGATGGGTGCAGGTCCATGCCCTAGCTGCTTCACATCTGTCCAGCTCCCTGCTAATGGTCTGGAAAAAGCAGCAGAAGATGGCCAAAGTACTTGGGCCCCTGCTACTCATGTGCGAGACCAGGAAGAAGCTCTTGGCTTCAGCCTGCCCAGTCCTGGCTGCTGCAGCCATCTGGGGAGTGAACCAGTGGATGGAAGATCTATCCATCTCTCTCTGTAACTCTTTCAAATAAATAAATCTTTTTTTTTTTTAAGTGCTGTATTCTGGGTGGCTGACAGTTAACAAGTACTTATGTCTCATTGTTCTAGAGGCTGGGCAACCCAAGATTAAAGCACTGGAAGATCTGGTGTTTGGCAAGTCCTGGAGGGAGGGGCTAGCTAGCACTCTGGTATTATTTTACAGGCATGAATCCCATTGAAGAGGGTTTGGCCCTTATGAGCTATCACCTCCCAAAAGCCTCACCTAGCACCATCACTTCAAGGATGAGAATGTCAACAGGTAGATTTTGAGGTAGACACAAATTTTCAGACTGTGGCAGTGGGGAGCAGTGGGTGATAGGACCCTCGGGGAAGCCAGAAAGCAGGCAAGAACCCCAGGGAAAACGAGGCCAGGCAAAAGACAAGATGTTTCTAAAGCCCTATGCCTAGTAAATATTAGCTACTCAACAAATGATTTTGAATTAAATAAGTTAACTTGCCTTTCACAAAGTTTGTTCCAATGCATAGCCACACCAAGTCCTTGGGCCTCTGCACCTACATGGGAAACCTGGAAGAAGCTCCTGGCTTCTAGCTTTGGATTGTCTTAGCTTGTCTCAGCTCTAATCGTTGTGGCCATTTGGGGAGCGAACCAGTGCATGAAAGACCTCTCTCTGTCTTCCTTCTCTCTGTCTGTAACTCTACCTCTCAATTCAATCAATCAATCAATATTTAGAAAAATTCATGTGTTGCAATCTTCACCCCAGTGTGATGGTACTGACAGGTGAAGCCTTCGGGAGGAGAGATCATGAGGGCAGGGCCCTTACTAAAAAGACCCGGGGAGCAAGTTTCCTCCCTCCCCCGTGTGAGGGCACAGCAAGGTGGAGCCACCCATGAACCAAGAAATAGACCCTCTCTTGAATTTACCTGCGCCTTGGTTTTGGACTTCCAAGTCTTTAGTAAGAAATGAATTTTGTTGCTTATAAGCTATCCCTTGTATTGTATGTTGTTATAGCAGCCCTGACAGACTAAAACAATAGTTTTTTTTTTTAAAGCCTTGTGCCAATCTGATAGGATAACATTATTTCTTTTAGTGTGAATTAAAAAGTTCCAATCTCTTTATTTTCTAGAGTAGAAAGACAAGAAAACTCTTTGACTGCTTTGATCCTTGTGCTGACTTCCACTACCTCAACCCATTCTACTGCTTTCCATGCCAACCGGTGCCCTAAGTGGGCTTTGTTTGATGTGGGCTGTCCCCTCAAAGGACTTGTCACTTTGACCTGGTCTAGTCCAATGCGGATATGCCCTGTTCTTAAAAGGCTGCCACCACCTGCCTTACACAATCTTCTGTCAAGGATGCTTGGATTCCCTACGCCACTGTTGTCTTCTGACCTTCTCTGCTCAGGCTCAACTTTCCCCCATCCTAAAGTTATAGCTCATGTCTTGCTTCCTTCTAGGAATGACGTCTTCCCCAATGAATATATGCACACATTGACCAAACCAACCATTTGTGAGATTAAATGTCAAGCAGATGGCACAGACAATAAGCAGCATTGTTTGCAGCAAAGGGTTTATGTGTGTGGTAGGTAAATGACAACAGTTGTCTTTGGAATCAGTGGGAATTTCATTAGCACAGCCTTGCTTCTGAGATCCAAACCACAAACCCAGGGTCCAATTCAATAACGCAGCATTTCTGGGGTGTAACAGCTCTGAATTCCAGTCTTCCCTCTCCTCCTGGGGCATGCAGTGGCATCTTGGCATCTCTGCATTGCGTGGTGACCTTCAGGGGAAGGGTCTCCTGGATTACATCCCCTTAAGGCCCTGCCAGGTGACTAAAGAACTAATTTGAAGGAAGTTAAAGAGAAGATAAAAATGACACCACCAGAGGAGAGCCCATTACTCAACTCAAGTTGCTCTGCTCTGAAGAATTAGAAGCCATGATCTATGATTTGAGTATAACTCGGGGAACAATTTTGGTCTAACAGCTTCAGATATATTTACAACAGTCTTCCCTTCATTTCAACCCTGTGAGTTTTAGTCTATAAACTCCCTTCTTTATGTCTAAAGAAATTCTGCCTAAATTCCTTGAGGGTCTGACCCTTCCTGAGCCTTAGTTTATGTTCTTTTGTTCTTGTACTTGACATTATCTCAAATCGTCTTGTAAAAGCTTGCTTCTGCTCCCTCCAGAATTTTATATCCCTCGGTGAGGCATTTTCCTCCTCTCCTTCAGAAAACTAGCTGCATTGCTTTGATAACTTCCTTCTTTTATTAATATAGATAAAATTTCAAGTTCCTTAAATGATACAGGCAACCTTTTCTGGCACTGCTGTGTACGAGTAACCTAAGACAAGGTTATTTGAACGAAGTTAACATTCGACAAATCTGGGTTAGGCCAGGAATAGCCTTAGAGAGGACTGCAGAGAGGGAAGCTGATATCCTGGCCTCAGGGAAACATAGGGAGTCTAATGTGGCCAGTGGAATGAGCAACAGCACAGTACTATTGTTCTTCGATAGGATTTGTGTGCGAATGTGCTTTGATTCCAAGTACTTCTCGCTTCTTCACCCATTCAATACATGCTCACAACTTAAGGTGAAGATGAGAATCATTCTCGCTAGAAAGTCAATGTTCAGAGTTTTCTGACATACCATTTATTCCTCTAAGAAGTACTTCTGAGGGTCTGTGTGGCACTAGGCAGGGTGCTGAGAGCAGGGCTTACAGAAACACCCAACTGTAGTTCTTGCCCTACAGAAGGTAGCTGTTTGGGGGAGACAGACCAACAACAGGCAATCAGAGGGCACTGTGATACATGTGCTGACAGTGGTCAGAGCTGAGAGAGAAGTCTTATCTTTTAACAGAGAAGATGGATAAGGAGTAAGACAGGAAGACTTCCTGGAAGAAATGATACTTCAACAACGGCAGACTGCAGTGTCAGTTTGGAGGGAGGTGAACTTGAAGTGGCAAAGAAGGGGAGCATGAATGGATCAGTTCCTTGTTGCCTTGGTAAGGGAGAACCCCACATTTAGTGGCTTAAAACAATACAAATCTATGAGGGAACTCCAGGAAGTTTGTGGAAAATAGGAGATAAAGCTTATTTTGATGCAAGTTTTTTGAAATCCATGCATAGCTTTTCATAAAACACAATTTTTTTCCCAGGTACTTTTGGGTGTTTTCCATTTTGCATGAATTTCAGTGGTTTTTGCCCCAAAATAAACTTTCTCTTTCAACTTCACTTTTTACAAACTATTTGAAGTATCCTCACATTATCTTCCACTCCTGGAGGCCGGAAGTCAGCAGGTGGCTCCCTCACTGGCTTAGACTGAGAACACTGGCAGGACTGTGTTCCTGCTAGAAGCTCAAGCCATGCTGTTTCCTTGTGCTTTTCATCTCCTAGAGTGTGGTGGAATGAGAAGGCCATGCCAAGATGGCCGCTGGCAAGCCAGCGTGGGTTACTCAGGAATGGCTTCCAAACCCACATGACAATGGAGCCTGCCTGGCAATAGGCTGTGATTGGATGGCTTCGGATACTGCCTGACAACAGGCTGTGATTGGTTAGGGCATAGACCGCCCCTTGACCAGATTGGCTGCCTTGGCTATTTAAGCTGCTGTACCAACTGAAATAAACGAGTCTGCGGGCTGCTCGCCTCTGGTCTGCTTTCACCCGACTCCTGGGGTCTGGGGGTCTGTGTGGTGACTCCGTGCCTCCTGCCCCCACCACGTTCCTCCTCTGAGAATGAATCCACAGCAACACGAGAGGCTCCCTGCATCCTTCAGCTTGTGCTTCCTCCGTCCATCTTCAAAGCCAGAAATGGCAGGACGCTGGCCTCTGCTACCATCACCACGTTCCCAACTCTGGTGCTCCTGCCTCCCTCTCTCACTTGTAAGGACCCGGGTGATTGCATTGTGCCTGCTTGGATAACCCAGAATAAGTTCCCCATCCTGAAATCTTCAACTGCATCTACAAAATCCCTTTTACCATGTAAAGGAGATCACAAGTTCTGGGGGTTAGGATGTAGACATCTGTGTGTGTGTGTTGGGGGGGGTGTCGGGAAGGAGAGGGACATGGTTCTGACTACCACAGTGAGGCACAGGGTGATTCCAGGGAGGGGAGAGAGCCCCCTCTGAAGCTATTTGAATATTCTTTGTGCAGTGGGACTACTCAAATCTGAAACATTTTACCTTCTTAAACATGAATCTGAGTCTTGTATTAAACCTGGGAAACATTCGTAGTGGCCCCATCCAAGTTAGAAAAAAAAAAAAAAGCCATCATCTGACAGCTCTTTTTAGTAAAGAAAACTGCCAATTAGGACCCTGAAAGTTCCGATAATGAAGCGGCAGGAAATTGTGCCTTAAGAAACAGCACGGTCGCAGAGCCCGCTGGCTGGGGAAGCCCTGAGTCGTCTTCAGAGGGAAGCCCACTGCAGGACTGGGTCTCTTTCTTAAGAACTGGCCTATCCCAGTCGCTTCTCTCTCTGCTGTTCTGCACGTTTGCAGTTGAGGGTAATCCCTGGGGGCTGTGCCTTTTCGCTGCCTTCCCTGTCACTGAGTTCCAGCTGGGGAGCCTTGGGCCACCCCCGAACCTGCCCTGACTGCTCCAGTTGGCGCAGGCGCAGTCAGCCTCGGATGTCTCGGGCAGTGGCGGTATCCACAGCTGTCTGGGGCCGGCCGAGCTTGCTGCGGTGGCCGAGGCTGTGTGGAAAGAACTGTGCACGCGTGCCCTGATGTGATGGGACGTGGATAAGGACGTCGCGGTCCTCGGTGGCTCCACATGAAGGCGTAGTGCTGCAGTGGCAGGAAGGGTGTAATTTTCTTGTTTTGAGAATTACATTCATTGAGAGGTGATGAGGCTTTGATAGAAACAGATTGGCAAACTGGCTTCAGTGCTCCTCATGCGTTTTACTTTTGTGTGTTTTAACAACCGTTATAAAATATTTAAATTCATGTCACAATTCAAAACTGCCAAAAAAAAAAAATCCCAAACAGGTTAGAAGACATTTCCGGCTACATGGATTCTTGGTGGTGGGTTTTAAGACAAATACACTGATGCTCCACCAGTCCCGGGTGTTTCCCACATTTCACTGATTCACTCACAGCAGGTTCCCTGTTGGGAGACTTCAGCCGTCTGCAGAAGCAGTGGGACGCTGCTTTGCTTTCTAAAACTTCTGCTTTGCCAGTGTCATCTCTTTCATACTAGCTCCTCGTTCCTGGCTCCTGGCTTCAGATTGGCATCGCTCTGGCCATAGCGGCCATTTGGGGAGGGAACCAACGGAAGGAAGACTGACCTTTCTGTCTCTCTCTCTCACTAACTCTGCCTGTCCAAAAAAAAAAAAAAAGTTGGTCCTTACTGTATGTGCCAGCTGCCTTTTTGTGAATGACCTCAATCTTCATAAAGTCCTTATGAATAGATGCTATTATCCCCATTTTATAGATGAGAAAACTGAGGCCTGGACATGTTAGGGTGCTTGCATAAGGTCAGTGTGGAGGGCACTGTGAGTGATGAGGCCAGAGTCCAACTGAGGGCCTGACCCCAGAACCCACGCTTTCAATCACTTGCTTCTGTCTGCAAAGTGACCTGGATACTTAGGAAAAATCCCATGAGAAGCTAAGGCTGGAGCTATGGGTTTTCACTGAGGTCAGATCTCCTGGATTGGTAAACGCAAGTTAGTATGCCTGGGTATGAGCTTTTCCCCTAAGCAGTAGGAGAACATAGCATTGGCCCCCTTTCCAGAGAAAACAGTGACACCAAAATAGGGAAGAATGCCCGAGAGCTGGAGGTCCTCCCTGGATACTGGCCTCGCACCGTGGCTGGGTGTCTGGGCTCCCTGTCCTGTCACAGTGCGGAGGCCAGTTTGCACTCTCAGGGCCGCCTGCCGGCTCCCTCTGGCTGGATCTCCCAGGGAGCACGCTGTCATGGCCTCAGCTGTCTGTCCTCATGGGAACTCTGGCTGGGAGGGCTCATCCCCTGCTAAGCAGTTCATTTGCCAGCCTTGGCTCAGTGCATATTTACTGGAAGATGAAGCCTGTTAAAACAGAAAAATGGTCACCACACAGGAACATTTTTCTTGTGGTGCCATTATCCATGACTTCTACCGAAGGAAAAGAGAGGCAAAATCCTTATATACCAGGCAAACGATTTTGCAATTTTCTGGTGACATTGATTATAGCTTATCTAACTTCATAACAGATCCATCTTCTCCATAAGATAAAATGGAGCTTGAACATCGGAGGAGTTGCTGGAGGCTGGGGAAGGGACCATCACTCTTATTTTCAGATAAGATTTTGTATTATGATAAGTCGTATTGCTCGGAGAACTTAGACTAACTAAGCAGAGGTTCCCTCTGTGAAGATCAATATTGTCATTGGACCTGAGAAGCAAAGATATATATTTGTTGTTTTTCCTACTGTTTACATCTAACAATAAAGGACAAGGAATTCAGAAATCAGAGTCACCTGATTGGTGTCTGAAAAACCATGCCATTTTGCTCTCATAGGTACTAGCATAACTTTCAACACTCTTAATGTTCGATCTCAGTGTTCGATCTCTTCCTGTCCCTTGCTTCTTTGCATTTCTACTGGCTCCTCGAGAGGGGGAAGGTGGAAAGTGCCCTAGGGGAGGGTACTTTAAATTCCATCTCTGTCACAAGTCACAACCCCCATGAGCCTCAGTTTCACATCTTAAGTATATTTACAATTGTATTGATCGGCTTGATTTATTGATTATGCAATATTTGGTTGTACTTCTGACAATTTTTGCCTAATTGATGAGTACTTTGGGACAGTGTTTTGAGTGTGTTCAGAGTTGCTATATCTTCCTGGCAATCGACACTTGGCATTTTGCTAACCGACTCCTTAATCTCTGCTAATCCCCTTGCCTTAAAGTCTGTTTTGTCTGATATAAATAGAGCTACTCAGGCTTTTTGTTGTGGTTGTTCGGTTTAGTTTGCCTTGCATAGCTTTCTCCATCTTTTAACCTTTCATGTACTTATGTTTTATTGCATCTCTTGTAATCAAGAAATATTGTTTTTTTCTTAAGTTTCAGTCTGATCCAAGTCTATGGTTAATTAATAGCTTTCCTCTGGTCCCAAATGATTCAAGAACCATAGATTTACCTCCTGTAATTTTTCTTGACTTATGATTATACTTTGCTTACATTTATCTCTGTCTCTTGTTTTGAGCATCACAGTGCATGCTGTATGCATTGTTTACTCTCTAAGGCATTGCTTCTGCTGGGAGCATTGGTGATTGATGGCTCTCAACCGAGTCCTTCACTAGGATTTTCCTTGGAAGAGAGAAGGGCCTCACTCAAGGTCCCACCACGTCCTCAGTGGCAGCTCATAACTGAGTGTGGTCAGTGTGGGTATATGAGGAGCTGAAGGTTGGGGCAAATCTGCTGGCAGTTGCCACTCCCAAGCTGCAGGGGCAACACACAATGCTTCGGTTAGGACTACACCACAATTCAGCTTCTTTCTCTGTCAATTCTGCTCCTTTAACTCCCCCAGCAGGTGTTGCCCTAGAGCCTTCTCCCTGTCACCCCTGAATGCACATGTCAAGCTCCTAGTCATTTCCCAGGACTGCCCTCGTGACTTCTGTGTCCATCACCAATGTTTGTTGAGGCTTACTAAGAAGTTTTCCATTTCATTTGTGAAAAATTCCTTTTTCCATCTCAAATCAGTATCCTTCTGCATGAACTATGTTCCTTAAAATTCCTTTAGATAGGTGCTCGCTTCGGCAACACATACACTAAAAATTTCTTTAGATAGAATTTGTTGAGTGAAAGTTTTACTTTTGCTTTGTTCTGAAAGAAGATGAAATTCTAAGTTGATAATTAGTTTTTTAGCACATTGAAGAAATTATTTTCTGATTTTTTTATGCTGCAGTTGCAAATTTAGTTGCCAAATTAATTGTCACTCCTTTGAAGTCTGTCTTTGGCTGCTTTTCAGATCTTCTTCCATCTTTGATGTCCTTTAGTTTCATCACAGTGTGTTTAAGGGAGTATTATTTTTATTTTGCTGACTTAGGATTCACTGAGGTGTCTGAATTTGTGGACTAGTATCTTTCATCAGTTTTACAAAATTCTCAACCATTGTCTCTCTACATATGTTCTTCTCTTTTTCCTCTCCTTTCAGAACTCTGATTAGAGGTTTGTAAACTTTATCCTATTGTCTTCTTAGTCTATGATTTTTTCCATCTGATGTTTGCTGTGATACCTATCAATTTTTTGTTTCTTTCAACTGATTAATTCTCTGTTCCAGCCTTTCCAATATTTTGTTCATTGAGCATATTTCAGTTTCAGTTGTATTGTTCCTTACAATTGTATGTGCTTTTTTCAAATCTATTTGATTTATTTTTTGTAGTCTCTTGTTCTTAATTTTCAGCAGTGTTTGAACTTGTATAAACATATATGTATATATTGTACTTGGCATTTCCAACATGTGAAGTGGCTGTGTGCCTGATTCTTCTGGGTCATGGTCTGGGAAGTTAGTCTTTTTTTTTTTTTTAATATTTGATGGTAAGCATATATTTCTTGGAACTTAAAAGAAAATATTTAGTTTGAAAGAATGAGAGAGAGGGAGTAAGATCTTCCATCTGGTTCACTGCCCATATGGCCACAATGGCCAGCGCTGGGCCAGGCCAAAGCCAGGAGCCAGTAGCTTCATCATGGTCTCCCAGGTGGGTGGTGGGGGCCCACATACTTGGTTCATCTTCCACTGCCAGGCCATTAGCAGAGAGCTGGATCGGAAGTGGGGCAGCTGGGACATGAATGGGTGCCCGTATGGGATGCCACTGTCACAGGCTTTACCCACCACTTCCTAACGCCAGCCCTTCTTTCTGTGGGAGTTGGGGCTGGGTTAGGAGAGTGGTCCTCCAGAGAGAACCTGTGCTCGTTTCTGTCGGCACCTGAGTCACCACCAGCCCAGGGGCACTTCAAACCAATTCCAGGTGTGATGGTTTTGGACCACCCAGATTGCCAGGTTTCAAGACAGACAATAAACTCCAGGTTTTGCCTTTTCTCCCACCTCACTCTGCTCTGAAAACCAAATCTCACATTTTAAATGTTTTGACAAACCCTCGAGAAAGCTGGTGAAATTTGGCACGTGCTGGGGAAAGCCAGCCTCAGATAACCTCTCTGGTTTCTTGTTTGGCCTGAGTATGCTTCCCTCACTCTCACTTGCCAACCCCTTGATGAATTTCAGTGCTGTGTTTTACATGATAGCGCATTTGCAGGAGGGTCAGCAGAAAAGCTGGTCAGGATACCTGGTTCATCTGACTGCTGGAGACCAAAACCTCCTTCACTTCTTAAAAACTTAGGGTCCAGTTGACTTACTGTCCTCCACAGCCTACGGAGCCCGCCTAACTGCTTTGTTTCAAATAACAGGGTTGATATGGGTTAGGCGAAAATGAGTGAGATTATTAGGAATCTTACCTTTTTATATAACTGTCTTTCAAAGTGCTTTCAAAACTAAAGGTAGCAACACATTATTCATTGGCTCCTCCCTACAAATAGACATTTTACAAAAGTGGAAAGGGAATTGTCCTAGCAGTCATGATCTGGGCAGCCCATATTACAATGCCTGGTTTCAGCGCCCAGCTCTGACTCCCGACTCCAGCTTCCTGCTAATGCAGATCTTGAGAGGCAGCAGTGATAGCTCAAGTTCATCTGTACAGATAGATGAGCTTATGTTCAAGCTTATGAATGGAGAGACGTGCTGGAGCCACCTTGGAGTCAAATGTTCCTGTCTGACCCACCCTACGTACCTGCCTCCTCCTCTCTCTGCTTTCTTTCAATTTGCCATTGCTCTTTCCAATAATCACTGTCCATCAAGTGGCCTCTGTGCTGCTCTGCCCTGGCCACTGCAGATAGAGGTACATTTGCCACAGTAAGACACCTTGCAGAATTTACTTTACCAACCCACATACCACATGTGTTCGTCATTACCCACTTGGACTCACTTGTCATTATCTTCATAGGAATGTGGTAGAAACTCAGAGGAATGTCGTGACTAATAGGCTGTGTCATGAGCATTTCTTGCATTTTACCAACTTTTCTAACTCTCCACTTTGTAAAGCTGGAAATGGCTTCACCAAGAATGGCATCACTTTGGAGGTGGGGTGCACTTGTTATTTCTTCCCCCTACCCCATTCAGGACGCAGCCACCCAACCAAAATGGGGCTGGGCTCTGAAGTTTGGCAGAATGGTAAGAAAGGCTGCATAATTTCAGCCCTTGAACAGTTTCAACTGAAATAATGAGAGTTGCTGTTCTGCTTACCAAGCACAAAGAGCCATTTTTCAGTTCTACAGTTAGTCTGATCAGTGTAAATAGCATAGTCCCCCAAATCCATCTAGCACTGAGTGTGAAATGATTGTCTACAGAATTACCCATTTAACTATTGAACAAGCCCTTCACCTCCTTGAACCTGTAACAGTAATAGGAAAAAGGAATTGCTTCCTTCTATTACTTCGGTAACTTAAAGCATTCTCATTCCCACTGAAATACCAACTAGAGGTATTTCCACAATTCATGGAAAAATAGAATTAAAAGGTAAATTTATCTTGGTGCTCCAAATGCTTGAAATTCATACTTAGATTTTTTGCATAACATGTATTTCCATGAACTTTTTGAAGACCCCTAGTGTTCATATTTATCACCTGTTGGGTTTGTGGAGCCTAGATTCCTGGAACACAGAAGTAGTTGATCTCTTCCATAGCATGAGTGTACTTTGTGTGTGTGTTTATTTTTCAAGATGAAGGGTTTTCCTCCTTACCCAGCAGTGGGCAGGAAGGCATTTCTTAGCTCATCTTCTTTAAGTCTGTCATCAGAAAGTCCCCAAGGAGAAGCATTCCCTCCCTCCCCTCACCTGGAGTTGATGCGAGGAGTCCTGGACTGCCAGCTGCCTGCTAAAGTGATTTAGTTGCCCCGTGCCTGCATCTAGCACCCAGAACACGAGCCGGGTGACAACTGAGACTAAAAATAAGCAAGCAGTCCCATTGCAGCTGCTGTCCCTTGGCTCAGTCCCCTGCTGCCACAGAAGCAGGGCCAGGAGGCTGTGAGCACCTTTTGTACCTGCAGGCCTCAGTTCTTATCCTCCACATCATCATGCCCTGGTTCTCGCACAGGAAAACCACTGCTGGCCTCTGGAGTTGGCTTGGTGGAGTCATACCCAGCGACAGTGGTGTCAGGCCTCACACAGGAGAGGGAGAAAGGGCTGGCCTTTGCTTTGGTTGTCTGTATAGACATATTTCATGAAAGCTTCCGGGGCTAATTGTGGTGAAAATGTACCAGGTAGAGCTCTTTCATGCCAGCTATAATTAATAGCGTGATAGCCTTCAAGGCCATAATGCTCATCAGTTATTAATTAGCAATTCATTTTCTTGAATAAATAATACTTATGATTGATGATCCACGTTGTAATTGGGCACTGGAAGTGGCCCCCCTGGGGAAGGCTTACCAGCAAGTATTAACCGGGACACAGCAATAACTAACATGGTGGATCATCCAGAAACGTCCACGTTAAGCGACTGTGACACAGCCAAGGTGTTCCTTCTCTATGGGACACGTCTGTCCTGGGTGTCGGGAGCAGACCTTGGCCCTGAGCGTGTTAATTGTTTCTGGCCACACAGCGTTGGGGTTTTGTTTTCCATTTCCTCTTAGGCTTGTAATCAGCCGTCCTGTTTTTTCCTCCAAAAAGCAAATTGTTCTTTGCTAGACAATTCTATTGACTTTGAATTACTCTCGTGATAGGTCCTCGCCAGGTATTCTCATGACACGCACACGCAGCCTTGAGGGGGAAAAAAGTGCTTTTCCAAAAAGGTAATGATTGAAATTTTTATTTTAAATGATTCCTTAGATTGAATTCACTTTAGATTAACAGATTTTCCTGCCCAATTGATTTTCTGGCATCCATGCCGTGATCCAGCAGAGATAAAATGGGGGTTCATTTAGTCCAGGGCTCCGAGGAGAAGCGAGAGCCTGGCACACGGAGCCAGCGAGGCTGTTTCCTCGCCTGCTCGGCTGGAGCAGGACAACCGGGGCTGGTCAGCTGCTGCCCAGACGCTGCCTTCAATTAATATTCCAACCCGCAAAGACGTTTATCGCCCACTCTCAAAAGCGGAGCAGCTGAGCAATAAAGGGAACCACTAAAGTCGGTTTTTTTTTTTTTTTTTTGAGAGCATTTATAATGGCTAAATTGCTTGAAATAAATTAGCACGAAAAATAAACAGTTTGTAGTTTCTGTAAAACAAATTCCTAATCTTGGGAAAAGAGACAAAGTGGGAGCTCGCTTTTAACAAGCACACACAATATGCTTCGTTAAGACTGGGCCGCCTTTTTTGTTTTGTTTTGTTTTGTTTTTCCTTAAACCAATTTAAAAAGGGTTAATAAACTCCAAGATATC
The DNA here is from genome assembly GCF_051225735.1 of Oryctolagus cuniculus. NCBI lineage: Eukaryota > Metazoa > Chordata > Mammalia > Lagomorpha > Leporidae > Oryctolagus > Oryctolagus cuniculus. Next base: position 65,341,262 of record NC_142869.1, read on the forward strand.
ATTGCCCGTGAAATAGGTGCTGCTCCGTTTTAAGGGAAGTAAGAGGCTCTAAAGGAGACTGTTAAAAAGAAACCCAGAGACTGTGTTGTAATGCTAACAGGCAATTAACAAACTCATGGGTGTTAATTATCTTCATACTGTATCATGTTCAATTAGCTTAGTCCCTGCAACAAAGGCAGTGATGAACAATCGCTTTGATAGGCGTATAGTACTTCATTTGTAGTTAATCGGTTTAAGCCCTGCAGTTGCTAGGTTACGCTGTCTCCAGAGGTAAAAGGCTGTACAGATGCACTATGTTTAAATGACTACAGAGAACTGTTTAAACTCAAACCATGTATAACTCTTTATTGATTTTTCACAGAAGATCTCAGCTCTGATGATAAGGTTTTGATATATTTTCCTGCTACAGCCAGTTCCTTGGAGTATTGCTGAAAAAAATCTGTCAATATGCTTCTATTATGATCTCTTGATCTGTGCCTATAAAAACCTTTAGCCGCAGCCCTTATTATAAATAATGGAAGAAGCAATATCTGATTTTTTTTCCACACTGTACTACATGGAGATTTTTTTTTTTCTTCATTGCCTTTGGATCCAAATTACAGGACTCCTTTCTGTACCCATGCTGTAAAATAATAAAGAATTTCTAGCTCTAATTAATTTGATTGACTCAGCAGGGTGGGATCAGCTGTAGCATCATGAACTTTAACAATAACTACCAACTGATAGGCAGTTCCCATCAATAAGACCATCACTGGCCTCTCTCTCACCTGTCACCAGGCGGGGAGTGAGCAATAACCAGCCCCCCACAGCTGCTCCCCGCTTAGCGCTTTCTGCCCTATTAGCAATTTATAATGGTGATCAAGAAACAGTCAGCGGCAAATCAAGACAACTGTCTGGCTGCCTGTTTAATTGGCCTTGTTTGCTTTTTGATAAATGGCTCGTGACTACTATCTGCCCCTGTATTTTGACTTTTAATAGGCCACAGTGATTAGACTACCAGCAGATACCAGGTCAGAACCGAGGAAAGGTGCGAAAAATGTTAATTAATATCAATAATAGGCAATTATTAGTTAGACAGAAGGACCTACTAGCTGCGTGCTCTAATGGCTCAGAGCTAACTGGAAGAGAAGTGCTGCCAAATTAGCATAACTGTATGCAGACTGCATGGTGGATCCTAGCAAACATCTGTTATGTTAGTAATTCAAATAGAATTCCTGCCTTTCGAGTCGGATTCGCAGAGTCAGCAATCCCTCTTGGCCATTTCAAGGCACTAACAATACCCTAGTGACCGGTGTCCTTCCAAATGGGCTGTGTTTCAGGCTAACAATTAAATTGCACCTTGTCTTTTGGGTTGTACTGTTGAGGAGCTTAAGGGGGTCACTCTCCTCTGGTCAGCAGAGGCCATTGGAGGAGGGTTCCACTGCCCTTAGAAGGAAGTGGAACGTGGGCCCTGCAGTCAGCGTGCCAGGCTTGAGCTTTCAACATTGGCTACTTCGTAATTAGCGTCAGAACATGGCAATGCTCAATGTGTCACAAGAAATGCTATGTGTAATTCTCACAGCATGATTCCGCGTTACTCATGCCTTGAGGTACGTGTCTGTGTGCGTGGATGAACATGCACGCTCACGTGGGTACCGTGAAAGGTTGTCTCACGTTTTGAGATGTCAGAAGGTGAAGGGGAGCAGCAGTTAAGACAAGGAAATGGTGTGAGTGCTCTAATAGTATACCCTACAACTTGTTATCAATGTCAAGGTCACCTTGGGCAAAATCCAAGGGATCCTCAAAGAATCTTAGCATTGGGGAGGACGCAGAGGTCCTGAAGTCCAAGTGGAGAAACAGATCCAGTGAGATCAAGACTGGGGTAGGGCCATCCACTGGTTCAGGGCGTGGCTGCGTTCCTGCCTTTGCTTGACCTTGCCTCCCTAAGAAGCTATGGGTGATGTATCGTCTGATAGTTATTTCCTACAGGCACATTTGAGATGTAAACGAGGAATATCTTCAAAGAGTGCTCCCATCACCATCAAAGTAGAACATTTATGAACCAGAGGGTATCAAACAAATTGTACTTTTAGGATTAAAAGAAGTTGGTTACAAAATTCTGAAATACACAACGCCCGTCTTGAGAGAGTTCATATTTTAATGTGAGGCAAAAGTTATTTTGAAGGGGGTAATTGAGGGGGACGAGTGGATTACAATTGTTATCCTGTATTTTATTTTGAGCTTTCTTTTTTGAATACATTCGGCTTGAACCAAACAGGGGAAGGATCTGTGTGTGGTGCCCTTTTCTTTCCCCACCAGAGAACTGACATTTAAGACCCATTTGACTAAACATTTTCAAGATCTTAAAAAAAAAGAAAAAAAGCGTGTGTGTGGGGTGGGGTATAGAATCTGCTGCTTGAGACTGAAACTGAACTGTGGCTTATAACTACCTGCAGCTTCTCCCATACCTGTTTCCTACCCTCTGCCAGCACCCCCAGCCACCAACCCTAGGAACATTCCTCAGGCTGTAACTTCTTGTTGATTGCACTGCGCCATGTAGACTTTTTGATACTACAGTATCAAAGAAAATCGGATGACTTTTTCATCCCTATTCCTGTTTGTTCCTGCTGTGGAGTCTGAGGGCACTATTATGTAAGCTTAAAAGTAACAGTTTCAAACCATTCCTTTCCGGGAATATCATTCAAAATCAAGGAAATAGGGCACATTAGTTTTTTGGTTTTCTCCCTTTTACTCAACAAATATTTGTTGAGCACTGGGCCAGAATGTAAGAGAATCATAAAGATAATGATCAGAATAGTCCATTTAGGAATTATTGGGCTCCTACCATGTGGATCTCTTTACTAAGCATTTTATATGTGTCAGCCATTCAGTTCTAACCACCAGGGATGTGCTTGCTTTCGATCCCCATTTGTGAATCAGTAACGGAGGTGCAGCAAGCTCCACGGGGTGGGGAGAGGCAGCATTTCTATTCTACTTCAGTTTCAATGCTGAACACTTTGTAATATAAATTCTTTCCTTTTTTGAATATTTTAAGAGTTTCTTCAATTCCTTTGTAATAACAATAAAACGTTAAGGGGCCAGCATGGTAGCACAGGGAATTAAGCTGCTGCCTGCAATGCTAGCATCCAATATGAGCACCAGTTCGAGTCCCGGCTGTTCCACTTCTGGTCCAAGTCCTTGCTAATGTTCCTGGGAAAGCAGCAGAGGATGATCAGAGTACTTGGGCTCCTGCCACTCATGTCAGAGGCCGGGATGGAGTTCCAGGCTCCTGGCTTAGCCCTGGCCATTGTGCCCATTTGGAGAGTAAACTCGCAGATGGATGATTTCTCCCTTCCCCTCCCTCTGCCCCTCCCTTCCTCCCTCCCTCCCTTCTCCCCTTTCTCTGAAACTCTTTGCCCTTGAAAATAAATAAATAAATCTTAAAAAATGCCAAAAGGTTTGAGAACCAACAAGGCTTTTTCAAGCTTGTTACTTTTCAGGGTGTGTATTACATGTAAATTGTACTGGCACTCTAAACTTGGACCTCTGAAGAGTGAGAGAAAATTGTATTTTTTAATAAGGTTTTGGCAATTTTATTCTTATAAGCAGACTGCATTGTGTGTTTTTTTTTTTTTTTACTTAAGCTGTATTCTGTAACAGATTCAGTTATTGATTACATGGTGTATTTTCATTTTATTTAGCCCAAAAATGCTGCCAATTAAACTATGGCACAATACTTGCTAATTTTTAACTGATGCCTTTGCCTTAGAAGTTTTATAATTCTTGGGGCTGGCACTGTGGCGCAGAAGTAAAGCCACTGTTTGCAGTGCCAGCATCCCATTTGGGTGCCGGTTCAAGTCCCCACTGCTCCACTTCAATCAAGCTCTCTGCTACGGCCTGGGAAAGTAACAGAAGATGGCCCAAGTCCTTGGGCCCCTGCACCCAAGTAGGAGACCCAGAAGAAGCTCCTGGCTCCTGGCTTCAAATCAGCCCAGCTCTGGCTATTGCAGTCATTTGGGGAGTGAATGAGTGGATAGAAGATTTCTTTATCTCTCTCCACACCCCCCCCAATAACTCTAACTCTTTCAAATAAATAAATCTTTAAAAAAGTTTTATAATTCTTGAAAGAATTGGACTTAGACAGTCTTTAGTTTTTTATTTTTAAATTTTTTAATCAGATTTAAAAAAAAAAAACATTTGAGTATGTGACTCTTAGGTAGATATAAAGAAACAAGTTGGTCACAGCATTCCTGAAACTTCCCACTTGCAGTCCAACTCTTAGGAATTCCTACTCCTCTCAGAGCTGACTAAAACCATGTGTTTCTATAAAATGTTTTCTTCTGGGCCATCAGCAATATTGGTGATACAGCATTTCTTTAAAAAGTTCTTGAGGGCAGGCATTGAGGGCAAGTGTTAAGATGCCACGTGTGGTGCTCGCCACCCATGTGGGAATGTGGGATTGCCAGGATTTGAGTCCTGACTCTGCTTCCTGCTGATGCACACCCTGGGCTGCAGCAGCTGATGGCTCCAGTGGTTGGCTCCCTGGCACCTGTGTGGGTGACTTGGGTTGCATTCTGGGCTCCGTGCTTCAGCCTGATCCAGCCCCAACTGTGGTGGGCATTTGATGAAGGAACCGACAGACAGAAGACCTCTCTCTCTCTCTCTCTCTCTCTCTCTCTCTCTGTCTCTCCTTCAAACAAATAAAAGTAAATCGTAAGTTTTCTTTTAAAGCGCTCCATTGTGATCTCTAGGGTTTCTGTCCCATGTCAGTGATACCCACTCTGCATGTCTGGATGTTGATGCTTGTAATCTTCTCACATGTGCAGATAATGCCAGCTCTGTCAGGACTGCAGGAGGCTGACTGATGGCGATGGTAAATATGTCTGCCTCTCAGAGGTGTTAAAAGGCGCAAAAAAAAAAAAAAATCTTAGAATCCATGGAATGCATTAGTATACCCATCAGTTATCTGTCATTAGCCAAATATCTGTAGAGTTCTGCAATTTTCAGACAAGAAAATACATTATTAATTGCAGTCATTAAGATGGCACGTGGTCACAAATGTTTTTCTCATAGCACTGTGCACAGACAAGCTGTCAGAAGGATGTTGAATAAATAGGCACTTTGGTGAGAAACTGAGTATTCTCGCCCCTATATACAGATGAATAGGAGACTAGTAAAGGCAGTCTTTGGAATTTATCACTAAGAATGACCTAGGCAGTTTTAAAATTCTTTTATTGATATAAAGGAACCAGATTTTATGTATTTCATAGATACAATTCTATGAAGGCAAGCACACTTCCCTCCCCCCACCTCCTTCAGTCCCCTGTCTTTTTCGTCCTTTAATTTCTGCAATGACATACTTGAGCAGTATTTAAGAGACAAATTCTACGTAGTGGCCATGAAGCCTTTCATCCTTGAGCCATATCAAGAGTGGTAACCTGACTTGTGTTTGGAAGAAATGCTCCCTCCAGCTTGTTGGAATCAGGGCCACCTGGAACAAGATCCCTGACTAGTGCGGCAAGCTGACGTCTGGGCACTGCCTGCAGCCCGAGTTCTGAGTGGTGTCTTTGGGCCTGATACAGGCACCATTCTCTTCTGCAGATGACCCGGCGTGCTTGGGCTCTACTATCCCAGAATTTTCTGCTTTACATTTTCCTGGGGGAGTAGTCCGAGACCCCTTTATTTTTCTCTCTTGCAGGTGTTAGTACGCAGAAGGATACTGACACTTATTTTTTTTTTTAAGATTTATTTGTTTATTTGAAAGTCAGAGTTACACAGAGAGAGAAGGAGAGGCAGAGAGAGAGAGGTCTTCCATCCGCTGGTTCACTCCCCAATTGGCCCCAATGACTGGAGCTGCACCGATCCTGAAGCCAGGAGCCAGGAGCTTCTTCTGGGTCTCCCACACGGATGCTGGGTCCCAAGGACTTGGGCCGTCTTCCACTGCTTTCCCAGGCCGTAGCAGGGAGCTGGATTGGAAATGGAGCAGCCGGGACTCGAGCTGGCGCCCATACGGGATGCTGGCACTGCAGGCGGTGACTTTACCTGCTACACCACAGCGCCGGTCCCAGGATACTGACATTTATTGAGCACACTTTTATTCATGTGAGAAGGAGATGACAATGCATAAAGGGCGGGTGGTCTTGCTCATGGGAAGATTAACTTTCCAGATAGGTACCTGTGTGCCCCAGACCTGCACTCCATGGTTCATGATGCTGCGATTATCAAGTGTCGGGTGACTGTTGGAGCATTGTCTCAGGCTGTCCTTTTGAACATAACGTGGTCCAGTGAGCGCTGGACTGAAAGGTGATGAGCTCAGGCCCGTGTCATGACTGCTCATTAACCAGCCATGTGGCTTCCTGCGTTAGCGATGTTCTTGCTCTGTGGCACTCCCTCAGGGGGGTCCTGGGAGGTGAGTCACTCATTCCATCGGCTGGTTAGGGAGCACCACTTGGCGCCTTCCACAGTGGCGGCCCGGTTCCCCAATCCTCCCTCATCCTAGAGACGACCCTGCAAGCAGTCGTTCTTCTTGCTGTTTTAGAAATACAGAAACTGAAGTCCTGGAGTCTTAAACGTGCAATGATGGCCTATGTGCTGAACCCCTTCAAGCTATGGGCTCCTCATATGGAAACATGGAGCTGTAATGGCTTCTGTCCCATAAGCTTGTGGGGCTTCAAGGATGTGCAGGGGGCCCTGAACACAGTCTTCCATGCAGTAGGAACATTTGGATGACTTGGCCAGAGTCACAAATCCAGAGGGGCCAGAGCTAGATTTTAGCCCAACTCTACCTAGCTCTTTAAAAGGAAGGGAGCAAGAACTTGATGCAGAGGTGCGCAGCGAGCAAGTCCCTCCTGACGGCGTAACTCTGGAAGGGGGAGAAGCTGAGAGTGACCCCGTTTTTCTCCTTTTTCCTTTCTGGATTGTTCTCTGCTCCCTTGTGTCCCACTGGCTGCATAGGAGGACCATAGGCACTGGAGACAGTTCTCTCCTCTCAGGGGCTGCAGGCAAAATTATGGGGGCTGGCACTGTGGCGTAGCAGGTAAAGCTACCGCCGGCAGTGCCGGTGTCCCACATGGGTGCTGGTTCAAGACCCAGCTGCTCCACTTTTGATCCTGCTATCTACTATGGCCTGGGAAACAGTGGAAGATGGCCCAAGTTCTTGGGCCCCAGTGTCTGTGTGGGAGACCAAGAAGCAGCTCCTGTCTCCTGGCTTCCGATCAGCGCAGCTCCAGCCATTGGGGCCAATTGGGGAGTGAACCAGCAGATGGAACACCTCTTTCTCTCTCTCTGCATCTGTCTCTCTGTAACTCTGCCTTTTAAATAAATAAATCTTTAAGAAAGTTATGGTAAGATACACATCAGCATAAACTTTGCCGCTAGTGACATTTGTTCTACAGATCACGTTGCACTGTCTAGTTTCAGGGCATTTTTACCACCCCAAAAGGAAACCCTTTACTCAATGAGCAGTGATCTGCATCTGCTCCCACCCCCACCGTCCCCTGGCAGCCACTAATCTGCTTTCTCTCTCTCTGGACTGGCCTATTCTGAATACCTCGTGTAAACAGAATAAACAGCATGTGGCATTTTGCGTCTGGCTTCTTTCACTTAGCATAACCAGGCTTGTCTGCACTTCTCCCCTTCTCCCCAGGAGCTCTAGACAGCAGGGAAAGATTCCTCACTGTTTATTTTCAGCACCCCTTCTTGCCCACTGGCTCTCAGCATTGTGGTGGCCAATCGGCTTCCTTAGGACAAATCTGACTGTTGCCATGGAACCTTCCTGAAATGTGTGGGATGGGATCTGCAAGTCCATCAGGCATGGCGATAGAAAGGCTCTTCAGCTGTGATGGTTGGTGCACTTGGCTTCTGCAGATGGGTCCTGCTCTTCCAGCAGCAGATTGCTGTTTGTAGAGTGACGGGCTTCCAGCTGGCTCACGGATGGTGGAGCTTCAGCCCTGCCTCCCTCACGGTCTGTGTAGGCGCCAGCCCCCCCACCACTTAATAATGCTATTTGGAGATGAAGAACTTAGACACGAGGGGCCGGGAGAAGGAAGCAATCATTGGGCGATCTTTGTAAGTCTAAAAAATGCTACCTAATAAGGAATCGAGTCTAATAAGGAACAGTGGGTTCCAAATTGCAGCATATCAAAGCAGACATAAAGTTAAGGGTTAAGGGATTCTTAGATTAGAATTGAGACATCTGATTCCTTTGATAATTGTGTTTCTCTTCGCACAAGATTACATTGGTACCTTAGTTCTATTAAAACCACTCCGTGATAACAAGCCAATCCACCAGGAGAGCAAGAAGAGTTTAAGTTGTGGCCATGCCAACAGGCAGGACGCCATAATCTCCGGAGGCCGTCTGTGGCCTCGTGATTCTGCAAAGCTGCATTCTCTTTTAACTTCTTGGGACTCTCTGGGAGAAAAAAGAAGAGATCCTCTCCCGACAAGAGGCAGGGCTGGGCAGCCTGTCATCTCCATACCCTTCTTGGTATATGCATATTCTGCATAGTGATTTCTACTTGAAAACTGATTTACAGTGATTGCCAGTGGCCAAGAGAGCTGGTTTCGAAGCGGGATTTGAAATGGGCAAGGAAGGACCTTGTCTGAGGCTTTCTCCAAGGTCATGCTGAGTGAAGGGTCCTTGTTGGGAGAGAAAGGAATTCCCCATGGGGCCCTGTCTTCTCACTCCAGCTGATGGCTCTATTGCAGGTGCAGTGCCTCCCTGGCTGTCAGTCACTGGAGGGGAACCTCTGACCCAAGGCCTCTCTGGGTTATTAAGAAGGATGGTATACATATGTCAGGCTGGTGATGGGATATGTGACATAAAGCTGTCACAGAGCAAAGATAGGGGAAGCTAAGCATCTGCCTGCCCAAAGTGGCCGCCAGCTTATGACCGACATTAGTGCTTTGTTACTGGGTATCCTGCCTGAGGGTCGTGTGTGTGTGTGTGTGTGTGTGTGTATGTTTACACACCAGTGCATGTGAGCAAGCCAAGGGACAAAGGAAAATATCTTACTGGGATTTCCAGTCCTCCTTGTTTATTTCACACCCCAAAAGTTCTCAATTAACACTTCCATTCATGTACTTGATGCTAGTGCTGAATAACTCTGTAGAAGGATTTGACATCTGGGGCTCTTGTTTCTGCTGCCTATAAAATCATTGCTGTTAGTGAGCTTTTTTCTTATTAGCAAACACAAAAAACACCCAAATAACACCACCACCATTTGGTGCTTACCTATACTTGTACTATGCAAATCGTACACGTTTCTACATGTGAGTACACACATGCATTAATAATCACTCATTTCTAAAATCTGACCCTGAATTTAAAATTTTTCCATCAGGAATGTCTGCTTCACACATTTAAATAGTCACCAATTGGTACCAACAGCCCTAAAATGATGTATTTTCATTTCAGTTTCCCAAACTGTAGGTTCTACTTGGTTATTTTCAATTTATTATCCAGGACCTGTAAGTTTGAGAGATTCAGAGAATTTTTGGTGTGTGCTATGATCTTTCCCAGCTGTAGCTTATTCTAAAACTGGATCTATTCCAGGGTGTAAATACTCATTAATGGGTTTTGAAAGTCCAAATAGTAAATGATGCTTAGGAATCTTTTATAACAGGCCTGGAATAGAGTTTTACAGCAGTCTGAGATAGTTTTTAGATGTGTGTGTGGATACATAGTTGTGGTGGAAGAGTTCGTTCTGTCATTAGGTATGGGAAGTATGTGAAGTTTAGACGTGATTACACGATGGGGTATTCTTCAAGTCTAACCAAAGGAGTGGGTGTTTTAAACCTCATGACTGATGTGTGGCTTTGGACGGCACTGAATGGGCTGATAATGTGTTAGAAGGAGGAAATAGGCTCCTCCAGGCTTCTGGGAAGAGATGACCTTTTCTCTTGGCATTTTCTGGATAGAGGGAAGGTCTTTTCTGGGAAATTTTAGATTTATATCTTTTGAGGAAATAGAGTTCAGGAATTACGGGTTTAATTTTCAGACTTGTTCTAGGACTGATGGTGCCCAAGGACCAAGGACATACTGTCTATCCTGGAAAGATACATAAATGGGTGTGGGTTTTCAGAAACCTTGAGTGTGTCTGGACTGAATCACTTATTAATATAATATGCCATTTTGATTTCTAATGCCTGTCATGTTTATCAGAATTTCTGATTAACCTTTACTATGAGAAAATGTAAATTTAGGTTATATTAGGAATGTGTGCCCCAGTAACTCTACTAAAATTAAACTTATTTCTGAAAGTGCCTGATGATTAGTGGTTAGCTAGGGAATGACTTTTCTTTTTTTAAAGATTTATTTTATTTATTTGAAAGGCAGAGTTAGGGATAGAGAGAGAGAGAGTGAGAGTGAGAGAGCGAGTGAGAGAGCTTCCATCCACTGGTTCACTTCTGAAATGGCTGCAATGCTCAAACCAGCACTCTTATGGGATGCTGGGATTGCAGGTGGAAGCTTACCCCTTATGCCACAACACTGGCCCCAGGGGAAATTACTCTCCCCCCACCTTTTTAATTTTAATTTATTTAAAAAGTAAAAGCCAGTTTGTTGTCACAAGTTAGCAGATAATTGCAATAATAAATAAAAACAATGCTATTTTTAAAGTACAAAGAAAAATAATATCAAACTATGACATTGGTTTACGAACCAAAGGTTTACATCGTTCCTAAAAATAAGTAATAGAGAAGAGGAAGAGAGAGTTTCTAATAAGTGCATGGAGGAAAAGAATGAAATTTTGTGAGCAGTCAATAATAAAAGGACAGTAGATTTAATATTACCTAGTTTCAGACACAAAACATTTCCTATTTCAACACTCACAGTGTTATTTTTTTACTTTGGTCCTGGTACTGAGAGTCTCACCTATATTTGTATATGGTCAGAAGGGGCCTGAGGACAATGAGCCGCCTTCTCTGATGAGAATATTTTTGCTAATACCTGCTTAAGAAGAGCTCAGTGACATCTGTGGATGTGGTTAGAGATCTGATCCTTCGTTATCAGTAATGCTTCCAACCAGTTCAGAAGTTCAGTTACTGAAGAGCTGCGTCATTCCTGCTACCAGGGCTTGGTGCCTCATTTAATCTGAATAAGATGTTTACAGCATTTCCAACAGCCAGCATCTCATTCGGAGTCACAGTATGCACGGCTATGTTATCCTAGTTATATGTTCTCTAAAATACAGCCAAATAAATGCATTACTCTTTTTTTTTAAATATTTTTTTTTAATTTATTTTTTATTTTTGACAGGCAGAGTGGACAGTGAGAGAGAGAGACAGAAAGAGAAAGGTCTTCCTTTGCTGTTGGTTCACCCTCCAATGGCCGCCGCTGCAGCCGGCGCACCGCGCTGATCCGATGGCAGGAGCCAGGTACTTAATCCTGGTCTCCCATGGGGTGCAGGGCCCAAGCACCTGGGCCATCCTCCACTGCACTCCCGGGCCACAGCAGAGAGCTGGCCTGGAAGAGGGGCAACCGGGACAGAATCCGGCGCCCCGACCGGGACTAGAACCCGGTGTGCCGGCGCCGCAAGGCGGAGGATTAGCCTAGTGAGCCACGGCGCCGGCCTAAATGCATTACTCTTAACACATGAGACATTAATCCAGCAGGTGGGAGAGTTCCTTCTGTTTGTCCTCTGATGCATTTGATTTTGAGCATCTGAAGCCCTGGTCCTGAGCATCTGTATCAGCGAGGGCTTGACCAGGGAAGCAGGTGCACCGTGAGTGCCGTGGAAGAAGAGACTGATTCTAGGGATTAGACCTTGCACTACTGAGAGAGCTGGTAAAGAAGTCCACTTACCCAACATTGATAAATTCCTAGATGGCATTCGGCAGGCCAATTTAACTTTATATTTGATCTCTTTGTCAACATTTCTTTCCTTTGTTTGAAGTTATTAATTTATTTATGTATTTATTTGAGAGAGAGAGAGAGAGTGTGTGTGTGTGTGAGCGAGTGAGCCAGCTTCTATTCACTGATCACTACCCAAAAGCCCGCAGTGGCTGGGACCAAGCTAGGGCCAAAGCTGGAAGCTGGGAACTTAGTCCAGGCCTCTTGTGTGGATGATAGAAACTCATCACTGTTGCTGCATCAGGGGAAATATATAAAGGAAAAAAAAAGAAAAGAAGGAAGGAGGGGGATTGAGGGAAAGAGAGGGGCAGGGAGGGAAGTGTGGTTATTGTCTTAGAATTGTACATAGGAAATACATGAAATCTGTTTTTTGTTTTTAACTTTTATTAGTGTAAAAGTATACATGAATTCTGGAAAAATTTTTGGTTGGTTGAAGAAATAAAGTCTAATTTTCCTAGCTAATTGATTAATCATTTTTCATTTCCTATTTATTTTTACATGCTTGAAAGAAATTTGCAAAATAGTTGATGTGTATCTGTTATAAATGAAATATCTGACTGGTTAATCTCCACGATTTATTAATTGTCCTTTCGTTTGTATCTCTATTCTTAATGCCAATGATTTGCTTAATTAAGGATTCAACTCCTGATTGCGTTGTACTATTTGAAGGGAAAGACATTCTAATGTTTAATAATTGAAAACTGTTAAAGTCTAGACATGCATTTGATACAAAACACCATTATTTACTTTGTCAAAAGCAGGGTCTCCTCTTGACCAATGAAACAATGTTAATACAATCAAATATGTTTTATGACAATGCTCTTCTTTTCCCTACTGTGGAATCATAGACTTTTTTAATTTGAGAGACAGACACACATGCACACACAGAAGAAAGTGCTCTCATCCTCTGGTTCACTCCACAAATGACCCTAATGGTTGCGTCTGGGCTGGACCAAAGCTGGGAGCCAAGAACTTGATCCAGGTCGCCCATGTGCATGGAAGGATCCCAATCACTTGAATCATCACTGCTCTCTCCCAGGGTCTACACCAGCAGTGAGCTGGAGTCAGGAGCAGGATTCAGGTATCAAACCCAGGCTCTCCGATGGAGGATGTGGACATCTTAACCTGTGGGCTAAACACCTGCCCCTGGACTTGGTCCTAAACTAGGTCACTGTGACTATTTGATCTGATTCACTAAAACATAGTAGACCTTCTCCCTGTGCAAGGCACTGAGTTGGTGATGGATCATGGGTGTAACATTGTGATTAAGATACATCTTTATGGGCAGGTGTTTGGAACAGCAGTTAAAGCGACCACCTGGCAATGACCACACTGACCACATCCCAGATCAGAGCGCTTGCTTCCAGTTCCAGTTTCTCTGCTCCAATCTGCTGATGAACATTATGGGAGGAAGCAGATGATGGTGGGGTCCCTGCCACCTTTGTAGGAGACCTGGATTGAGTTATGGGCACCTGGCTTTGGCCTGGCCCAGCCCAGGCTGTTGTGGACATTTGAGAAGTGGACCAGCAGATGGAAGATTTGTCTCTTTATTTTTGTCTTTGAAATAAAAGTAAAAATAATGCAAATTTGAAAACATACATCCTTACATTCTCTGGGCTGCCTTTGCTGTTTATTATTAGGTCAGATTGATTTATTCTGATGAAGTACAGGAAACACACATTGTGCCTGACCATTAACCTGTGTGAACCTTACCTGTGGGTGCTGTGCTGGGCGTGTGCTGTGTCACATGGAATATCCTCCTCTATGTGGTTCTGAGTCAGGGTTGGCAACAAGAGAAACTTACCCGAGACTTGAGAGACAGGAATGAAGCAGCAGTCACGGTGCTCTCAAAGCAGGTGCCGGGGGCAGGCTCCCCAGCAGCCGTGACCGGTCTCGCTGACCTGTGCTGGCTCACAGCTCGCGCTGACTCTCTGCCTTCAGCTCCCGTGAGTCAGGGGCAAGGCATCATAGTGGAGAGCACCAGCTCCTTTCCAGGTCTCCTGCATCATCCAAGTTGGGCTGATGGGAGACAAAGGGAGGCTGCAGTTGTAACAAGTAGTATTTAGTCTTTTTCTTTCCCCCTGCTGCTCTGCTCACCTATAGCAACTGGTTTCAGGCTCATTCAGACTTCTCTGAAATTCCTCCACATGTCCCTCAATTGCATAAAATCCCTTATTCCCTATCACTGATGATGATCCTGTTTCCTTGATCCAACTGTCACTGATACAGACATTTTGAGACAGGAGGCTGAAAACTGAATGTTCCATGGACCCCTTAAATGAACATAAATGAATACAGTCGGTTCATTGTATGAATAAAATCACAGAGCCTTCCCAGTCTGGTTTCTTTTTCCACTTTGGTTCCAGCTATGGAATCAAAGAAGTATACCTCTCTGTGTGAGCATACGAATAATTGACAATTGACTGTTAACTGGATATCAAGGAGGTAATAGGGCTGGGTGGGGACTGCTGATCTGGTGAGTGTGGACTTTAACCAGTGTGACAGCCACTGCTCAGCTTATTATTATTGTGTTCCAACAGAAGCACAAAAGTGGATGTGTGACTCTGAATTTAATGTGGTCACTCTGCACACATGCATGCACACACAACCATCAGGGCAATACATGGGCCCAAATATACATGTGTGGATTTTTTGGCCAAGACTCCACTCTCAATGTGTAGACTTTGGCCAAGATCCTAGGGTTGAGAACATGGGAGTTACAAAGAGAATTTGTGGGGAGGAGAATGATTAAGGGGAACAAGGACTAAGGACTCCAGGGCTCTTATGGGGTGGATGATACTGATGGATAAGCAATTCCATTGAAAAATAAAGAATTATTGTGCTGTGTGTGTGTGGGCGCATGTGTATACATGCAAGAGAGAAAGAATCTAATAAGAATTAGCACTTTCACAGTAATTTGCACTATGCACAGAGACTTCACATATGCTATTTCATTTATTCTCATTTACTGTCTTCTCTACTATCTTGGATGTAAGTGGGATCAAAGATAAATCACTCTGGACTCATGCTCTCAAGGGTTGCAATCCATGGGGGAGACGGACATGTACAAATCTGGCTGTAAAACAAGGAGTGTGGCTGAATGTCATAGGTTTGACAAATGGGGGAATGGGAAGGGTATGGGTGACTCAAAAAGTTTGAGCCGAAGCACCCAGGAGAAATATGACAAGTCCATAGCAAATGCCGCTGTGGAGAGCAACTCAGTAGCAGGTGAATACCTGAAAATGGGAACAGTCTTCTACCTATCTTAAGGCTCAAAATATTGATCAGTCAGTGTCCTGCATCAAAGAGCCTCATTTAGAGGAAGGCGAATCAACAACACCATTGACTCTAGTAAGCAAAGGGCACTGTAGGTAGTCTGGAATTCAAGACCCAGAACGACAGATTTTTCTAGAGAGAAGTGCTTCAGATTCCATGATCTCCTACATAAGGTCCAACAACAGCCAGAAGGCTGGAACCAAGGGCTGCTAATTGCCAGAAAGAACAGCAAATCTATTTAAAGCGTTTGTAGGGGTGGGTGTTTGGCCTAGCAGTTAAGCTCTCTGTTAAAACAGCTGCATCCCAAGTCAGTGTGCCTGAATTCTAGACACAGCTCTGGCTCCTGACTCCAGCCTCCTGCTGATACAGACCCTGAGAGGCAGCAGTGATGGCTGAAGTGACTGGCTTCCTACCACCCCCGGGAGAGACCTGGATTGAGTTTCTGGGTGTTGGCTTTGGCCTTGGTCCAGTACTAGCTATTTGGGGCATCTGGAAAGTTAACCAAAGGAAAGCAGCATTCATTCTCTCCCTCCCTCCTTTTCTGCCCTTCTCCCTCTCCCTCTCCCCTTCCCCCTGTCTTTCTCATCTATCTCAAAAAAACCCAAAGTACTTGTAGGGGACTATTAAATGGATTGAATTTATGTAGCCCTGGAAATTCGAACCAAATCAGTTTTCCCATTCTGCTTAAATTTTTTCTTTATATCTTAAGGTTTAGACTTCTCTGTGGCATGATACTGTCAAGGCCCTCATGACCTGATCTGCATCTCCCCATCTCCCCAGCTATGGGATGCTTAAGTTTCTGACCACGAGGCACTACTTGTAGTTGCATTGATGTTCTCACATCTCTGTAACTTTGCGCATTTCATTGCCTTTTCTTGGAGTGGCCATTCTTCTGTTTATTACCCTTCAAAAGCATTTTGAAGTGGTTCCCAACTGCCCAATACATCTTTCTCTGCTAACTCCGTACTATGTATAGCTGGTTGTTTTGACTTCTTGTACTGTGATGGATTATTGATTTAGACGTCTATTATTCCATGGGCTCATTGTATGACCACACTCATCAGCACCTTACCGAACACCTGCTCTGTGAGACCTGCTCAGTATGCTGTGAACATAGCCTAGACCAAGTTCCCACACCGTTGGGGCTTCCATTAAAACTGTGAGTTGAACTGCAATGGATTCACAGGATGATCTGAACTTTAGGCTTAAAGTTTATGTATTGACTAGACATTCACTTGACAAAATTATAAATCTGTTGAACTTCTGATTTGTAATTGTGGGCTCTCACTGTGTTGCTGAGTTCCTGATTAATGCAGTCACAGAGCTTATTATGGCTGTATTCTTTTGGTAGTGGTGGTTGGACTTCTAGAAGCTTGGATCCTCTTTAGAAGAGCCACCTAATTTTAATCTTGCCTCCAGGGTTCCACTTTCCTAACTCTCAGTAGCCTACGTGTCCTTTTTAGGATGTGTGGTTTACCACATTGCCTAGCAAAGCACACCTGTTCTGGGAAAGTTTTGATCTTACATTTCACATGAGTTCCAAGGCCACATGCTACCGCCCTCGAAATCCTGCAATCTGTTTGAGCCAGTCCTGGTGTTTCTTTCAGTCACTCTATGATTCATTCTAGAGACAGGAGGCCGTGTTGCCCCGGTTCACTTTCTGCAGCCCTGAGAAGTGTTGCTTCTTTGAGAGTCTGGTAATTTGGAGCAGAACGCTTCTTACCTTTAACACTGACATTGACGCAGTCTGTTTCTTTCTAAATATTACCTACTTAGCCACAACCTAGAAAACTATTTTTCAAACCGCAGGGCATTCACATGCCATGAGATACATTTTGGTGTTGGGAAAAGCATTAGAAAATATGAACAGAAAACAAGAGAGATTATCAGATTGCACCATGGGTAGACCTTTTGTAAAACCTGTTCTACTTTTGACTTGTTGAACACTGTGGTTAGTGACGCATTAAGCCTGTGATTATAAAGTAAATTGAAACCATCTTATTGCAAAAATGAAAGGAAGAAGAAAGAAAGGGGGGATGGATGGAGGGAAGTTTAGTTATCTTCTTAGAAATTTGTACCTGTGAAATACATGAAATCCATTCCCTTTTATAAATAAAAAATTAAAAAGCCTTGTTATCCATAAAAATGCATGTGGATACGAGCTATGATACGTTTCTTTGTGTGGATGACAGTGAAATAAACAAATTCGGAAACCATGACCCTATAACAACCATTTACATTAGTTCTTCTTCCTCCATCTCTCCCCTTATTTTGTGCTATTCTAGTTCTGTTTTTATATGCTTTTTCATATTAATATACTTTTAAAAAATATGCTTTTGAATTATTTTATTTGTCTACATTGATTAGACTAATTGCGTAAGTTACCACTTTTATTTCTATTGTGTACTCACCTCTAAACTTTAATCTTGTAAGCTTTTAAGGAGTATGCTTCACAGAGTATGATGCTTATGTTGATAGGAAATGTAAATTATATTCTTGGCAATGGTCTGGGGTTCCCTCCCTTTTTTCTGGAAGTTCCAGTCCCTTCTTGAGCAATGATCTTTTTCATGGTTATCCTCTTGAGAGAGATCCAGGCAAACATCACTCAAAAAGAAAGCAAACGCCTTTTCTTTACCCAGCTTAATCTCTTCAAAGCGTTAGCAACCAAATTATTTTATACCAGATCCAAAATGATGCTGCAGATGATGTTATTTAGTTGCTAATGATTTCAAGGACATTTATTCAAAAAGGATTCTTGTACACATGCTTTCAGTCCAGATTAACTTGAATTAACTGCTTTGATGCTCTTTAGAATAAACAGTAACTCCAAAAGGACAAACCATCCTAAAGCAAACATTTTAATAGGGGAAATGGTTCCGTATGGTATCTTGATGTTACAGAAAATAAACTTGCCGCTTTAAAAGGGAACTAACAAAACATAAGGTCCCAGAAGAGCTGAATGTAGTGAAAATTTCTGAATGAATCTCTGAGGATTTGGTTTTAATCTGAATATTTAATAGCGTGGCATTGCAAAATTTGAATCATGCTGCTCAATTTTAATGGTTAATCTGCTTTAAAAAATACACAAGCTTAATTGTGACATACGAAAGTCCTTATTTAGGGTACATTTCTAATTTGAGTGCTGTCGGCCCTGCTGTGTGAAGAGTCTCCTGGGTGCGGATTTTTAAGAGTGCGTGTGCGCCTCTACGTCTCGCGGTGTAGCGATTTCTCTCTGCCGAGCCTGCCCCAGCCTCTACGCCAGCCAGGAGCAGACAATAGATCCATCCTAATGGAGTTGTGTACTTGCCATCTGTAGGAGCAGCTGCTAGCCCGCATCTGCACAATATGCTGGGACTGAGAGCTTCGCTAATCTGCATAATAAGAGGAGGCTCATCCCACCCCAGCTAATAATCACGAGCAATCGAGACACTTCCTCCCCTCACTGGGAGCGCAGCGAGCTGGTTTCCTGCTCTGGGTTGCCAGGGGTCAAGTGGGACAGGCTGGCCTGGAGCTGAAAAACCACTCCTAGGGTTGCAGGATCCCAGTGGGACTAGGGTTTGGGCTTCTCTCAAGTCACGTGGGCACCTACTGCAAAATCCTGGGAACTGGGACGAAAGAGCGCCAGCACATTATTAAGGCTGCTAATCAGAAATGCGTTTGGAGCGCTTACAGTATCGAACAATTTGCGTTTAAAAGCTCCCCCTTTGTGGTGGGTGGGGGGAGTTGGGGAGGACACAAGCAAGTTTTTTGGCTTAATTGTGAGCTACTTTGAGTCATTTGAGTTTTATTGGTTAAAAAGAAAGCTGCACAGTGCTGAGATGTGACTTTTCAACTGTCTTCGTGTGCACGTAGCCCTATTGTGAAACAGGCAAGCTGTGTGAATCAGTGGATCACATTTGTGATTATTTTCATAGACAAGGCAGGATGAAATGGCTGTATCTTTAAGGCAGTAGTACTGGGAATAGAGAGGAAGATGACCACAGAGCTAACATACTTTTAGAAGGGGCTGAAATCACTTTCTTACTCAAGGAAATGCCCAAATGACTTACTCTCTACACAAAAAGCGTGCACTGACCAGTTGGATTTCATGAGTTGATTGGAAGGTTGAAACATTCGAACCCAGGCAACCCAGATTGAGGAGAGAATTTTAGATGGAATTGTAACTTGCTGTTATTGATAATGTCTTGTTACAAGAAGTGGCGAGACTACTTTGTCTAATTTCTTCCAGGAAAGATATTTGCATAATTCATCAGCCGTCAATGAAGCCCAGGGAAAAGAGCATTAATTTATGGAGCTGGGAGGCGAGGGCTGTAGAAATAATTGTTTCCACTGGTAAACAAAGCAGCTCGCTTAGCATTCATTTCAACCTTTTAATCAACACCATTTACTTAAATAAGACAGCATCTTCTGGGGTGGTGCAGAGGGAAAGGAATTCCATTGCCATGTAGTCAGGTTGCTTGAAATCTTGGGAGGGGTTCTGCAAGCCGCGAGAGCGAGCTGCTTCTCACTTCTCCAGCTGATTCGCCTGGGTGCTGGGATTGCATGAGGAGCAATGCACCACGTGATCCCAAAGCATTATTGCTCAGTTCTTTAATCTGAATTTATTTGCCTATTAGATTTCTTTAAAAGGAAGCGAGACAGAGATGCACGCAGAGAGGAATCTCTTATCCATTGGTTCGCTCCCCAAGTGCCTGCAACAGCTGTCACTGGGTCAGGCCAAAAACCAGGAGCCAGGAACTCTGAGTCTGCTGTATGGGTGGTAGGGACCCTGGCACTGGAGCCATCTGCTGCTGCCTCCCAGGATGCACACTAACAGGAAGTGGGAACGGAGAGCCGGCACTGTGATATGGGCATCCAAAATGCCCGCCCAACCACCACACCAAATGCCATCTCTGTTTCTCAATCTGAAGGCTCGCCACTTCGAGACGGCCTATGTATTTCTGTTGAGATAGAAATGGCAGACAGCTGCTGCCTGCCTCCAGAAACTTGGGATTCACTGACTGCTACCCACAAAGAAGAAAAATGAGAGTCTGAGTTAGGGACTCTCAAAAAAATTGTAGTAACTCTTCTAGAAATTAGAAAGCAAAGACCAGGCTGATGCTGCGGCTCACTAGGCTAATCCTCCACCTGCGGCACCCCACCCCAAGTTCTAGTCCCGGTCAGGGCTCCAGATTCTGTCCCAGTTGCTCCTCTTCCAGGCCAGCTCTCTGCTGTGGCCCTGGAAGGCAGTGGAGGATGGCCCAAGTGCTTGGGCCCTGCACCTGCATGGGAGACCAGGAGAAGCACCTGGCTCCTGGCTTCGGAACAGTGCAGTGTGCTGGCCGCAGCACGCCAGCCGCAATGGCCATTGGAGAGTGAACCAATGGTAAAGGAAGACCTTTCTCTCTGTCTCTCTCTCTCACTGTCCACTCTGCCTGTCAAAAAAAAAAAAAAAAAAAAAAGGCCATAGAAGAAAAAAATCACTGAATACAGGCATACGCTGGAGGATCAGCTTGGGAAGAAACCAGTTGCTGAACTAAATCTCTGGTTAGATTTCTTTTCCTTCTAAGTGTCTCCACAGTGTGTATCGCTATCTGTAAATATTTGGCTCATTTATTTAGTTGCTAGTTGTCCATTTCCTCATCCTTGAAGGGAAGCCTGGAGAGAGCAGTTTCCCACTGTATTCCCAGCATATAATAATAACAAAATAAGTCCTCAGTAAACACTGTGCTGAGTAACTGCTGCCAGTCACTCTGCCCCTCCCCCGCCACCATACAGGTGTTCCCAGATGTCTTAGGAGAAACTTGACAGCTTGATTCCTGCATGCAGGTTGTCTTCATACCAACAAACAGCAAACATATCCCTAGGTGAGCCTGAAGAACAGTGAAACCCAAAGACAGGCCATGCTAATGGAAACCTATGAATCCCCTGATCAAGTGTGAGTATAGGACTTCTTAGTGTCTCAGAGAATATGGCCTCAGCCTAACACAGGCATCTCTGTGCTACATGGTGACAAAAATTACTTATTCCCATTTATCTTTCACTGGGAGAGAGTTGGGATGATGCTAGAAGTGGCCTTGAATCAAGTGCAGGCTGAAATGAGTCAGTTTCAGGAAACACAGTCTGTGAGTCCACAGGGTTTGCTTTGCCCCTGGGCCAGTTGTGAGGGGTGGGCACGGGTGGGTGGCTGCTTAGAAATTCATCCCTTTATTTCACCCACCTGTATACCTGCCCAATAGTCCCCAAGTGCTTCAGATGTATCGGGAGCTTGTCTGGATTCTGGATGCTCTAATGGACAGGTTCTTCTGCATCTCTCCTCACTGCCATGCAGGGACATGAGGAAGTTATGGGATTCCATTTAGTTTATGGATTCATGGTCCAGGTTTGAACTAGGTCTGTAGGGAGACATAAAGGCTCATTGTTTTGGTGACCATCAGTGGTGACTTAAAAAAACAAACAACATTTCTGGGCATAGCACTGTGGCACAGTGGATTAAGCTGCTGCATGTGTCACCAGGGTCCCATATTAGAGCACAGGTTTGAGTCCCAGCTGTTCCATTTCTGATCCAGCTCCCTCCTGATGAGCTTGGGAAGGCAACATAGGAGTCCAAGTACCTGGACTCCTGTTACCCATATGAGAGACCCGGATGGAGCTCCAGCTTTGGCCTGGCCCAAACTGGACTATTAACGGCCATTGAGGAAAAGACCAGAATATGAAAGCTTTCTTTCCTTCTCTGTCTCTCCCTTTCTCTCCTTCACTCTGCCTTTCAAGTAAATAAATTTTTTTTAAGAATAGTGGTTCCCGATCCAACATGGGAAGTGGGATATACAGCAGACTCATAAAATGACTAATTCCCTAAACAGCACTCTGGCCTCAGAATCAGCCCTTAAGGCATTCAGATTTGGCTAAAAAGCCAATGAGAGTGTCTCAGGACTAGAAAGCCAAGACACTGTGACAGAAAATGACCTAAACGAAAGATCTCTGTGAGTGAGATCCCAGTGGAAAGAGGGGGCCATCAAAGAAGGAGGTACCTTTCTTTGAAGGGAGGAGAGACCTTCCACTTTGATTGTGGCTTTGTCTAACTAATGTTGGAGTTTGTGGACTCAAGAGGCTTCCATAGCCTTGGCAGCTCATGACAAGAGCCTCGGGTGATCACTGATGTCATAAATGAGAGTGTCAATTGTTAAATCAACAACAGGAGTCACTGTGCATTTGCTTCCCATGTAGAACCTCTGTCCTTAATGTGTTGTACTATGAGAATTAACAATAAAACTTGTCTTCAAACAGTACTTTGTGTATCTGTGTGGGTGCAAGCTGTTGAAATCTCTACTTAATATAAAGATATTTAAATTAATTAATATTTAATTATTAATATAAAGATAATTAAAAGTGAATCTTAAGAATAGGATGGAAGAGAGAGTAGGATGTGGGATGATTTGGGGGTGGGAGGGCAGGTATGGGGGGAAGAATTGCTATAATCTAAAAGTTGTACTTTTGAAATTTATATTTATTAAATAAAAGTTTTCTATTTAAAAAAATAAAGTGAACATAGACACACAAAAGAATGGCAGTTCCCAGGAAGCAGTTCCCTGGGTTACATAGCTAGTAATGGATGGGGCCGAGGTTATAAACCAGGCAGCTTTATCCATTGCCTCAACCATGGGGGCAGGAACCGGTAGTACATCTTACCTACTTCTTAGATCACCCCCGCAATGGAACTGAGCCCCAAGATAAACCCTGCAGAGCAGTTTCCAGAGACTGACCAGCTGATCCCATGCAGGCCTCCTAAGCTAACTTGAGTGTCTCTCTCCATGTGTTTCCCTGATTCTCTGACCCTGGACTCCCCAAGTAGTTCTCGCTGCTCCTGTGCCTGTGTCTATAGCTGGTTCTGTCTGCCGACATGTGCTGGTCCCAGTGGCTACCTCGGTACAAGGCAGTTCCATTTTCGAGCTGTGGTATCTGCCAGCAATGAGGGGGTGAGGACAGGTCTCTTGCTCCAGAGGGGTTCACCAACACAGCACAGAAACAGCTGTCTGGTTCTAGTTTGGGCAGAGATGAGCAGAAGGGAGTGCAGTTATCTGGAACTATATCCTGCCCAGCTACCTCCTGCCTATGTCAAGATGTCCTTGACACCGAAGGGCTCCAAATGTCCTCATTCAGCTCAGTGCCCTTGGTCATGTGGAAAATCCTTTCCGATTCTCATACGCGTCGGCCAGGTCTTGTCCTCAGTGTTGTAGTGAGTTGGATCCTTTTCCTCTGTGCTCGGTATTTCAGATCTTATCCGGCAGAGGTGACATCAGGCTGCTGGCTATGTGCTTTTTAAAACCAGAAACCTCTCATTGTATACAGGAGGTTGTCATGGGATAGAGCAGGCCATGAAGTCCCTCTGTGTAAAACCACATACACCCTCGTTACTTGATTTTTTATTTTAAAAATTATCCTGCAGTAAAATTTATTTTCTCCCTCCTTTAGTATACAATTCGTTGAATTTTATATATATGAATAGACATGTGTTACTACTACTTGCATTAATTACAGACACTTCCATCACACCAAAAAATTCCCTCCAGCTGTAGTCACGCAGTCATCCTCCTCACCCTGTAGCCGCCACTGAGCCCCTGGATGTCTCTAGCTTTGTCCTTTCAGGAATATTTGCATGAGTGGACTCATCCATTAGGTAACCTTCAATCCTGAATACTCTCATCCAGTGTCATGCCTTGGAGAGCTGGCCAAGTTGTTGTATGTTTCCATGGGTGCTTGGGTCGGCCATGGTGGTGTTTTTTGGATGTACCACAGTTGATCAAATATTCCTCTGTTCAAGAGCATTTAGGTTGTTTCCAGTTTTGGGCAGTTGCAATGGAGCTTTGAACGTGTGTGTGCAAATCTGTTTGTGAGCGTCATTTTTCATTTCTCCAGGGTAAATCCTCTGGAGCAGGACTGCTGTCGTATGGTAAGTGTCTGAGGGGTCTTCAAAACGTTTAGGGAAAATGTGCATTCTGGAAAAACTGTGCGTGGGTCTCAAAATACTTCTGCACCAAAATCAACTTGTTTTTTAATTCTATTTCCCATGAACATTTTGAAGTACCCTTGTTTATTTCACTCTATGTTTTCCAGCGTGGTGGTGAGTGTCCAGGTTGTTCTGTGTCCTCACTAACATCTGGCACTGTCAGTGCTTCTAAGGTCATCCGTTCTGATACTCATGACTGTGATATCTCATCGTGGCTTTGATTTGCACTTCCTGATGATGATGGTGTTGAAGATGACCTCATGCACTTATGTCTTCTTTGCCATCTCACTGTCTCAAGTACTTGCATGTTGTTCTGTTCACGTCTTTTACCCCATTAACTTGTTTTCATATTGTTAAATTTTTAGGGTCCCTTATATCTTTTGAATATGAATTCTTTGCCATGTCTGTGATTTGTAAATATTTTTTTCCAGTTTACCACTTGTCATTTCATTCTGACGGCAATTTTCAGTAAACAAAGCTTACCCGTTTTTTCCTCCTATGAATGTCGCGTTTTTGTTGAGATGTCTGAGAATTCCAACTAACCTCAGTTTATAAAGATTTTTGCCTACTTTTTTCCTAGTAAAGTTTTATAGTTTTACACTGTACCTTTAGATCTATGATGCATTCAAAGTTACTTTTTATAGAATTTTGAGGCTTAGCCTAAGGTTTGCTTGCATATGGCAAGATGACCCATTGTTCCTACATCCTTTGTTGAAAACTGTCTCTTGCCCAGCTAATAAATATTTTTCTATTTTAATACAGTGATGATATTTAAAGTTTTATTATTTATTTGGTGCAGAGAGACACAGAGAACAAGACTGAGAACTCACATCCCCTGGTTCGCTTCCCAAATGCCTGTAAACAGCTGTGATTGGGCCAGGCCAAAACCAGGAGCCAGGAGCTCGCACCACATCTCCCCTCTTGTTGGCAAGGACTCAGTTCCTTGAACCATTACTGCTCTCTCTACAGAGAGCTGGAGTCAGGAGCCAGAGCCACGTGTTGATCCCAGATATTCCCATGTGGGATGTGGACAGGGTGACAAGTATCTTTACCGCCAGGCCAAACACCCACTCCACGAAAACAGTGATGACATTTCAAACCAGCCCTTTTGACCTTTGGGACAATATCACTTGCAACTAATCCCATTAACCATCCTAACATTTAGTTACTTACCAGACACGTATGGAACACCTGTCTGTGTCTAGCATTACGCAAAGTGCCAGGGATTTGAAAATGCCTGGAACATATTGTTGTTGTTTTCTTCAAGGTTTCGTGATCTGTGCAAATGAAGCAGGACAAACTTACACCATCAATCCTCGGGTGACGGAAGAGTCATTATTTTTATGCTAGGACTTTCGAGATTCTTTATTGGCTAATCATCGCTTACTCGAAGTGCCTACCTCGAAGTTTTGGTTTCTTTCCCTCAAGTCATTGATCTAAAGATAAAAGATTGGAAAGAAATGTGTGTTTGTTTTCTGTGTAGACACTGCCAGATTTAAAATTTGGTTTTTTTGCACAGTGGACTTTCTGAAAAGGAGGCAGGGACCCCGGAGCACTGAAGTTACCACTTTCTTCTCTCTGCCCATGTGGAGGCTGGAGCAGTGCACTGTGGTGGAAGACGGTGCTGTGGCCCAGAGGTCATGTCAGTCCGCTGGTTTTAGAAGTTTATAACCAGAGTCATTTTGAAAACGCAAAGTTGACAGTGTTACTTAAGGGATTTGAAATGGTGAATAGATTCTCTCGAGTGAATAGAGATGGAGGAGCTAGATTGAGGTCACAGAGTGTTCATTCTCTCTCCTGACTTACCAGGAAGTCCCTACAACAACAAGAACAAACTCTTTATCTTACATTCCTGTGCAGTGTGGTGTGATTCTTCGGGACATGTGTACAATGAGTAGTGGTTGCATCAGGTAGTTAGCATTTCCTTAAGCAGTTTTAAAGGTTGGTTTTTGATTGGCATAATAACTGCACATATTTCTGGAGTATGACCTAATAGTTCAATTAATGTATACAATGTACTTAGCAAATCAGGGTCATTAACATTTCCATCTCATTACTTTATGTTCAGAGCCGTTGAGCACCCCTATTCTAGTTCTTCATAAAATACGTAACAGGTTATTGTGGGCTACACCAGACCAACACCAGAGCCGCCTCCGCCTCCTGCTTCTTATTTAGCCCAACCCCATCCTCTCCTCTCCCCAGTCCAGAGTGACTAGGTCGACAATGGGGTGGGATGGAGGCTATTAGACTCCAGTTTGGGTGGCACCTATCCTGGTGAGCCTGGGTTGCCATGCCATGCATCTCTCCCATACCTGTTCATTTTAGCATGTGCAGAAAGCCAAGAGAAGCTGGAGGAACATGACCTACACACATGATAGTAAAACCATGGGGAAAACAGACATAGAACAAAGGACAGCCACAGCTAGCATTTACTGAGCATGTCCCGTGTCACTTTCTTCTGATCACATCACATCATTTAATACATTTAATGAAATGAATTAAATGCATACATTGAATTCTGTCATTAGATAAGATGGGGATCATTGTCATTCCAGTTTTGGAGTTGAGGAATAGATGTGGTCAGAGATTCTAAGATTGCCCCTCTGACCCCTGGCTAGCTTGGTGTTTGCACTCTGTAACTCTGCCCTTGGAAATGGGCTGGCCTAGTCGTGTGCTCATCTTCAACAGAACATGGTGAAGGTGCTGGGATGTCGCTTCTGGGGTTAGGCTCCATCCGCTGGTCACTTCTGTCTCACTGCTGGCTTTGATGAAGCCAATTGCCATGATGGGGAGGCCCGTGTGTCTGCACGCGAACGTCTTCTCCACAGAGGGACATTTTGGAGCCCTTTTGAAAGGGAGTCTCAGCAGAGTCCCTGTAACTACAGACCTGCACGTGTTGTGTTGTCAATGTCTACTTCCAACCAAGTCCATCAGTCCTCTGCTGAAGAACTGACATTCTCCCAACAACCACGGGAATGAGCTTAGCCAACACTAACTCCCCAAGCGCGCTTTCAGATGAGACCTTACCCTGGCTGGGGCCTTGACGCAGAGACTCCAGCTTGGCTAGTCTGCATTTCTCACCCACAGAAACTGTGAGATAATAAGAGTGGCTGTTTTAAGCTGCTAATTGGTGCAAATTTGCTACTCAATACATAATATGAGAGAGGAAACTAGTTTGCCCCAAGTCACATGCCACTCTGGCTGTGGACTCCCTCTTTCTGATCATCTGGTGTAGAAATACCTAAAAATGGTTTGCTGCAGCATACTGCATTTCCCATTTAGAATGTTAGGAGTTTTCTCTAATATTTCTTAAGAAGTTCTTTAAAAGGCAAATTGGAAACTTTAGGAATATGAAGGAAAAAGAACTCCTGCAATTTTGTTTGGACTATGGGGTAAAGTCTTACCTTAACTTTTCCTCACTGTTCTTGCTGTTCGGGGGTCACTGCTTCTTTCAGTTTAGCATCTGTCTAGCTCCATTATATTGATCTGTTTTATTTCATTTTCTATCTTACTTTCATTTTTAACAGATTCAATATATTTTGCAGATACAAGTCTAAGAACCTCATGATATTCCCTCCCACTGTCCCTCCTCCTACTCTTCTTTCCTTTTCAGTTTTTGAGATAGTATATTTTAAATTTATGTTGCAGTAAAAAGGCTTAATACAAAAAAGTTTAACAAGTGGGGCCCACGCTGGTGGATAATAGGCTAAGCTTCCACCTGTGCCACTGACATACTATATGGGTGCTGGTTAGTGTCCCAGATGCTACTCTTCTGATCCAGCTCTCTGCTTATGGCCTGAGAAAGCAGTAGAAGATGGCCCAAGTGCTTGGGCCCCTGCACCCACGTGGGAGACCTGGAAACAGTTCTTGGCTCCTGGCTTCAGATCAACCCAGCTCTGGCCATTGCAAACGTTTGAGGAGTGAGCCAGTGGATGCAAGACCTTTCTCTCTGTCTCTCCCACTCTGTCTATAATGCTACCACTCAAATAAATAAATCTTAAAAAAAAGTTTAACAAGTAAAAAGCAAAAAGACCCTAGTTTAGTGGGGATCCAGACAATGGCTATAAACAATAATTGAATGGAAAATGATCATTTCATCCCTATACAATATTTTTGTCAATTATTCATAATTTCTTTCAATGAAATAGAACCAATGTTAATGTAACATCTACGTATTTCCTATGTGGTTACAAGATAATAATTTCATTTAGACTTTAAGCCATTTCCTCCCAACAGTTTATGCACATAATTTTATGCAGATTGCAATGCTAATAATTATATATTAGATTTGTTTGCACTTTATTGCCACAAATCAGGGAGAACTTGGTATTTGTGTTTTGAGGCCAGCTTATTTCACTAAGTGTAATGGCTTCCAGTTGCATCAATTTTGTTGCAAAAGATAGGATTTCATTCTTTCTTACAGCTGAGTAATATTCTATAGTGTATATATTATCATATTATCTTTATTCAGTCACCAGTTTGATGGACATTTGGGTTGATTCCATATCTTAGCTATTGTGAATTGAGCTGTAATAAACATGGGGATACAGATAACTCTTTCATATGCTGATTTCATTTCATAGGGACAAATTCCCAGGAATAAGGTGGCTGGGTCATATGATAGATCTACCTTCAGCTTTCTGAAAATCTCCATAATGTCTTCCACAAGGGTTGTACTAGTTTACGTTCCAACCAACAGTGGGTTAGGGAATCTTTCTCTCCACATCCTCACCAGCATTTATTGCTTGTTGATTTTTGTATGAGAACCATTCTAACAGGGGTGAGGTGAAAGCCCTTTGTGGTTTTCATTTGCATTTCTCTGATAGCTAGTGATCCTGACCATTTTTTCATTGTTTGTTGGCCATTTGAACATCTTCTTTTGAAAAATTCCTTTTCAAGTTCTTTGCCCATTTCTTAACTGGATTATTTGTTTTGTTGTGGGGTTTGAGCTCTTTATAGATTCTAGATATTAATCCTTTATCAGTTTCATAGTTTGCAAATATTTTCTCCCCTTCTGTCAGTTGCCTCTTCACTTTGTTGAGTGTTTTCTTTTTCTTCTTAGCTTGATGTAGTCCCATTTGTCTACTTGAGCTTTGATTGCCTGTACTTCTGGGGCCTTTTCCAAGGATTCTTTGCCTAGGACAATGTCTTTGATGGAAAGGAGGACAGAGAGGGGTTAATGCCAGAAGCCACAGCTGGGGACCATTTTAAAGATCCAAATACTTGCCAATTTAAAAGGAAACTGTGTGTGGTGGAAGAGTTCTTTCCCAAAGGTGCCTGTAAAAAAGTTGCTTGACTTTTCTTCTAATAGAGAAATGTGGCTTTTAAAAAAAGAATTTTTAAGGAAATTCACTTTTTAAAAATTTATTTCACTTTTATTTGAAAGGGGTGGGGAGAGATAGAGAAAGAGAGAATATGAATGAATCTTCCATCTGCTGATTCATTCCTCCAATGGCCTCAACAGCCAGGGCTGGGTCAGGTCTGGAACTAGGTCTCCCATGTGGGTAGCAGGGGCCCACCTACTTGAGCCATCACTTGCTGCCTGCCCTGGTAACACTGGAAAGCAACTGGATTGGATGTGGAGTAGTCTTGACTGAAACATAGGCAGTCTGATATGGCATGCAGGCATCCCAAGTAACAACTTACTGCCACATCACACACCTGCCCCAAGAATGTACTTTTTAAAAGAATTTAAAGATTTCATGCCTTTGAAAATTTCTGGAAAAAAGTAACCATGGAAATGAACAATGCATTAGCACCTCTGATGCTATCCATGTACCTTCCCTCTCCATGACAGATATTGTTTTAATGACACATGGTGGGCTTGGAAGACTACCAGGATCCCTGAGAGCCCCAATCCCGTGTTGTTGATCATAAAATGCTCATCCAACCTTATTCTTTATCACTAAAAGTATCCAACACAAATGCAACCCTCAGGAGGCCTTCCTCTGCACAGCCCTGTGTTCTAGTGGTGGGAATGCCTTGTTCTCCCACATAGGAGGACATGTTAAGCCCTCCACAGAGAGGCCCTCAACAGAATTCTGCAACCATGGAGCCCACAGGTTCCATGTTGGTTTAGCATTCTATGATCGCAAGGGTTTTTTTGGGTTACTCAGTTTCTTCTGTTAACCTGGATGGGCTTGATGTCCTGAGGATAAAACCTCAGACCACTGAAGGCCCCCTGAGTCTAGCACACAAGGGGACTGACCGTGAGTCATGTTCCTCGGGTGGCTGGGGTGTTTGGAAGCTGACCGCCAGGAGCGAGTGCCATCGACTTGCCTTGACATGCACTTCTCCATCCAGTTCCGTGCTCCCTCGGTCTTCACGCCACCTCCCTTGTCTCAGCAGATGAGGCGTGCATTCTGCATACTTTGATGGTGGAAGTCCTGACCTAAATGCCAACCATTACTCCTACATGCAATGAAGTGCGCGTGGTGTTTTCTTAGAGGAACAAAGCTCAGTCTGATCTACAAGCTGAGGTTTTCAGACAAGCCCTTCCGGATTGTACGCTGTGATTGAGTCTTGTTCATTACACATCTGAGAGCTCTTAGACACACAGTCTGGAAGTGTCCCTTCTGCGGCTGAATGATGTCCTTTCAGATTCCTCATTTTGCTCTCTAGTCTTAAAATCTTAGAATGATCTAGTTCCATTTACTTGGAGACTAACTTGACAAAGGACAGCATTTAAAGAGGCCTGGAAAGCTTTCTGAAGTTACTTTGGATGACAGTGCGTTCACACCCAGACTGGGATGCATTAGATGTAAATAGTTCAGGAACATGTGGCTAATGTGTGCCCTAGTGAGCAGCAGTGGTTGTCATATGGGACATGAATGCAGGCAGCTGAGATAATTTCATGGGTTTAAGCTCACGAGGCTGCATCGCCAACTCTAAGCCCAATTTGCTACTGCCCCTTTACCTGCTAGAATAGCATGCCATAGTGTTGGCTTTACCCTGTGCATACAGCTACTCACCACATTAGTTGGGGGATAAATCTATATACATACCCAAAGCCTAACTTCTGTAGCCTTTTACCCACGAGAAGGAGTTTAAATGTGTGAGCACTGGAGTTCAACCAAATTCCCCCTCCTCCATTAACCATGTGGCCTTGGACAAGAGTGATGACCTTGGGTAAGAGTTGATGGCTGAGCCTTTGAACACTTGGCTTTCCTTTCTATAAAATAAAAATAATAGGGATGGACATTTGGTCTAGCAGTTGTCTCCTGTTAAGATGCCTGCATCACATATTGGAGTGGCTGAGGTCAAGTCTTTGCCCTGCTTCTGATTCCAGCTTTCCACTAACGTGCACCACAGGAAACAGCAGGTGCTTGCTAAAGGAGTTGGGTTCCTGCAACCCTGGTGGGAAACCTGGATTGAGATCCTGGCTCCTGGTGTCAGCCCAGTCCAGCCCCAGCCATTACACAAGCATCTGGGGTGTGAACCAGCAGACAGGTGCTTCATATCTGTCTTCATCTGTCTCTCTGTCTCTAGATCTCTGTTTCTCAAATGCATAAATAACTTTTAAAGAATTTAAAATGTGATCATACTGATCTGAAAATAAGTTAATACCTTTCAAAATAAGATTCAAATACTTTAGAGAAAAAGTTTTTTTAAAATGGGGATAATAATAATAGGCCATTTTCTAGTGTGGCTCCAAGCATTAATGGAGGTAGAACATATGAAAGCACTGAGCCCAATTTCTGGCATTAAACAAGTGTCGGATGGCCTGTTAGGTATTATTATTGCTGACACAAACATCGTTATAGTTTATGCATGAATGATGGACACTGTTGTCATTCCTGCAGTAGCTCTAGATGGATTACGCTGTGATCATCAGAATACTTTAGCACCCGATTTGCAAACAGATGGTGAGTCCTGGTCAGCAGGTTGTCGTCCAGTGTGGAACCACTGGCACCCGGGCCCTGGTTGGACAGCCTGTAGATGGAACGCCTCTGCCTGCGTCTGCCTAGCTGGAGAACATTGTGGAATAACCTCAGCACTGGAAATTCAAGTTCGAGTTGACGCCACTGGGCTCCAGCTCTACTTGCAGGGCAAGCCCCATGACAAGGCGTGGGCCCCGTCAGCACTCTGCAGCGGGCCGCTTTCTCCTCAATGTGCACAGATGGGTGGTTCTTTTGTTAGCCGGGGATGACTCATGTGCCTGGTTTAAATGTGCATTCTGTGAGGGGCCACGGACTCACGGCGCAGTCCCCGTGCTGGGGGCTGCGTGGAGCCGCAGTGCTTCACAATGGAGTGTTCTCGCTGCTGTGGGTTTTACATCGCCAGAAAATGCTGGAGGAGGGAAAATTCGGTGATTCAGCAGAGCCTCAAGCCAAATACGAGCGCTCATTGTTCCTCCTCGCTTGTCTGCCAGCTCTGGCTGCTTTTTCCCTGGGACTAACTCCCTGCCTTCTAAACAGCCCTGGGGTACCAACAGCCCCCAGGTCCATAGCGCCCCTCCCTCCATCCATCACCTGGTGTGGCAGAGGCGGGCAGAATGCTCACGATGCTTTTAGAATCAGAGTTGTTGTTTTAAAGCAGGAAACCTCCTTGTCTTTAATCTGTGGTTGTTGATGTCGGTGTCGTACCTGAAAGCACCAGGGTTGCTCTCGATGATGCAGCGCAAGGGGGCGTGGTGGCAATCTGGAGTCATCGTCCGAGAACACGTGTATTTCTGAGAAAAACTGACTGTGCGTTCACAGTCTCTCTCCATGCTAGGCAGAAGTGTTTACTTGCTGCTTTCAAGAATTATGATGCTGCCTTGCCCACAGGCTGTTTAAAGTACTTGCCCATGCTGTGCTAACATTAGCTTGTTTAGAGGATGCCAAACAGACTTCCGCTGGGGACCTGGAACCCTAGTCCATCTTCAGCTCCTTCCATCTGGGAGTGAGCAGAGATGTGTCAGGACAGGTGCCTCTTGTCTCCATCCTCCAGCTGCATAGAGTCTGGCCAAGGGACTCAAACTGGTTGATCATGATTCTCCTGTGTCTCCAGACTACTCCACGTTGTTCATCCTTAGGTAAACTCATTTCCACCCAACAAACATTTATTAATTTTGTGGCTAGTTCAGTGCAAAACACTGGGGATCCCAGGAGAACAAGACGGAATCTGCCTCTAGTGAATAAATTATGCTATAAATAAAGCAGGAACATAGACAAACTGGTCTATGGCGTTTTTTAGGGGATAACAGAGTGAGCAACAGTCCTACAGGAGAGCAGAACTGCTAACCCAGCAAGGCTCCGGGCAGCATTTTACAAGGCACATGATATCTGAGCTGAATTTTGAAGGATGGAGCCAGAGGTGTTGAGGACGTGGGCTCATTCCGAAAGGGGTGCCTGTGGCTTGTTCCAGGGATGGTCAGTGTTATAGTGAACACGGAGTCGAGAATCAAATCACACCCTCGGGGACCCATGCATACTAGGATCTCTCTTTAAGTGATAGGGAACTACTAAAGGTTTGGGACAAGGGAGTGACATGGCTGGACTTTGAGAGAGAAATCTGGTGGCAGAGTAGGAGGTAGGGCAGGGAGGAGAGCTCAGTGTGATGGGAGACAGGGAGGCCAATCCAGAGGTGACAGAAGTGCGAGTCAGAACCAAGGCAGGTGCCGGAATAGAGAAGAAAGACACATGCAAAGAGAAAACAAAGGGCTTACTCTGAAGAAGGCATGTTTGTGGTCATGGCTTTTTCTAGAGTTTGGAAGGACTCTAAGGGCTAGGAAAGCCAGGTAGGGGCCACATAATTTTACACAAAGGAGGTCTCCTTTGAAAATGGTCACATTAAGTTGTTATGCCAAATAAAATAACAAGAATGATTACTTACCTCCTGGTGTTGAGAGATGGGTTTTGAGGATCTTGCTGGAGCTTGGAGAGCAGTGGGAGACAGAGCTGTTGTCTGTGTAAAGAAGAGGATGGGTTCAAAGGGAAGCAATGATAAACACCTTAGACCATGACGAGTGTCATCTGAAGGTATTTGCTGATCTGTGCTGAAAGTGTCATCTTCTTCCATTGTTCCAGAATCTTCAGTGAACATCTTTTGCACACACTGGCCAGTGTGAGTGGTGCTTTTGGGAAGGCCTTGGTGGGCAATAGGTAAACTAGATATCGGAAGAGGAGAGTGTGTCCAGGCTTTGAATATTACCTCTCCTCTGAACCAGCAGAGAGGTGCTGTAGCTGGGGAAGGCGCAGGTTCTAAGGATCAAGGAGTGACCAGGAGAAAGTGAGCCGAGGGCAGGGACATGGGTACCAGGGGGCAAGTCAGTGCTCGCATGGGAATAGCAATCAGAACACTACTGTTTGCATTTTTGAAGAATCTTCACTGTTAACTGCTTACTTTTCTGTCGCTCTTGATTGGAAATTGATCAATTTAGACAGAGCTATTAAGGCCTTCTTTGGGGAGAGGTTGGAATGTTTGAGGAGGGGAGACAAAAGGGAGTAAACTACCAAGAAGTAGCTCACTAATTGGGTTAATTTCATGGTTTACAGTTCAGGAGTTGCTCCAGGTTTTTGTTCAAGTGCTATGGGGGAGCATGAAGCTAATTTACTATTCATTTCAAGAAGGAGATTTTAAAACTGGCCATTGGGATAATTGAATGACATAATGTAAAGGAAGTCCAGAGATGTCAGATCTAGTTCATCAATAATATGATCCATAAGTCAAATAGCGTGTTTGTTCCTGTT
The DNA here is from genome assembly GCF_051225735.1 of Oryctolagus cuniculus. Lineage (NCBI taxonomy): Eukaryota > Metazoa > Chordata > Mammalia > Lagomorpha > Leporidae > Oryctolagus > Oryctolagus cuniculus. The sequence goes on from NC_142869.1 coordinate 65,376,027, forward strand.
CTCTTATAGCCAAGTAGTCCTGATGCTGCCTGTTCATTGCTACAGCATATGTGGGCTGTGAGGTACTCTGCGCACTTTAGTAATAGCAGCAACAATAAATAAGAATGTGACACGTTCCTAGCTCTGGGCTAAGTGTCTGACACATGGTACCTTCATGAAAACACCTGGTAGTCCTGTTAGGCATGTATTGTGGGGAGCAACTGGGAGCAACTCGGACTAGACTAAGTTACTGGAATTAAGACTTATTCTATGCATCTGCTTTCCCACAATATGGCGCTGAGAAGGGAGAAACAGCTTCTACACAGCTGCCTCCAGTTCAACCAATAAACTGTGGGACCTGCTCCTGATTGGAGGAGAGCAGCGTACTCGGCGTGTGGCTAGCAGAGTTGGGATTGGTGGAAGGACTATAAAGGAGGAGAGAGACAACATGCACCAGGAACATCTAAGGGGAACACCTGTGCAGCCCCCGAGAGAGCCGGCCAGCGGTGTGCCGCTCCCCCGCGGAAGTGGGGAATGTGGCAGGGGGAACCGCCCTTCCACGGAGGTGGAAGGGTCGGTAGCCAACCCGGGAAGAACCAGCAGCAAACCAGGGGAGGGCCGAGCAAACGAAAGAACAGCGCAGGGTTTAGTGTCGTTCCTCCACGAAGATGGGGAGCGACAATGTATATTTTATTTTTTCCCAAGATTTATTTATTTGAAAGTCAGAGCTGCACAGAGGAGAAGTGGGGGGAGGGGGGGCTTCCATCTGCTGGTTCACACCACAGTTGGCCGCAATGACTGGAGCTGTGCCGATCTGAAGCCAGGAGCTTCTTCCGGGTCTCCTGTGTGGGTGCAGGGGCCCAAGCACTTGAGCCATCTTCTACTACTTTCCCAGGCCATAGCAGGACTGGAAGAGGAGCAGCTGGGTCTTGAACCGGCTTCCATATGGGATGCCAGCGCTTCAGGCCAGAGTGTTCACCTGCTGTGCCACAGCTACAGCCCCATAGGCATGTATATTTTAATACCTCTGCACACAATCAAAGGGAATGGAGGCTTAGAGAGTTAGACTAAATAGTCTAAAATCAAGTCGGTAGCAGAAAGAGACACCTGAGCTTGACCAGGGAGACAGGGGTTCAGACTCCGGGCTCTCAGCCTCTGCCTGTTGCCTCTCTTGACAAAAATTACCGTGAAGAATTTCATCTGTCAATCCAGAAGCATGGTGTTTTGTGACCTAAACACAGAATCTCCCTAAAGTGGACTTGATCAACTAGACCCAGAGTCCACCGTGGCTCGTGGTGAATAAGCCAGTTCCTTGTCATCCTCGTGGAGCTTTCCTGACGCAATGGATTCCTGAAGGGACTCATTCATCTCATTCATGTGGGTGGAGCCACTTGTCAGATACACAGGAAAGGGGCAAACCAACTTCACTCTTGCTTCTGTGACATGGAACTCCCCCTCCCTTCCTTGCCATAACTCTTTAGAGAAGTCTTTGCAAGACATCTGGGTCATGTTCATGATAATTATTCAACATTATGTTGCCGAATAAGCCTTGTTTTGAAGCTGATATGCAGGAAATGAATCTTTAACAACCTAAGACAAGTTTCCCATAGTAAATGGGGCTCCCAGACTTTATTATTCAGGTTTTTAAAAATTGTTTCATCTCAAGATGAATTATAAACTGGAAGGCTTTTTAAATATGACTAAAAATCATTCTTTAAAAAGTCAACTTGGTTGAGGCATAATTTGTATACAATAAAGTGCACCCAATTTAAGTGTGCAGTTAAATGAGTTCTGACAAATGTATATGATTATATAACCATAATTAAGATGTAAAATTTATAGCCCACTTTCCAGTCAATACCCAGCCCCATGTAGTCACTGATTTGCTTTCTGTCACTTTAGATTAATTGTGTCTTTTCTGGAATTTACTAGAATCATAAATTGGTGTTTGTGTTGGGCTTCTTTCACTCATGGTTTTGAAATTCATCCATGCTACTACATGTTTCAGGGATCTGTTTATTTCTATTACTATTATTCCACTGGCTGGATGTACATACCACAGTTTATGCATTTACCTGTAGACAAATGGATTATTTCTAGTTTAGCTACCATACATAAGACTGGTATGAACAGTCATGTACAAATCCTTATGTTTTCTTTTTTTTTAATCATATTTTTTGACAGGCAGAGTGGACAGTGAGAGAGAGACAGAGAGAAAGGTCTTCCTTTGACGTTGGTTCACCCAAAAAATGGCCTCCACGGCCAGTGCACTGCACCAATCTGAAGCCAGGAGCCAGGTGCTTCTCCTGGTCTCCCATGTGGGTGCAGGGCCCAAGCACTTGGGCCATCCTCCGCTGCACTCCCTGGCCACAGCAGAGAGCTGGCCTGGAAGAGGAGCAACCGGGACAGAATCCGGCACCCCAACCGGGACTAGAACCTGGGGTGCCGGCGCCGCAGGCGGAGGACAGATGTGGCACATTGTCATTTACTGCCTGCCAAATCCTTATATTTTCTAAGTTGAATACTTGGGAATGGGACTGCTGGGTCATTAATGTTAACTTTATGAGTGAATGTTCAACTTTCTAAGAAAATATCAAACTGCTTCCCTGGGTCATTATATCTTTTTATATTCCCACTAGCAGTCAGTTGTGAGTTCCAGGTGCTCTATGTTCAAGCCAATACTAGACATTGTCAAAATCTCTGTATTTCCTATATATTTAAATACATACACTTAAATCTTAAAAGACAGTAACCAAGGCCTTGAGAGAGCTACCTTTAAAAGCCAAATGTGGTCAACATTGGGAAGATCAGTAAATTCATTCTAGGACAGTCAGTGGTGCAGAGGGCAATGGCCTGCATCTGCTGCCCTGGAACTGGGCTGCTGGCAGCGGGAGCTGGAGTGCCCTGGCTGAAGTCCACCGGTGGAAGCTCCTGCGGGGGCAGAGGTGCTGCTTCAGTCTCCCTGTAGGTACTACAGAGTCGCACTCATGGCTTGGAAGATGGCTGTTCCCTGTGCAGATGTTTCATGAGCTTCACCGTTTTGCTGTGGCTTAGTCTTGTCTCCCAGGCTTAACATGTGTGTTAGACCGTCTGGTTTTTTTGGATAAAGATGATGACAAGCACAGAGTAGGTGTCCAAGCAATCCTCCCTGTTGCTTACGCACTTTTTGTAAGGGTCTCAGATGAATAAAGAATCGAACACCGCAGCAGTGGCAGGCCCACGGTTAATCCGGGAAATAGGACACGAATCCTGTGCCACTCTGTCATTGGTTTGCTACTCCCCCAGAGGCCAGTACTGTGGAGGAAATGGCTGCAGTAGTTGGGGGGCAAAGGCTTTTGTGGGGTCTTCTGTTCGACCTACTTCATTTGATACTTAAGCTCTGAGATACTCCTTAACATGGAAAGGGGGAACCTTAGTTTTAAAGAGCTAACATTAGGGTCTCTGAATATACACCATATCTGCCCCTGGGGCAAGGAAGAAAGACACAGAGATGGCAGATGGAGGGGCAGGCATGGTGGTGCAGCAGGTTAAGCCATTCCTCGGGATGCCGCATCCCACATGGGAGTGCCTGGCTCGAGTCCCAGCAACTGGATCTGATTCTGATCCAGCTGCTTGTTAATGTGCCTGCGAGGCAGCAAAGGGTGGCCCCAGGTACTTGGGTTTCTGCCACCAATATGGCAGACTCAGGTGGAATTCCTGTCTCCTGGCTTTGACCTGGCCTTGCCGCATCTCTTGGGGGTATCTGGGGAGTGAACTAGCAGATGGGAGCTCTCTCTCTCTTTCTCTGCCCCCACCCCATGTCACTCTTACTTTCAAATAAATAAGTACTTTTTAAAAACCACCAAAGATGGACTCTCATTGGAGGAGGGAGACAAGTAGGCTCCTGCACACTTACGTACCTGTATAGGTGTGTGCGCGCTGTAATAGGCCTCACAGCATTTCCTGAGAGTACAGAGGAGGGGTAGCTCCATTCCACGGACATCTGTGTAGCTGCTGTGGATCAGGCCTTGAGCTTGTTGGAGCCACCATTTCATGGACTATCTAGTCCAGTGGGAAGATGCACATAGAACCAGTGACAGGAGGAAGCCAGGGTACAGGGCCGTGGGCGGCTGTGGACCGGGAGGAAGGAGACACCCGATGAGTTTCTGAACAGTACAGGGGAAGGGTTCTGATAGGGGGGAGTGGGGAGGGGAGGAGGGCCCCAGGTCCGAGCAGCAGCACGTGGGAAGTATGAGTCTGGTGGGAAGGTGTGGTGTGGCAGGAATGGGAAGAAGGTCCGAGGAGCAGGGGCAAAGGCGCTGGTGAGAAAGCTCGGGAGCAGTTCTCTGGGGTGAAGGAACCACAGCCAGGCCTTGCAGAGAGGTCAAGGACGGCTACAGGGCCTGGGATGTGGGCTGTGGATGTGGGATTTCGAGGGGGATCCTACGGGTACCTGTAGGGCTGGAAGGAAGCACCCAGCACATCTGACGCTGCCAGTGTTCCTTTAGTCAGCAAACTTGGCCTTTTGCTTGGGGGCTGGGGGGGTCTTTAAGACAAGCCTCCCTTTCTCCATACCTGTGAGTCAACATTTCTTGTAGTGTTATTTTCCATGAAGAGAACCAGCCATTGTGAGGAGGGATCCCAAAGCAGCTGTCTGGGAGGGTTGCTGTGAGGTTGTGAGGGCCTGAGCTCCTCTGACTGATACGGCCACAGACATGGGACAGAGCTGGCCTTGACCCCACACCTCTGGCCATTAGTCTCTCCTGTAGGCATATTTCCACCAAGGAAAGGCCTTATACGATTTCCCAGAATCTGGAATTTCTTGACTCCACTGTTTTTGTATTAAGTTTTCATTTGTTTCACAGCTGGGTACATTTTCTAAACTCCTTCCATTTCGAAAACCCCAGGTGTTTTGTCTATATTCTTGCCAAGAAAGTAGAACGGGGCTTGGAACATGGAAGGCACTTAGTAAATATGTCTGAATGTGTGAACGCATTGGCCGTGAGTGGACGTGAAGACATTTGCTCTGATTCTACATTCGCACTAACACACAGCATCGCCTGTACTCCTAACAGGCCCTACCTCCCCGTTTCAACTCCATCTTCAGTGAAACAGTCCTTGCAAACGTGTTGATTCTGCTAACACAACCCAGAGGTCAGGCCCTGGCGACTCCCTCGCAACTCCCCATCCTTCTTGCTTTTCAGATGAGACCAACCGGGAGAAATGTACCCTCCCTTTGAGCACCGACTTCTGATAGCCCTGAGGCCAGAATAAGCACTATTCCGGTGTCTTCTCTCCTGATTTTTAGCCTACATGATGAAAAAGTGTTAGCTTTATTTATAATGTGCTACTAATCTTGTATCACTTCAGAACCATCAATTCTTATCCCGTCCTGCGGGAGGAGACGGTGCAGATTTATCTAAGCCGCAGGCAGATAGGCAATACCTCCACATTTTTCTGAGCTATGAGATTGGTTCTCTGGAAAAGTGTTTGTTAATGAAAGGGAGGTGAATTACGTTTTATATATCACTCGCGTCATTGTCCTTATTCAAAGATGCTGCCGCAGCCACCTGCTGGAGAGTGGTGCTGGAGACAGCGGAGCTTCGGGGTTGGCTGGAGAGCAGAGGACGTGGTCTTTGTTTCTGTAGCCTTTTGGGGAGTTACGCTGAAGAAGGGGCTCCCTTAAACCTCCGGGGCAAGCTCACGTGGGCTCTTGCGAAGGGGGTGGCACGCTTGCTGGTTCCCAGGTTTCCGACTGATAGCGTTGCCAATTCGGGTTGGTGCCAGTCACCCAGGGACTGGAAGCTGGGAGAAAGGACCATGACTGGGTGGTTTGGGTTCTTGGGTGGAGCAGTTGTGTGATCTTGGGAAAGCCACTCAGCTCCTCGGCATCCAGTTCCTCTTTTGCAAAATGCACAAGTCTCGAGGGTCTGTGGTCTGGGCCAGTCCTACAGAGCTCCTGGGAAGACCCGAAGCAATGCATCGATGTGTTCCGACAAGACCATGCATGGATAAATACCAAGAAGCATTTTAGAGAGCGTGGAACTTTCGGGAGGCCAGGCAAGGAGAACCAAAGGTCAGAGTTCTGAAAACAGAGTTCTGCCCTGGACCGCAGCACTGCTTGTGTGCCTTAGTTCATCACCAGGGAGAAACAGAAAGGGCCTCAGGTGGCCCTCGCCCTTCCTGGCCCCAGATCCCAGGGAAAGAGGACTTCTCTCAGGCTGCCTTCTCGGGCCACCACAGGGGCCATTTACAGTTATTGTAGTCCCAACGCCCTTAATGGTATCCTCATTTGGATGATAACGAAGTGATAGGCACCTGACCAAGTAGTTATATGGTAAATACTCTGAAAACATAAATGGCCCAGAATTTTCAGAACCCTGAAGTCCATGGACACCCCTGCTCTAGGAGCTGTTAATGTGTGTCCTTTCTCTGCTGTTGGACAACTAGTCATCATTGGACGATAGCTTTTCAGAAGTCTTCCTGCTCTTTCTGAACCTGTGTTCAAAGGCAAGCATTTTGGACAAGTAATTTAATGAAAAGGTTTGAGAGAGCTTGAGGTAGGCGAAATAATGGCTGCCTTCCCCCAACGCGTCCAAATCCTAGTGCCTGGGATCTCTGACCATGCTACTTTACGTGTGGCAATTTTGCTTGCAGATGGAATTATGACTTTTTTTTTAAAAAAAGATTTATTTATTTATTTGAAAGGCAGAGTTACAGAGAGGTGGATGGAAGGAGGGAGGGCGGGCGAGAGAGAGAGAGAGAGAGAGAGAGAGAGGTCTTCCATCCACTGGTTCACTCCCCAATTGGCCACAACAGCCAGAGCTGTGCTGGTCTGAAGCCAGGAGCCAGGAGCTTCTTCCAGGTCTCCCACGTAGGTGCAGGGGCCCAAGGACTTGAGCCATCTTGTACTGCTTTCCCAGGCCATAGCAGAGAGCTGGATCAGAAGTGGAGAAGCTGGGACTGGAACAGGGGCCCATATGGGATGCAGGCACTGGAGGCGGTGGTGTTACCTGCTACACCACAGTGCCAGCCCTGCAGCCCTCTCTTAACTCATCTCTTGGTAGAGATGATTCTTGGATGCTCTGAATCTCTCTTTTACCCTGCACACGTTGTGATGTTTTCAGAATACAGCATTGATTGCATTATCTCCTGCTGAGAATCCTTCCCATTCATCGTAAGATAAACAGAAAACCCTTACAATGAACCAAGGAGTGCAACATGGGTCAAACTTCACTTGTACCAGGTTCCTCTTTGGTGGTATTCTCTTCAGTCAGGCTGCCCTAAGTCCCCTCCTGCCACAGGGCCTTTGCACATGCTGTTCTCTCTGCTAGGAATGTTTCTCCTCCCTTCTTGCCTGGATAACTCTGACTCACGCTTCTGATCTCAGTGCTCTTTTCTTAGGGGAGCTTCTCTCAACTTCCCAAACGAGGTAGGATCTCTGCTATTCAGATTTTCACAGTATTCTCTCTTCTCCTTCATAGCTCTTGATCATGGCCCAACTTTCTGCCTTTAGATTGTTTTAATGGCTGCCTTTCCTTACTAGTCTGCATGCTTCACCAAGGCCAGGAAATGTTGAACCAGGGCTCAGCACCACGTGTGATAGATGCTCAATAAAGATTTCTTGCATGAATTAATGAGTAAGTACTGTGTGATGTTATCCAAATTTCAAGAAGTTTCTTCTGTCATAGTCTTTGCTATTTGGGAGATATAGTGGATTGTGGTCACTAGGCACAAGGAGGGGTGGATACGGTCCCTCCTCCCTGTGTGTGCACGTGCATGCATGTGTGTGTGTGTGTGTGTGTGTGTGTGTGTGTATAAGCAGTCAGAGAGTCTATTTTCAGGAAGCATATGAGTCAGTGATGCTTTTATGTCCCAAGTGCTATGCCAACGTGTTGTGCTTTCAGCAGGTTGCAACAGGTGCACATATTTTTAGCTTTTATGACAAGCCTTGTAGACGTATCCTCAGGAGTCCCCAGTGTGAGTGCCCTTCATGAAAACCACGCCAAGTAGGGAACAGCGTGGGCAGAGCAGAGGGCTGTGTTGGAGAACCATAAGACTACTAGCAGCCAAAAATAAAAAAAACAAACCCCCCCAAACATAGACGCAAGGGCAAAAACAATAAGCTTTGGCCAGTGAAGAAGGGGCCACAGTGTTAGGCAAAAGAGGTTGCCTTTAGAAACCCAGACCCTGGCAGCTCTAAAATTAGCAGAGAAACAATTTATTCTGGCCTGCAGACAAGAGCCCAGCCCCCTGGAAGGTGCTTTGCAGCTCCTCCAACTCCCCTGGGAACTTCTCCCACACCAGGTGAAGGTTTTGAAGAGTACTTTAATTAACTTGTATCCGAGAGAGAGAGATCGTATATGAGAAAGAAGCAGGTAAAGATTTCTTTAATTAGTGAATTTCATCAGGGCTCCACGCTGTCGGTCAGCGCAGTCGTGGGTGGGCCGCCGGGGTCCTTGGTGGTCCGTCCAGTCAATAAGATATTCATGACTTTAGCAAGTAGCTCGGTTTTCTAAACCAATGGGAATTCGGTGGACCATTTCCCTTTGCTACCTTTAGCTGCATGGCCAGAATCTACAAACTGTTTTCTTTCTGGAAAAGAAAAGTGCCAAGGCGAGTGAGTGGCTGGTAGGGTCTAGGGGGCGCTTTAATTGTCTCCCCCCCACCCCAATCTGGGGCACCTAGTTACCCTTAAATAGAACTCCAGAGAGCTTGGGGGGTCGTGTTTGGCAGGGGGTGGGGGTGGGGGGGGGACAGTGGGACAGCATTTTCCTCCTGTGTGACGCCTCCCATGTTCCTCCCAAATCATCTTTCCCCATGCAATTCCGCAGTCTCACGCATTTCATTGTCTTTCCAGAGTGGCAATAAAGCCTAGGGAGAGAACTCTCTCCCTCAGTAAATCAAAAGCGAGCAGACAAAAGGTCAAAATACCCAAAGCCACAAGAACATTAACACTTTGCAAATAAAGATTGCCCGAGAAACAAATGCTCGCTCTCACTTAGGAGAAAGGAGACGCCTTATCTTTGTGAGTTTACAAAATGGAGCCAAACTGTACCCGTAGCCACTTTAGCTAAACCAAGGCCTGGATATTTTAGCAGCCCACAGTCATTAAAACCCTCCGAAAACCTCCCAGGAGCCGATGTGCTTGCTTAAGTATACGCTGTAAAAGGTCCTAGAGATTTACAAGGGACGGCTCCACGCTAAAGCAGGCACCATCCGATAAACAAGCAATTGTAGCTGCAGGCTAAATGATGCTCTTTGAGGCTTTGATTTACAATGCTGCAGATGATATATGTGGAGTGTGGGGATGGGTTCTGCTGTGGGCTTGCTGTGATTACTCACCCATGAGCAGAATTCAGGGCTCAAGTCTTCAACTTGGAGGTCAGAAAATTGCCGGTGGAATGAACGAGGGTTGATAAGGTTTATTGAGATGCTAAATAGATATAAAAAAAAAACTTATTAAGCCAGTGGGTTTGAACACTTGTTAAGCTTTCTGGGGACCATGGTTTCTGTTGGTTTGCTCAAATCCCAAAGATATGAACATAATCTGCAAAATCGAGCTGGTGGTCTCATTTTACTTTCATCACATTTAAAAAGCAAATACATGCTTAGTTTACTATTTACTGACATTTAAAAATCAGAATAAAAGGTCCAATTTAGCATTTATGTAACTGCTAGAAAGCTAAGAGATCTGAAGGCAGCTTCAGATTTCAAAGCACCTTCTCGAACACCGAGAAATAGACTTACAGTGCTTGAAGCTGAGTCAAGAACTCCTCCCGTGCCCAGGAGTTGTGTATTCAGTACATACTTGGGTGCCCACTGATAGTGGCCCTGAACTAGCACAAAGATAAATACGGTCTCTCCCCTCTAGAAGCGTCCAGGCCCATGGAGGAAACCAGAGGAAATTTCAGTACCGTGCGTGATGTGCTAAGAGTGAGCTCTGGAGGATGTCGTGGGCGCAGAGAGGGGAGGCACCGACCGGCGTGTTGAACTTACTGGGGATTTGGCAGAGGGAGGCCTCGCTTGGTGCTCTTTTCCTGGTCTGTGCCATGACTGGCAAGGTGTCTCTGGGACTGCGCGTCCTCCAGCCATGGCACATTCAGAGCCCTGATGGGAGGGTCCTTTACCCAGAAGACCTCAGACCTCTGGAGTTCTGGTTCAGGCAAGATGCACATATTCAGACATGGCAGACACAACTTACCAGTGAGGGACTCAGTGGCTGGTAGACTGTACCAGTCTGAGCTGGCCCTAGGCTGGGGTGTAGGTGCCAACCTTGGCTTTCGGTACCCACCTTCTTCGGAGGATCCAGGGAATGTAGCTTTTCTCTCTTTGCTCAGGACAGGACCTGATGAAGCTGGGCACGCATGCCACACACCTGGAATGGTACACGACTTTGTACCCAGGCAACTTGTATTTTTAGAGAGCCTGAAGCTCCATGCCCAAGGGACTTGGATGATGCAGGATAGTAAGATGGCCCTGCCTTGGTGGGAGACCAGAAGCAGGGAATGTGGTTCTCAGTGCCAACCAACTTTCCCTGTGCACTGATTTCCTATGGACAACATAGTCCTGGCTGGGCTGAAGGGTTAATAGTGATGAACATTTATTGAGTGGTTACTATGTGTCAGGCACTGATCAAAGAGGTTTGCATGTATTAGGCTTTTTAATCTGCAAAATAACTCTACAAGGTAGGAACTTTGTAATCTCTACATACATGGAACTTGTAAAGCTTGCCCATGGTCACATGGCTAATGAGCCACAAATCCAGGCCATCACACACAGCTTCCTCCTGGGATGGTGCATGCCACAGCCAGTGATGCAGGCAAAGGCCTCCAGCTCGGAACTGAGGGCCTCTCGCCTGCGGAGCCCCAGCAGCTTCTTCCTTTAGATTGGCGTTGCAAGGCCATGTTCAAGTTCTTCCTCTGCAGTTGGCCCATTCCCTGGTCGTCATGTGGCTTCTCTAGGCCTCAGTCTCACCAAATGGGGGTGGGGAGGGAAGCCCTCTTCTTTCTCCCTTTATAATAGTTGGAACATCAGCTATAGAAAGTAATGCACTCAAGACTATGCAAATGAAGGGGAGTATGGAGACACAAGGTGATGGTATTTTATAACAGCCTATCACCACACGCCATTGCAAACAGACACCGAGAGCCATTCTTCATCAGATCTTTCCTTGAATTTCAGTGTAGAATTCCATGTGGCTTCAGCGTCCACCCCGGTGGATTGCCTTTATGAACACAAACCCCTGCACAAGCTCGACTTACTGGATCTAGTGAATTCCCATGGCCAAAATATTTTTCAAGTATTGTAGTGTAATTCATTGTATCATGTCCAGTCTCAGCCTAATAATACACAGCTCCCAGGAGCCACATATATTTCATGAAGCTTACAATTACTTTTATAAAAGTTGCAGTAAAGTATAATGATTTTTAATGGCATCAATGATACCAGTGTATATATCGGTTTCAGTTTTGAAGTAGACTTAAGTTCAAAGACCCAAGGGGACCATTCTCCTCTTGATGCACTTGTGTTACTCCCATTAATGCTAATGGGACAGACAAATGCTGCTCAGGAGGAGAATATATCTGCCTCTAGGAAGGTAACAGGTTTTAATTAGTGATGCTTTGAATCACACAAAAGCAGCTTGCCCTCTGACAACAGCTAGTGTTGGCAGGGATGAGAGCGAGGGGTCTCATCCAGCTTGTTCAAAGGGAACCTTCAAATCGGAGATTTGCAAATGGTGGAGGCAGAAGCCCCTCCTCAGCTGAGAGAGAGAGAAAGAGCTCAGGGTGGGCGCTCAGAGCAAAAGCATCATTTACTGAATGGCCGAGCGAGCGCCTGAGTGCTGAGTGCGTCTATGCAGTGGGGCGGTTACAGTGACGGAAGCTTGGATGCCCTAGGGCCTGATGTGCTGGGATCGCTGGAGCTGTCGGCTGCTGGGGTGGCGGGCAGGTGTCTTCAGCGCTGGCAGGAAGCCAGCTCTCTCACGGAACCAACCTGTGAGAAAACAGTTTTGAGATGCACTGTGCACCCTAGATAACTGACCACCAGTTTCAGTGAGAGTGTTCAAAATATAACAGATCCGATCCAAAATTTTCAGAAGTAAGTCTCTGCCATGAAGTCAGACACCTTTGTATTTATCATCTGGTTTAGGATGTAAAAGTCCAGGCCCAAATGGTCATAGATTTTATGTTGACATCTGAGGCATCAGTTTTTATCTCTGAACAAGTAGACTGGATTGGGACAACAGTAATAGATGTGTGTGTGTGCATGTGTGTGTGTGTAAGTGTGTGTAAGCTGTGTAGACACAGGGAGTTAGCAAAAAACAAAACAAAACAAAACAAAACAAAAAAAGCCACCAGTTTCCTGGGCCTGACTATAATGACTGGAACAAGAAACTTAGGGTTGGAAAGACCCACTGAGTTTCTGGAGGAATTCTTGATGAGAATAACATTCTGCTGGCTATAAGCTTAAGTTTTTCCCCATAGAAATATTTGGGCAATATTTTGCTTTTAAAAGACCTTGTAGAAATTCAGTTATGGAAGAGGACACTTTCTACCGTTTCACAAAGAAAAATCTACATATGGAAGGTGAGCAGTTTGTTTCTCTGTGCCCCTGCTGCTCTATTTACTTCCCCTCCTGTGCCTGAAAAACATCCCATTTATTTAAGAATGAGGCTGATCCTAGAAGAAATGTCATAGCCACATTTGCAAGCTGATGAATTCACTATCACACATATTCCATCCAGAGAGGTGAGGAGCAATGACCTTTACCCTGGGGTGGCCCCAAAGGTACACTCGGCGCCAGGACAATTTCTTTGAGACTCCATTTCCCCAGATGGGTGATGGCTCGCGAGGGACTCCCTCTGTTCTCTCTGCAGCTCCCCTCCTGCCTTCCCAGAGCCTGCAACCATGACAGACTTCGAAATGTCTGCCAATGTCTCTCCACAAACCATCTTCCCTCCTCTGCAGTCCGGCAGAGCTCGGGTCTGCGTGCTGAAACAGTCTGGTAAAGTATTTTCTAGGTTTGCACATTGGAAACAGCCCGGAAAAGTATTTCCAAGCATGAAACAATCCCATCACACAGCTCACCAGGAGGAGCCGGCTGCAAACATCAGTCATATTTCTGCCCAAACGGTAGCTACTCTCTTAGCACAAGCTTCTTGGCTGCGCTTCAGTATGGTCAGATCATTTACGCTGCCTCTGATTTTTTTTTTATTCCTCCCTCTTGCTATCTTGAGACTTTCTGTTTTCTACCCCAAATGGTCTTCAATGGCAGTGTAACAAATTCTCAGAGCAATGTGAAAACGCTCTAGATTACAGAGTTCTTTGGGAAAGTAGAGAGAGAGGCTTGATTTGTGATATGTAATTCAAGGCCCCTGTTAATGTCTTCACCTGAATGCTGGACATTTCAACATTGTGGTACCCAAGTTATATTGCCATTACCATTGCTAACCATTTATGTCAATGCATGAGATTTTGACAGGCCTCTTGGGTCTAGAAATGGAAGCCAGGTATCAATGATAATACACCAGCGGCTAGCCTGTTGTTCCAAACCTGAGGGCCCTTCAAACAGTCCATGGGGTCCAGGTGAGGCCATGTCATTGGCATCACATGAGCTGGGGGCTCTGTGGCAGTGGCGGTGGCCAGTCCGTCACAGCGAGCGGCTTCAGCAGTGAGGAGCGCTCTGCACCCTTCACCCCGGGGAATGGCGTCTTTCTCCAGAATGAGAAAGGTCAGTGCGTACCTCCAGTTTGTGATATTCCCAGTGTGTGCTGATAAGGATGTGTTCCACGTGGTGGTTGAAGTACCAGGCTGGTCCCACGCAAACATGGAGGTTGCTACAAAGCACGCTTTACATCCGATTAAACAAGACGCAAAGAAAGGAAAACTCTCTCCATGGCCAATTGTTCCCTTACAAGGGACACATCTGGAACTATGGTGCTGTCCCTCAGGCGTGGGAAGACCTGGGACACAATGACAAACACACCAGCTGTTGTGGTGACAGTGACTCGGTTGAAATTGGAAAGCAAGAAAGTGGCAGCAGGTTATATGTAAGAAGTGAAATCATCCGGGCGACAGTTCTGGGCATGTGCGCTGAGGTTTGCCAAGGGGAAACCAACAGGAAAGCCATTGCTGATAACGTGGCCGATCCCGACACAGCCAATTACAATGATATTAGTATGGTCAAAAGGCTTTGGCCTGGCCACCTAGAAGCTACTGTGGACTGGTTTAGAAGGTACAAGCTTCCTGATGGAAAACCAGAATTTGCTTTCAATGAAGAATTTAAAAATAAGGGCTTTGCAGTTGATGTAATTAAAAGCACTCATGACTACTGGAAGCTGTACAGACTGAGAAGATGGATGGGAAGGGAGCCAGCTGCAGTGTCTGAGAATCCCTTCAGCTACGACCCCCATACAGCCAAAGCTGCACGGCTGCCAGCACAATGCCAACAGAGGTAGAGAGGCGGTTCTGTCACCAGAAAAAGCAATGTGGCTTTCCCAGAGCACAAGCCGATGCTGCTGCAGCCTAGTCACCTGCAAACGTTAGGTGTAAATGAAGTAGCTCTTTTTATTTTTTATTTTTTTAGATTTTATTTATTTATTTGAGAGGTAGAGTTACAGACAGTGAGAGGGAGAGGCAGAGATAAAGGTCTTCCAGCCATTGGTTCACTCCCCAATTGGCTTCAATGGCTGGTGCTGCAATGATTGGAAGCCAGGAGCCAGGTGCTTCTTCCTGGTCTCCCATGCAGGTGCAGGGGCCCAAGGACTTGGGCCATCCTCCACTGCTTTCCCAGGCCATAGCAGAGAGCTTGACTGGAAGAGGAGCAACCAGGACTAGAACCGGCACCCAAATGCCCTTTTAATTTAAATTTCCCTTGAGCTTTTTGAAGTACCCTTATAAAAAAAAGCTTCCAGTTTAAGCAATGCTAATTTGTGGGATTCTGATACAGTACCTTAGCCTGTATATAATACAATCCACAGTAATACAAAGCAGGGAAAACCATCATATGGCTTGTGTAGGATGTTTGGGTGAAGGCAAGAGTTGGACAAGCATTTGAGTGTCTACGGGTGGGGAAGGGGTTCAGGACTGTAGACCAAACCAGGCAGAATGTACCTTAATCCACTGCTAAGCTTGGTTCTCACTGATTTTGAGTTTGGAAAGGCTGAGCTGTTGGGAGGCAGGTCTTCAAAACCTGGCACTGAACAGTCAGGGATGGACATTGGTGGCAGCTTGGACCTTGAATGGTGACATCATATAGCTTCATGTCTTGCTTCCATCTTCCCAAATAGATTGGGGGTTCCCTGCATATAGGTTTGGTGTCTTTCACTTTGGAATAACATACAGAGTGGTGCCAAGTATGTTTTCCATGTGTTGGGGGCTCAGCAGGTAATGGTTTGTGAAATCATTTAGATGGATGAGATACACATTAGAGGAAGAGCTAAAGATCTGTAAATAGCCAGTCCACCTAATATGCTTCTTGCACATAGAACTAAAATGAAACAACTTGCAAGATCCTCCATTTGAAGGTTAATTTTATAGATGAGGAAACTAAGGCCTAAGGAGATGAAGTGACCTGCCCGAGGCCAAGCAGGTGTGAGTGAACCCAGCTCCAGCGCCCCATCTTTCTTCCTGCAAGAGTCGCTGTTTACTCTAACTGGCTCCGCCAGGAGGCTGGTCATGGCTGAGCTGGCAGACATAGGATGCACCTGTTCTGTCCTTCACATTTGAAACATCATATGATTAAACATATATAAAGAGAACCTCTTTTAATTCCCAAGCAGGAGAATGATTTTTCCAGAGTAGTTACAACGAGGCAAAAATGCAAAGGATTTGGGGGGAAATACTTTTTTTTTCTTTGGAAGAGATATTGCCCAGTGGATTTTTGCTTTATAACTACCTGGATACTTAGGAAGAAGAAGCATCCTGAAGGCTAAATGGACTTCCTGTAACTTAGCTTGCAATGCTGAGGTTAAAAGGTATGAGCGGTGTGGGGAGCTTTTCTGGGGAGTCAGGTGAACTCATTACTGAACCACTCAAGATAAAGGTTAGTAACGGACTCGTCAGCTGGTAGGTCCAGATTGCATCACTGCACACACTCGGGAGCTCCCCATGATGTCAGGTCCAGTCACGCTGAAAGGCTCCCACTTAATATGAACCCGTAATTTACAACTCTGTATATCACAGTCTGTCTTGCTGCCTGTTTCGTGGGTTTGGTCTTCTGGAAAGTACCACAGTGCATTAGAGAAATGATGAACTATTCCTTGGATAGATTGCCTCTGCAGGGCTCTTTGAAAATCCCACTGGACCTTTATTTCTCTGAGCCTAACTTTGCTTATATCAGTATTCAAATGAGTCCCAGAGATGGATAGGGAAGGATGCAGTTTGCAAAAAAAAAAAAAAAATTGTGGATGTGAATGTTTCCTGGGAAACGGGGAGGTGGAGGATGGTGGTCAGCTATTGCTGAGGAAGGTATCTAGTGAGCACTCAAAAGTTTAAGCTTCAATCATGTGGTTTAAAAAAGAACATCCTGTCAATCAAATCTCAGCCAAATGAAGTATCCTTCCACAATGATTTTTGCAGATAGAAGCATGTTTAAATGAAATCTAATTATGGGAGTGTTCATTTCTTCTAATTTGCTTTTTCATTCCGTCAGTAAACCTTGGTCTAGTTTTTACTGTTTTTGGCTAAAGGCCATTGAGCAGACTTATTGTGATCTTCAGAATAAATTAATCTACAATTTAAAAAATGTGATTGTATAATATATTTCAAGGACAAAACCAGCTAATGGGTTAAACAGGGTACGACTTTGGGTTTTAACAAGCAGACTGCTCCCTAAGCTTGACTAAGGGTCCCAGCAAACAGGGGTTAACAAAGACTCAGGAACTCCCAATGGCAGCGGGATCACTTACACGTGGGGGTGGGGGAGGGGGAGGCTTGCTCTTTGTCTTCCTGTGGACTGATCCCGTGCTGGCTGCCAGTATGTGTCAGCAAGTTCACAGGCCTTATTTCATCGTAAGCCCCAACTTATTGCACACCAGCAGACTTCCGAGAAGAGAGATGTCAGAGAAATCCAAGTTACATCATGGCATGATGTTTTTATCAAGCCCTGTTGCTGCGGCACTGCGCCGTCTGATCAGAATTCTGCCACCGGGACTCCTGACATTTCGATGGTGACCTTTCCTTAGTCATCTGACACCCTCTGCAGGACATCGTTCTTCACAAAAGCTACCTTCAACTGTCCTGAGATGTGATCTGGCAAAAAAGACCAAGTCTTAGTGGTCTCCTGGGCACTTCTACATCCTCTCCTTCTCCCACCACGGGTAAAATCCACAACGATGTTGGCCTCTTGAGTGTCCCCACAGCAAGTCTCTCAGAGTTGTCACATGTGGTACTCCAAGGACTAGCCAACACAGGGGAGCACTAGCCAATCCAGGAGTGGCTCAAAGGACCCAGAGCTCTGGTATGGACCAGTGAGGATCTGGGGCTCTGTTAACTTAAGTCAAGGTCATAGTGGAAACAGCTCATTGTGGTCGGGGGGACTGTGAGATGTTATGCCTCATACTCCAACTCCTTCCCTCTCTGTTATTCTTAGGAGAGAGGTGACAAACTTAGTGGCGTGAAATCACCATTTTATTCTGCTCCTGGAGTCTGTGGGCTGAGAAATCAGACAGAGCGAAGGACTCTTCTCCGATTCACACTGTCTAGAATGTCGCAGACAACTGGGGTCTCTCACATGCTTGGAGCTGGAATGGTTAGGGCTGGGGATCCACTTCCCAAGATGACTTCTCTACTCACATGTCTGGTGTTGACTGGGATGGACGAAGGGTGGGTTCACATGGACTCTTGGCCTATCATCTACTTCTGCACCTGCCAGTCTCAGGGTGTTTGGGCTTCCAGGTGGTAGCTTATGGCCACCATCTTCTAATAACATCCATCTTCTAATAACACAGGAGCTATGTAGCATGTATGGCCCAGCCTCGGCAGTTATTAGCATTGCTACTGGCCTACATTAAGGATCTAAGCAGACATAAGCCCGCCCGACTCAAGGAGCAAGGCTGCAGATTCCACCTCTCGATGGCAGAAATGTCTAAGACTTGGTGGTTATGTTTTAAACTCTCCAGGGGAGGTTTCCAGTGCTTTGGGAAAGCCCCAAGCACTGTGTTGGCTGTGGCTTTATAGAGCTCACTCCCTAGCTGATCCATTTCCTCCTCAACCTTGCCCGCAGACAGGAACCTGCTGCCCCGTATTGGCTGGTACCAGTGCTGAGTTGTTGAAGCAGGAATCCTAGAACACGGTAGCTCAGGTAAGACAGGTGTTTCCTTTTATCTCAAGTGATAGTCCAGAGGCTGGTGGTGAGATCCAGAGACGTTAGGTTCTCTTCCTTCACTGTGCCGAAGGTGGCTTAACATCACCTCATTTCCATTCTAGCTTATGGGAACAGTCCAGGGAAATAGAAGGCTCCAATTCCCTTTAAAGGAAGTGACCGTCACTTCCGTCACAATCTGTTGGCGATAGCTTCTTAACACAGCTACATCTGGCTGCAGGGAAGGTTTACAAATGCGGTCTCTAACTGTGTTCGTGACGCCTGGTAGAAGTTGCGTGACTAGCATATTCACGAGTACCAGGTATATAGGAGTGAACGTTTTGGAGACCCATTCTTCTGCCTACCATACTGTCTCAGTCACTCAACTCAGCCACTGTAGCTCTAAAGAAGTCATAGACAATATGTAAACAAATAGGTGCGTTGTGTGTCCCATTAAAGCTTTATTTACAGAAACAGGAGGTATGTTGGAATTTGCCCCTGGAATTTTGCCCATCTGAAAAGTAATTGTTAACTGAGGGCTCCTAGACAGGCAGAAATATCCTGACTGCACCACTCTGGCAATAAGGTGTGCTGTCCTCTGTGTTATTGCCACACCTACTTTTGTCAAAGCCTCCTTTACACTAAATCATAATTACTTTCTCTAGCATCTCTGAGTCATCTTTGCACCTTATCTTGTGTTTAATGCTACCTAGAGCTTAGTAGGTGCTCAGTCAATGTTCATGAAAGGAAACCTCTTGTTGAAACATATATGCTCACACACACTGTCTAAGTTTCCTGCGGCTGTAACAGAACCCCACCGTGTAGGCAACATATAAGGAAGAGAAGCACACTGGCTCACAGCTCTGGGGGCCAGGGAATCCAAGTTCAAGGTGATGGCAGCTGGCAAGAACTTCCTTACTGTGCTCTTGCCCTGCAGAAAAGGGAGAGAGAACAAGAGGGAAGGAGCCCACTCCTATGGTAACAACATTCTAATTACCTCTTAAAGGCCCTGCCTCTTACTGCTGTCAACATGGCAATTAAAGTTCAGCATGAGTTTAGAGGAGACGATAATTCTAACCACAGTATCCACACGTACACACATTTTTTTTTGCGTGGGTTAGGGGAGTGTGTTTTCTTGGGCAGACCTTCCATTTTGGTAAAGATAGGCTGTTTTGATTGTATTTTTCAGGTGCAGCCTGACACCTATGAGTTTCCATAAGGGTTCATGGAGATGGACCTTTTAAGAAGTCTCAAACCAATTTTTTGTTACCCTAATAAAAATTAAAGGGCTGAGCCAGAATTCTAGATTAGTCAGTGAAGCCCGTCATATGCATTTGACAGACGTTTAACTTTTGCCTGCTTCTGCCAAGATAACAGTGTGACCATAAGGAAAGTTGCAAATGGAAATATTTTCCTGAGTGTTCTCCCAGACACTGGGCTTCAGCCTGGGTTGAAAAGTGCACAGAAAGGTTTTTGACCCTGCTGAGCCATGAGTTCAGCTTTGTAGGATAAACACAGGACTCTGATGACATTAACAACATCTGAGGCTGCAGTGGGCCAGGAACCCATCTCTACCTTATTTATGTGAAGTGTTTTCACACTTAGCGGCTATAGCCAAAATAATAACCTGATAGGTACACAGGTATTTGGGGCCTTTAACTGAAATGTATTTCATGTGTAAAGTATTATCGAACAACTCCTTTCATCCCAGATGTTCAATGAAATGAAACTACCCGGAGGGCATTCTGTCTAACAACCAAGGGCCAGTCTGGCTTTGGGACCCTCAGTGGATGCTTACTAAGTTATATAACTACGGAAGACATAGCCATGAGGCTATACCAACCAACTGAATTGGCTTGAGTGTCTTAAGTAGATGGAAGAGAGAAAAAAATATCAGTTCTTCGTAAGTGTGTCATGCATTTAAAGAGCATACTTAAGCTTATATTTCCACTTAAAGGTAGTGGCCTAGAATTCCCCAAGCTCTCTCCTAGTCTAAGAGAACTGTTTGAATACCCTTCCATTCTGTGGTCCTGGCTTCCATCAAACAAATCTCTTTCTCCTAAATTATTGTCAGCTGCATAGTCACCATGTCCACTGAATCTAATAAAAATGTTAAGATATCAAACCAAGGACTAGTTTTCTGGGAATGCCCTGATGCTGACATCAAACCACTAAAATTACTCCTTGGAACATAGCCCTACAACCAACAATAGGGTCCTGCTCATGTCAGAAAAGCTCTTACGCTAACATTGTCAGCCTCACTGAAGTCTACATGTGCTGTTTCTGTTGCACTCTCTGCTTTCCTCCCTAACCTGTGAGTATGACTTGTACAGAAAATAAAAGCCAATGCTCTCTATAAATAAGAAAGCAAGCAAGCAAAGAGGCACAGCCACATCTGATATGATTTACCCTTCCCAATACTGTGTGCACTCCCAGCCAAGGGCCTTACTTCCTTCTGGGAATTTGGCATGAAATTGATGTTCCCTTGGCACAGCTCAGCCCTGTGATTTACAGGGCCTGCTGAGTGCCATACCAATCTCTCTCCCTTGCCTCCCATCACCCAGAAATTCTCAGAAGTATTACCTGTTAGACCTGGATGGTATGGTAGAGAAATTTTTTTGAAGCCCTATGCTAGGTGTCTGCAGGTCCTCTTGATTTAAAAGCATCTAGTTGTCCAAAAATATCTTTTTTCCATTTCTTTACCAGTTTTAGTTTGCTCTTTTACTTGCTGTAGCAGGCTTTATGTTTTAAAATCTTATATGATCTTCAGTGTTTTTAATAAATAAAAAAGCAAGTAGAAGAAGGGACCTATTAGGTTTCCATCTTTTAAGGCCATTAATTGCTATAGACTGAATTATGCTCCCCAAATTCATATGGAAAGTCCTAACTCCTCATACCTCAGACTGCAACTGTGGAGACAGCCTTTAAACTGATAATTAAGTTAAAAGGAGTCATCAGGCTAGAGCTTAATTCAATATGATTGAAGGGATCAGGATTAAGACATAGATGGGGATGGGTGTCTAGCCTAGTGGTTAAGACACCCAGGTCCCCCACTGCAGTTCCTGGGTGCAACTCCTAGCTCTGGCTCCTGACTCCAGCTTCCTGCTAATAAGCTCCCCTGGATACAGGGGTGGTGGCCCACAAGATTAGATACCTGCCACCCATGAGGGAGAACTGGATTAAGCTCCTGGCTTCTGGCTTCCATCTCAGCCATTGCAGGCATTTGGGCAGTAAATTGTCAGAAAGAGCATGCACTCTTTTTCTCAAATAAGTAGATCATGAAAAAGACACAGAAAAATGATAACTTTCAAGCCAAAAGCAGAGGCCTTTGGAAGAAACAAACCTGCTGATGTCTTGATGTTGGACTTCCAGCCTCTAGAACTGTTAGGGAATAGAGTCGCTGTTTTGGACATAACTTATTAAGGGCCCGTGTGGTGGCACAGCAGTTTAAGCTGCTGCCTGCAATGTCAGCATCTCATATTGGAGTGGGTCCTGCCTGTTCCACTTCTGATCCAGTTGCCTGCCAGTGTGCCTGGGAAAGAGGTAGATGATGGCCCCAGTGCCTGAGCCCCTGCCACTCACATGGGAGACCCCGATAGAGTTCCAGCCTCCTGGCTTTGGCGTGGCCCATCCCTGGCTGTTGTGGCCATTTGGGGAGTGAACTAGTAGATGGAAGATCTCTCCTCTCCTCTCCATTCATGTCTCTCTCTCTCTCTCTCTCTCTCTCTCAATGCCTATCAAATGTCACTGATGCCTGGCTTGGCAAATGGAAAAAAATGGCTCAGTGGCTCCTGGAAGACCAGTTCTGAAGGAATGCTCAGTAGAAGAGGGATTGGAAGGGAAACTGCTTGGGAAACACAACAGTCTACACAACGCTTCTGCAGAAAGTTTGTGGGAAAAAGGAATTAAAAGATAAGTTTATTTTGTTGCAAAACTATTTGGAATTCCATGCATTTTTAATATGCAATTTTTGAACTTTTCCAAGACCACTTGTGTGTGAGTGTATGTGTGTGTCCACATACATATATACACATCTTTGGAGATTTTCAAAATGCAACAGCAATTCTGCAGTAGAAAATTCTATTTCACATTGTTGCCCAGCATTTCATATTCCTGTTTGACATCCTGAGGAATTCGTGTTCTGTGGAACATACCTTGGGCAATACTGAAATGGATTCTCATCTTCTGGTCGCACCTGAAGGTAGAAGAATGAATTACAGAATTAGAATTCTGTTAATTACTGAGTACGTTGCATATTTCTAAAGGTTGCCTTAAAAGTAAATGTAGCCGGCGCCGCGGTTCACTAGGCTAATCCTCCGCCTTGCGGCGCCTGCACACCGGGTTCTAGTCCCGGTCGGGGTGCCGGATTCTGTCCCGGTTGCCCCTCTTCCAGGCCATCTCTCTGCTATGGCCAGGGAGTGCAGTGGAGGATGGCCCAAGTCCTTGGGCCCTGCACCCCATGGGAGACCAGGATAAGTACCTGGCTTCTACCATCGGATCAGCGTGGTGCGCTGGCTGCAGCGCGCTGGCTGCGGCGGCCATTGGAGGGTGAACCAACGGCAAAGGAAGACCTTTCTCTCTGTCTCTCTCTCTCTCACTGTCCACTCTGCCTGTCAAAAAAAAAATGTAAAAAAATTAGTAAATGTAACGTTATTTTATTAGGAAGCAGTTGTTTTTTTTTTTTTTTATCTTTGATGCACCAAGGAAACCTACATAAATGACCACAAGCTACCTGAAGCATGGGCAATGTTATCTACTATGGGAAACAGTCTGTATAAAAGTGAAATATTTTGCTCATTCTGAAAGAAAAATAGATTTGAGCTTTGCGAGAACTGTATTCCAATTACTTGTGTTGTGCTCCAGTGTCTTTGTTATTGCACCACAATAACCACGTCACTCTCTTCATATTTCAGGTTAATGATCTGATTGGACTGTAAACATTTTGTTAGACAAAACTTACACTCATTATACTTGCGGTCATTTAAAACAAGGAATATGTGCAAATGAACCCAGCTATCCTGTTGTATTAGCTACTTTATTAGAGTAATAATGTGAGAATCCTGATTTGCATGTTCAACTAAATGATTGCAAACAGTTTTTGACACGTAAATTCATGGCTATTCGACGTGCTTCCACAGAGTTTGGCAAAAGTGAATTGGTCTATTTGAGTTATCCTCCTTTGATTTCTCCAAGAAAATCAATATAATAAAGTAATTCTTTCCTGCCATCCTCTTCTTTGCTAAGCTCTTCTGAGAACAGTCGGAAGGTGTTTCTCCTTCAATTATTTCAGGCTTGTTTGCATTAAATCCTTTCCAATAGGCGCCAGTAAATGTGTTCCCTTAATAAGGATGTCTCCCTTTGAAATAAGCTAAATAAAATTTTACATTTAAGGTGAGTAAGAACCAGTTATGGAGAAAATTGCTCAATATCTGTTCTATTCTAATTTCTTTTTCCATGCAAAGCGTGCTACAACTCTATATTGAGAAACAAGTGTGATGATGTGCCATGCATAATTCATGCCTCTGGCCTTCTGTACATGCTGTTTTCCCCATCAGAATTCCACATATTTAGATAAGGTCAAAGATGATTCTCTATTCCTATCAATAAAAACTTTTAAGAAGTAAGGCATGAAATATGTGCACATTTTGTTCCTCTGAAGAATAACTGTAGTAATCCCACAGCATGCGAGCCTTCCTGTGGCTACTTTAGATTCAGTTTCATGAGTTTTTGTCTGTTTTTGTTGTTGGATGGCAGCATCCTAATCATTTAAGTGGGTGGCATCTTTGTTTGTAAAAATGCCTGAAATGAAAGTTTATTAGGAATTAAGGCAAAATCATGCCACTTAGTCCCCAAGGACTGCATCGTTCTGTAACAATTCTTACAGAGTTCTCACCAAAATGACATTTTTGAAGGAAGGTTTGGGTATTTATTTGAAAAGCAGAGAGAGAGAGAGAGAGAGAGAGAGAGAGAGAGAGAGATCTTCCATCCTCTGCTTTGATCCCCAAATACTCACAGTAGGCAGCATTGGGCCAGGCTGAAGCCAGGAGCCAAGGACTCCAACCAGGTCTCCCATATGTGTGTTGGGATAAAGTGACATATTAATTATAAGAAAAGTGTATCAGGTCTTCAGCTACATCAAGTCCCTTTCCTGTTCGCCTTCCCAACTCTATTCTCTTATTCCTGTTACAGCTGTTCTTGTTATTAAGACTGTTCATCTTCCCCATCTGGACACACACAGGCCTTTCAAACTCAGTCTGTTTATAACTAAATCCATCATCTCCCTCCCCAAGCTGGTTTTCATCCTCTAAGGTGATCCCACAAACAAACCTCAGAGCCACCTTTATTTCCCACTCTCATCTTCCTGGCGCAACCACACGACAGCCAAGTCCTGTCAATCTTACTTTATCAATATCCTTCCAATCTGTCCTCATCTGATTATTTACCTCCCATGGCCATTTCAAGGCTCAAGATGCCATCATTCTATCCTGGATGAGACAGGTGAGCCTTGTCACCCTGTGCTCATGTACGTGTTCACAGATGCGGGAGCATTACCCTTGCCCACACACACACAGACACATACTCAAAACCTAAGCTGGAATTATCGACGTGGTCAGAGCGATTATCAAGAACTCTCTCTGGCACATGCTGTTGTTCAGCCTTGTCTATTAATCATGTTTATTGAGTATTCCTGATGTCAAAGAGCCACTCTCTTAGGGGCTGGAAAGAATTCGAGGAGTGGTGATTCCTCCCACAGATAATATCATCTAGTAGACTTCTGTGGCAGGTGCATGGGACTGGAGAGGCGGGCAAATCGCGGATCATGTCTCAGTCATTGTGGCCGGATTTCTGCATTCACAAAAGGATTCTCACAGCGTTCAAGTGTTCCCAGTTTGCCATCTACCAGACAGTAATAGTCTCAAGTATAAATTTTAATCTTTGAGATGAGGACTTCAACAATGAGGATGGCATTTGATTTCAAGGAACATCCAGAGGTCAGCCATAATGCTAAAATCGTTTCAACTCTGCTGTGAGGTCTGGCGGCTTTAACTTCTTACCTCTTGCCATGTCCCCCTCAAGGTCACTCAGGGCTCCACTGTATCATTGCACCAAAGGAAGAGGATTCTGGGGTCACTGTGTGCAGTTCGCTCCTCCTCGAGCTGCCTACGCAGTAACAGTGGATTTTTTCCTAAGGACACATAGCACACGACACGATGTTTTACCTGATATATCTTCCAGATGATTTCCAAGTTGGCGGGGAAAGTTCTGTATGTACAGAGTTGCCAATTTACCCATCTCCTCCCCTGCACTCCACCCCGGCCCCCTCCCTGTCCATCTGGGCTCAGGATTCCAGGAGGGCGCAGCTGCATTCCCGCTCTGCAGGAGCAGATAGCTTACTTGGGAGCCCCGCGGTCACCGTGCTCTCAGCACCTAGTGCAGTTCCTTCAATGCAGCCTGCCCCCTCCGCGCTATGAGTCCATTAGACACTGCGAGGCTTGAGTATGTAAAATATTTTGTCTGGCCCTCCTCAAAGGTACTGTCTGTCATCATACAGCAGCAGCGTCGCTGGGTGTGTGAAGCAATTAGATTTATGAGGCACATAAACAGCAAAGCTCCTAATAACCATAATTCCAAACTTCAATCATAATACCAGCATTAGTGGCATACTTTCCCAAGGATTTTATGTTTCTAAAAATATCTTAATTGTGGTTACCACGTTCACCCTATAATTCCCGTAATTCGAATTTGAGGACTCTGCCAGTGTTGCAGCCGGGGAAAATGGCCCCAGCCTTCAGTGTTGTTTCAGTGGGCAGTGGGGCAAGATGGATTTTCTGTCTTGCATGTTTTGCAATTAAGTCAGATAAATTTCCTCCGAATAAAAGGAAATTCCCACTAATAAGGGAAACTGATGACAAAATCCAGTGTAGGGATGGGCGATAACGGGTAGCCTCTTTCTTCCCCCTTTCCCCAGCCCCAGGGAAATTCTGTCTGAATGCCTCTAATGTGAGCTGCTTCTAATGGCTTGGTGTCCTTTGACACACCTTGAAAGGATGCCAAGCATTGTTGATTGTCCTTTTGACCCCTGCCTCAACTGTTAGTTCAGGTGCTTGATAGAAGATTCTTTGCATGTGAAGCCTCTCTTTGACTTTATGGGGTAAAAGAATACATGTCTTCTTAAATTAGCTCAGAACACACACACACACATAACTCTTTGTTTTATAGACATAGCGGGTTAAAGCCCTGGCCTGAAGTGCTGGCATCCCATATGGGCACCAGTTCTAACCCCGGCTGCTCCTCTTCTGATCCAGCTCTCTGCTGTGTCCTGGGATAGCAGTGGAAGACGGCCCAAGTCCCTGGGCCCCTGCACGCACATGACAGACCTGGAAGAAGCTCCTGGCTCCTGGCTTCGGATCGGCGCAGCTCCAGCCGTTGTGGCCATCTGGGGAGTGAACCAGCGGATGGAAGACCTTTCTCTCTGTTTCTACCTCTCTCTGTAACTCTGTCTTTCAAATACATAAAATCTTTTTAAAAAAATTAAATTTATTCGAGAGGCTCAGAGAGAGAAAGAGGGAGAGACAGAGAGCTCCCGTATCCTGGTTTATCCTTTAATGTCCAAAATGGCTGGGGTTGGGCCAGGTCAAAGTCAGGAGCCAGGAATGCAATCCAGGTCTCCCACACGGGTAGCAGGAATCCAGGCACTTGAGCCATCACCTATACCTCCCCAAGGTCTGCATTAGCAGGAAGCAGGAGTCAGGAACCACACCCAGGTACTCTAATGTGATAGGCATTTTAACTGCTACATTAAACACCTGCTCCTATTTGGGACCGTTTTTGAACTTCTGTAGGAAAAACATTAGCATTATCCTGTACAAAAGTCAGTCACTGCATTGTGCTATTCACAGTGTGACTCTTTCAGATCTGCTACAAGGATGGTTTGGTGCAATGATGATTTTTTTCATCTTTTTAGAATTTAAGATCGTTGAAGGAAACCCTGAGTTTAGCCGTTGAGAGATGATTACATGTGTATCTCATTTAGTTCAAGGCCATGACATCTGACATAGTTGGCTTTGGCCAGAGATGAAGAGACAAGGATACTTGATGAATATTTTTAAAAACTTCTTTTTCTAAATAGAACAGAATATAAGCTTGTTTTATAGCATTTAAATAATATATATGAAACATAAATATACAATTTCATCTTCTAAGGACAGTCATTGTGTCAACCTTGGTGAATATCATTGCAGGCTGTTTTCTATTCATATCCAAGTGTATTATTATTTTATAGAAACAGAATAATATACATATTGTGTTACGGCTATTTCTTTCACTTCATATATACAGATACTCCTCTGAAGAGGCAAACAAACATGTCTTAATCTTTTTAACCTTTCTTTTTAACTTTCCATAGGGCAGTCAGACTACAAATGATTTAACTATTGCTCTACTAAGGAGAATTTCATTGATCTTTAAATTTTCATTTTACAAATAATATTTCTGAGAACATCTTGGTCCGTTTATCTGCAGATGCTAATGAGAATATTTCTGCAGGATAAATTCTTAGAAGTAGAATTAAATCTTTAGTCATTATAAAAGTGGTAGGTTAAGTGATACATATATTACACAGAATAGAAATCAGGGATATAAGACAGCAGAAAGCAAAAGAAACAAAATAAATCACTTAACTATTTCTGCTTTCTCAGCTTTGGAATAGTCCATGGTAATTCAACAGTAACAACAAGGAATACACCGAAAGAACAATATTCCTCCTTTTTTACTTTATATTTTCTCTTTAAAATAAATTTCAAGTGAAGAAAGACAAAAATCCTGGTGAGGTAGAGCACTGTTTACATTTTTCTGCACCTCTGTCCAGTTTCACCGGTAGATGTAGAAGCACGGTTTCCGACGCTGCAACGCGGACGTCAGTCTACTCGTTTTCGTCTGTGCTGTCCCTTTCATCTTCGCTAGGGGTTCAGTGACAACAGTCTCACTGCTTTAATATGCTATTTATTAAGTTAATAGGATCTGACATCTTAAGGAATGTGTGTTCCTTTTTTTTTGTTATTCTTTATTCATATATGTTCCTTTTTTTCAATTAATCTTCGTATTTTCCTTACTAAAGCATAGATACTTTTAAGTTATTGTATTTATGATAGAAGCTGGGAATAATTTTCCAAGTGTTTTCTTTATTTTTTGACTCCATGATGTGATCTAGCACACATAAATTATACATTTTCTTGCTTAAATTTATCAATCTCACCACTTACGATTTCTTTTTTTTTTTTTTGTCATGGTGAGAAAGTTGTCTTCCACCGTAAGATGATAATATATGTTTATTTCTAGTCATTATTTTTTTAAATGTTGAGACCTACAATAAACCATTGTTTTGGGGTCTAAAATGAAATAAAAATCTAGTTGGTTTCTCTTCAAATGCTTAATGGCTTCCATGATGTTTAATGAGTCAGCCCGCCTTGCGTACTAATTTTAAATACTGTGCTTAGAAAGGACTAAACACCCCTATGTTGCTGAGTCTGCTTCTGTGCTCTCCGTTCCATTCATCTACCCGCACCAATACCATGATTTTTCAGTTTCAGTTTCTTTACAGTTTATTTGAATCTTACAGTACAACTCTCCTCTTATTATATTCCTGTAAAAAATTCCTTAGGTATCATAAACACTTAATCTTCCAGGTTAATTTTATTATGAGTTTGTAAAGATTGGTAAAAATTAGAATTTTTTTTTTGAAGTTTATGAAGGCATACTTTGATTTGGGGATTGTCAATTCCTTCTGAGGGCGTTTCCCTGTCTTACTTGGTTAGAGTACTAACTTCTCTTCTTAAATGTTTGTGTGGAAATTGTAGAAAAAATAATTGTAGGCTAAGCACATGGGTTTTGAGAAAGATAACGTTGTGATCATCTAGAATAAACAACAGACAAGTCACTATGAGTACAGCAGGGATAGAGGAAAAAGGATATAAATGAGGGGAGTGAGTACAGAGTGAATGCAGAACGCAAGCCTGACCCTAGAGGCCAGGAGGTGCAAAATACGATGAGGGGGAAGGAGTCATTGCAGAGCAAGAGGAAAACTTAGAGCTGTGGCTGGCTGAGCCGGGAGGGCCTGGAGAAGCCGGAGTGGGTTCCATGGTCCTGTTCACGGTGGATGGGGCTGCACAGAGCCTGTGGTTGAGGCGTCGCCAAGTGGCTCTGGGATAAAAACCCGGGGGCAGAAGATACATGGGAGAATGTTGTTAAGCATTGGTTTGAGCACTTGGCTAGAAAGGATGTTGAAGTTAACCCGTGCAGGGAAGAAAATAAGGGGCAGAGTGTGGAAGGGTGATATGGACAGGCAAGAGGAGCTGGATCAGAAAGCAGGGTTGGTATTTGAATGGAGTTCTGCACAGGACACAGGCCTGGTATAGACCCACCCTGGGCACCAAGTACAGGGGTCAGCTGCGAACATTTCGGGTCCCAGGGACCTTGTCAGGCCACCATCCCTACCTTTTACTGCCTCCTGCTTCCCATTTTCTGAGGCCGCTGCACATACGTGGTACAACACCGCTTTGTCCATCCTAGCTATACCTGATTTATGGACACTTGACCAAAGCTGGCTCACTCCTACACTTCACAGCGTGAGTTGAAGTTGGGCCAGATGGAAACAGATGGATTTTTCTTGAAGCAATTGCGTCTCTGCATAGAAGTCTCTGGAGATTTTGATGAGTACATTACTATGAGGACTGAGAGGCAAAGAAAAATGCGTGACTTTACAAGAGAATAAAACACATGTACAGAAAAAGCAAAGATCAATTTTCCTGCCAGCTTATGTGTGAGACCTAGCTGAATGCTATACTTTGGTTAAAAAAAAAAAAAGCCAAACTGAGTTTTTGGTACATACAGTTTTAAAAGTCTTAAATAATACACAGACTAAAGAAGATACAGTAGCGAATCCACGAATTTCCTTTCTTAAAAAAGTTTAAGATCAGATTTAAAGGACTGAAATGTCATTGGTAGAATTCCAGGAAGCGGGATCCTATAGTTAAGAATTAGGGCTAAAGGTCAGGGATCTACATTCAACAAGGGATTTTTTATTTTTTATTTTTTATTTTTTTTATTTTTGACAGGCAGAGTGGACAGTGAGAGAGAGAGACAGAGAGAAAAGTCTTCCTTTGCTGTTGGTTCACCCTCCAATGGCTGCTGCGGCCGGTGCGCTGCGGCTGGCGCACTGCGCTGATCCGATGGCAGGAGCCAGGTGCTTCTCCTGATCTCCCATGGGGTGCAGGGCCCAAGCACCTGGGCCATCTTCCACTGCACTCCCGGGCCACAGCAGAGAGCTGGCCTGGAAGAGGGACAACCGGGACAGAATCCAGCGCCCCGACCGGGACTAGAACCCGGTGTGCCGGCGCTGCTAGGCGGAGGATTAGCCTAGTGAGCCACGGCACCGGCCCATTCAACGAGTTTTAAACTTGGCAGCCAGGGACGGTGGAAAGAGCACTGGATAGAGAAGGAGAACCAGGGCCCATAGCCTTGGGTGAAAATCACTGGGCCTCCCTGGAGCTGTCTTCAGAGCAAATAAACAGGACAACTGTGCCCACTTCACTCTCCTTGGCACACAGGACATTCTTGAGATGTGTGGCAGGGACAAGCTGTATCAGTGGAATGCCAAATGCTATTTCCGTGGAGTTGTCTCCGCCACCTTCTAGAACTTGCGTTATGGCCCTACATGCTCTGGGGGTTGGGGGGTGGGAGGGTTGTTATCCTGCTAGCTGACTGTGATGTGATCATGTGGTGCAGCTGGAGGTCCTCACGAGAGAGGGAGGGGGAGGCTGCGGCCCACTTAAGGTCTCCAGGGAGTACAACGTGGGTGTGCTGTTTTCACTCTGGTCTGAAGGATCAGCACCCTCTGGGCCCCCACGTAGAACAGCAGGTGGGTGATGCCCCTGGAGTCATCCCATGTGGCAGTCCTGGTCCCAGGGCCACATCTAAAGAGAAAACACTCTTATACTCAGAGTGCTGGCAGTGGAGGCAGCGCTGGTTAGACACAAAAACAGGTCAACTTGAGGAATTCCCCTGGCAGCTTTGTCACAGCTGTGTTGTCCAAACCTTTGGGAAAAGGCCGAAAACATTAGGGAAAGCATGGGTCTGGCTGGTACCCTCAGGCACGCACCCCATAAACTGTGTCAGCACCCCATAAACATGCCACTTTTAATGGTAAGTGCATGTCCCTATTCAGCGCCATCATTTATTCTACCACAAAATCACCCGGAACTTCATTTCCAGAATTCCTTTTATCTTAACCATTAAACCAGCCTTGGAGAGATATTGAGGTCAGTTGTCCTGGGCCTGACTCATATCTCCCCTGACCTCACCTGAACAGTAATCGAAATAGCGACAGAGGCTGGTGAATAATGAGAACAACCTTGGGGCAGGCCCGCTGATCGGCTGGCATCTCAGGGAAGCTGGATCTATCAACTGTCCCATAATGGTTTATGAATGTTCATCCAGGAGTAGGCATACTTTATTTATTTTTAAAAAAAGATTTATTTATTTGAAAGGCAGAGTTAAAAAGAGAGAGTGATACACACACCCACACACACACACAGAGATATCTTCCATCGCTGGTTCACTCCCCAAATGACCACAATGGCCCAGACTGGGCCAGGCTGAATCCAGGAGCTTGGAATTCCATACAGTTCTCCCACGTGGGTGTAGCAGCCCAAGAGCTTCTGCTTTCTCAGGTGCATTCACAAGGAGCTGGATCAGAAGTGGAGCCAGGGCTCGGACCAGTGCTCACAAGCCATATGGACCCACTGTGCCAACCCTAACCCTAACCCTAACCCTAACCCTAACCCTAACCCTAAGCCCCAAGCCCCAAGCCCCAAGCCCTAAGCCCTAAGCCCTAAGCCCTAACCCTAACCCTAACCCTAACCCTGCCAGACCTAACACCATGCCAGACCACTTTTGGAATAAATTCTAAAGGTGTGTGAGCCCCTAGAAGCTGACAGAGCCTTATTTACTCATGAATTACATGGATTTCTAAGGATAATTAACTTCAAAGCAACTAATCCTTCTTCATTGTCTCCCTCCTTTCTTTTTTCTCTCTCCCAAACTAGAAGTTGGACAGATAAGGGAGATAAAGCCTATTTTCTTTAGAAACATTTTATATTTATGTAAAGAGATGGAACATATGTAAACAAAAATTGAAAAAGACATAGTTCAGTGGCAAAAGAACTACTTAATGGAGTAACAACAGCTGGAGTATGGTGGATTGTGGGAGTTTACAGAACCGGCCAATGAGAGTTAATTAGAGGCACAAATCCCACCCCCCTGAGGTCTATTGAAACCAAGTCACTGAGGGTGGAGCCCGTGAATCCCCATGCTCGAGAACCCTCCAGATGAACTCTCTCGAGCCCACACCCAAGCCTGCCTCTTTAGACTGGACCTCTCCCCCCGAGTCCTGGACTTTCACACCCAATGGCCTCGCAACATCTCCACTTGGACATCTGACAAGAATCTCCAACTTAAGTTTCCCCTAGTAGAGTTCTTGAGCCCCTCAAAACTTCCCCTGCCTCCAATATATGGTACCAACGTCCATCTGAATGCTTGCCCCAAACCCGTGAGTCGTCCCCCTTTCCCTTAAGTCTACGTTGGCTTTCCTCCTGTATCTTCACAGTGCTGGTTCATCCATTTTCCCCACAGTAAAACAATTTTTCCACATCCTCAGCAATACCTGGTATTTTCTGATTATATGATATAGTAGCTATCCTTGTCATGTGAATCTATGTAGTTTTAAGACCTACTTGGAGTTAGAGAAAATTAATTTGCATGAGGCCTCTGTGAAAGCATCCCTTCGTTTGTGGGACCATAGGCTGCGTCAGTGGATGATGTAGAATCATTAAGCAGCAGTTGGTCTAACATGGACTAAGATGGGCATTTCTTTTAATAACCTCTGGATGAAGGACTCACCTTCTTGGGACAAGGCAGGGTAGAAAGACAGTAGTAGAAACACACTATTGGTTCATTTATGCCTTTCTGTATTTGGTGCTACATTAATTTCTGGTTCAGTTTATCCCAGGACCTGTAAAACAGCATGTTGAGTGTGTTGATGGGTAATCTCCTACAAGCACTGAGTTCCTCTCCACCTTTCTTTTGCCGTCTTTAAGAACTTCTGAGCAAAGAACTGCCTTGGCTGTTGTTAAGGCTTAGATCTGGGTGGAATGAATTAACAGTGGTGGGGTTTCCTGTGAGCAGAGCAGACCAGAGCTGACGGCCTTCAGAGAAGCCGGGAGCTCTGATGGGGACTGGGAATGCGGTAGGACTGCTCAACACCCCCAGAGGAAGATCGGGCGCTGTGGTGCAGCGTCCAGGTCAGGGAAGAGAAGAGCAACTTCTCTGTGCTGGTCACGTTGCACATGGACATTTGGGGGTGTGTTCTGGAAAAGCCTAGCCTATTTCAGTGGGAACTGATAAAAGGTCAAGCTTTCACCGGGAGCAGAGAGAAGGACAAAGAGTCTGGAAGTCTAGAAGAGGTGAAGGGACGTACTGCATTTTGCTTGGAGAGGATGAGACAAGAAATGTCTTCCTATGAAGTCCAAGAAGCAGTTAATGTGAGGCTCCAGAAACCTGTATGGGAATAAATGACTCAAAGTTCCAGGAAAATATCTTGAGTGTGCATAAGGGAGGCTCATCTGGAGCTGACGTAGGGAGAGCAGTTACTTTCCCTGGAACTGTTGATGCAACGACTTCCTGACCAGCAGGAGGGAGAGTGCTCAAGGGCTCAGCTTCATAAGACCAAGAGAAGCCGCTGCTCTCCTAACCCCCCCGCTGTTGACTTCACGTTTGCAAGTGATTTCGCTGCTGCTGCTAAGGAGCCAGCTCTGTTCAGGGTGTGGCACAGCGCATCCTGGGCCTGCTTCTACCTGATGAAGCCAACCAACTTCCATCTTTTTTGGCAGGCGAGAACTGACTGTTCTCACAAAGGGGACCAAGGCATCCAGTTTACTGATACAGCCAGCAGAGAATATGGAGATTGATGCCATAGATTGCTGCCCCATGGGGAAGAACCAGATATAGAAAACATAGTCCAGGGCCAGCGCCGCGGCTCACTAGGCTAATCCTCCGCCTTGCGGCGCCGGCACACCGGGTTCTAGTCCTGGTTGGGGTGCCGGATTCTGTCCCGGTTGCCCCTCTTCCAGGCCAGCTCTCTGCTGTGGGCAGGGAGTGCAGTGGAGGATGGTCCAGGTGCTTGGGCCCTGCACCCCATGGAAGACCAGGAAAAGCACCTGGCTCCTGGCTCCTGCCATCAGATCAGTGCGGTGCGCTGGCCGCAGCGCGCCGGCTGCGGCGGCCATTGGAGGGTGAACCAATGGCAAAGGAAGACCTTTCTCTCTGTCTCTCTCTCTCTCACTGTCCACTCTGCCTGTCAAAAAATATAAAAATAAAAATTAAAACAATTTAAAAAAAAAGATGTGAAAAAAAAGAAAAGAAAAGAAAAGAAAACATAGTCCAGCCCCAGAACGGACAAACCAGAGAGCCAGGCTGTTCCACGCTGGAACCGTCCCTGGACATCAGCTGACAAGGGCCTTGACACCTGGAGGCTCTGCTTTGCGTGAGGGCAGGAGTTGAGAGGAAGTCCCAGCATGCGGGCCTTCTGTGGAGGAAGACTGACCGCTGCCTTGCAGAGGGTGTGGGTGAAGGCGGGACCAGGTGTGGAAGAGACGGCAAGCCATGGGTCTGCCTGGAATGCTTGCAGAAGTTGGCCTGGGCCTGACCCCGGCACGGCCACAGCTCTTCACGCTTGCAGCTGAAATATTAACACTCAAGCCTGCGCGAGGCCCAGCATCCCAGTTTGTTTTCAGTCTTTGGTGGGGGGACTGGGCATTTCTAACGCTAGTTTTGATTTTTCCTCTGCGAATCTGAATCCCGTTTAGTTTTCCACTATCCTACTCCTCACCAAGTCTGCGATGTGTTCAGTGCAGCTCAGGCAGAGGGATGGCTCTGCTACCCTACCCTTTTCTCTCCTTTCTGCGCCCGGCTTGCTGTGCAACATGGGAACACTTGGTTAAGGGACGACACTGCACGGGGAGTGGGGCTCTATCAAATCACCTGTGGATCTGCTTGGGTTGCCACACCGCTTGTTATTTTTTTCATCTCCTTCTACGTGACCAAAGCCACTAATGAAGCTGTAAAAAAGAGATCGGACATGTCTGTGTATCCTCTCCTGGTGCTGGATAGAAAGAAAAAAACACAACCCTTTGTTGTGAGTTCTTCCTGCGTATTTTGTCACGGCTGATAGTTAATTACTGTCAGATAACACCTGGGGTGATTAATTGACCTTTCTTAGCAAAAACAATAAAGGCCATTTGACTAATACAGCAGAGAGCATGGAGCAGATTTTCTTGCGCTGGCATCCTTATCATTGGACGATTCTCCACCTTGCTCCCTGCCCACCCCACTCCTGACTTGTGGAATCCAACTGCAAATACCCCTTCCTCTTCATCATGGGTTTCCACCAGAAGGCTTCAAAGCTATTGGCAAAAACTATTTTTGGAGTCCCCAAGACAGATGATTCCACACTGGAGATGAGTTGTTTATTAAGTGAAAGCAAGCAAGCAAGAAAGCACAAACAAGAGATTTTATTCATGTTTTCTAAATCCTTTCTGGGCAGCTGGTCGCCACTGCTTTAGCTCTTTATGTCAGAATCCAGAGCTCTTCTTCCAGGGCTGATGATAATCTTATGTTGCAGCTACAGCTGTAGAACATTTTCCATATGCAAAGTGCGGGGGGAGATGAAAGTATGAATTGTGTTGATTTGGCCCATCAGGAACTCACTGTGTAGCCACAGGGACAGATTTCTGCAAAGTTACAGCAAGGGTGCTGCCCTTGGAAGGACTTGTAGTTTCCATTGAATTCTGGGTAGTCTGTTAAAAAAGAGTGAGCCTGGCCCCTCCCCAAATTCTGTTTCCTGCCTCACCCTGTAATCTGGCACGCTCCCACCATCATGCCATCTTCCGTGCTGTGATATAACCAGGGACCCTCACCAGCACTGGCACCATGTTGTTTGGCTTTTCAGTTGCCAGAAAAATGATTTACTTATTTATTGCTTGAAAGAGTGATAGAGACAGAGACAGAGAGAGGGAAAGACTGATACTGTCCATCTGCTGGTTTACTCCCCAAAAAACTGCAATGACTGGGGCTGGTCCAGGCTGAGGCCAGGGGGCCCGGAGCTCCATTCTGTTCTCCTACATGGGTGCAGGGGCCCAGGAACTTGGGCTATCAACCACTGCTTTCCCAGGTGCATTAGCAGGGAGCTCGATCAGGAGTGGAGCAACCAGAACTAGAACGGTTGCTTTGCCACAGGATGCTGGTGTTGCAGGTGGCAGCTTAGCTCCCTGCACCACAATGCCTGCCCCTGCATCTTCATTCTTTATAAGCTATCCAACCTCTGATATTTGGTGGAGTGATGGAAAACTGAGTAACGTGGCTGATGTGGTATTCTTGCCCCAGCCTTTCTCTTGCCTCATTGGTACAGCTGCATGCTGGTTATTGTGTAGAAACTTCCAATGGAACACACCTAACCAACTCACAGGGGGATGCCTCTTGTCACCCAGAGTCACTGGGGTGTCTGGAGTGTCCCTTGGCTTCATATGCATTTAGACGTATTCCTTGGCCACAGCTCCTCTCCTTTCCTTCTTGTCCATCCCCACTGTCCTATTTCACCCTCCTCAGCCCCAGTCCTATCTTGCACAGAAATAACTTGCAATACTTTCTGAACATACTTCTTAGTCTCTGACCTTTACTTCACTCCTGAACTTGCCCATAAGAGTGATCTCACTAAAAGGAAAATCTGGTTCCTGGGCTTTGTGGCTCTTTAACACTCTTCAGGGATTGGAGAGAGACTAACAAGTCCTTAGTAGGCCACACGAATCCAGATGTGGGCTGTGCTTCCCATTCTCATGGAACTTTTTGATTGCTGGGTTTTGCTCATGCTTGACCCTCCGCGCCCTTTCTACCTCAGTTTCCCAACCCTGTGTACCCCTCCCAAGCTCTTTCAGCCCCGCTCACCTCTCAAATACCTTTCTCATTGTATGTGTCTTGCCCTCTGCGCATTTTCCGAATCCCCGGAGAGATTTGGCCTCACATGGAACCCTGGCCTTGCTTCTGGCATGAATGTTTACCATGACATGAATCCTGTTTGCAAAGGTCTGTTCATGCCCTGGCCAGAAAAGTCCATTTGGGTAGGGTTTTATTTGCAGGTTTATCCATAGGACCCAGCATGCTACTTGCTGCTAATGAGTTTAGTTAATTACCATAGAATAAATGGATGGATTAATAACACCTCACAGAGGCATTCTTTATAGGACAATTCTTTTTTAAACTTTTATTTAATAAATATAAATTTTGAAAGTACAACTTTTGGATTACAGTGGCTTTTTCCCCCCATAACCCCCCTCCCACCTGCAACCACCCTGTCTCCCACTCCCTCTCCCATCCCATTCTTCATCAAGATTCATTTTCAATTCTCTTTATATACTGAAGATCAATTTAGTATATACTAAGTAAAGATTTCAACAGTTTGCACCCACACAAAAACACAAAGTGTAAAGTACTGTTTGATTACTAGTTATACCATTAATTCACATAGTAGAACACATTAAGGACAGAGATCCTACATGGGAAGTAAGTGCACAGTGACTCCCATTGTTGATTTAACAATTGACAATCTTATTTATGATGTCAGTAATCACCCGAGGCTCTTGTCATGAGCTGCCAAGGCTATGGAAGCCTCTTGAGTTCACAAACTCCAACCTTGACATTATTTAGACAAGGCCATAGTCAAAGTGGAAGTTCTCTCCTCCCTTCAGATAAATGTGCCTTCTATGATAGCCCATTCTTTCCACTGGGATTATAGGACAATTCTTAAACAGTAAAAGTTTTTTTCTTTTTGCCTTCTCTTTTCTTGCTTCCAGGTCTATGCATTTTATGCTTTTTAGCTTCTTTCTCCAACTCTTGTGCTATATACTATGATAATAGCTGATAAAGATGTAAAACAGGAACAACTTCGCCCCAAACCACAACTCTATAAACATGAGCAGCAAAGAATTAGAATGTTTTATTTCAAAGGGTGATCATGGATATAGTAACTTAGTGCAAAGGTATTATGGACCAAATGTTTGTGTCCCCTCCACGTTCAAATGTTGAAGTGGTAACGCCAACGTGATGGCAGGTAGAGATGAGGCTTTTGGAATAACTAGGGTTAGATGAGGGCGAGTAATAGCCGTACAAGAGAGACAATGGTTAGCTTGTTTCCTCTGTCTCTCTCCATGTTCACAAAAGGGATGTCATGAATAGATGGTGAGTTGGCGGCCACCCACAAGCCAGGAAGAGTGGCCTCATGATGAAATCTATCCTACCAGCACCCTGATCTTGGCCTTCTCAGCCTCCAGGGCTGTGAGAAATAAACGTCTGTTGTTCAACTGAGCCGCACAGCCTAGGGTATCTTATTATGGCAATCCGAGCAGCCTGTGAACAGAGGACATTTTGATGCTAGGATTTACTATCCTGGGGTAGACTGATAGGGAAACACACTTTGCAGTAGGTCATCTCTCTTTTCCCTGCCTCAGGTCACACCATCTGGGGAGCTACCTTGGATTTCTTTAAAAACCTAATGTTATCTGATAACCTATTAGAATTACTATATCTGGTCCAGGTCAAGAAAAAAATAATTCTCATAATTCTAGATGCATTTCTAGGGTGGATTTTTTTCATCCCACTGAAATTCTAGACATAGAATTGCAGTGATGACGTTAACTTCATTTGTCCTCTACATGGAACACCCCACCCTTCTCCTGCCAGCAGAATGGCTTGGAAACAGGTGATGGGAGGGGAGGGAGGCCGAGGCCGTGATCTGAGATGTCCTTTTGTGCTTCAGGGTGAGCCAAGACGCTTTTCCAGAGCCAGCCCGAGGCCACAGGGAATCAGCCAGGCTTCTTTGGGGGTGATGGTAGAGAAATAGTCAGTGCCAAGTAAACAACCCTATTCTCAGCTTCTGCCATAGAAGGGCAATGGTTTACGTTATTTTAATGGCAGGGTCCTGGTGATACCCATTCCTGTCACCACC
Source organism: Oryctolagus cuniculus (assembly GCF_051225735.1). Lineage (NCBI taxonomy): Eukaryota > Metazoa > Chordata > Mammalia > Lagomorpha > Leporidae > Oryctolagus > Oryctolagus cuniculus. Next base: position 65,415,400 of record NC_142869.1, read on the forward strand.
TTATTTGATCTCCTTATGTGTGGAAAACAAAGCTACTTCTCTGTAGTGCCTGTGTTGGGGTGGAGTGTGTTCTGTGCTTTCAGTATTGCCAGGTAATGTGTACACAACTACTGGAAATACTTTGCATTATCCACATGTTAACTATCTACTTAAATCAACTGCAAAGCATTAGGAATTGCATACCATAGTACTATCAAATATTGCCACAGCTGGGGTGCTTGTGTGGCTCAGCAGTTAAATTGCTGCCTGGGATACCTGCATTCCTTATCAGAGTGGCTTGTTTCAGTCCCAGCTACTCTGCTTTTGATCCAGCTTTTTGTTGATGTGCATTCTGGGAAACAGCAGGTGATGGCTCAAGTATTTGGGTCTCTGCCATCCATGTAGGAGACCTGGATTGAATTTCAAGGTCCTGCTTTTGACCTGGCCCTTCCTGTCTATTGTAAACATTTGAGGAGTGATCTGGCAGATGGACAATATCTCTCTGTCTCTCTGCCCTTCAAACAAAATGAGAATAAGCAAATAAAAATTTTTTAAAAACTAGATTGAAACACTTATCACTGCAGATAACAAATTTTCATCTCTAGGTTTTTTTTTTTAACCAGTGCTTATTAAGCTGATAGTAATAAAAGACTATTAAACAATTTTACCCAATACTTTGTAAAGCCAAAGTTTTATAAAATACCATAAATTGAATTACTAGAAAAATGAAAAAAACAGACATATAAACTACAAACACAAACTTTTTATCATTAGATTCAGCATGTGTCGTCAAGTTGCTTTACATATTTTTAATGCCTTCTGTGTAAGGCCGCCACAAAACACACCGAACACTGGAGTAAGGGAAAGAGTTTATGGGGGAAACCCAACAGACTGGAGGGAAGGGATGAAGAAGGAAAAAAGAGAGAAGGAGAACATAAGAGAGGCAGAGACAGAGAGTGATCAAGAGATGGGGAGAGAGAGAGACAGACAGACAGACATGTGATCAGGAGCAGGTCCTTCTAAAACTTTGCCAGAGGGTGGGCAGGGAAGTAGAAGCAGCGAATCCCAGTAGGAGAGGGGTGGGGCTGACACTGGTGGTTGGGCCATGTGGCCACCTGGCTTCCAGCAATGGCGGCGGGGGCTAGAGCCTAGGATGGTGTCAGGGTGTAGATCACGCCATAGATAAGACTGCGCCATTTTACTAACATTCTCTCCATTTCTTTTATTGTCATTGACTTGTGACACATGGGCAAGTGAATATATGTTGAAGGGTATAGAGGAGTTGTTGAGTAAAAAGCAGGCCCACGGGCCTTCGCCTTGGCTTTGCCCTTGGGGCCACTGTCTTAGAATTATAAGGAAGTTTCTAGTTTCTCAAAACCTGGGGGTTTTCCTCGGAGTTCCTGGTCTCTGACTGGGATCTGTCTTCCCATGGAAGGCTGGTACTCGAGACGTTGTTCCAGAGGAATTGGTTTTCAAATGTCCTTCACGCTTGATGTTGACTTCACTAGAAAGGTAAGCTTGTAACATCTCATCAGTGCCCGTAGGAAAATGTGGTGGCCTAGGTGGAGTGATGTAGGGTGGCTTTTTCCCCAGGGAACTCTTCTGTGTTTCGCAGGCTTTCAGAATTAAAGCCAAATAACAGGAAAAGTAAAGGAAGCAAGAGTTAGCGGAAGACAGGTAATGAGGATGGATTGAGAATGAAGCCTCAAGGGCATGGGACAGAGTCCACAGGTAGCTGGGAGACAGGGGTATGGGGCAGGCAGGGCACAGATGGGAAGAAGCAGGAAAGGTCCCTAAAAACACATTTTTCGGTGGTTGGTTTACTAATAAAAATTTTAAAGACACTTTTTAGTAGTTCTTCTCAGTGGTGCAAGAAAGGGACAGAGACTAAAAACCAAGCCTTCTACCCACAGGCATAGGGCTGGGAATGATGGAAATCACAGCTTGGTTTTAGAAAACTGTGTGTGTGTGTATACACACATAAATATATGTATATATAGTTATATATATATATATCTACTTAAAAATAGAAAAGTTTATTGATAAGATTTATGGTATTATTTGCCATCATACGGATGAGAAACTCTATGTGGATACTTCGAAAAGTTCATGGAAAATTAAGTGAAAATATGTTTCATGCAAAATTTTGGAAGCCCTAGAATTTTGTTTTCGTAAGACACAGTATCCAGGAATTTTTGAAGAGCCCTCACCCTATACTACCCTTGCTCTCATGTGACTCAGCACATTGTCGGCTTACAAATTTCAAATCCTTTCCCTCAGCTCATTTTACCCTCCTTTCACTGTTGAGCTGTCACTGCCTACTCACGGACCTGGTCGGCTGTTTTGGAGAAGTCCTTTCCTTCTGGTGGGCAGTCACCTGCAGCGTGGCTGGGGCCTTACGAGCCCCTTCCAGGGCTGCGAGAGGAGGCGTCAAGGGAGACAAAAGGTTTGATGTTGGCCCATTTCTGAGACACGGGAAGTCACCTGGCTCAGGTTCTAGAGGGACCTTTCCTCATGCTGAGTGATGTTTTCCTGGCTCCATCAGAAGGGAAGGTAATCAACAAGGAAAACCTTGGGTTTCTGAAGCAGTTTCCCAGATACGTGTTCACAGGGGTCCAGGGATTCCTTCTTGTCCATGGGGATGCCTAAGTCTGGGATAGGACTCAACAGTACTGAACCCTATATAAACTGTTTTCCATTTTTTTAAAAAGTTTTATTTATTTTTAATTGAAAGGCAGACACACACACACACACACACACACAGCATGAGCAAGCGAGTGAAAGTGCTAGACTCCATGCAGGTCTTCCACATGAGTAGCAAGGACCCATCACTTGAGCCATCACCGGCTGCATCCATGAGTGCACATTATAGAGCGAGCGTCGTGGTGTGGCGGGTCAAGTCGCTGCCTGTGATGACAGTGTCCTTTATGGGCACCAGTTCACTTCCTGGCTGTTCTACTTCCAGTCTAGTTCCTGCTAATGTGCCTGGGAAAGCAGCAGCAGGTGGCCCAAGTGCTTGGGTCCCTGCACCCAAGTGGAAGACCCAGACGGAGCTCCTGGCTTCTAGCTTAGGCCTGGCCCAGCCCTGGCTGTTGCAGCTGTCTAGGGAGTGAACCAGTGGTTGGAAGACAGCTCCCCTATGCCACCACCATGTGTATGTCTGTTTCCCTCTATTTCTCTGTCACTCTGCCTTTCAAGAAATAAAATGTTTTTAGAAAGTGTACATTAGCAGGATACTGGATGGGAAATGAGGCAAGGACTGGGACCTGTGCACACTGACATGGGAGGTGGGTGTCCCAAGGTCTTAACTACCGTGCCAACTGCCTGTCCCATTAGGCTATTTCTTCTACATATATGTGTATGAGAAAACTTAATTTATAAATTAAGCAAATAAGAAATGAATAACAATAGAACAATTGTGACAATACACCAAAATAAAACTTAGGTGAACATTTTCTCTTTGTAAACATTCCTTATTGTACTGTAAGCGCCCTTCCTGGGGTGAGGTGAGACGTCTCCATGCTGAGATGGAGTGAGCTCAGTGACAGGCACTAGGATGTTGGTGTTAGGTTGCTACCTAAGTGTGACTTGAACACGAGCGCTATGACACTGCGGCAGGTGATCCCGTAATAGACGGGTACCAAGTGACTGACGGACGGTAGTGCATACTGCGTGGATACACTGGACAGAGGGTTGACTCACGTTCCAGGTGGGATGCAACAGGCTGAGATTTCATCATGCTGCTTAGAACTGTGTGCAGCCGAAAACTTGGGAATTCCTTATTTCTGGAATTTTCCATTTAATATTTTCAGCCCACATTGGCCACAGGTAAGAGAAACTGTGAAAACGGAAACCATCAGTAAGAAAGGACTGCTCTCATGTAGGCTCGAGCATAAAAGACTTGTTAGAGTGAAGGAATTGGCCCATACTTGTTTTCCCATTTAAGACTTCAGATTCCATGTATGAGCTTGTGCAATTCAGGGCTTTCCAGCTGAGTTCTGTGAGATTCTCACCCTCAAGGTAGTGCTGTGTGTGTTGGGCCCCCACCTGAACCTAGGCAGCTGAGAACATTTATATGTAATGCACATGTCCCAGTGACAGGTTTGCATAAAGTTGAAATAAATGGACAAAATTTTCTATTTCATATGTTATTATTTCTTGTCTATCATTAATGTACACATTTATAATTATTGAGTATCAATTTTTTAATGGAGTGAACAAATGTTAAAGTTAACTTTTATATACAATTCATAATCATGGAGTGAGGTTTTTTTATATATATATTTTCAGATTTTCGAAATCTGAATCCCATTCTTGTGTTTGAGGGGTCACCTGCCATCAGAGGCTGGGGCGGGGGAAGAACTAGTGACTTCTCACTGAGCTGTCGTAGATGCTGGCGACGCTTTCCCTCTCTTTCCCAGGGGTTGGCCCATCAGAAGATTCCAGAGACTTTTATCCAAGGACAGGGCAGGGCAGGGGGAGGCAGTGGCTGCGGATGGCGGCAGAGGTGTCCTCAGCAGGCTCGTTCTCTGGCACCTTAGTTCTGCCCCTGCTTGCTGCTAAAACTGAACTCTCCTGCCGGTTCTCCAAGTGCAGGTTTCCAGTTTTCCCAGAGACAGTGTAAGCTCCCACCTTGCTTTCTGCTTAAACTGTTGAAGTCGTGTTCTGATGCTTGCAGTTCAGAAGCCTGACTGATAAACCTTTAAATACTAAATTTTCATAAACGTGACATTGATATAATGTATATTGTCTTCATCTCAAGTCCACTCTGGTACACTTGCCTTCAGAGTATCTTCTGGAACATTTATGGCACTTCCTGAGATTAGGTGGAACTAGGTGAGTTTCACTCCTGGTTGGACACAGCAGGCTATCTGTGTGAAAATGGGGTGCTCAAACAACCCATGCTTAGGATTACCATGAAATGCTGCTGTCTTGGGGCTCCAACAGTCAATTCATTGCTTCCGAAAATTAGAAACAGGTTTTCTTCCCTCAGGCGGCTGTGGCCTTGTTCCAGGGCCACACTTAGGGAGTGGACCTGGTGCCACTTCATTTACCCTCTCAGTTGGGTCCTTGTGCAGAGTGAACAAACATTTGCGTACACGGCCATATATGGTAGCCACACTACTCTACACGGTATGCTTCCAATAATATCTGGAAAGGGGTTCCGGTGTTGAAGACATCTTAATCTCAGGCCTCAGAGACCTTATAATCTAGTTGAAAGGCAAGACACAAGCCTGCAGGAAAGTCCAGGAACATGGAATGAGTTTAATAGCAGTTTAAGACACAGGAAGAGGACCACATCAGAGTTCTCCAGAACTGGCTCACCCAACTGTGGGGGCAGGAGAGGCCCCAGCTCTGTAGGGCAAGTCAGCAAGCTGGAGGAGGCCCAGGACGGCTGGAGGTGAAGTTCAAAGGTGTAGTCCCAGCCCAAAGGCTGGCAGGCCCAAGATCCAGGAAGAGCTAATAATGCTTTTATTCAAGAAGAAGGCAGAAAAAAAGCCAGTGTCCCAGTTTGAAGGCCATCAAGTAGAAGAATTCTCTCTTACTCGGGGACATGCTCAGACTTTTTGTTCTGTTTAGAATTCGAAGTGTCTGGATGAGGTCCACCCACACTGGGGAAGGCAATCAGTTTTACTGGGTTGACCTACACATCTATTAATCTCACTCAAAAACACACTCATATATACGCACCTAGAACAATGTTTGACCAATTATCTGGGCACCTCATAGTCCAGTCAAATGGATATGTTAAAGTTAACCAAGGACATAGAAAAATTACATGGAATTCGTCACAGAATGAATTATATAAAAAACAAATACTCTGAGATGTCAGAGGAAGGCGATATAACTTCAGTCTCTGACAGCCTTGGAAGACAAATAAATGAAGAATGGTAAAACTTACGAGGAGGAAAGTGAAGGGTAACGTCCCAGTATCTTCACAGGGATACCTGTCTTTTTTTTTTTAACAGGCAGAATGGACAGTGAGAGAGAGAGACAGAGAGAAAGGTCTTCCTTTGCTGTTGGTTCACCCTCCAATGGCCGCCGTGGCTGGCGCACCACACTGGGGATACCTGTCTTGAACTGAGGACAATAAACACTTCCTTTCCCAAAAGATAAAGTCCAGACTCTTTATCCAGGACCTGAAAGTTTTCTCCATGGGAGTCCCATCCCTTTGTTTTGGTCTCATGACGACGATGTCTCTTTCTGGGCCGCCCTATCACCCATATTCGGGACGTCCTACCAGTGTGCCAGGCACTGTGCACAGCCCCTCAGCTGAAGAGTCGACCTTTGGTTCTGCCTCTCACTCTGGTTCTGCTTCTCTGGAATGAGCTCTCCCCTTTCCCATTTCCTTTGCCCTGTAGCCTCCATTATCACCTTGTCCTGCGGCAAACAGTACATCTTCCAGACATGAAGACAATTAGCCTTGGTGCAATTCACTGGGAAATAGTGGCTATTTTATCTCGAACCATTATCTTCATGGGTTGTTCTTTGACAGTTTTAAATGTGTTTCATATTTCTCTTTTCTCTCCACCTGGATTATAAAATATGAGACTATAGTATTTTGATATTCTTTAGGGAGGCTTTCAAAATAAACACGTGATGTTGCTGCTTGTGTGTGAAGTCTTAGCTGGTGGTAATGTACAAAAAGGGACAAGCTTCCCCTTGTCATAGTGGCAGCCAGATAGGTGTAGACTCAAGGCACCTCTCCAAGTGGGCAGGAACCACATGGGCAGCATCCTCCTCGAAGGAGGAAGACAACTTGCTCAGCTGATCATAACGATGATGTCTGATTTAAATGCATCCCCAAGAATGAGAAATAGAGGGAAGGGAGGGGCTAGTAGGGCGAGTCCCTGAAAGGAAGGGCTGATTGTAGCTTATTCTGCCAATATCTTTAGAAGCAGCAGGATTTTTTTAAATAAAAGATTTTATTTATTTTATTTTTTAATGAAAAATTTTATGCATTTTAAGGCAGGGAGAGAGGGAGAGAGGAGAGAGAGAGGGAGGTTGATCTTCCATCTGTTGGTTCACTCCCCAAGTGCCCACTACAGGTGGAGTCCCTGGGAATGCCATCCGGGTCTCCCATGGAGGTAGCAGAGACTGAAGCACTGAGCCGTCAATGCATCCCAGGAGCATTAGCAGGAAGCTGAGTAGCTGGGACTTGAACTTACACTCTGATATAGGATGCAGGTGTCCCAGGTGGCGGCTTAACCAGCTGCCCCACAATGCCTACTCCGCAGCAGTTCTTAATTGCAAGAGATATAAATTAGTTTCCAAAGGGACTTCAGTGTCTAGGAAAAGCTGAAGTATTGAACAGAATGAAGGAGAGGAAGCATGTTATCTTCCATTTTTGTATACAAGCAAATGTATCTTCATAATACCTTCACAATTTCACTTAGCAGTCACCAATAATAACTCATTTCCTAGTGCTGAACACCTAAGTAGGAGCAGGTTATGGTGCAAGGGTAGTGTAACCACATCCATAATAAAGCTAGGCATCAATTTTTCATTTCCAGCCCAATCACTAAACTTCCAGCAGAAATTGCTTGTGATACATTGGAGGTACCCTTTGATATCAATAAAATTGATTTGAACAAGTTGAATCAAACCCACAATTAGAATTAAATTGGAAACACTAATATGTGTTAATGATGGGTGGGCCACCTAATTTTGAGAAAAAGTAATGATTAGAAAGCAGCCTTTAATGCTTGTGTTGGACTTCACAGTAAACTTAACCTTGCTTCTGGTTTTGGCTAAGATAGCGTGTGCCTGGCAGTCTTTCTTTGGGTTATCAGCTGAATGTTACAGTTTGACCCAGCCTACTCCATGGATTGTTATCTAGCCAAACCAAGGATGAGCTGATACCTCTGATTTGGTGAGCTTCGTCTTTACATTCGATTCTGCTTACATTTCATTGGCCAAAGCAGGTCATGCACTGTTCTGGAGGCCAGTGGCAGTGGAGGTACATAATCCTCCCATACTCCTCATGGGAGTGTCACGACGCTCATGTCCCAGCCCAACATTTCTGACTCAGGTGTATAATCCTACCACAGAGCAGGGCAGGACATAGTTTGAAAAAAGTATTATAAACTGTCATAAAACACGGTTCCATTTTTCCCCATCGACCCTTCCAAAGCTCTTCAAGAGCAGAGTTTTCTCAAGGCCCCCCAACCCTTCCATTCCCTTTCCTGTTCCCCTCAGACGCTGCTTCCAGTTCCTTTCAGTCTTCTGAGCACACTTCACTTGCAGTTGTCGGACTGCTCAGCTTCGTGACAGCGCCCTATGGACTTATTCTGACTCTGTTAATGAAAATTTTTTCTCTGGTTATTGTTTTGAAACATTGTCATTTTCACATGTTACAGGCGGAGCATCCAGGATCTAAGAATCTGAAATGCTCCAGAATCTTCTGAGTGAACTTCCTGAGTGTGTCGTGACCCACGTGGAAAATTCCACACCTGAGTTCATGCGCCGGGTTACAGCCAAAAGGCAGGTGCACCACAGGGACTGAATAAAGTTACCTTTAGTCTATTTGCATAAGGTATATATAAAGCACAAATGGATTTTGTGTTAAGGCTTAAGTCCCATTTCCAAGATATCTCATTACATATATGCAAATATTCTAAAATCTGGAAATATAGGAAATCAGAAATGCTTATGGTCCCCGGCATTTCAGATGAGAGCTACCCAGCCTGCACAGCACTGCTGGTTTCTAGAACCTCTCTGCGGGCTTTGGCATTTCTTGCCTTAGAGGAGCATCCTAGTGCATTCAGGCTCTCACTGCAGCTTGTCAGCGTTTCTGCAATTCCAATTTAGTGGTTTTGGTTTCCTGCTCACCTGTATTCATGTGCAAGTCAGGCAAGGTTGCCTCCCCTGGCTTAGTCAAGCCACTGACAATGGTGGAGCAGGAAGCATCTTCCCAGAAGCGCTTTGAGGCACATTGTTAGAACCTTCCTTCCAGCCTGCCATGCCTGCTACCGGAGGCCTAGTGTTCACGGGTTCACCCAGACATGCAGATCTGCACGACTCCTTGGAGCTGCCAGAGCCTGGGTGCAGCCTGCCTCGCATACCGCATGTTACTTAGCCATCCTGGAGCCCTGTTTCTCTCTCTCTCTAAAATGGCAGCATTGAGAAGGAGGGTAAGTTGGGGTTTATTATATCAGATATGCAAAACGCTTGGTTCTCTGTCTGGTTCCTGGTGGTAGGAACACAATGGAAACCCATTTCCTTCCTTTTCTGCTACCTCACATGCCATGTTGGCAGCTGCTCCTGGATCTCTCTGCATTGGGTACAGAATTAGAGACATTTACCAAGTCTTTTGATTCACGTACAGGCCCCACACCCAGAATACACAGGATGTTGGAACATAAATATAATTTCCAATCCCCAAAGTGTCCATTCCTAGCAGCCAAGGGTCTGGAGAAGTTTCCAAACTCATGGATATAAAAAACACATGTACGCGTATTATCCCAGAGTGTCTTTGGAAACAGCCATGAGTATTTACATAGAAAGGCAAGTTGTAGCTTCCCTCAGCATATATGCAAACTGATTCGGTGACACTTTCAGGTTGCCTGTGTTTGTTTTTTTGTTTTTAGCAGACTCTCCCCTCTAATTGTATTTGACTCGATTGGAACTGGGTGACAGATGGAGATGCTAAGGGAATTTGTCTCTGAGAACCCACAGTGTAGAGGCAGAAGCTGTAGCCCAGCCCTACTTGCCGCTGATAAAGTGGAGCTAAGCTGAGCAGAGAGAGGGCTTTGGCAACTTTGAGTTGTTTTTCCTCCTCTTCTCTGTATCTTAAAGGTCAAGTTCCTATTAACCAGAATTGATACGCTGTTACTAATGAAATACCTACATATGAGGATACTTCAAAAAAGTTTGTGGAAAAATGGAATTACAAGATGTTTATTTTGATATAAAAGCATTTTGAGGGTCTAGTGTAGTGGCTAGAGCTGCTGCCTGTGATGCTGGCACCCCGTGTGGGCACTGGTTGGTATCCTGGCTGCTCCACTTCTGATCTAGCTCCCTGTTAATGGCCTGGAAAAGCAGAGGAAGACGCCCCAAGTACTTGGCCCCTGCACCCACGTGGGAGACTTGGATAAAGCTCCTGGCTTTGGTCTGGCCCAGTTTTGGCCATTACAGCCACATGAGGAGTGAATTAGTAGATGGGAGACTTCTGTCTCTCCCTCTCTGTCTTTAACTCTGCCTTCCAAATAAATAAATCCTCAAAGTTTTGAAATCCATACATACGTTGTTCATAATATGGATTTTCTATGGAGTTTACAAAGACCCCTTGTGTGCATGAATTTCAATTATTTATACCAAAGTAGGCTTACCTTTTAATTCCATTTTCCATAAACTTTTTAAATTGTTCTGATATTGCTCAGGATTAAACTGGAGGTAAAATTTATAGTCTAGCCATGAGTCTTCACTTCGGCTGAGTATGGAAGTATTGCCCAAGTTTTAGTGCATCAAGGGCATTTGTACTTTGCTTTTTGTTAAGTACTGTTTTTTTAAAGTTTCTTCTTTTAAATTTTATTTAAGGTATATGAGTTTCATGTGTGTCATATATACAGATTTAGGAACACAGTGACACTCCCCCCCAACCCTCCCTCCTGCCCACGCTCCAAACCCTCTTCCTCTTCCCTCTCCTATTCCCACTCTTAATTTTTAATAAGATCTATTTTCAATATACTTTACACTCATAAGTTTAATCCTACACTAAGTGAAGAGTTAGTCTAGTTAAGGTCCTTATTCTGATGAGGTTCAAGTTCAGAAGCTTGACCCAAGGACCTAAACCCACCCAGGGTTCCAGTGATAAAGGCTTTTTAAACCGTTTGGTAGTGAAGGTTGCACACCTATGTGAATGGGATTAATGTTACTGAACAAGCACTTAAACATGGTTATAATGGCAAATTTGTGTAAATATGTCACAATTAAAAGTATATGGTTACAATAAAAAATAATCAATGCAATGTCATCCTTGATTGAATCTTGAACCAGAAAAGAAAAACAAAAGCTATAGTCAATATTATTAGGATTATGATTGAAACTTGAATATGAACTATGTATTAGATAATAGTGATGAATCCATATTAAACTATAGTTTGGATAGTATTTATAAAAATATAAATTTGGGGGCTGGAGTTGTGGCACAGTAGGTTAAGCCACCTCCTGGGATGCCAGCATCCCATGTGTGCACTGGTTTGAGTCCCAGCTGGTCCACTTCTGATCCAACTCCTTGCTAATGCACCCAGGAGGGCAGCAGAAGATGGCCCAAATGCTTGGACCTCTGTCACATTCATGGGAGACCATACCCCAGCCCTTGCTATCATCTGGGGAGTGAATCAACAGATAGAAGATCTCTCTCTCTCTCTCTCTTTCTCTCTTCAAGTCCCTCCCTTCCTTCCTCCCTCCTTCTCTCTCTCTCTCTCTCTCTCTCTCTCTCTCTCACTTGGCCTTTTAAATAAATAAATAAGGGGTTGGTGCTGTGGTGCAGCAGGTTAAAGCCCCGGCCTGAAGTGCTGGTATCCCATATGGGCCCTGGTTCTAGTCTCGGCTTCTCCACTTCCAATCCAGTTCTCTGCTATGGCCTGGGAAAGCAGTAGAAGATAGCCCAAGTGCTTGGACCCCTGCACCTGTGTGGGACACCTGGAAGAAGCTCCTAGCTTCGGATTGGCCCAGCTCCAGCAGTTGTGGCCATTTGGGGAATGAACCAGTGGATAGAAGACCTCTCTGTCTCTGTCTCTCTATAATTCTGCCTTTCAAAAGAAATTAATAAATCTTTAAAAAGAAAAACAATGGTGGATGACTTCAAAAAGCCTAATTCAGGTTGGAATTGCTAAAAAAAAATACAACTATCACTTTATTGTATCATAAGATATTTGAGCTTCATGAGTTTGGAATCTTGTAAGCCAAAATTTATGAAAGTGGAGACAAGGGTCTTCTTGGTTTATTTTGCATTAAATTTAATGTAATTAAGTTGATTGGAAAGAGAGACAGAAAGATATTTCCTATCTGCTGGTTCACATCCAAATGCCTCAGTAGCTAGGCCTGGGCCAAGGTGAAGCTGGAAGCTGGCAACCCAAACCAGGGACCCAACCATCTGAACCATCACCTGCTGCCTCCCAGGATCGGCACTAGCAGGAAGCTGGCACTGGGAGAAAAGCCGGTACCCAAACTAAGGCACTTGGATAGGGGATGCAGGCATCCCAAGCAGCATCTCTCCTGTTATGCTAAATGCCTGCCCTGTCTTACATTTAAGGAAAGAAAAGGGACCCTAGAAACATAAATAATGGAAGCGAGTTTGCACATCAACCTCCTTAGGAAGACATGTTGTTCCTAGTACTTTTGGAAGCAAAAAGTTATTAGTATGCTAATTAAAAACACTCTTGTGTGTTTATCAAAATGAGTCTACAAGCATTCAATAATTTTTAATCCTCTGTCTTTTACTGGGTGTAATAGTTTTTATTTTATAGGATATTTCTTTTTAAATATTCCATAATTCAGAGTAAGTTATCCCTCATTAGTCCAAATCATTAAATATTTTATCTTGTACTAAAATGTCTATTGAGTGGCTTATAAACAGGTTATTTTCAAAGGTTTCTGGGATGTGACCTTTCATTTTTAGTGGCATAAATTCATTTGGGACAGAAATTATTCCAGAGAATTTAAGAGAATATGTTGGCTGGCGCTGCGGCTCACTAGGCTAATCCTCTGCCTTGCGGCGCCGGCACACTGGGTTCTAGTCCTGGTCGGGCACCGGATTCTGTCCTGGTTGCCCCTCTTCCAGGCCAGCTCTCTGCTGTGGCCAGGGAGTGCAGTGGAGGATGGCCCAGGTGCTTGTGCCCTGCACCCCATAGGAGACCAGGATAAGTACCTGGCTCCTGCCACCGGATCAGCGCGGTGCGCCGGCCACAGCGCGCCGGCTGCAGTGGCCATTGGAGGGTGAACCAACAGCAAAGGAAGACCTTTCTCTCTGTCTCTCTCTCTCACTGTCCACTCTGCCTGTAAAAAAAAAAAATTAAAAAAAAAAGAGAGTATGTTAAGGAAAAGGCAGCAAAAGTGAGAAAAATAAAGCAGGTGGGAAGTAATGCACATGGAGGTGGTGAAATAACCCTGCTAGAGAGCTGGAGAGAACCCATATCTTAGACATATTTTTGTAATTTAAGAAGGCACCAGCAAAGGGGAAATAAGCTACCAGAGAAGAATGAGAAGAACAGTGCTTCTAATGGTAGGATCCACTGAGGCGAACGTTGGAGGAGGGTCCAGGTAACATTCCTGGCTCCTCCTGCAGGTGTCGCATGGCCGACTTCATGTGCATCCTGAGGAGCGGAGCAGAGATGAGGGTGCTGGGTGATTGGGTGGGGGCAAGCGACCCAGAGCATTACATGCAGCAGTGTGGTTGTGCCGCTCGGTGCAGAGGTGTGGTCCACCTGCTCAACCCCGACTCTCACGGCCAGGGAAAGCAAAGATGACTTCAGGTGCAAACACCCGTGTCCCGCACTGCAGAGAACGCTCAAGGCCTGCTCTTCCTCACTGAGGGGATAGTGATCACACGTGACAGAACCAGGACCAGACGGCTCTGCAGCTAGAGCCTCCGCTCCTCAGGAACATGTTTATTTGTCTGTGCTTGTGGAAAAATACATGCGAATGCATATTCACATATAAACATGTATATTCACGGCTGGGACATATATATAAAGCACCCCCCCCCCACACACACACACACGCACACGCACATGTTTTTACTCAAACATGCTCAAACTAGACACAATGGTAAAAGGAACTCTATGTACCAAGCACTCACCTTCAAAAATTACATTATTCTGGGGTCAGAGTTGTGGAGGAGCAGGGTAAGCTGCCACCTGCAGCACCAGCATCCCATGTGGTTGCCAGTTCAAGTCCTGGCTGCTCCACTTCTGATCTATCTCCCTGCTAATGGCCTGGGACAGCAACAGAGGATGGTTCAAGTGCTTGGACCCCTGCACCCATGTGGGAAACCAGGAAGAAGTTCCTAGCTCCTGGTTTCTGGCTCCTGGCTTTGGCCTGGCTCTGTTCTGGCCATTGCAGCCATTTGGGGAGTGAACTAGCAGGTGGAAGATCTCTCTCTTCCTCTCCCTCTGTCTCTCACTGTAACTCTGCCTTTCAAATAAACAAAATACATATTAAAGAAATATTACATTATTCTGCCATTCTGGCATCATATTTACCTACATTCATTCCCTATCCCCTACTCAATAATTTTTAAGTTTTAAAATATAGGTCAATAGGACTTAACTGTATACTTTGATAAATGGATATATCCATGTAACTCATATTACCACTTCATTTTACCTCCTATCGTTTTCCATGGGGTCATAAAGCAAGATTGAAACGTATGGATCTCATGTTGGTGTCAGAATAGCCAAACCATTGCCAATACCCATGCTGTTTGTAGTTGTTATGTTGAGGGGTTGGCAATGGGGAGGGGGTAAAGGGAGGGAATAAAAAGCTGTATACGTGTGTGTATGTCCTAAAAATGTACCATGGAAATACAAGATTGGGGCTTAGAATGGCTTATGAAAGGATGGGCAAGCCACAAGAGAAAGAGATTTTATAACTTCACAAATTCCATGAGAAAGAGGAGATCTTATGGTCCCAGTTTTACACGGCAGTTAGAACGATCTCAAAACCGTGTCCAAGGGATCAGCTTGCCCATCGGTGTCTTCAACCATGTTCCCAGCCTGTTGAAAAGACTGGAAGGGAGTGTTGCTCATGCTTCCCACAGAGTTCTCAGTGCATGTCCACCCTCACCCTACCACCTCTGGACCCTTTGGTGGACTCTGCCTGTGATCAGGGTGGCTCCCGGCCAGGCCATATTGCTGATCAGTTTTGATATTGGCTGTCAAATCTCACAGCATCTTGGAAAACCAAGCCATGAGCAAAGAAAAAGCCCAGAAAGCCATAAACTCACTCTCAAAGGGTCCCCTCTCCCGGTGTGCCTTCTTAGAGCTCCTGCTGGCCCCCATCCTATCTGGAGGCCCCCATCACCCACCCCTCTTTTCTGCACAGGGTAGCCAAAGCCAACTTGAGAGGGGATGAGTCGATGCACTGGGTCATTTCCTGATGATTTCTACCACCCCATGTCTTTCTCTGGACCCTACCATCACTGGCCAGGTGGTTTCTTCATTTTCCGGGACGATTCTGGTGATTGGACCTCAGCGATGTGGCTTGGAACTATATTAGAACTCTGGTCCAGATGGCCCCTCAACTGCTCATCCCTAGTTCTTTTCTGCTTCTATGTGCTTCTTGATTGGTGGTGGTGTGGACCAAAAACATGCTTGATGGTAGGCAAGAGAAAGAACAGGTGATCAAATAACTGTGAATTAGTGTGACAAGCTGAAGGGCAGGAGAAAGCCCATTTTTCTATAGAGACACTTATCTCAGAGTTTTAAGATTTCTGCTTCTCATGCCTATTGATCTCCCAACAAAACAGCGGTATGGTAAAGTTTTAATACAATTCATACTATTTTCAGTTTTATGCTCTGAAAGGAAGTCATATCAAGTTCAAGGACTCTGTGTTCTATTTTCCTCAAGGTGGTGCTTTGCTTTGTTGCTTGAGGGAAAGCAAGCTTCAATATATGTTTTAGGGGAGAAAGCTGATATTGATCAATGAGGTGTTATTCATTCTCTCATTCTTTTTGTAGAAGCTCACATGTTTGGTTAAGAGTATGAGATTTGTCCAGTTGGATCTAATCATAGCACGTAGGCAGTATTCTGGAAGTTAACCTCAACTAGTACTTCACAAAGCTTGCTAGGCAAATCTGCATTCATGTTATGCATGTATTTTCGCTTTTTGATGTTTGGTTGACTTTCTTCTCAACTGCTGCCCAGTTTGTTACTTTCTCGCTAAGAAAACTTAATACTTTTTGATCTGGGATGGCAGAGAAACTCCCCGAGCCCCTTGGCCATTTTAAAGAAATCAGTGAAGATCTCTTGCACTGTTCTTTGTTGAGGCTTCTTTGCTGTTCTCCCTGAGCCAGCCTGAGGTTTTGTTTACTGTCTCCTCTTTCCCTGCTCTCAGTCCTTCCACAGCACAGTTAGATCTTAGCTGCACTTAAAATAACATCCTTTTAACTACTCAAAAGATACTTACAATCTTCTATTTTTCCCACTACTTCCACGTTCCTGTTTGTCCTCCACAGGGGTGGGCTCTCATGGTTCTGACACTTCTTTAGTCTTTAAGGAATCTCTTTGTCTCCTCCTTTAAAAAAAAGAAATCTAGTGTCTTCTCCCTCTGACTGCTGGTGGTTTGGTTTCTGATCATTTTACTTTATAGAGACACACAGCATCAAAGTGCTTTGGAGTTGTGTGTTAAATTCATGTCCAGATTATTTTGAAAAAATAATAAATTTGACTGCTGCATGCCTTTAAGGATCTGCTTTGTTTATTCCCTCCCGCAGCTGAGGAGCATTGCTGGCTTAGTTTGAATCCGCAGGAACAAATGAGCCTTCGAGTATGAAACTGTATGTCATTTGGCACTGAGCTGTTCTCATGCACTTCAGGTGCAAAAATGCTAAACGATGAAAGCCTGGCGTTGGTGTCATTGCTGGGGGTGGGATTGCTGAGCTAGCTGGAAGCTGGACTCCGAATATCCCAAGACTAAACACATTCCCTCATTGATTTCTTCCTGGATTTCTTCTTTTTCTCCCAGTCACTAAAGCCATCTTCATCATGTGCAGTGACACTTATAACTTGGATATCATATGGTAAGTGAGAATCTGTCCAGGTGATCGTTAACCCCAGGGTAAAGTAAACAGATATTCTGATGTTAAAGGAAGTGTCAGGCAGTCTCCGTCCAAGTTCAACAGCAGATTATAATTTCTGTGCGTCTAGTTTAGCATGTAAAGGCAAGATGAAAGTTTTGGATTTTCCCATATTTGGAAGAATTTCTCTTGAATGCATTCAAAAGGCCTGTTAGCAAGGAGAATCTCTAAATCCAGCTGTATTATATTCACAAAGAGCAGCCTTTCTCCTCCAAGACTCCTTGCCGTCTCTAGAAGGAAACTTGCAGGAGAAAGTAGGAGGGCTCTTGGTGTTGTTCCGGCGGAAATGCATTTTCTCGTCCCCACGAGAAACCCCCAGCCAGGCAGCACTGCTACAAGAGAAGCTTCAGTCCCTCGTGCGACTTGCATCATAGCACAAGTCTCCTGAGTCCTGCCCTTCCAGAGCCCTTGACTAGCGCCTCATCCTGGAGAGAAGAAATATTGCGCTCAAAAACCCATCCCGTTAGAGGCAGAGGCCGCGCCCCGTCCACTCTTTACTTCTGAATACAGAAGCTGGGAGATGCTGCGCAAAGACGCTGTTCCATTCTTTCTCTTCTTTAAATAGCACGCCCAGCAGAGACTGATCAACAACAACTCAGCCTTCACCCTTGACCCTCAGATGCTGCCAGCCGCCAGGGCAGGGTTAGCGGAGAGTGTCGGCTCCAGAAATGCTTGTGGCGAAAACTACGAGCAGCACTCTCAGCTCTTACTCGCCAGTACTGACTTCATGAATCTGGTCGGTGCTATCAACTCAGAGCAGGAACTGGGCTGCTTGCAGATTGGTACCTCCCTTCATGGAGCCCGATTCCCCATGAGCAGCTCGAGGCCCAGCATGGAACTGGCTTACAAGATGGAAGGCAGTTGGTGACAAGCATTCACGTCACATTACCATCTCTGAGCCACGTCCAGCGTCCTTGACCGCACCTCTTGCTGCAGGTTCCTGCTGCCTGAGGTGTACACCTGATACAGACTTTGCTTATGTTTATGAGCCTGAGCGGCTCCGGGCTTCAGGGCTCAGAACTTCCTGGCCTTCTTCCAGAAGCTTGCTTTATGACCTTCCCAATAATAGGAAACAAGCTTCCAGAAAGCCAAATCCTTCAGCTCAAGCCACTGTGTCTTTTGGTGGTATTTGCTTTTCTGTGCGGCTGGAGAGCAGCAGATGGCGGATCTTCTCAGGTAGGGGGTCCAAGGAAAATCCCATGTGATTGACAGAGGCCCACGTAGGGTCACTCAGGTCAGACCTGACATACGATCAGGTGAAAATTCAGCCCACGAAACTTGGAGAAGACTTCAGCTCCGGAAACCATTTTTAAAGAAAATTAAACTTTCTAAATGGTTTAAACACATGTTTTTAATACTTATTAAATACCTTTTCTTTCTGGAAAAGACATGCTTCAAGAAAATGAAGAAAAAGATAAATATTTGGCCAAACATTCTTTTCTGCAAATGCTCCTGGGTAGAAGCAATTGCGAATCGTGCTTACTCTCCAGTTGGCCTCTGTTCTACACCTGCCTTGGGTTTTTCTTTTTGCTCTGCTTTATTGTGGATATAACTGTCTGCTTTGTGTGATTTCCTAATTAAATATTTAACTACATATAATGGTTTAGATTGGGTGATGTTAGGCTGTGTTTTATTGCAGTAGCTTAGTGTGCTTATTTAGACATTGTGGAGGAATTTTAAACCACACAGAAGGCTCCTATCCACACAGAGACCGGAAGTGCCTCTCACGGAGAGGCCTTGCAGCTCAGTTCCTGCAGAGAACAAACCTCAGGCGGGGCCAACTCAGCAGCCCCTAATACAGCCCCGTTCAGCTGCTTCCCTGAGGACACACAGCTCTCTTTTGCTTGGTGGGGAGATGTCACTTAGCCATTCCTTCTAAAAAGTCCAGTTATTCTTATCTAGAGTAGAAGAGGGAGGTCAAGATGGAGGCATCTGGAAGTAGGTAGAACAAAACAACAGCCATTTATTGGCAAAGGGAGATGTTCATTGCCTGCCCCTGGATCATGAAGGAGCCAGCTGGGCTTGAGAAAGACTTTGCTGTTTGGTGATAAGATAGGCTGAGACGGTAAGGGTATCAAAGGGTGAGATACCAGTGGCCCGTAACTGGCTCAAGCAACCAAAAATAAGGTTGTTGGTGCGTTGGTTTGTTCAAAGAGGATCTGGTGTTGGGACAGGGGTTCTCCTTTCTGCAAGGTGAGTGAGACAGATGTAGAGCTGCAGGTGTGGAAGGAGAGGGAATTGGGGGACTTTGCTCTGGGCACGGGTGGAAGAGCCAGGCATGAAGTAAGGGTGCCAGGTAGACTCAGTATGGCCCTTCTTGAAAATCTAGAGTTGAGGTTCCCAAACATAACCAGGTCTTGGGCTCCTGGAAGTGGCGTGAATGCCTGCTATGGACCTTCACTCAACTACCTTGAACTGGCGACATTGCAGGGCTAGAGCCTGCCCGGCTGTGGAGGCCATCCTGTGCATTGTTGGCCACTGCCCACTAGACACCAGTGCTGATTCCACCCTGGCCCCCGCTCCAGTTGTGACACCCAAAATAGCTTCAGACATTGTCAAATGTCCCTGGGGGGGAATTTGACCCTACAAATAAAGTCATGCAAAGTTTTCAAGGCATGGGGTATGTGGAAACTTTAGACATTCCATGATCCTTCCTAGTTTTAGTAACGTGAAATAAGTCTACAAAGAAACCAGGGCTCACACATATCACCATGGAGAATTGTTCTCCATAAAACATGAGAGCAACAGAGCTTCATAAAACTTAAATTATTTGGGCCTGCATTGTGGTGTAGCGGGTTAAGCCGCCTCCTGTAATGCCAGCATTCTATATGGGCACTAGTTCGAGTCCCGGCTGCTCCACTTCCAATCTAGCTCTCTGCTATGGCCTGGGAAAGAAGTGGAGGATGGCCCAAGTGCTTGGGCCCTTGCACCTGCATGGCAGACCTGAAGAAGCTCCTGTCTCCTGGCTTCAGACTGGCCCAGCTCCAGCCATTGCATCCATTTGAGGATTGAACCAGCAGATGGAAGACCTCTCTCCCTCTCTGCCTCTGCCTCTCGTACCTCTGCCTTTCAAATAAATAAATAAATCTTAAAAAAAGAGAAAGAAATGCATCATTACATCGCACTGCCTTTTACCCCTGTCTTTCTCTTCCCTCACACGAACTGGAGAGACATTCGTCATGTCACCATTTGGGAAACTCATTTAATTTCCCTGTTAACAGGTCTATCAGGCAATTTAGGTGCCTTCCTGCCATTCTGCGTTTCCAGAGACTCTGCCTGTGTCCGTGCCTCTGCTGTGTAGGCAGGGACATGGAGTCCCTGTTCTGCACTCTGTCCACAGTGGTGACACGAGCCTGAGAGAAGGGGCCCAGCCCTAAGTTCGTTGGTGACCCATAACAACCTGCATCCTGAATCAAGATGGTGAGGCAGGCCAGTAGCATTTCTCTCTTGGGATGTCAACAGTGAGCACAGAGAAAGGGCCTTTTGGTAGCAGTTAACAGAAGGGAGTTGCAGGTGTGTCACAATAATGACACAGGAGCCCGTGCTACGGAGTCCTCCAGCACTTCCTGGAATCCAGGATAGGTCTGTGACATCCCCAGGGAGAACCAGTGTCCCCAGTGTTCCCGCACTAGGTGTAACAGGAAATCTGCCTCACTGATGCCGGTCATAAACACCTGTTATGCTCAGCCTGGCTCAAACCAAGCCCAGATGGGAACAGCGGACCCTTGGCTGTGCTGCTGCCTTTGGGCCAGGTGCTCCACACACAAGGGTGGATGGAGTTTTGAAAGAATCATACTGACTGCCCCGTTTGTGGCTCTCCAAGGCAGCATTTTCCAAGAGGAGGCAGGCATTACTGTCAGCACCCTGCCTTTGAGGCAGGCAGTGAACAGGGACAGAGCAGGTTGTTGGTGATGAACAGGATGGGGTTCAGGTCTGTGCCTGTGGCCAGATGCCTGGGATATCCTGGTCACGGCAGGTCAGGTCTAGTGTGGACAAGGGCCAGGTATGTGAGTGTCTTTCTTGGTGCAGGTGTTCTGGGCTCATTCAGTACCTCTTTGGCCGAGTCTGTGATATGTTTATTGCTCTGTGAGGGGCTGAGCCGACCACCATAGTGAATGCATATGTTTGTGTTTTGCACTATGCGGATAGATCCTGAACACAGTGTTTTCATCCGCTTGATGGGTATTGCTGCCTCTCCTTCAGGGACATGCGCATTCTATGGCAGTGTTTTTCAACAGTCACTGTGCTGCCTGCAAGGCCAGGTTCATGTTGGAGACTGAGGAGGGGCAATTTTAGTTGACACAGTGATTGAGGCCCCCTTACTAACATTTGTGAGCAGGAACTAGGGATGATTGACATTGGAGATTTGTGCCATGACTTGCATGCATTTTGAATGTCTCCCAAGATCTATTTATAATTATCTGACCTTCAAACCTGATTCTATGGAGTGTCTAAGCACAAAGTAGTTTCGCCTCATTTTAATGGACACTGAAATTTCCAGGAATATAACTACCATTTAATTAAAGAGAAGCTGCTCTTTTTGTCTAGGAATTTGCCAAGAATTATTTATTTCAGAAAACATGTTGTTTATGACACTGGCTGATTGTCACCAGGATGCCATATGTTTGTATTAGTCTGCATTTGGAGCAGATATATTCATGATAATTCTGTCTGTGTGTGTTAACATGAGTTTAAAAGCTTATGTGTGCATGTGTACTTATACATGTGTATATATATGTATATATGAGGGTAACTAATAAAGTTTATGGAAAAACAGAATGAAAAGAGAAGTTTATTTTTGGTGCAAAGAATTGGAAATCATGTAAAAGATTTTATAGCATGCATTTCCATGAACTTTTGAAGACCCTTCATATGTATTAATTTAATAAAAATTTGCACCAAAATAAACTTTTAAAACTCCCATTTCCATGAACTTTTTGAAGGGCCTTTTACATTTATTTAAGTTTGTGCCAATGGTGGAAGGACCTCTCTTCGAGAGGATGCCTCCAACTCTTCGTTAGTGTCATGGATCATAAAGAAGCACTAAGGTCCTCATTACAGAGCAATATTTGACAGTGAGATGTTCTCGTCTTCGGCTGTGTGATCCACTGCAAATTTGCGTCACTTTCTGGGAAATGTGAACATTTGCACAGTTCTTTCCTTGGAGTCAGATCTTCAGCCTCAACCCCACCAGGCAGCAAAACAGGGCACTGTGGTGTTGAAAAGGGACAACACGGTTCCTCTGGCTCAGCTTCTGTCTGTCTTCCAGAATAGTGCTTTCTCCCTCCCTCCCTCCCTCCCTCTTCTCTCCCTCCTTTTCTCCCTCCCTCCCTCCCTCTTCCTCTCTCTTCCTCCCTCCCTCCCAACATATTCTGGGTGTGGTCATGTCTCTCCCATTTTCCACCTCCATCTTAAAGCAGATAACCTGCTTATATGAAACATCAGAATCATTAGAGCTAGGTTCCAATAATTCTTGTTTACTCAACATGATCCTCCTATTAAATGTTCTTTAGGTTGTCTTTTCTTACATTTAAAGTTGCTGAAGGGATGACATTGTGGTACCACAGGTTAAGCCACCACCTGGGATGCTCAAATATCAAATTGGCAAGCCTGGGGTCACATCCCACCTCTGCTTCCGACCCACCTTCCTGCTACTTATGCCCTGGGAAGGGGGGCAGCCGATGACAGTTCAGGTGCCTGGGTTCCTGCCACCTGTGTCAGACCTAGATGGAGTTCTTGGATCTTGACTTTGGCCTGGCCTAGCTCCCGCTTTTGCAGACATTTGGGGAGTGAATCAGGGATGGAAAATCTCTCTCTCTCTCTTTCATTCTGTCTTTCAAATGCATAAAAATAAATCAAGAAACTTAAAGTAACTTAAATTTCAGATTATCTTTCCTATTGGTCTCAGAGGAACAGAAGTTCTTCAATTCCAGAGTGTGAAACCTTCTGCGTTTGCCAAGGATACCATTAACCCTTTCTTTATACCCCACGTTCTCCCTACTTTTAGTGACTTTTACTGGCATCATTAACTTCTCCTGGATCTAACATCATCCGTGATTTATGAAAAGCAATGTTCAAGTAAGATTACTTTTAGCTGACAATTGAAATGACCTTTCATTTCTTACCTATTTCTCTAGCAAAAGTGGGAACAGCTCCTTTATTGAGTACTTACTATATGTCAGGCACTCTTCCAGGTTTTTTTTATGTACATTGTTTTATTTAATCCTCATAAATAACCCATGTGAAGTGAGACCATTATTACCCCCATTTCATAGATGAAGAAGCTTGGAAAGGTTAAATAACTTGCCCAAGATTTCACAATTAATAAGTATCCTTCTCTGTCTATCAAATATAAGTCATTTAATACCCTAAATAGAAAAGCATCCCAGAGAAAAATAAATTGAGAAAGTATAAGACTAAATCCATCACCAAGACATTCCATCAGAGTTGCAGTCGTGATAAGCCTAGCTTTTCCCTAAATATTGGCTTGCAATCACATTCTCATTACTCATATCTAAACTATATATAGCAACACTGTGTCATCTAGGGAAGAATGACTGTAACAATTGATGCTAACAGATTTCAGTGTACGTCTTTCTTTTTACTTTGGCTGCTGTCTGTTTAATTGGTAAATTATTCCCCAGAGAACTGAAAATGATAAATTTTGAAAGCAAATAAATTAGCTTCTCTAAGCCTAGATGTCTGCTTATACACACGTGACTCTTCCTTTCCTTATATTTAGGGGCTGGAAGATGGAGAACACGAGAGTTGTTGGCTATAGTTTGCACTAACTAGGCCAATGCCATGTTTTAAATTCACTCACCTACATTGTCTTTCCTCCGTGTATCTAGCACAGATTATGCTGTTCATCTTGGTTCTATACCGTTGGTTTTGAAAGGAACCAGGAGAGAAGGAAGTCCATTGCTTCCACTGAAAGCAGATGTGAATGTTGAACACTAAGTGAATGAATGGGTTGTTGGTTGGTGTTTGACCCCTCACCACCTTTCTGTTCTCTGCCATTTCTGGGACTGGCAGACGGCCTCCCTGACTTGGACTTCCTCCCCAGCCAGGGTCTGCTCTTCCTACTGATGCGAGGCACTCAGGTGGCATTAGAAGATGGGAAGACAGCAGAGGGTTCTGTGTTGGCAGCAGTGTTGGTGAGAATGTGGGCTCACGGTTCTGTGCCTGGCGGTGGTCACAGAGGCGTTCGGTAGCATAAACAACCTTGTGGGCTCTCAGTAACGTTTTTCATTTCTCCTGTTCTGCCGCTTTTTGAAGTGAGAATTGGGTAACTCTCCGCCTTTTCTTATGTGTGCCTTGAACTCCTCCAAAATTTTTGTAATTAATTCTCTGTATTAACTCCCTTCTCCCCACCCTTCATCCCATTTGAAATGGAACATTTTCTATTTCCTGGCATAGAAATCAACTTTTAGGTAGGGCAGAACTTACAATACAAATCACATAATCACATCATCTTTAAGGATAAAAGACAAATCTGATCTGTTGAATGATTTTATTTATTTTGAAATGAAAAGAGATGACAGTTTCATGGTTGTCTATTTAAGAGGGCTACACGAGAGCTTGGCGTGCATAGAGCATCTTTCTAACCCTAATGGGTTATGGCCTCAGAACGACAAGGACTGCACAAAGGCAAAACAACGACAAGGAAAATCATCTCAAACCTGTTTTCAAGTAGACCTAGGATCAGGAAGAGTGTCAGCATTGTTTTCTGAGGCTCTTCTAGAATATAAGGCAAATGAACAATTTTATTGGTGTCTCTGTGTATCAGGCTTGTCAGAGAGGGAAAATCAGACAGACGTAAGGTCTATGAGGGTAAGTCTCAAACTCCATAGTCCTGAGCTGGAGTTGGAACACACAGTGTAAACTCATGATGTGTTTTACCTTGGGGGGAGAAAGGTTTCCTAGCACTGTCCACCTAAGCCACCTAGAACAATGACTGGTATATTAGCAATGAACATTTTTAGTGTGCAGATTATTACTTCTGGATGTAATTTTTTTGGCCCCTGCACCCATGTGGACCCACGTGGGAGACCCAGAGGAAGCTCCTGGCTTCAGATTGGCTCATCTCTGGCAGTAGTGGCTGTTTGGCGAGTGAATCAGCAGATGGAAGATCTCTCTCTTTCTGTCTGTACCTCTCTGTAACTTTTTCAAATAAATAAAATAAATCTTAAAAAAAGACTCTAGGTAATAATGAAAGATAGAATATCACCATTCTGCCATTCTTAATAAATTAAAAGATCTAGATAGGGATCAGTAATCCACCAGAGAGAATGGGCAAGTGCATAGTGCTGTCTATAACACTCTTGCCCCCTCCCCTGCCAAGAAAAAAAGAACCTGGACCTAATACTCCACTGGAACTCACTACCAAATTATGGTGACCGGAGGAAAGTGTTCAAGGGACACTTGCTTGCTGACGACAAGGAATAGTCAGCAAAGCCCGTACAGTGGATTTGCAAACATAACATGGAAAGGGGATTCTAACACAGGAATTCTAAGAAGAAAGAAGTAAAGGAAGAAAGCCTGCAGACTAAAGCAGACTCAAGAAACATCACACGTTAGCCACATAGCTTCCTTCTTCAGGTCCTGGTACAAACAAAATCATGAGACGACTGAAGAAATTTCAACCTTAACTGTATAATTGATTGTGTAGAATTGATTCTTTTTTCTTTTAGTTCAATAACGTTTTGTGGTCATGTCTTCTTTAAAACAAAAAGCCATTTTCTTCCTTTCTGAAGAAACATATTGAAGTATTTGTGGAGAAATGAGGCTGGGAATTTGCTTAAAAATGACCCAGGTGAGGGGGAATTACAGAGAATTCGAATCGTGATCAACAGGTTGATCACTGCTGATGATGGGCGTACGGGAGTCTGTGATAGTCCTCTATTTGTACATATATTAGAAATCTTCTGTAATGCAAGGAGAACAAAAGCTAACAATGCCTGAGTAGAACACCTTCTTAGCATCCTGGATTCAGAAAACTGAATCCCTTCACTCCTCAGTGAGCACTGCCCACTGAGTTCCGTGGTGATACCCAGGTATGGGCACGTGATCAAAACCTGAAGAAGTGTTGAAGCTAACTTTGCATCCCTCAGCTGGAGTGATAGGAAGCTCTGGAAGCCTCAAAAAGAATTGTTTCCAAATTGCTGCTACCGCAAGTAAGCACAAACTGTGCAACTTACAGAAACCCGAGTTTCTGTTACAGTGCTGAAGCTCA
The DNA here is from genome assembly GCF_051225735.1 of Oryctolagus cuniculus. Taxonomy (NCBI): domain Eukaryota; kingdom Metazoa; phylum Chordata; class Mammalia; order Lagomorpha; family Leporidae; genus Oryctolagus; species Oryctolagus cuniculus. Next base: position 65,441,416 of record NC_142869.1, read on the forward strand.
GAAGTGCAAGCTCCATCTCCCAAGGCCGCTGTCATGTTGTCGGGACAGCCACCTTCCTTCCAGGGACTCCAGGAGAGGGAGAGCCCCCCCGCCTCCCAGAGCTGGCCTGCCTCTCTTGGGCCCCTGTCCTCCTACCTCCTCTGACTTTACTGCTTTTCTCTTTGACTTACAAGGACCCTTGTGATGACACTGGTTCCACTTGGATAATCTGGAATCATCTCGTCCCAAAGTCCTTCACTTAATGACACCTGTGAAATCTCTTTTGCCAGGGGAGGTAGCATATTCAAAAGTCCAGGAGATTAGAGTGTGGAGGGGCCATTATTCTGCCTACCACAAAGAACAATGAAGAAATTAAGCACAGGGGTTCCAGTCAAGATTCAACCAGGGCCGGTTCTGTCCCAGTTGCTCCTCTTCCAGTCCAGCTCTCTGCTGTGTCCGGGAAGGCAGTGGAGGATGGCCCAAGTGCTTGGGCCCTGCACCCACATGGGAGACCAGGAGAAGCACCTGGCTCCTGGCTTCAGATCGGTGCAGTGCACCGGCCGTGGAGGCCATTTTTTGGGTGAACCAACAGAAGGAAGACCTTTCTCTCTCTCTCTCTCTCTCTCTCTCTCTCTCACTAACTCTGCCTGTCAAAAAAAAAAAAAAAATTCAACCAGGAAGTATTCTAAGATTTTCAACAGGGAAAATTTAATACAGAGATTCTGTTACACAGGAGATGGGAGGTATAAAAATAACCAAAGGATGGCAAGGTGCTCTTGAAATTGGCCACAGTGGAAGGCACTATTGCCTCTATGGCAGGAACAGCGGTAGGAGGAGGTGGTGTTAGCAGAATCCAGAGGCCAGGGCCATCACGGCAGAGTGAAATTCGGCCTCGAAGAGGTGATGATTGTTGGGGGAAGGGGGCCTTGGAGCTGGAATCCCACAGGAGACATGGGCATTGCCAAAAAATATAGCAGTCTTCATTGTTTTTTTATTAGTGTGTTCTATAAAGTTGCTTCAAGAACTGAGTTAGAGAAAATGCACGGTTAGGTTCTTTCAGGCCTCTGGTCCTCAACCAACCAATATATTACTTGTTTTATGTAAGCTTTTTTTTTTTTTTTTTTTTTTTTTTTTGACAGGCAGAGTGAACAGTGAGAGAGAGAGACAGAGAGAAAGGTCTTCATTTGCCGTTGGTTCACCCTCCAATGGCCGCCACGGCCGGTGCGCTGCGGCCGGCGCACCGCACTGATCCGATGGCAGGAGCCAGGTACTTATCCTGGACTCCCATGGGGTGCAGGGCCCAGGGACTTGGGCCATCCTCCACTGCACTCCCTGGCCCCAGCAGAGAGCTGGCCTGGAAGAGGGGCAACCGGGACAGAATCCGGCGCCCCGACCGGGACTAGAACCCAGTGTGCTGGTGCCGCAATGCGGAGGATTAGCCTAGTGAGCCACGGCGCTGGCGTGAGCTGCTTTTTAAAGATGCCAGGTTTAGCATTTAGAGCTGAGCCCCAACCACTGAGCTCATGCTCAACAGCTCCGTACCTCGTGTCTGAACCAAGCACATCCAACCCAGCATTGCTCCCAGTAAGGCACATGGCAGCCTCCTTGCACCTGTGCTTGGTGTGGGGGGGGTTATTTTGTCAGTTAATTGACTAACAACAGGTGCAAAATGGGGAAAGCATGGCGCTTAGAAATGTGCCAGGAGAAGGCTGTTGTTGACAGAGTGAGAGCTGACACAGGAAGACAGAGTGTCGCTGAGCTGGGAACGTGTGTGTCAGGTGAGGCCAGTGTTCACTGCCTTATGCATGTCCAGGAGTAACCAAAAAAGCACTGTAATTATGTGGATTGTGAGGTCAGAAATACGCTTTAGTAATCAGGCGGATTTGCAAACATGGAATTCACAAATAATGAGGACTGACCATACTTCCTGGGGAGGAGAGAGAATGATACCCTGGATATTCTCATTCTCTCTCTCCCTCTCTCCCTCTCTCCCTCTCTCCCTCTCTCCCTCTCTCCCTCTCTCCCTCTACCCCTCTACCCCTCTACCTCCCCCCCACCCCCCGCCAGTCTTTCACCAGGGTTCTCTTTGGCTGAATCAATTGCAAAGGAGTCTGGGAGACAGAACTGCCAGGAAACAGATGGAGACATCTGCTTGCAAAGAGATGCTACACAGCATGGAGGGCTAAAGGGCTACGATGTGGTGGTGCAGGAAGCAATGAGGTGGTGTTCCGGGGAACCTGATTGTCCTCAGGTTGCAGATGTTCCCAGGAAGATGGTGCTTATTGGCTGTTTCTAATTTCCAGATCACTATCGACTGATTTAAATTAAATAGAAGTTGTGGATGGAAGATTTATGAAAACTCTTCTGCCTGGAAGGACTGAGAGGTCTGAAAGTACTTTAGAAAGGATGAATGAAGGAGTCCCTCCCTGAGACATGTTAAGGGACCAGGCACCTGTTGGTCTGCAGCTCTTCACGGCTGGGTTCCCCAAGGTAGGAGCGTGCATGCTGTGTGTGGGGTCGGAGCTGGCCCTCTCTGTAGTTCTGCTTATGGTTGATATCACCCTGAACTCTGGAGAGTAGCAAATGCCACTGCAGCTGCTTGGCTGTCTTGGAACTCAGAAAGAAAGAAAGAAAAAAACCCAAACCCTAACGTGGCAGAAGGGTGGTGAATAGAAAGCAAATCAACCAAAAGATCATTTCAGCACAGGCTTTGGCCTACTTGAGTAAGTGATTTATGACACAGTGTTTTTATTTGATCTGGCATTACAGGGATAAATTATTGAGTGCTAATTGTATGTTGATAAGCTGTTCCTGCTTAAATTTATTCCTTCCTCAGTGTGTGTTAATTGGGGCATATTGGAACGGAGGGGAATTGCCCACGTCCGGCCTGCTTCGGTTTGTGCTGTTGCTGAAAGGCAGAGTTGTAATCGTGTCCTCACTGTTGCTCACTCTAAGCAAATAGGGGAGGGAGCCTCGACTGGGGGACGCCCCAGCCCCCTTTAACGCATATCTCTTTTCCTCATAAGTGAATCGTTAAAAAAAAACAATCGCTCCTGTTTGCTTGTTCCAGTGTACTCAAGTTGCGGCAGAAGGCAGGGTCAGAGGTGGACTGGCAGCAGGCTCAGGAAATTTCAATGCATATTTCACTATTTGAAATTTAAATCCTCTTTAGATAAAGCCACCACGGAAGGGGGTAGAGGGAGAATATTTCCTGCGTTATTTTGGACAAATCTCTCTCTTCCTCTCTCTCCCCTGGCTTGGCGTGAAAGGACCTGAGTGACAGTGGACAGTGAGAGGCCAGTGATGGGGAGCTGTGAGTGTCCATGCAGGAGAGTGGACGTGGGGGTGAGCGGCAGGAGCTGTCAGACAGGTTCTCCATAATAAGTACAGGTCGAGCATCCCTAGTCTGAAAATCTGAAATCCAAAATGCTCCCAAAGAGGAAACTTTTTGAAAACCACAAGTGGAAAATTCCACATCATGAAACTTGGTTTCACGCACAAAATTATTTCAAATTGTGGGGAGCAACTCGGACTAGACTAAGTTACTGGAATTAAGACTTATTCTATGCATCTGCTCTCCCACAATATGGCGCTGGGAGAGGAGCAAACAGCTTCTACGCAGCTGCCTCTTGCCAACTTGAGTGATGACCTCCAGGAGCTGATCCTGCTCCTGATTGGAGGAGAGCAGCATACTCGGCGTGTGGGCAGCCGAGTTGGGATTGGCGGAAGAGGACTATAAGGGAGGAGAGAGACAGCATGCACGAGGAACATCTGAGGGAACACCTGTGCAGCCCCCGAGAGAGCCGGCCGGCGGTGTGCCGCTCCCCTGTGGAAGTGGGGAAGGTGGCAGGGGGAACCGCCCTTCCACGGAGGTGGAAGGGACGGTAGCCAACCCGGGAAGAACCAGCAGCAAACCCGGGAAGGGCCGAGCAGACAAAAGAACAGCGCAGGGTCCTGTGTCGTTCCTCCACGAAGAGGGGGAGCGACATAATGGTGCCGTGACTCGGATATGAAACCTAGGCAGGGTTTAGGGTCGTTCCTCCATGAAGAGGGGGAGCGACACAAATATTGCATAAAATTACCTTCAGGCTATGTATATAAAGTGTATATGAGACAGATGAACTCTGTTTACACTTGGATCCCATTCCCATGATATCCCGTTATGGATACACAAATATTCCAAATCCCCCAAATCCCCAGTCTGATGCACTTCCGGTCCCAAGCATCTCAGATAAGGGATCATCAACCTGTACTCTAACTCCAACAGAGTTGAATGGGTCCAGATTTCAAGAACTCAGTACAGACACAAAAGAGCAAATGGCCAGCAGGATGCTAGGTGAGAAATGTGAGTTGAGATTAACAGCAGTCAGCAAGGGCAGAAGAAATGGTAGCATTGAAGAGTCTCACCAGATTCAGGGGACCTGAGGGCACCCCAGCACAGATGCTCACGCTCCATGTTGGTTTTGAGAATTCTGCTGGATGTGGGTAGGTGTGTGCCTGGCTGTGATCTGGAGAGGGGTGGACTGCAGGTGCTGGGCACCCCTGACTATGGCAGCGGCAATGGGTGCTGCCCCCACGGCTCTTCCTGGATCTCAGGATTCCCTTCTGCTCCCTGCTCCCCTGTGACTCTTCTCTCTCCAAGTTTTGTTCTTGGATAGCACAGGTCATCTCTTTCTCTCTTTCAAATAAAATAGAAGAGTTCCATGCAAACCACTGGTCATGTAGCTTTCCTAGGGACGCTGGAAAGAACCACGCTTGCCTGTATGGAGACAGCAGAGGTGAAGATTCTGTAAATGTGGCTGTGGGCCTCCTCCTAAAGACACCTCATTTTGTAAGTGCTAGGCGAGGCTTGTAATTGGGTAGTTTTACCCACAAAATCGTGCTAGAGGCGTGGATTGGAAGGGTGGGATCATTCTGGAATTACAGGGAATAGCTCAGAAATAACTGTTTTGGCTGTTGGCTAGTTAACTAAAACAGGGGTCATAATTAAAAAAAAAAAAAACTAGCTGAAGTGTCACAGTTGCTGAGATGGACTTCCTCTAGGAAGGAAAATCAACTAAGCATAAGCAGTGGCAGTGTTGCCAGCTCCTTGACAGGATGCCAGGGTCCTCGCCTTCCTTCTCCAGGAACGTGCGCGGTATTGGAGACAGCAGGAGAGAAGTCAGAGCTCTGGTTCTAGCCAGGATTTCACTATGGAAAAGGCTGCTTCCCCCCTTTGCCTGGAATCTGGGGAAATTTTCGGGAAGATCCAGTTACAGAGTTAGGGGCCAAGGCGGGAGCCCAAGGCCACAAGTGTGGGGCTGGATGGGCAACACTACACGGCGTGCAGCCAGTCGGCCTTCAGGTGGTACCCACTGAGGTTAGTCAGTTGCCACCAGAAGCACTAGACTGAAAGCAGGAGGCTGAAAGGGGGATCTGCATCCCGTCCAGTGTTACTCAGCTGTGTGTAAGGTCACATGTCGGGAGATGGCAGAGCCAGGATGAGATCCAGTTTGTAAATTCCCAGGATGCTTTTCTGTTACAACCTCTAGCCCATCTCCAACACGCAGCCCCATTCTGACCTTGGCAGAACCAGCAGAAGACAGGAGACTCCAGGGAAGTTCCAGAGTTGTTCAACTATCTTCTGATTTGTTAGTTTAGTCAGGTAAGAATCCCAGGTGACACTGATAAAATCCTTGGGGAAACACATGGGTAATAGTTGCTCTAGCAGATCCAGAGGGAAGTTTGTAGATTGTTCTGCTTCACGGAGCTTAAGGCTGATGTTAGTACATGCTCCTTCGGTTTTCTTGGTAATTCTTAATCTTCTTGACTTGATTTCCAACCCCTGCCCAGTCAGGATTAAGATCTGGCCGGTGCAGCTTTCCTTCAGACCTTGCTTCTCAGAGCACGCTCACTAGACCAGCCTGGGAAACTGGTAAGCAAAGCAGATTTGTGGGCCCCACACCAGTCTCTGGAATCAGAGTTTTCTGAGATGGGCCCAGGAATCTTCACCTCCACACAAGGCCTCTGGGTGATTCCGGTGCACACGACAACTGGAGAAGCCCTAAGCCAGACCACAAAGGCAATGTAGAGTAAAAGAATACAAACGCAGCACAAAGAATGATTCAAACTCTGCCTCTGACACCTACCAGCTTTGGGGCGCTGGGCAAGTAGCTCTTCCTGCTTCAGTTTTTTTGGTTCTGAAATGACTGGGTCTGCCTCTTGTAGTTGTTGGGAAGATCCTATGAGATGACACAGGAAAAGCCCAGATGTAGTCCATTGCCCAGGATGCAGTGGGAGCTCACAGCATTTCCCCTGCTATTCCTCTGATGATCACAGCCCAGGAAGCCTGTGACATGAGTTCCAGACATCCATTCTTTCTCTCTGTCCCCATCTCTCTGTCTCTGCTTGCAGATCTCGGTGTAACTTTGCAGATGCTTTGCTACACGCACTATGGCATGGGCAGGGAGGCGAACTACCAAGAACATTTGAGAAGGGATCGCTTGTGCCTCATTGGTTCCCAAGCCTCCCAGCAACGTTATGGAGACAGAATCGAACCATCCTGGTCCTCCTGCACACGGAAGGAAATGGGTTGTAGAAATCTCAAGTCACGCTCACAACAAACACCAGCTTCCCTCGGCAGAGAGGGATGCGAAACTCCAGCAACTGGGGGGCTGTCCTCTGAAACCCCGGCTGCCTGGCCGTGCTTCGTGCGAGATGGTCTGGCCGCAGCGGCTGGCTGGCCTCCTGCCAGCAGCTCCATCCACACAGTCACTGTTGGAGCATGAGGCAGCAGGCTCTGCTTCCGCAGCACATGAGAGGAGTGGCAGGCGGAGCAGCAGCTGCCGCTGCCTCCCTCTGCGCCACCGTAATGTCTCCCAGGAGGCCAGTCCAAGCTTGGATGAGCCTTGGGAAATTAGTGAGCAATTCTGACTTGTTCAATTTTTCTCTCCGAAGAACTTGAGAGACCATGTCCTCTTAATCATCTTTGGAGTGGAAAGACAGGAGAAAAGGAAGACACGAATAAAACATAGAACAATTATCAATCCCCTTGTTCCTGTTCAGTAAATGACTGTGCCCTGAGCACACTTGATCCTTTATGCAGTGTTTGCTGGGGACTTTGCACAGAGCCCTGTAGAAACCTCGGTGAGGTGGCGAATATCCCTGCCCTCCAGTATGGAGAGAGGAAGAGGCAAAGCGACCGTCCTATGGTGAGCACTTCCTATGTGCCCGGCACTGACCTAAAGGCTTAATCTTCACATGAACCCCACGAGCTCCATAGTCTTACTCCCACTCTACAGATGAGCATGCTGAGGCTTAGCCAGATGATGTGATTGACTCGCAGCCTCCTGTTTGGAAAGTGGCAGGGCTTTGGGACACAGGAACCTTCTTTGTTCACTCTCCCAGGCTGCCTCTGCAAGGTGCACTCATTCATTTCTTGTGCCTTGATCAAGAACATAAGTGCAATGGGAAGCTTCAAATTCAGAGGACCCTGGCAGCTTAGAAGGCAGAAAAATGGCTCTGAGCTGCCACCTGAGCCCCAAAGGACAGTCTAAGGGAGGGCAGGGGCCTGACAGTGTGGGAGGAGGAAAGCCCCTGAGCAGCATTGGAGAGATGGCGGGCGATGCACTGTCGGGTGCAGCTGAGTGGTTGTCTGTCCTGAGTGTCCATGGTGGGGAAGTAGAAGGACTAAGCAGGTATTACCTTTGGTCTGACCCTGTCCTTGTTATCATCTGGGTTGGCATCGCTTATCAAAGACACGGGATATGCTAGGAAAAAACTTGGAATGCACTTTGTGCTCCCAGATGTGGGTGCAATAAAATCTCTTCTGGGTGCTTCTCTCGGGTTTATTTGTATCACCAGCACCTTCACAGCCACACGTGTTGATGCAATGCCCACGTGTGCAGAGCACTTGGCCTCAGGCACGGCACAGACCTGAGGGGTCTAATGCTTCTCTTCACCCCGCCCCCTCCCTTGTGCTCGCTGTGGCCAGCACCACTTGCCAACATCACATGGCAGTGGCAGGAGAGAACTGCCACTTGCCAGAGGTGAGAAGGTCCCCGTGCTCTGGCACACGTGGTCGTGTGTACCCTCACAGGTTGGCGAGATGGTTCCCAGTTTTATGGATGCGGTTCTAGGGCTGAGGGAACCCAAGCTGTGCAAGGATTCTCTTTCCAAAGATGGTGCTTAGGAGTTAACAATCTGTGATATATTCAGTGATTTAATGTAATCAACATGTTGTCAGTCTCTAGGCAGTATGGTAAAGGGCAAATGGATTGGACATTAAAGACAGGCTTGGGTTCAAATCCAGCTCCAGCTTAGTCCTTTTTTTTTTAAAAGATTTTATTTTATTTATTTGAGAGGTAGAGTTATAGACAGTGAGAGGGAGAGACAGAGAGAAAGGTCTTCCAGCCGTTGGTTCACTCCCCAAGTGGCCGCACAAGCCAGAGCTATGCCGATCCGAAGCCAGGAGCCAGGAGCTTCTTCAGGGTCTCTCATGTGGGTGCAGGGGCCCAAGGACTTGAGCCATCTTCCACTGCTTTCCCAGGCCACAGCAGAGAGCTTGATTGGAAGAGGAGCAGCCAGGACTCGATCCAGCACCTATATGGGATGCCGGCACTGCAGGCAGAGGATTAACCCACTGGGACCCTGTGCCAGCCCCTCCAGCTTAGTCTTACCAGGCCAACTTATTTACTTCTTTTGAGCTTGCTTTCTTCATTTGTAAAAGCAGAAAAATAATCCATACCCCAGGAGAAGCAAGGTCATGTGGCATAATTGATGTGGAATCCGTAGCTCTGTCCTGGCAGTGTCTCCTTCTCTGAGCTGTGTTCTCTGCAGACACATGCTTCTAGACCACAGGTTTGAACAATGACCATTTCCATCTTCTTAGACTACTGTTTTATTTACCTAAGATTGAATGGATACCCAAATGCTTTGTTCTGTGGCCAGGCACTATAGCTAGGACAATCAGTTTAATGGCATGTTCTCCTCCCAGAATGCTATCTACCTAACTCTGCATAATAGACCCTTGGAAACTGCCTTGACTTCATGATTTCAGGGTCCATGGAAGGCCCGTGGGGCCAAGGCTAGCTGATGGTTCACCCAGTTTCTCCCTTTTTCTTGTCAACTACACTGTATACCCCCCATTTCCTTCCTGGTTGGTGATCATGTGATCCAAGGGGTTGATGGAACATGAGTGGAAATGCTTGGAATATACAATAGGGTTGAAGAGCCCCACCTGTAAGAATTTCCCACCAAATCGCCTATCTTTTCCATCTGCTTGCCAAGTAGAGGAGCCAGTGAAGGACTCTGAGGCAAGAGAGGATGGGGAGTCACAAGCTGGAAGGAACTGGGGGCCTCACTGTCTGTCTAGAGGAGCTGCCGGGCTTGGGTGAGACATAACCTCTCACTGGGTTAAACCGCCAAGATTCAGGGTTCCTTTTACAAGCAGTGAGCCTGCTTTCAGGAATATAGCCTGCTATGGCTTACAGCAAGAGATCTCCAGCCATCACTAATGCCATCCCTAAATGATCCTGTAGAATCAAATATCCTACAAGGGCTTTCCATTAGCATAAATTAATTTACAAGTTTAGCCTGCTAGATCCAAACAGGTCCATACACACACATGACACTGTTTTGTTTCCATTTTATTTGAAAGGCAGAGAGACAACAAGAAGGAGAGAGAGAGAGAGATCGAGATCTTCCGTCTGCTGGTTCACACTCAGAATGCCTGGAACAGCCAAGGATGGGCCAGGCTAAATCTAGGAGCCCAGACCTCCATCCAGGTCTCCCATATGAGTGGCAGGGCCCGAGTACTTGAACCATTATTTGCTGCTTCCCATGGCGCCCATCAGCAGGAAGGTGGATCAGAAGTGGAGGAGTAGGGATTCCAACTAGGCAAACTGGTATGGGATATAGGCATTCTAAAGCAGCAACTTCACCACTGTGCCACACCCCAACCCCAGCAGGTGTAGATGAGATTAGGGTTGTCTAACAAAGTATATGGAGAGTGGTTCTCAAAGCATCGATATCATTTGCAATTACTAGAGCACAAACTCTGAGAGTGTGGTTCAGCCACACATCTTCAAAAGCCCTCTCAAGATTTTGATGCACCAGGCTGCCATTTGAGGTGGGTTGAGGGAATGACGGAAGAATCCTGGAGTTCACATCTGGGAAAAGCAGGACAGCATGTGGGTCACAGTGACTGTTATGTGCATCCCAAGCATATTGAGCAGGGGAGACAAGGGGAGAGAGACCACAGATAATGACTTTGTCGTCTCCCTGTGATGAGCCCATTGACAAACAGTTGAGGAGTTGGATTTGTCACTCCATAGAGGATAGATTACTACATTAGAATTCTTAGGCTACAGAATCAGCTTGCTAGTTCTGCCATAAGAACACATCACAGACTGGGTGGCTTAAATAACAGAAACGTGTTTTCTCACAGTTCTGGAAGCTGCACGGTCAAGGTCAAGGTGCTGGCAGGGTTGGTTTCTTCAGAGACCTTGCTCCTCAGCTTTTAGATGGCTGTCCTCTCGCTGCTGCTTCTCATGGTTGTCCTTCAAGGCATGAACACCCCTCATATCTCTTTTTGTGTCCTCATTTCCTTTTCTTATAAGGACATAAGTCAGATTGGATGAGGACCCCTGTCCTCGCAGCATTATGTTGACTTTACCTCTTTAAAGGCCATATTCATGAATACTGTCACATTTCTTTAAAAAAAATTATTTATTTGACAGGCAGAGTGAAAGAGAGAGAGACAGAGAGATTTTCCATCTACTGGTTCATCCCCCAAATGGCTGCAACAACCATGGCTGATCTAAGCCAAAGCCAGGAGCCTGGAACTCCATCCAGGTCTCCCACATGAGTGGCAGGGGCCCAAGTACTTGAGCCATCATCTGCTGCTTTCTCTGCAACAGCCAGAAGCTGGATCTGAAGTGGAGCAGCTGGGACTTGAACCAGCGCTCTGATAAGGGATGCCGGCACCTCAACCAGCACTCTGATAAGGGATGCCAGCGTCTCAACCAGCAGCTTGACCTGCCATGCCACAATGTTGATCCCTACAAGTCACATTCCGAGTTTCTGGGGGTTAGGGCTTCAACATGTGAATTTGAAAGGGCTATGATTCCATCCCAAACAACTGTGGAATCTGAAATATATAAATTACCTTCATGGAATGCCCCTGAATAACCCCAGGGCAAAAGAGGTTAAATGCTGAGTTTAACATATAGTTTGGAGTAGAAAGCTGGTTCTGGCCGGCGCCGCGACTCACTAGGCTAATCCTCCACCTTGCGGTGCCAGCACACAGGGTTCTAGTCCCGGTCAGGGCATCGGATTCTGTCCCGGTTGCCCCTCTTCCAGGCCAGCTCTCTGCTGTGGCCCGGGAGTGCAGTGGAGGATGGCCCAAGTCCTTGGGCCCTGCACCCCATGGGAGACCAGGATAAGTACCTGGCTCTTGCCATTGGATCAGCGCAGTGCGCTGGCCACGGCGCACCGGCCGTGGCAGCCATTGGAGGGTGAACCAACGGCAAAAGGAAGACCTTTCTTTCTGTCTGTCTCTCTCACTGTCCACTCTGCCTTCTGCCTGTCCAAAAAAAAAAAAAAAAAAAAAAAAAAGCTGGTTCTGTTTACTCCAGCAGTGAAGTTAGAATGGAGTTAATACTTTTGGCACTAGGTGAAATAATTAAAAGTAGAATCAGATGAAAGTTTGCCAAAGCAAGAGGTTCCTGTCCTGAATAGTTCCCTGTGCCCCTCGGGTGGATAGAGTTTAGTTTGTGAATGAATAGAGAGTTTTGGCAATCAGGGACTACAGGGCAACTGCATCGTTGGGTGGAAGCTGGCATTTTGTCCCCAGTTGGTGGTCAGTTAATGCCACGCTACCGGCGAAAATACTCCCCTTGACATTGGCTGGCCTGTAAATTGCAAGACGCTTTTGTCAGCATAGAAAAATGAGTTCCTCTTCTGAGATGTTTTTGAGTTGGCTTGTCTTGTTAGCAAGCTGTGGTAATCATCTTAAATAACGACTGCTTAATGTAGTAGAAATTACATGTATATGCAAAACACGGAGTGGGGAACACAGGGAATGGGGAACTCTTCTGAAAACTCACGTTTCACAAGCTGCTGTTTTTCCCAAGAGAGAGCCCCAGCGCGCCAGGGGAGACTTGCTCTGCATTTCACATTCTTTCCACACCGGGGTCCCCCTCCCCGCTGCCCTTCCCCCACTTCATATTAACTAGCAAGGGTCATGGATGGGGTGCCCCAGCTGCCAGGGTGAGCTTTGCTGTAACAGCTTCAGGTAGTCTAAACTTGGGGCAATTTAGCTGCCTGTAAAATCGCACTGAATGAACTTTCTTATCATTTGTTAACTGCCAGGGCAAAGTTCACCGGGAAACATTCTCACTGCTCGCCTGTGAAACGGGAGCTGCGGAGGTCCTGTGCATACAAACCACGTTAGTCTGTGCTCCAAATGTGCTTATGGGGCAAATTCTGATAGGATTAATGTTGGCATCATTGAGCATACATTAGTGGGATTTGCATAGATACACATTTGAATAATGTTCAAGGACATCAAATGGTTCCAGCTTTAATCATTATAATGAGAGCTAACGTTTATTGAAGTATGATACGTCCAACATGGCTCTAAACATTTTATATGATCATTCAATCCACACATGAGCTGTATGCGATAGAGGTGACCATCACATACGCTTTATGGATGAGGAACCCACGGCACGGAAAGGCTCAGTAACTTGTCCAAAGTCACACCATGGGCTCATGTGCAGCAGAGCTGAGGTGTGAGCCCAGAAAAATGCGACCCCGGAGCAGATGCTCTTATCCTGTGTTACACAGCCATGATGGCCTAGCTGCAAGGCAGGGGAATGGCTTTGCCTTTCCTGGGGTCGAGTGGGGGGCAAGTTGGGAGGTCCTGGTGCTAACTGAAAGCCCAGATGAGGCCCCCTCTCTCATTTAGGGCCCCAGGAGACTGATGCCCATTCAGGAGTTATTTTGGAGAGTTGGAGAGTAAAGGGTTATAGTCTGTAGAACCAGGACCCTCGGACCTTCCCTCTGTTATTTTAGACAAACTCTGGAGCATGCTTGCCTGCATGCATCCAATGATGTGGAGGCAACTTGCTGGGACCCTGAGAGCTCCAGGCAGGAATGAGACATAGGCATTGCTCTCCAGGGACACAGGGCTGGTGCAGAGCCCAGACCAGAAGTCATGGTGACAAAAGGGTGTGACAGTCCTTAACGGGGTGGTCAGAGTCCAGAGCGCAGAGAGGACACAGCGGGGGAGCTGGCGGAGGAGCTGAGCATAGACAAGGACTAGAGTTGCAGCACTGAGTGAGGTGGGGCAGTGTGTGTCAGGCCACAGAGGAAAGAGCACTGGACGAACCTCCTTAGGAACACAAGTGGACGCCATGATAGGTGGTGGGTCTCAGTGTTGGGGCTCGGTTTGTCCTAATGGGAAGTGCAAGACAGTGCCACAATGACGTCCTTGCCTTTCTAACGAGAGAAGGATGTATTTGTCCAGTTGGAATGTGGGTGGTCCATGAATGATCATTTGTCATTCTCGGACTGGCCTCATGCTGGTGTGAAGAAGTGACTGTCTTTGTACCCCAGCGCCATCAGCCACCCACAACCCCCCTCCCTGTTTTTGATGCTTATGTCACAGAGAGGTGTTCTTTTGTTTCATGCCATCTCCTCCCATGAACATGATATTAAGTCTCATAAGTCACTTGAACTCACCTACACTAGAGTACATAAGCAGTTTTCCCAATAGGCTTTTGGTAAGATGTGGAGAAAGGTGTGGAGGAAGGAGAATGTTGGGGGTGGGGAGAAAGGAGGGCCGGAATTGGGAGCTGGAGCCTATGGAGGGCTCCGGTGGCAATCCAGTCTGGCCCAAGCCATCGGAAGGGAAGGCAGTGTCAGGTGGAGTTAGAAATGACGCAGAGATGTGGATGAAGACCCACTAGAAAGAGTAGCTCCAGGGGCCGGCCTGTGGCGTAGCAGGTTAATGCCCTGGCCCGAAGCGCCAGCATTCCCATATGGGCGCCGGTTCTAGTCCTGGCTGCTCCTCTTCTGATCCAGCTCTCTGCTATGGCCTGGGAAATCAGTAGAAGATGACTCAAGTCCTTGGGACTCTGCACTCGTGTGGGAGACCCAGAAGAAGCTCCTGGCTTCAGATTGGTGCAGCTCTGGCCCTTGCAGCCATTTGGGGAGTGAACCAGCAGATGGAAGACCTCTCTCTCTGTCTTTACCTCTCTCTGTAACTCTGTCTTTCAAATAAATAAAATAAATCTTTTGAAAAAAATAAAAGAGTAGCTCCAGCCCATGCCAGAAGCTGGTATCTTGCAGCTACACAGGACGGAAGGGAACTTTAAGCCCTGCCTACAGCAATGCTACAAAACATTTGAGAAGTAGATCCTTTAAGTTCTTCCTCATCCACGAGTCAAATAAGGGGAAAAAAATGAGTCAGTGTTAAAGCAAGGTTTATGCTTTAGTTTTGAACTTGGGAAATCTTCCCCCTTTGTCTTTGAAATAATGCCACTCTGCCACGTTTGCTGAATCTAGTTAGGAATAATACAAGCAAGTCTTTCAAAAATATATTATGTAGCAAATAGTTCTAAGGACATGTTGGCTTACCTGTCTGAAAATGAAGCCGCGGTGATGGCCATCCATTCTGACTGATTGCAGCAGGGCGGAGGGAGAGGGGCGTGTCACGTGACCACGATGACAGGTGTTCATTCATAACCTGACGCCTTCTCCACCTAGAATCTGGCAGCCTGACAGCCCAGCACCTGCTCAACCCAAGCAGTGAGCAAGGGGATACGGGCATAACAAGATGTTTATCATTCAATATTCTTTCTGTTTCGTCGTTCTCATGTGTGAAACCCGGGCTACACCCTTCAGACTGACCGGAAAAAGAAAAGATATGAGGACCCCGTCATTCTGCATAGACAAGGAGTTGCCTGGAGAAACTATTCTTTTTTTTTTTTTTCTTGTAACTTTGCAGAGGTCTAGAAGGTGAATCGGTGGGAAGCACTTTAACTATTTAGTGCTACAGCATCTCCAAACTGTTCACTGGGCCTGCCCACGGCAGGAGAGTGTTCCCACAAGCCCTAGCGTGCCGTGGATGAGGGTATATTCACAAAGATGGGTTTGCTTTAGCATTACTTGCAGTGTGTAGAAACCCTAAGTGCTCCTTAGAAGAGGAAGAGTTGAATAAAAATTCTGTTCACTCTTACTGTGAGCTACTACGTGTTTGTTTAAATGAAGACTTAGATCCAAATGTTTTGCCTGGGAGGAAGTTCATGGGTGCTGTTAGACTTAAACAGACATTGACAACAATGTGCATATAGAATAAACCTGTTTGTATACATACACCGTGCTTGTGTATTTATATTTGCTGGGTGACCACTGAGAAGTCTGTGGAGGAAAACAAGCCAAATTGTCTCTTTCAAATGGACTGTTTGACTTGTTGCAAAAAGGATACATTTGTTTTGTCATTAAAATACAGCTCAGACAAGGAACCCCTATTAAATGAGATAATATTTGTAGAATGCTCACTGTAATCTCTGGTATCCATGAAGCCTCTAAGAAGTGCTGGATATAATTATTTGATTAAAAATATATGTATGTATTTGTGAGGTAGAGAGAGAGGGAGTGAGAAAGAGAAGGTGTGTTCTCCCCATTCACTGGTTTCCTCCAGAAATGCCCACATGGGCTGGCGCTGGGCCTGAGGCTGATGTCAGAAATCAGGAATTCAATCCAGGTCGCTTGAGTCATCACGGCTGCTTCCGAGGGTCTGTGTTAGTGGGAAGCTGGAGTCAGGTAGCAAAGCCAGGTACTCTGATGTGGGAGGCAAGTGCTGGCACTGGTGAAAATCATTCATGCGTTCCTCTTTGGCTGATGCAGCATCTGTAGTCTGGCCCTCGCCTTCCCCCACGCTGTCATTGATGGCCCTCTAGAGGCCTGTTGTCTCAGAGGGTACTGTGCTTGTCTTCTGCCACCCCCACCCCCTGGCCTTTGCACATGCTGTCTCCTGTCTGAGATGGCTTACCCTCCTTCCCTCAGCTGGTCTCTGTTTAAGCGTCTTCCAGTGCAGAGTCCTGCCCGCTCTGGGCTGTCTGTCCTGCATTGTCATATTCTTCACCCTTTTGCCATCGTCTCTTCCTGGCTGTGGGGCTGTTATCTATCCATCGGTGCCTCCCCAGCATTTAATTCCGGACCACAGAGTAGTCCTTGGTAAATAGTGACAGAGAGGCTGAGTGAGGAAGATTGGCAGTGGCAACCTGTCAGGGAGAGGAAGAGTTGGAGCCAGGTTCCCCAGAAAATCTTGGGGAGCCGGAGGGGTATCGGTTGTGTCACAATGCTGGTGTTCCAGGCCCCTGCTTGAGGACCAAAGTGCAGCAATTTCATTTCTTGGGGTTTTGCAGACTGAAAATGGACTAAGGCGCTGATAGTTTTTAAGTGATTAATTTGGTCCGATTATGATATATTGTTCCTCCAATTTAGAAGGTATTAGCTGGCTAGAAGAGTTAATAACCACTCTTTATTAACTTCCTGCATATGGGCAAGGACCTCAGATGAACTGGTGCCAGATCAAAGCCACTGAGAAAATGCCCCACCGGGTTCCGCTGACGGGGTCCACGGCTGTGACGTCACAGGGCGTGTCTTGGTCCTGTTGAAAGACCGCTTTCGAAGCCGGTAAAACGGTGCTTCTTAACACAGATACAGCAGGAAGTCGTGTTAAAGATTTTCCGGAACTCATTAATCACAGAGAAAACACAGATCGATGCTGAAGCTCATTTAGATGAGCATCCATGTTATGGATGACAAACATGAAAATGAACGTGAAAAAGAAGGCGAAAGTGGTTTGTCCGTGGGGTCGCTAGTGATGTCAACTGAACATCTTCTGAAGAAGACAGAATTTCCCAATCTGTAGACGGTAGTTATTTTGCAGTAGCATCTGTTTCTACAGCTTGCAGAGCCATAAGTCCACATTGAGTGCCAGTGAGAGAGGGGCAGGGTTTGGCCTAGCAGTTAAGATGCTAATGTCCCACATCAGAGGACCTGCGTCTCATCCCTGACTCTGGCTCCTGGCTCCAGCTTCCCGCCAGGGTGGCCCCTGGGAGGCAGTAATGATGGCTCCAGTTAATTGGGTGCCTGACACCCTCCTGGGAAACCTGGATTGCATTCCTGGGTCCCAGCATGTGGAAACACTCTCTGTCTCTCTCTCTGCCTCTCAAGCAAAAAACAAATGCAACATACTCAACTCAGATAAGCTGGCAGGGCGTTCTTCAGAATCTGCAGCCTGCTTAGTTTTCGGTGGAAGCGGAAATTCTACCAGCTGCCCCCTCTAAGCTTAGCGCATGCTCAGAGCAACTTCCTACTCGACGTATGTTTTACAGGGGATATCTCATTGAATCTCACAACCTGACTTTGTCGGAGACATCTTGCAGGAGAGGTCGCCTGCAAGGGTTAAGTCCTTAGACAAAGTCACATAGGTAGCAAGTTATGATGCATCCCCAACCCTTTTGGAACTCAAAAGCTACATCACGCTGTTGCCTCTTGGCTTTCCTTCCTGGAGTTTTGCTTGCCTCTTGCCTCTACAGTATTTCGCCTGTGGTTTCCCATCCTGTCTTGTTAGAGGGAGTCCACACTGCCATTCTCCATGTCCTGTGCCATTCTTGGTAGTCTCAGCTGCCACTGCTCTCCCCCATATTCCTGCACCACCCCCATGTTCCCCGTATCTGCTTGGGGGGGCGTTTGTGTGTGTGCTCAATGCCCTTGTGCCTGGGGTGCTGTGATTTTTAGTACAGGAAGGAGATTTTCTGTCTCCCAACAAAAAACTCGAGACTGGAATGGCAAAACCCTGACTACTGACTGGCAGCACCGGGAAGACAGTCCAGCCCATACCAAACAAGCCTTCTCTGTCTCTCCAATTCTGTCTGTCTCTTCCTTTTGTTTGGGACCAGTTCCCCCCAACTCAATTCCGTTTAAATTTTTGCTCCATTTGTGCACACTGGAGATCTAAGGCAGCCAGATAGTTGCTGCTATTTCATTGCTTTTAAAAACTATCATTTAAGAGTCTTTCTCAGGTCATGTAGAAGAAATCCCTAAAAAGAAATTCTACAGATGTTGATAGTACTTTGAAACATAACCAGCTTTGTTGTTTAAATTAATGGAAGTAATAAAGAGTGTGAACTCATATAGAAGTCTAATTTGTATACTTGGTTTATCTGTTGGATGTTTTGATCTAAGATTTTTTTTTATCCTGAAGAGTGAATATTTATTCAGCTCTTGGCTGCCCTAACAAGAGGCAGGCAGGCACCTTAGTAGGGAAGAGAGGAAACATTCATACTGAATTTGACCCAGTCTTTGAAGTTTTTAAAAAGTGAGTCCCAGGGCCAGCACTGTGGTGCAGTGGGTTAACACCCTGGCCTGAAGCGCCGGCATCCCATATGGGTGCCAGTTCTAGTCCCAGCTGCTCCCCTTCCAGTCCAGCTCTCTCTATGGCCTGGGATAACAGTGGAGGATGGCCCAACTCCTTGGGCCCCTGCACCCACCTGGGAGACCTGGAGGAGGATCCTGGCTCCTGGCTTCAGATTGGCACTGCTCCGGCCATTGCATCCATCTGGGGAGTGAACCAACAGATGGAAGACCTCTCTCTCTGTCTCTACCTCTCTCTGTAACTCTTTCAAGTAAAAAAAAAAAAAAAAAAAAAAAAAAGTGAGTCCCTCAGACAATAGATTCTCTGATGTTGGTAAGCGAGCCTCAGATTCCTGGGACAAACCCTACTTGGTCATGTTATGTTATTAGGGAATTGTTTTAGTTTTCTGAAATTTCGTTTAGACTTTTTGCATCTACCTTCATGGAAGAAATTGGTCTATAGCTTTCTTAGAACTGTCAAGTTTTTTATCAGGCTTTGAATTAGTTGGAACTGATTTCTTGTCCTAATTTTTCTGAAAGTGGGAAAAATGTCATTAATTCTCCTTTAACTGACAAAATTTACTAGTGAAACTTGAGATTTCTTTGCAAGGTAGTTTTTTTTTGTTTGTTTGTTTGTTTGTTTGTTTGTTTTGACAGGCAGAGTGGACAGTGAGAGAGAGACAGACAGAAAGGTCTTCCTTTTGCCGTTGGTTCACCCTCCAATGGCCGCCGCAGCTGGAGTGCTACAGCCAGCACACCGCACTGATCTGATGGCAGGAGCCAGGTACTTATCCTGGTCTCCCATGGGGTGCAGGGCCCAAGCACTTGGGCCATCCTCCACTGCACTCCCTGGCCACAGCAGAGAGCTGGCCTGGAAGAGAGGCAACCGGGACAGAATCCGGTGCCCCGACTGGGACTAGAACCTGGTGTGCCGGCGCCACAAGGTGGAGGATTAGCCTAGTGAGCTGCGGCGCCGGCCGCAAGGTGGTTTTTAACACCTTCAGTTTCTGAAATACTTATTATTTGGACAATCTATTTCTTCCTGAGTGAATTTTAGTACTTGAGTGCTTCAAATAATTCATCCATTTCATCTAAATTATTTAATTTGTTGTCATGAAGTTATTCATAATATGCTTTTAATACCTATGTAGTGATAGTACCTTTCATTCTTGATATTAGTAGTATGTATTTTCTTTTTTCCCTTATCAGTGTGATTAGAATTTTATCAGTTTTGTGGCTTTCTTTAAAGAACCAGCTTCTGGTTTCATTGATTTCCTGATTTTCTATTTTTGATATCACAGATC
The DNA here is from genome assembly GCF_051225735.1 of Oryctolagus cuniculus. Taxonomy (NCBI): domain Eukaryota; kingdom Metazoa; phylum Chordata; class Mammalia; order Lagomorpha; family Leporidae; genus Oryctolagus; species Oryctolagus cuniculus. The sequence continues at coordinate 65,461,110 of NC_142869.1, forward strand.
CTTGCTCTAATCTTTATTATTTATTTTTTTCTCCTAATTTTGGGTTTCATTTGGTTTATTTTTTCTAGTTTCTGAAGGTGGAAGCTGAGATCATTGATTTGAAAACTTCATAAATTAAACAAATTTCTATCATAACTTTTGATATGTTGTGTTTTCATTTTCATTAGTCTTAGGTAATCAAAATATCCTTTTGATTTCTTCTTTGGCCAATGTGTTAGTTAAAATTGCATTATTCAGGTTCTAAAGTTTTGGAGACTTTTCACAGGTCTTTCTGTTACTGATTTCTAACTTAATTCCACTGTAGGATATATTTTGTATGACCTGAATCCATTTTAAAATTTCTGATGCTTATTTATCTTGGTAATGATTCTATGTGCACATGAAAAGAATGTGTACTCTGCTGCTGTTAGGTGGAATAGTGGCCTGTTCTATAAATACCAATTAGGTCAAGTTCATTACAGGTAGATGCTGCTGTTTAAGTCTGTTTTATCCTTGCTAACCTTTTGTCTAAGTCAAAATACTAATTGTTGAGAGACTGATGACATTTTTAGATATACTTGTGCATTTTTCTATTACTTCGTCTTCTGACGCATACAATGCTTTTTTTGCTTTACATAATTTGAAACTGTTGTTAGTATAGTAAACATGTAGTCTTATTAGGTCCTTTTGATGAACTGACCTCTTAATTGTGAAATTATCTTTTTGTCTCTGGTTATATTTTCTGCCCTAAAATACACTTTAAGGTTAATACAGTCATTCCATGTTTCTTTCAATGGGTGTTAAAATATCTTTTTCCTCCTTTTGTTTTTCACCTATATGGGTTTGTTTAAAGTGCACTTTGTGTAGGTAGCACGTGGTCTTGTATTTTTAATCCAGTTTAACAATATCTGCCTTTTGATTGAGGTATGTGTATTTATGTTAAATGTGGTCATTGCTATAGTTAAGCCTAAATCTATCATTCTATATATATATATAATTTTCTGTTTGTTTCATCTGTTATTTCTTATTCTATTTTCTTCCTTTCCTGTCTTCTGAATTAATTCCATATTCTTATTACTCCCTTTTAATCTTCTGGCTGCAACTTTGTTTGCTGTTTTACCACTTGAAGGGCAAACATGAGACGTGGCCAGACGACATGGTGAACAATTGCAGCATCAGTGATGGTGAGGCAAGTCGCTGGTGGGGCAGGGACAGCAGTACATGAGAGCCATTTGGCGTCAAGGGCAATTGGATCAAGACGTCCATCGGATAGTGAGACCGTACTGAACTGGTGAGCAGGGTGCTGATGGACAGACAGTGAGATTATCAGAGGGAAGGCAAAGCAGAAACAACTTATAGAAATTATAGGAAAAAAAGTCTTTTGGGGAAAAATGTGTTCTTGCTGCTGGTTAGGTAGACAGGTGGCAATTTAGTGGACTTTGAGATGGATTATTTCTCTGAAATCCACATAAATGGATTGGGTGTCTTGCATTTTATATAGCAACCCTAGGGAAGTTGTGAACTATATTTATAAACAATTGTATTTTCCAGTCAAGCTACTCTCTGTTCTGTATTCTACACTGCAGCACATGGCACTCTCATCTATTCTTTGCCAAGGCCTCACTCTCTCTCCTTGCTTACATCCGATTGATTACCAAAACTATGGATTTGAGCTCTGAAATGTTTTCATGTCCATACCATTGGCCACATTTCTAGCTTAAAGTCAGGGGTGCATCCTTGGCCCAAAGATTTGCAAATTTTTTAGATTAATCTTTCAGTTTCTCCAGTCCCTACTCCATATAGTTGACACTAGTATTTTTGTATTAATTTTCCTTTGCTGATCAGTCCTCAGTCTCTTACTGCTTCCAATAGGAGATGGTTCAAACCACTTAGCATAGCCCTTTATGATCTGTGTTTGGGTTCTCTGGTCATAATCGTCACTATATTTCTGCTGCCCTAGACACAGAAAGAGTGTTCACAACTCTGAGTTTTTGCACCTGCTGTTTGTTGTGTCTGTAATGCTTTCTCCTCTTCTGTCATAACTTCCAGCCTTTGCTTCAAGAGCCTACTGAGAGCGACCCTCCTGCTAAAACCTCCTTATTTTCTCAAGATTTCCCCTCCCCATCCTTCCTTTCCTTCCTTCCACTCTAACATTATATCGCTAAAGCACTTATCAGGTTACACTGAGAGTAATTCTACTTTTGTCTTGCTCACTAGGCTGTGAACTTTTGAAGACAAGGGTTGCATTTATTGTTTTAAATAGCCAGTACTGGCAATATCAAGGGGGAAAAGTAGCTATCCACAATTCATAGCTCTATCCATGAAGTCAGCTGTCAGGAATGACCAATGACGATGTTGCCACAATTGGAAGTAGGATGAACCTAACCAGTTGAAGATGGAAATGCATTACTCATGCCTGTTCTTCTAGGTCATTGGATTTCACACTAATGATCCTACTCACACATGCTTTAGCATGAACAAATGCATATTTGTTGAGATATAAGCATACAGATTTAGCTGGGTGGTATACAATGAAGACAGTGGAGAATCAATAGTCTTGAAACTAAAAAGTAACTAGATGAGACTTCATTACAGCCTGAGCATACTTTTTTTATTTTTAAGATTTATTTTATTTATTTGAAAGAATTACAGAGAGAAGTAGAACCAGAGAGAGAGAGAGAGAGAGAGAGAGAGAGAGTTCTTCCATCTGCCAGTTCACTCTTTGCAATGGTCAGAGCTGAGCTGACCTGAAGTCAGGAGCCAGGAGCTTCTTCTGTGTCTCCTATGTAGGTGCAGGGGCCCAAGGAAGTGGGCCATCTTCTGCTGCTTTCACAGGCCATAGCAGAGAGCTGGATTGGAAGTAGAGTAGCCAGGACTCAAACTGACACCCATAAGGGATGCTGGCACTGCAGGCCGAGGCTCTAGCTCACTGTGCCACAGCGCCAGCCTCAGCCTGAGCGCATTTAAATCAGGAAGTTGGGAGTTAAGGAAAGAGTTTGCCTTGCTGTTCTTTCTGTCCCTTCCAACTACCCAGGGCACAGATGAGAGAGATCACATTTGATCTCCTTCCCCTGACCGGCATATTGTTCAGCTCCTAAAGAGTGCCTCTGAACACATCCGACTTTCTCACCAGTGAGCAGCTTCCCTGGGAGGGTTCATTGTCAGGGCCATGTGCTGCATCACCTCCCAGTAATATCTGAGGTGATAAGACACAGAAACTCCTTACAACCATTATGGTATTAAAGGCTTTGTCTTATTTTGTTTCTCCCACTGGGATTGTAACTCATTAATTTCTCACGGTAGAATTAGAAATTGTGTGTCGGGTGAAAAAAAAAGATGGCAGTACAGTTTGAAAAGAGATAGTTCAGGGACCACCTGTCTCAGAATCCTTGGTGTGCCTATTAAAAAAAATTCCTGAGCCCAACCATCATTCACCTTCAGATCAGAGCTTGTTGGGGTGGGGTTCAGAAATCTGTATTTTAAATAAACTCTAGTAGATTACCACCTGCAGTAAGGATTGCAACTGGCGGAACACGCACGTGCAGCAGGACAGACTCCACATTTGGGTGGCTGAGGCACTCAGCTACACCACAAGATGGGTGAGAAGAAGTCTCTTCTACAGCCAAGCTCTCAGGCCCTCACCACGCCCACACTGTGGGCAGTTGTCATGGCCGCCTTGTGTGTGACTGTCCTAGTCAAGGCTCAAGCCTAACAGATATTTTCTGATCCTCAAGGATTTTGTGCCCAGGGCCCTGTCCTCTAGCTGGCTAGGATGTGCCCATTTCTCTTTACTTTTCCATTAGCCATTTCTATTCCTAAATCTATTTGGTAGGAGAGTAGGAGTGTTCCAGGACTACCACTAGGTGTGGTGATTTGCCAGGAGGAGTCAGAGACGTAGTGTATGGCTTATGACAGTAAAAGAAGAGAAAGCACAGTCAGCATAGGGAACAGGTGCAGGGGTCAAGTTCAGAGGGAACCAGGCCCAAGCTTTCAAGAGTCTTCTCCCAGTGGAGTCACACAGGCCGCAAGTAAGTCCTCCAGCATCACCCGTGGCACCACGTCGGAAATGTTTACAGGGAAAGCTCAGTAGAGACTCAATGCCTGAGAACCTTACTGGGGGCTGGGCACACAGACACCCTCTACAGGGCATGTGTCAAGATTCCAGACTCCTATAAAATGCAGGTGTAAGCAGCAACCGCGAGATTTACATAAGCAGATTAGGCCCAGTGAAACAGGGGATAGTAGGACTTTTCTTGAAATTCTATTCCATGATGTCAGCAAAGGAGGAAACGGACAAACAGGCCTTCTAAGGATAGCAGTCTCAGGCCTGCTCTTTTGTGCTCAGTAAGCATCTCTCTCTCTCTCTCTCTCTCTCTCTCTCTTTTTTAGTAGCTTTTGAAACAATTTGTATATAAAAATAACTCAGGAAAACTCAGGAGTGTGGTTTTCATGTTGATAATTGCATTTCTGAGGCGAGAATTCTCATTCAAACTCTCTGAACTCAGATAATTTACTCTGCTTTTACAGCTCATAGTTGGATGATTAAATGAAATGGACATAAAAATAAAGCAAAAGTCTTAAAGATTCTAGTTCAGTTTTAGATATGCAGAGAAAGATCATTTTGTATTTTTTTTTACACAGTAAGTTTCTTTTTCTTAATAATTTTTTTTAATTTGATAGATAGTGAGAAAGAGAGAGAAAGGTCTTCCTTCCATTGGTTCACTCTCCAAATGGCCACTACGGCCAGAGCTATGCCAATCCGAAGCCAGGAACCAGGTGCTTCTTCCTGGTCTCCCACGTGGGAGCAGGCACCCAAGCACTTGGGCCATCCTCCACTGCCTTCCTGGGCCACCACAGAGAGCTGGACTGGAAGAGGAGCAGCCGGGACTAGAACCGGCACCCATACGGGATGCCAGCGCCACAGGCGGAGGATTAACCAAGTGAGCCATGGCACCGGCCCCTTGCACAGCAAGTTTCATGAAAGTATTTCCAATCCAAATCTATTCCCAAAGCCCAACATTTCTATAAACAAGAAGGTAATGAAACTAATTCTGAAAACTTACAGATTAACTTAGCAAATTCTTTCTGGAAAACTTTGCTTTTCTAAACGCTAAGTTGCTAGAATAAGGGGCCCAGTACTAAGGTAGTTTTAAAAACAAAGATGTTTATTTTTGTCACACATCAGTGCTCTCAAGGTGAGGGGCTCAGTTGGATGGGGCAGGTCTGCTAGCTTTGGCGGACTCAGCTGACGGCAGCGATGCCATCTGTGGTTGGGTGGTTCTCCAGGCTTTGCTTCCCAAGCTGTAGCCGTTAAAACCTGGAGGAAGGGGTTAGCAGTGGGACTGCAGTATAAACACCACTTGCATAAATTCTGCTCATTGCTGGGAGATGGGTCACATGGCCACATTTAGCTGTTGGGAAAACTGAGAAGTGTAGTCCTGTTAGGTGGATGGCGAGAAGAAATTTGGTGGACTGCTAGCCATCTCCCCCACAGTCTAAAGGAGTTTCTTCTATAGGTGTGAGGGAAATTAGGATATTTGGTACTTTGTTTAGAGATCCATAACTTTCTACATAATCACAGAGGAAGTCAAAATTTTCTGGAATGATGACCAAGCTATCACCTTAAAAACTGCTGTCGAATCTGAAGCACGAGAAATTATCAAGATGGAATGTGAATGGTGCTGATTTATTTAATGCTTTCAATATACTTTCGCTATTTTTGCCCCGACTCTAGTTGGTGTATTGCATGTCTTCAGCTTGCTCTTTTGAGCAGTATGCGATGCTTCCTCCTCCAAGTTAATTCTTAGCTAAAGGATCGAATGCTTTTTAACCTCCATGTTACGATCATAATTTTAAAGTTCAACTGTGCTTCTTCAATGTAAATATAGAGAAACTGAAAAGCAAGCCACTTCATTTTCAGTTTCTACGTTTATACCACATCTGTTATCTTTACTTACAATACTCAACTCCTTAAAGGTATTACCTCTATAATTCATGTGCTTATGTCTTTATTCCTGATGTCCAAATAGTTACATTTGCTTTTCTAAGTTTAGAATTGTATTTTAAAACTACCTAGAAAATTCTTCAGTTACTTTATTATATAAATTCATTTGATTCCTGTGGATTTATCTTTTTTCTTAAAACAGCACAGAACATTACAGTATTTATTTATTGAGTTAGCTAGTTGAAAGGCAGAGCAACAGAAAGAGAGGGGAGAGAGAGAGTGAGAGAGTGATACTTCTATCTACCGATTCACTCTCCTGATGGCCGTTAACAGCCAGGGCTGAGACAACCTGAAGCCAGGAACCAAGAACTCCATCCTGGTCTCCTACATGGGTTGCAGGGACTCAAACACGTGGGCTACCTTCTGCTGCTCCTAGACATGTAACAGGACCTGGCTCAGAAGCAGAGCAGCCAGAATTTGAACTGATGCCCTGATATGGGATGCTAGTTTTGCAAGTAGTAGCTTAACCCGTTGAACCACCATGCTGGCCCTTATAGCTTTACTTTAAAGTTGGTATGAGTAAATTAAAAAAAAAATACATGGTAGATAGTGATGACCAGCAATAAGGGTTCATATATTTCATTGGCTTAGAATGTATCAAAAAGCCTTGGGTATTTTTTTAATGATTTATTTATCAATTTGAAAGTCAGAGTTAAACAGAAAGAGAAGAAGAGGCAGAGAGAGAGTCTTCCATCCACTGGTTCACTCTCCAACTGGCCACAACGGCTGGAGCTGTGCTGATCTGAGTTGGGAGCCAGGAACTTCTTCCAGGTCTCCTATGCAGGTGCAGGGGCCCAAGGACTTGGACCATCTTCCACTGCTTTCCCAGGCCATAGCAGAGAGCTGGGTCGGAAGTGGAGCAGCCGGGACTAGAACCAGCTCCCATATGAGATGCCGGCACTGCAGGCGGTAGCTTTACCCCTACACCACAGCGCCGGCCCCAACCTTACACCCTGAGATTTTTGTGAGATGTGGATGTGCGTGCACACATGTGTATATTTTACACAATGGAACTCTCTCCACTTGCACAGAAGCATCCCATTCCTAGAGTCCAGTCATTTGCATGTGGTGATGATGTCACGTACAAGCACAGTGACGAGGAGACACTGGCAGACAAGTCTTTGTACAGAGCTCTGCCCCCCGACTGCCATGGTTCCTGGTACTATCATTCACCACTTGCGGGAGACAGCAGGGTTGAAGCCCATGACGCAGGACTCACACGGAACACTGGACCAAATCTCTGTGGATGAAAAGTCCTTCAGGACCGAGAATTCACAGGGTGCTCTCAGCATCCGAGGGGGGCACTTCCATGTTCCAGGATTTTCCATCTGCCTCGTATATTCCGCCGTGTCAGAGCTCTCACTGATCTATTATCTAATGTTGGCGTCACACAAATCTTGCAAGAGAGGAAGAAAAAGGCCTGACTAGACCTATTTTTCTGACTTTCCTCCTTCTCTCCCTCCCTTTCTTTCCCTCCTTCTTTCTTCTTTCTTCTTCCTTCCTTCCTCCCTCCCTTCCTTCCTTCCTTCCTACCTACCTTCTTTTCCTCCTCCTCCTCCTCCTTCTTCTTCTTCATTTTCTTCATTTTCTTCCCCATAGAATGAAATTAAGGGAATAGAGATGTTTACGTACAATGTTAGCAAGTGTTCAGGTCCACTAGCTGAAAACTCGGTGCATTTACTTCCATATAAGGACAGGGCCAGAAGGAAAAATCATGTGTGTGTTGGGTGGAGGAAGCGAAGTAGTTCCCCAAGGCAGTCTTTCCATTTCAGACCTTACCCTGATTGTCTAAGTCTCTGCACCTTGGAAGGCCCCCTACAGTCATCTGGTCAACCTTCCTGCCCCTGCATGGCACTGCTCCTTCAGCTGGCTCCCTCTTGATTGTTTCCACAGATGCGCTGCTCACTACCTCATAAGGCAGCCCATCCTGGTTTAGACCATTTGTGTGTCGGGAGCATGTGTTCTGTTGGAATTCGCCTCCCTGGGACTCCGTGCCTAGGGGATCACATAAACAGATGTAATCGTGCCCTTGACAAGTTCTAGTCTAGACATCTGAGAACCTTTCTGGCAACCCCCCAATTCTTCTCCCCTCCAGGCAAGCATCTTTGTTTCCAACAGCTTTGCTTCTTGATGTTACAGGTACATTTTATCCTGGTCCATCTTAAAATACGTGGAAAACAGAGAGCCAGACCCCAGCCCAGAAGACAATGGGGCAGTCGTCTTCCCTGAGCTGAACGTCTTGTGGCGGCGGAGATCCATCATGGGCTCTGGCGGAAGACTCTGGCACTGTCATCCTGACTCTGCCCTAGGGTGAGTCCCCTACCCTTTCTCTATCTCAACCTTTGATCTATGAAATGAAGGTGGAAAATTGCCTGCGAGTAATTTAGAGATGTGCCTGATACAGAATTGACAATGATGTATTAGCCACCACCACGTTCATGTTTTTTGGCATGCACTACACTGTTTATTATGAACTTTTAGTGAGATTAGACTATGCATGTTTATATACAGACTAGTCAATGTCCCCTGTCTCATACATATGTGTGTGCAGCATGTATGTGTGTGCATTTGAACCTAAGTGAAGGATTCTCTTCCTGCTAGAATTCACCTGATTTACTTTAGTCTACCTTCAAGCCAATTAGGTTTTTGAATCTTTTTGCTTTAGTTTTTTTTTTTTTAAGATTTATTATTTATTGGAAAGGCAGAGTTACAGAGAAAGGAGAGACAGAGAAATTTTCCATCTGTGAGTTCACTCCCCTAATGGCCAAAATGGCCAGGACTGGGCCAGGCTGAAGCCAGGACCTTCATCTGGGTGTCCCATGTGAGTGCACAGGCCCAAGTGTTTAGGCCACCTTCCACTGCTTTTCCAGGTATACTAACAGGGAGCTAGAATGGAAGTGGAACAGCTGGGACTCGAACCAGTGCCCATACAGGATGTTGTTGTCACAGGCAGAGGCTTCACCCACTCTGCTACAACACGAGCCCCTGGTTTCTGAATCTTGATGGTGTCATCCAACATAATAATTCTCCCTCTCAAGCATTTCTTGTTTTCTAAGGATCTGCTGGGTGTCCGTTTTATGACTTCAGCTTTATTGTTATAAAAATAGAAAGGCAAATAGGACTGGGACAATACAGAGCACTTTGGGTTCACATCATGATCCAGCCTGCACTGATCCATTCATCTAGTCTAGTTACCTTCAGGTCTGCTTGGAAGTGAGATAGCCACTCTGCAAGGAGTCTGTGTGTGGCCACCTGTGTATCCACACACACAGTTTGGTGTGACTACTTACACCATGAATGTTTTGGTTTGCTCCTTCCTCAATCCTCTTATCTCCCGAGGAATCGCATCAGATATAAGTGCCATTGGCTATAATATTCTTAGTTACCACCACTGTTTTGCTTGCAGGTTTATTCAGAACATAAAATTTTACTAATTGAGGACCAAGTGCAAGTGTGTGTTTTCTGGCTTAGTAGAAACTCATTACTCTTAATCTAACTTTGTGTTTTTATACTTTTTTGATGCAGAAGTCTTCCAGTTCTTGGTAGAAGATAATTTATTTCTCATCTTAAATAAATAACTCAAAACAAAGGGGAAAAAAAGGAAAGGTGTGTCTGGAGACTCAGAGCTATTTCCTTGGAATAATCCTGGAAGTGGGTAACAGAATCAATGAAAATCAGATTTATTCTATCCTTGCCCAGTATTTTCTCTCCCATGCAACCCTACTTTGCATTTGGCCCAATCTCTCTCCCGGGAGCACCTTATCAGATAAGCTTTTCGACTGGCACCTTCAAATAGGTTCATGGGAGGCTTCGCTTATTTGCACTAACCAACCTCTGAATCTTTTGAGGTTGGACCATCATTAATTTTCAGTAATTGCTTTGACATTGTTGATCTCTCGAAACATAAAAAGTACTTCTAACAATAAAGGGGCTGTGATTTCATGAAGGATTTGCTACATTTCAATGGGGAATACAATATTTTATGAAAAACAAAAGGAACCTTGTCATATTCTATTAAAGCAATCTCCTAACCCCAATGAAATTGCCTGAGGACATACAGGGCTCCTAATTATATCCAGTCTACCTTGGATTTTCAAGTAATTTAAATGAATGAGTCTTGTACTGGACGTCTCATTTTTAAATTACTCAATGTCTCTTATTTAAATTGCTCAAACTTAATATTTTGACCTCCTTCCTCAAGGAGTCACCTAACAGCATAGAAGATTCTGGAAAAAAAGAAGGCTGAGTCTTAGAAAGCTATCAAATTACTCATTTCTTCAATTTTTTAAGACATCGACTAGTTCGCATTTCTTTACTGAAGATACTGGGGAAAATTTGCCCTGGGAGGAAAGGAATGGATAGATAGACTGGGGCAAAAAAGATTGTTTATTTCCCTAAATACTTCTCAGTCGTATTAGAAAATGCGTATTATTGCAACCTTAAAAGCCAGTTTGCAGGGCTGGCCCACTGCTAGCTTCATCCCAAAGAAGTAAATTGCCAGGTCGTAAACGCAGCTTGAACCACCTCCTTTCTGATGTTTGGGCGAAACATGGGTCCCCTTGGAAATGGAATTTAGTTCTGATAAAATACAACTCCCTGTTCCACAGGAGATGAAAAGAAATCACTCTATCATGCTTCTTTCTCAAACTAATTATCCTGAAGGTGGTCACTTTAATAAACAGAGAAAAACATCGAAGTCAGTGGAAGTGGTGAGGTGAGCTTGCCCTGTTTGGAGAATGTCTTCTGAGTTCAGGCGGACAGGGACACAGGTAGCACAGGGCTGCCGGTGGAGAGGGTAGGGGTGTTAATTATTTCCTGACTGTCTCGGAAGCTGGGTCAAAAAAAATCAAGCTTTTGGTCAACTTAAAACGTTCCTGTCCACGTGTGCTTTGTTTTTGCTGGGTCTTCTGGCTACAAACCTGATTATATTTGTTTCTCTTGTGTCTTTGCTTTGCAGGAACTCATTACTATTAAGCCAACTGTACGTGTTCCTTAACATATCAACTGTAAGAATGCTCCTTTTTGTCTCAAAGTCTTCTAGTTCTTCATAGAAAACAATTTTCAAATATGATTATCTTGGGATAATAGTTATTATCTTGGGATAAATAATAACCAAGTCCACTGACTGTGACAGTGTGTCTCATTGAAATGCACAGTAAAATGAACAAAAACTTTTGGTAACAGATTAGACTTCAACCCAGGCCAATGATAAATGGTAATAATAAGAGACATACAGTAATAAAATGTAATCATAACAAATATTATGTGAGGGCTCACCATGCCCATAACAATAGGCTAAGGTTTTTGTTTTGTTTTGTTTGTTTTTAACGTGTTCCAGCTCATTCAGTTCTTACAGCAACCCTATAAGGCAGACACTTGAGTAGCCTCAGATTTCCGATGAGCAAACTGTCTCAGGCAGGCACATCGTAAGTTGGTTAAGTTGACTCAGCTTTCGGGCCAGAGCTGCTCCTCGAATTGTCTCTTTCTCTGCAGCAGGAGCTTCGATCTTGGAGAAGCAGTGTGCCCAGTAATTCACAGGACAGGCATCATGGACATTCCAGACCGACTAGACGGGAGCCACAGCCTGCTGGGCTGGCTTGGGGGTGCCAGTTCCCAGGGCTAGTCCTTTGCAGTGAGGTTTGAGGGAAGAACAGCTGTGGGGAGTGGGAATGTAGCTTTATCATGGAAGAACGACAGCAGCAAGAACTTCTGGGATAGACATCGGAGAAGTGGATGGCACTGGATTCCGGCCCCTCATTGATTCTTGTAGCAACTGCTTATTGAAGGTTTTGTGTGCCTGGCACCTAGTTCTCCGCTGTGGGGACACCGTGGTGAACCACGCTCCCACGGACAGGGCACGGCTTCCTGCAGAGCTGCGTCACACTCACAGTTGCACTCACGTTGTCTGCATTTTCATCTGGCTCCAATTCTCTGATCTGGAGGACATTCCTCCTGTGTTTCAGCCACTTGTGTGGAACCTTCTCCTTCCCAGCTGGCACAGGAAGGGACTATAGACATTCCATCTCTAAGACCTGGGCAAGAAAAAGTTCCTGCAGGTTATTAAAATCCTGCACACAGATATCTAAGCATGGCTTACACAGTCCTGGGATCCAGTCCAAGAATGTGCTGATCATGTCCACGACTACCAAACTGCATAAAGACTCACATTAAAGCTGTAATAACAGGGAAATGGGGGAGAAAGTCAGAGACAGAGCAAAAAGGGTTCTTGAATTAAATCACTTTCATCCGGGCTCATTCACTTAAGGATGCAATCAACTTACTATTTCGGTAGCTTGGGACCTTGGAAATGTATTTCAAGATTAATTATGAAATGAATTCTTTAAAATGGAAAAATACACTACTTTTCTATTACTCTTAACAACAGATTCTAGTTAATGAAGCCTTGAAGTAGTTTAGTGGTTTGACTGCCACCTACTGTTCATTTTTGGCCACAACTCACATGTAGCTTGGGCAGCAGGTAAGAAAAAACCGCCTTGGGCAAATCGTTTTTTTTTTTTTTTTTAAAGTACTTTAACATATGTACTGCACTGTAATTATTAAACATTTTTAAGGATTCAAGAGAATATTATTGATTCTACTTCAAGTTACTGCATTTAGTAGTCTATGACAGTTACACTGGTTAAAATGCAAATGCTGTGGTATTCTACAGACAGATTATGTATGCAGAACATTTCATTTCGTCCTGACAAAGTGTTAGACTTGAAATTTATAAAAATGTGCCTCAGACACACAGGTATCAACCTGAAAAAATAATTTCCTGAACCGGGCGTCTGATTGTAACACGAGAAAGAGATCTCTGTCATCCCAGCACTGCGCTTACGCGGCTTGGATGGCCTTCAGAAATATAATCGCTTCTTCCATCTAAATATAAATACCCAGCCCTGTGCATCCCCGGCTGTCTCGGAGGGCCCCGGACATTTGAGAGAAATGTGTTCCGTTAACGCTGTGGCCGTGGCATCCTGCTTAATGCCTAGAATTTTGGCGGGGATCGGTTTTGTGTTTGTCCCTGTAATATCTCAATTCTTCCCAGATAGAGTAATAATTCGTTTCCCAGATATGCCAATCCTACTTACTGTTTAAATACAGAATCTTGCTGGACACCGTATAAACGTGGTCTCCTAAGGCACGCATGAGTTATTTCTTTAAATTGTGCCTCTTCAAGTCTTGGTACCAAATTATGCATGTGAAGAAAATTACAAATTGTTTATGTGCTGTAACGGACACAAGGCCTGTATTTATATGCTTTTGCATTTTCAAATGGGTCTGCCGATTGTTTTGTTCATACTAAATCTGGTTATGATTATTATATGTTTTAAACGTAAGGAGGAAATGTCCTGGAATATTTTGGCCTTTTTTAAACGTGCTTCCTGCTAAAGCTAGGTTGCAGTATTCAGTAGGATAAAATGGTGTCAATAAATTGTGACATTTGAGAGTCTTTTCAGCTAACATTTCTTTTCTGTACCAAGGACAGGTATAAACGGGCAGCAGCTTCATTTATTAAGACAGTCTTAGGGGGAGATAGCATAAATATCCTACTTTATTTTTTTTTTTTGCCATAATAGTGATTTTTCCTGATATACAAAATAACTACCTTAGATTTTCAAATCACTGAGATTAGGTGCCCCTATATATAGTTTTTAGATACATTCATCTTATTTGAAAATATGTCCTTAACAGAGCCCTTAATACAGAGATAAGCCAAAAGCTTTACATGTGGCTTTATTACAGTGACACTGATGGAATTTATAAAGAGGATATAATATGATATTAAGCAACATAAACAAACGTGATCACCTATTCCGTGCACAGCATACTCCAAGTGATTGCATCCCACCAGTGTCATCAGCCACAGCCGAAGGAAAATAGTGCTACCTAAAATATTGGCAGAGAAGCCGAAACAAATAAAATTAAGCTGACCTTTTAATAAATGTCTGTTTATTGATTTAAATTCACTTTTTTGTCTTTTTCTGAACCAGGCTGACGAGGCCTGTTAGAATACAAGCATGTATAATAACTTGGACACAACCATTTTTATTTCTTCTGCGTGTCATTACTGAAAGATTGAAGCAAGCTTCACCTAAGTGTAGTGATGCAAAAATAATAGTATCCCAGTCTGGCTGCACTACAGCGGAGGCAAACGGCTGCTCCGTATCCCAGTGCCTTCGAGGTGGCTGACACGCCGCGTCTCACCAGACGTAAATAATGACAGACGGAAACCATCATGAGGTCTGTGAAGCATCAACACACTGCTATCATTTTCTCTCTAACCTTGCCTTGCCGGCCGTTCTCAGCCATCCAGGCTGGGAGATCATTTAAAAAGCAAATCCTGATGACTCTGCCCACTGTAGCAACAGTCAGCGAGATTGGCATCAATTTCACTCAGTTTAGGAACTCAGAATAACAGCCGTTGCTGCCGGCGACACCCTAAACTCCAGTTGTTTGCCACAGATCAACTGTTCACCCTCCTCCACCCCCACCCCTGCCACCGCCTCTGCACCCCTTCTCCATGGCTATGTCCATGCCCTGGCAAAAGAGTTTCCTTTCTCATAAGAAAATGGTTTATCTCAGTGATGCACCTGGTACTCCGTATGCGATCTTCTAGGCTGCACCTATTTTTCTGGACTAGTCCCTTTGGTACAAAGTGCTCTAAGCTCACCCCTCCCCTGTTCCATGTGGCATACATTATTTTGTGTATATTATGTATGCACAGGGTAACAGTGGCTAAATAACATCCTAGTGTCCCTGTAGCTTAAGTTTAACATGGTTATGGTTCAGATAAACACGTCTGTACATGGCTGCCATAATCAATGTGGAATGGCAGAACAATTTTGCATCTGCAGTCCCGGGAAGAGGGGGAAAAAAAAAAGCTGTCTTGTCCAGATTCGATAGAATTCATTCACCATGAAAACCTGTGATAAAGCAGTCGCACGTTTTATTTGCTAAGACAGTGATGCCTCTGCAAGCCAGAGGGAACTGAGGCTGATGTACAATAGGATAATAGCATTATCTCTTTGCAAATTAGCATGTTGCTTTGCTTGGGCGCTGGTGGAAGGGCAAAGGGGGTGTTCCCAGAGATCTCACTGGCAACCTGGAAAGGCAAAGCAAACACAACTGCCTGGTTGTGAGCATCAGCGCTGGAGGATAAATTGCTACGCATCTCCTGCTGCCGGCTCAAAATCAGACTGCGTGTGTGTGCTCACTGGCCTTTAAGGGACTTGGAGGGGAATGAATGGGCTTGAGTGTGTGTGTGAGTGTGAGTGTGGGAGGGAGGATTAGGAAGCAGAAAAGAATGGGGGCGGCTCACAATAGCCCGTCTTAATGGAGAGCTATTGATCGCATTTCCTAACACTTTAATCTCCGACTAAACATCTTACTTACCTTGTGTAAGAGAGATGCCGAGTTGAAATAAATAATAAACACCCAATATTTTAAGGACTTTTGAATTTTGCATGGCAATAAATATTCATGCAGTTGGTGACTCCCAAAGAAAATAGGAGGCACTTAATTCTGTTGTTGATATCAGGTACGGTGCAGGTTGATTTCCCGGGGTGAAAGTGAAAAATGCACTATTTGGACTTAAATTTAGACTTAATAAATAACTAATTTAGGATCTTGTTCTATATGCAAGGATATAATCACAAGGCATTCGTTTTTAAAAGGTTTCATTTATTCTTGTGAGCTTAATTATTGCAAGGAAACTGCGAGCAATTTGTTTTTTACCAGTGTCTGATTTCTGAGAATGGTTATTAAATATTAAATGGATGCATAATTCAGGCAATTAAGAAAGTAATCACACAAAGTAATGTAATGGAAGTTAATTATTACTGCATAAGCAAATAGTTCATTAATGCTAGTAGTTGCTATGGCTGCATTCTTAATACATGCAGAACTGAAGCATGACTCCTCTGTGTATTCCAGGAGCTGGTAGGAAGTGTGATGCTACACAGAGAGAGCAACACTAATGGAAAACAGAAGCAAATAAGGCCATATTGACCCCTGACTTGTCTAAATAAGGTGGGATCATCATTACTTAGGAGAGTTTTATCGAAACCACGCCTGTATCAGCTGCTTATGATTCTTTTGTAACACCAACCGTGACTTAAATCAAGGAGAAACCCAAAGGAATTCATCTTGTTAAAAGTCACCCATCGTCTCTCCCCCATTTCATTTTGTTGTTTTTAAATCAACTCTTTCATTGGATAGTTAAAGTCACCATGTGTAATTTAAAAAGGTTCCATAGACTTTTAAAATATATATATATATATATATATATATATATATATATATATATGGAGCAGAGCTGGTAAAAGATCTTATTTTGACCTGCCACTCAACCCCTTTGCTCACACTGGCTCTCTAAAGCATTATCTTTTATAAAGGCTATTTTATATTAATGCAACACATACGGGTTCTGGCACTCAGCACACCTTGTGTTGCTGTGAGGCACCTGTGCAGGCTGGGCAAGGTAGAAAGGGAGGGGACAGGATAAGGGTGAGGACTCAGCCCAGAGCCTCCAGGATGAAGCCAGGCCCTCCCCAGAGAAGATCAGTTCCTTTATGGGTTTACTTTTTAACAGTACAGAACCACCCAGGGCTCATTGGCTTCCTGCAACACTGGCATGGCCTGCCCCACCTTATTGTAGAATTTAATACAGAGGAAAGTAACTCTTTTAGGCCAGGTGCTCTTCTACCGTTCTGATTTAGGCATTAACTCACCACAGTCCTGGGCTTCTGTGTCTGCCCGGGTACAATGCCATTACCAAATGCTATGCAGCACACCAGCCAGTAGCTGTGCTGGGTGGGGCACAATGGAAATCCAGGAACACTGGTCCCATCCGGGATACTTCCAGCCATTCGAGGACAGCCTCACACTTAGCTAGCCTCTGGAGGAAATGGGAAAGACGTCCAAGACATACTCCACTTTGCACTAGGTCCTCTTAGAACAGTGCTTCTTTTAACCTTTTTTGGGCCATGGAGCTTTGGGCACTCTAGGACACCTAGGAATTGACACACAAATTTGCATTTAATTTTGGAGGGTTCATGGTCTCCCTAATCCTATCCATGGAGCTCAGATTTAAGACTGTGTTTTAGAGAAGTAAGATCAGTGATCTTCAAACAGCTGGTGGACATGAGGTGAGTACCTGTTGGGCTTTTTGGGCATATAGACAATAAAGATAGCAGAGGGGTTGGTGGGGTCTGAGGAAGCTTTATGGAGAAGATGAGTCTTGAACTTGACTTTATGCCTGGTAGAGCATTTTGTGTAGAACAGAATAAGCAAAAGAAGAAAGCTTAAACTTCATCTGTTCAGTAGCACAGCCATCACTTAACAAACATGGGACACCTACAGAATTATATAATCAGGAGAATGAAGACGTGAGTTCCTGACCTCAAAGAATCTACAGTAGAAGACAAAATACAGAAAGGATAGAACTAACCTCATTACAAAGGAAACACATAGGTGCTTGGAGGAAAATCCATAGAGCCACAGAGAGGCGCTCTGGGGAAGTTTCAGAAGACTGTAGGAGGCAAATCCAGCAGGTGGCTCCAGGAAGGCAGAGGGGCTGTGCAGATCGTGCCCATGGCTGTGGATGATGCCACGCCTGGAAAAGAAAACGGAGCCAGCACAGACCAAGTCAGGCAGGCAGGGACATCTGCTCTGTGTTTGGACAACAGGTGCAACTTGAGGAAAGCAGAGGTTCTGAGTAGGGAGAGCTTGGGAAGATGGGTAGGGGCTAGGTCTCGATGTCCTTAATTGGCAGGTAAAGGAGTTTGAGTCGTTTGTGGATGATCATGGGTTTTCTTTAACGTGATCTTTAGGAAAGTACCTGTCTCTGGTTACCTATCAGGAAGCACTGGATGTGGGGACGTGGGTGGCACTAGCACAGGGAGACCTTACAGATGAGGGCCGTAACCCAGGAGGAAGCCAGTAAGGGTCTCATAGGCATGCATCTGGGGGAATTAGCATCCTGCTAATGTTAAGAGGCCCTGAGTGGTGAAGGGGCACCTGTGAGCATTTTTCACTGACCCCCCGCTGAGGGGGCCGGAGAGGGGCCTGACTCATGGATCGTTTCCCAAAGGACACCGTGTGCTTACCTCCAGGAAAAAGCATGCGGATGTCTGTGGTGCTGTCCCTCTTCCCCCAAGAAGCATCCTGAACTTGAGACAGGCCGTGCCTCGCATCTGTACCATTTTTTTCCCTGAAACAGATTTGAGCAAGTCCTCGCTCACAGCCGTGCTTGCCACCCACCCCCTGGTGTACAACACCAGAGCCTTCCTATAAATCTTTGACCTTTAAAACAAACTCTTACTCGGCCAAGGGTCGAGCAATTTCCTTGAGTAGGACTTGAAGTTTTCAGAATATACATTTCTCTCCCTGTCTGATTCAGGAGCAAGCTGGGTTTTTTTTTATTTGATTTGTTTTCTGCTTTTAGTTTTTTAAGTGGAATCTCCTACATTTCCTCAGGTAATCTCCATATTCCGAGAAAAAAAATTTGGATTATGATTCCTGTTTTGCAGATTGGGTTGAGATAACATAGCTGGTAAAAGATGACCCCAAGGTTAAAACTAGTTGTAGACCTCAGGAGGGAATCGGTGATCAAGAGAGCCCCCCGGGGGAGGCAGCAGGAGCCTGCCGATGTCCAGAGAGTTTCTTCCAGGTTCCTCTAGCATGTGTAGGCCACACTGAGGTCAGGTTCAGACAGCACATTTGGAACTTTGAGCTCTGCCTCCGTTTTAGGGACTATTTCAATTTTCCATTCTGCGTCAGGTCTGTTCAAAGAGATTTCTAACTGGCACAATGGTGTTCTCACTCACATTCTCTGCTGAGGTCCTTGCTGGCTAAGTCATGCATCATTCCGGCTTCCCTTGGAAGTAGTCCTCTCTTTCCCCTTCCAAGTTACCGATGGCTTTAAATGTCAGAACTGATCCCAGCAATAAAAACGGGCACCTCACTTGCTTGCTCATCTGTATATCCAAGTTCTATTTAAAGTCTCCAGGCCATTGGTTTACTGAGCTCACTCTAGAAGTTTCCAAGGAATCCCCAAGGACTTCCCAAGCTGAAGTGTGTCTTCTTTACTGATGAAGTGGCATTGTTATCAGATTAGAGGATTTTGCGGATGTGTTTGTCATTACATCTGGCCACAAAGTCTCCTGTAGCACACTCGGAATTAGCTCTGATCTGGTTGTGTGTGTGTGTGTGTGTGTGTGTGTGTTTTATCCTTTCACCTTTGAAATGTAAACCCCGGAAAAGTAAGCAGACACAAACCAGGCTGTGGGGGTGTGTGTTGGACACTCAGCCGTCTGGCAGGGCCTTTAGAATGTCACATTAGGGCCGTGCCTGGATTCTCTTTTGGCAACCTTCACTGTGATGGGGGTGGCAGGTGAGGGCAGGGTTGAAAGGACAACCTCCCCCTCCTGTGAACTCAGGGTTGGCTCTCATTAGACAGCGGCCAAGCTGCCAGAGAACGCCCGGCTCTCACACTGGAGCTCTCGCGTTAAGCCCTTGGCAGCCTCGCAGTGGGGAAAACATGCCTTTTGGGGACTCGTGACTAATTCCCTACATCATGGCTAATGCATCCCAGGGTGCTAACTTCAGCACACCTGCCTCTACTGCTAGCAAGGTAATGAGAGCGCTTGTGAGTTACTGGTCACTGACAACATTTATAATATTTTCAACCTAGCGTTATGGCGTAGGTCAGTGTGCAGCAT
Source organism: Oryctolagus cuniculus (assembly GCF_051225735.1). NCBI lineage: Eukaryota > Metazoa > Chordata > Mammalia > Lagomorpha > Leporidae > Oryctolagus > Oryctolagus cuniculus. The sequence goes on from NC_142869.1 coordinate 65,480,820, forward strand.
TCACTAGGAGTGGGTGGATTCTGTCGCCAGGGGAGCCCTGGTTTTATGGGCAGTTGGTTGGTGAAGTGGATCAAAACCCTTTATAAATGAAGTGGATGCGTTGGGAAAGGTTCTAGGTGTCCCATGATACCCCATTAAATTTTGTTACTAATTACATCATCAAGAGGTAATTATAGCACTCTGAGGCCAGAGATTTTAAAATCATAACCATCAGGAAATTTAGCCCATAAAAGAGGTATGCACTGGCCTGGAGAACTAGGATGGTTGAGAGAATGTGGGGGTGGTGTGGGGTACAAGTTTGGAAATCCAGATTGCTTGAAGCCAGTGAGCACCTAAACACATTGGTGGTGGGTACCTCCTAGCCTGCACCATGGAGTTTGGGTGTAGCTGCATTGGCGGCACACTTTTCAATTTTAGAGGATAAAAACTTATTTAATTCACTCAAGAAGGTGCCTAGAATAATTATTTTACTTTCTCAAATCATTCCAGTTTTGTTTTTTGGTAGATTCTCAGAAAGCTGAGCTGATGATATTCAGGTTAAAGAAAGAAAAGAAATGTGAACTTCCTTTGAGCAGCCCTTCAAGATAACAGAGCTTTTTGTTCTTATTTTTGTTTTGTTTTGTTTTGTTTTTGACCGGATGGCCACAGGTAAATGCATTGCAGTGAGACACAAGTTAGCCTGGCCTCTCTGCAGAACTCTTTGGACCTGGTCTCCGAATCCTGTCCGGGTGCTCCTTTGCATTTCTGCCCTGAACCAACTACAGTGAAGGGCTTGCGCCTCCTTTCCTGAAAGGCACTGTACCAGCGTGATTACCAGGATGGACTCCCTCGAATTGTTTTCTGGCCCCTCCAGAATAATCTTATGTATTAGTGAAGGTAACATTGGTTTCCACAACAAAAATACCCCCAAATTAACAGTGCTTGACACAATAGAAGTTATTTCTCACTCCTGTGACAATTCAGCGCTCCTGTCCCTGATGAACAGTCCTCCATATTGCGACTCAGACCTGAGAATCCTGCACATTGGGCTGCTTCTGTCTCTAGAACCCCAGCATTTTCTGCATCCAACCAGGAGATTAATGGAGAGTATAGAGAAGGCACAGCCAATAATTGGCTAGGTTGGAGGAGATATACAACCCTTTCACTGTTTTCCATGGGTAAGGACTAATCACATGGTTTCACCAAGATGCAAAGGAAGCTGGGAAATGTAGTCCCATACTGAGTACTTGCTTCTTATAGTCATCTATGATAGGGACAGCACAAATTTCAGGAAAGAGTTTGGGCAAGGTAATTCAACTCTCTTAACTCATCTACAATACAGAGACAATAAAAGTATCTACTTTTAGAATCATTATACGGATCAAATTAAATAATGTACATAAAATGTTTGTGATACATAAAACCTATGATAAAATTTAGTCATTATTTCAACTATGTTAATGGTTACTAATTTTTCCTTGAATTATGAATTCAAGGAATTCATAATTAATATCTTATTCATAATATTGTGCATTTCTCTAATTATAATCAAATAACATGTGATGGGGCCATTTTTATTTTCTGAACAAAGAGAATCTGATGGACTGTAAAAGTACACAGGGTGACAGTCAGATGGTCCCTGGGGGATGTGGAGACTCCTGATGAAGTCATGGCGCCTGCTCCACTCGAGCTGTGTGTTCTGAGCACAGAAGGAGGGAAATGTTTGAATTTCTCAGAAGGGATGACACAGCAGTCCATCACTTCACCATCTGCATGGTATTTTCCAGTATTTATTCCCACATAATTTCTATTAGGAAAAGATAGTATTTCCATTAGGAATGATGAGTATTTGATATAAATAAATGAGAAATTAGAAACTCTTTATATAAATAAAGAACTCATAAAGGGCATTTTCACCCTTGGTGAGGTTCAGTTCTGTTTCAATAAAATTGATTAACAAATAGCAACCAATGCAGTAAGGTCAATTTTACTTGCTGCTAAATTCACTTTTCAGAGGGCAGAAAAATTCCGTGGTCACCAGTATGAATTTGGGGAAGTGGAAATTAAGATTAGTCAAGGTCCCTCAGTTTTATAAATGAGGGCCATGGTGCTGAGTACACTGTTACACTCTCTAAAGAGCTGTTTACTTTTACATAGTTCCATGAAATGAACCTAAACCTGGCCAAGTCGCATCATGCCTAACCCAAGCCAGCTTGGCTTGGTTGGCGAGCTAGGTGTCAGGGCAGTGGGACAAGTTCTGAAGGAAGTGGCCTGTGTTGGCCGAATGCCTGGGTTAGAGTCCTGGCTTCACGCCTAATCATACTGCACAACCTTGGGCAGTTTACTTAACTCTTCTAAGAGTTGGCTTTCTCATTTCCAAACTGGGATAACAATAACTCCCATTATAGATTTAACTAAGGCAATCTTTGTGAGGTGCCCAGTTTGACACGTAACCGGAAGCACTTAGGCGCTCGGACTTAAGAGATTTTCTTGCACTTATTTAATTCTCACAACTACCCTTTTGGGGCAGAGGCTCTAATTATTCACATTTTACAGGTGAACAAAGCCCAGAGAAGCTGAGTAATCTCCCCAAGACCACGTGGCTTGTTAGGAGGGAAAGTCAAAACTCAATCCAGAATCCACGCTCTTAACCTAAGTGTTGTGCCACCTCTTCCTAAGAGCTCAGCAGTGTTACCCTTTTCTTATATTTTTATTCACAGGTAGAAGTTCAGAATTTAATTCAAGAATGTTTGGTAAGAGGGATATTGGGGAATAAGAAAGACTTTGCTTATCCATACTTGAGTTAGTGAATGAATGAATAAGTAAATGAATGAATGAATGAAAACAAATCTTGTATGATCTGAAGCCTGGGGTGTGTCTCAGAAATATACTCTGGAAATCAGCACCAGTTAGAAGACGCGGATGTTCTAACACCATAACCTCACACTGAGCATAAGATGACAATTCTAGCATCCTGGTTGCCTCTAAGTCATGAGAATCGCCCTCCAGATGGAAGACACTTGCCACCCCTCGAGAAGTAGCCAGCATGGTGGTGTCAGCGGTATGTGTGAAGATGGCTTGCCAGATTCCAGCACAGGCCCATGTAAAACACATTTTTTATCTGACTTTCTGAAGCCGCATTTGGTGTTGCATTAGCAGTGTGGAGAAGGCCCGAGTGTCCTCTGCATTACGCTAATTGTTTAAGCATGACAGGTTATTGCTTCAGTCAGAGGGGTAATGTAGATCGGGGAAAAAAGTAGGGCACAAACAGAATTTTCTAGTTTTTGAGAAGTAATTATAAATAGATGAGAAGCCGTAAAAGTGTTCCACATGGGAAGGCTCATGAGTAGCACTGAAAAGGCAACTGGAGCCTGCGTGGCCAGGAGCAGGAGTGGCTCAAAGCTGACAGGCCTACGGCAGTGGTTTAAAAATAGCCATGGTAATTCTGCAGCAAAACAGAACAATGAGACAGAGAGTCACAGAGCTCAAAAGAGATGTTGGCCCAACACAATGCTCTTTCATTGGGGAAGCTATTTTCATAGCAAACCCAAATTTCCAAATGTCAGCCTGATAAATAGGGGCGATCTAAAAGGATAAAGTCAAGGTGATTTGTTTTAATTCTTAAAGGGAAAAAGGAAACTTGCTCTTGTTTCTACCACGCGTTCAGACCTGTAGGGAGAAAGGAGCTGTGCTTTGAAGTGAGACCTAGTTATGTTGTGTCTAGGTGCTCTTTTAATCCACACAACTAGTCAGTAGGTCTAGACCATGTCACGAGGCTCGTCTTTCTCGATTAGATTATCTAGAATATGGTTAGACTCCAACAACCATGAAGAGCTACGGAAGTTAAAAATATAATATTGTACCTAGAGGGCCTGTTTCTCCAGGATGCAGGTGCTGTCTTGGTATGGCTAGATTAGCCCACTGGTATTTGGCAATATGTAGCCTGGCAGGGTGGCTGTGCACATAGACTTCAGAGTGACTAGTTCTGGGTTTGAAAACCATGTTCAGAAGGTTTCAAACACCAATGGACAGGGAGATCTGGGGCAACATTTAATTTCTCTAAGATTCCCTTCTCTCATTTCTAAAACAGAGGTATACAATCTTGACTACAATGGCATTAGTTGAAGGCCTAAATTAATAAGGGAAAGCATTTGGTATGAACTGCATAATTAGTGGCTGCCTGTTGTGGTTACTTGTAGTCAGTTGATCTCTTTGGCTCTTTAGACTCTTGAGGGCAGGAGCTGGGCGCCATGGCTCTGAGGTCCCTTGAAGTCCTGGGAGCTAATGCTCACATTGTTATTCTTCAGAGCAGTCTCTAGGTCCATGCTCTGTTTTCCAAGAACAGTGCGTCTCTTAGGAATTGGTAATTTTCATTTTAGCCATTCCTCCCGCTAGGTGGAGATCCTCTTAAAGTCACGCTCTGTGTCGGGATTAGAAAAGAGCCCGTAAGTGATTTCTTTTTTTTTTTTTTTTTTTGACAGGCAGAGTGGACAGTGAGAGAGAGAGACTGAAAGAAAGGTCTTCCTTTGCCGTTGGTTCACCCTCCAATGGCCGCCGTGGCCAGCGTGCTGTGGCCGGCGCACCGCACTGATCCGATGGCAGGAGCCAGGTACTTCTCCTGGTCTCCCATGGGGTGCAGGGCCCAAGGACTTGGGCCACCCTCCACTGCACTCCCGGGCCACAGCAGAGAGCTGGCCTGGAAGAGGGGCAACCGGGACAGAATCCGGCGCCACGACCAGGACTAGAACCCAGTGTGCCGGCGCCACAAGGCGGAGGATTAGCCTAGTGAGCCACGGCGCCGGCCCATAAGTGATTTCTAAGACACAAACGGACACCAGTGGCAAGAGCGCTTGGACTTTACATACCTGCTTTGTCCTGGAGACACATTCTTATTTACTAATCACTTCAAAATAAAGGAAAGATGTTCCAGGCACCATCTCATTCTGCTCTAAATCCCCCGTTGAAAACACACCCAGAATTAAACAGTACCTGGAGAGGAGCAGTGTGCCATGCTATCCCAGACTCCTCAGTGTTGTGACGGAGAGAGCAAAGTCATCCACTAAGTTCTAAGCAAATTAGAAAGCGGTGCAGCTGCACGAATTGAGGGTCAACTTCAGGCTATATTTTGATGCTGATTACCCTTGCCTTAGCTGGTGAGTGTCATTCTAGTCAATGGGATTGCAACATGGAGTTTGAAGGAGCAGAGAAAGAGAATGATACGTGGAAGCATGCTGAAAGTAGTAAAAGAAAATAGTCCAGCAAGGCTGCACTGGTCTGGGCATCCAGGTCGAAGGGCCAGGGTGGGACTCCTGAGTAGCAGGACATCGGCGGTGCAGGCCATTTCCCTGAGCAAAGCTTACCGTGGCTACAGAAAACCCAAGATCAGTCTTCTGTTTTTCATCTTCCTGTCCTCCCTTTATGTTAAAGAAATATTGATTATATTTGGAAATTGTTTCATTTTAAAGATCTTAAAAAGTAAAATTCATGAAGATCTGGAAGACCAAAATATGGAGCCCTCAGTGGTAATACTAAGGTATTAGTTTTATACAGCACCTAACATGTTACAATGCATTTCTATATATTTTATGTATTCTCTATGTGGGCCCTAACAGATGTTTCAAATGTACCATTATGTGCATTGCATTGCAACAGAAAACTCAACTCCCAGTGTCTTTTTTTTAAAGAAAGAGATATATTTATATATTTATGTATTTGAAAGGCAGAATAACAGAAAGAGAGAGGGAAAGAGGGAGAGAGAGAGAGAGAGAATCTTCCCTCCGCTGGTTTACTCCCCAGATGGCCACAACAGCCAGGGTTGGGCCCTGCCAGAGCCAGGAGCTCCATCTGAGATTCCCCATGGGTAGCAGAGGCCCAGGCACTTGGGCCATCTTCTGTTGCCTTCCCAGGTGCCTTAGCAGAGAGTGGCAGTGGCAGAATAGCCGGCATTGAGACTGGTACTCCGATATGGGATGCCAGCGGCTTAACACGCTGCACCACAATGCCAGCCGCCAGTTTGTCTTTCACAACAGTTAAATACACTGTTTTAGTTCAGAGTTGTGGGCAGACTCCAGGCTTGGTTGATTCAGGGGCTCAGGATTATCTTCCAGACCCTAAGTTATGTATCCTTGATGTTATCTACATCCCCAGCCTGGCAGCAAGACAGCTGCTGTAATCCCGGATGTAACAATGCTCAAATGTTTTCAGAGGAAAAATGGAAGATCATTTTCTGCTTATTGCTTTATCTTAGGAAAGAAAACTGTTTTCCAGAAGCCTTCCTTCAGATTACCCTCTATGTCTCATTTGCATCTCCTTCTTGAACTTCTCATTGGCAAGAGAAATAGGATTGCTTTAGATCTGCCAGCCTCATTTCTGGGGCCAAGCGGGTGGCGGTCAGGCTGCATGGAGGAAAAGATGGATGATAAAGGAACATAATGGGATTTACAATGGAAGGAGGAGGAAATGGACAAGGGTAGGTAACTCACCGTGTGCACTACCCCCTATATACATGAAAGGAAACGGTGACACAGAGTAGTAAAGGGATTACCATATGAAAGTCATGGTTGATAAAAGCTAGGCTTTTATACACACACACACACACACACACACACACACATATATATATATATATAGAGAGAGAGAGAGAGAGAACACTGTGGCTGGAAAGGATCAAGTGCCACCCCTTCATTCATCTTAGTACTTTGGAAGCATGGCCCTTAGTACCTCTAGCTCCTTAGCTAAAAGAGCTTACTAATGTATACCTCTGATTGGAACTTTACCCCCAAACCTGTTAGTCTTCCCTTTGAAAGGTAACACCTACAGACCACATGAAAATTTGCTTGTGCATGCAGCTAATGAACATGTTGGTTCCTGGATGAGAACTGGGGGGAGGTAGGAGTAGGGAGTCCCAGTCATTGATGTTTACCCTCGTCCAGAAAGAGACAAGTATGGGAGGGGCAGGAGCACTTCTCCAGCAAAGTCTCTCCCAAGGAGAGCAATCTTCCCTCTACTCATGGCTGCCTCACTAGGCCCCTTGGCCTCCTTTTCTCTTTTATTTCTTGTAGTTCCCTCTGTCTTTTGCTGCAACCTTCTCTCCACATCTTGCTTCTCCATCTGTTATCTTTATGTCTAAGCATTCACATCCATCTGATTTTACCGTGATAAACCTACAGTAGAAGCGGGAAGTCATTTTCATGTTCTTCAAGGAGAAAGAGGTCAAAACAGTGGCATTGCCTATTTTAGCCCAAGGGTGAAGCACCTTCAAGATGCACAAAACTTTCTCTTGCACAAATGCACTGACCATACATGGCAAACTTCTAGTATGTTAGTATGCTAGCTGAGTCTTTGTCTCTCTGCTGAACCTTATCAAATATTCCTAAGATTGTCCAGCTTTTAGCATAATTGGAGAACATCTTAATGCTAAAAAAGCCACTTTTCCTTACCTTATCAAAGACATTTTCTTCCAAACATGGCAGGGGCAAGGGTGGGTGTGCTCCTTATCACAAGACTGCTGCATACTGTCAAGATTCCTGGCCACAGCGTCGGTGGCTGGGCCACCACCACTGCCCCAGCCATCTCATTTATCCCTCCATCCTAGGGTTTCTCTCCATGTGATTCAAAGTCCTGGTGGGAGTGTCTGCCTGAACCTGGGTCACGTGTTGTTGCTGTGGTATGTGTACCTGTAGGAGTTATGGAGAGGTGCAGGAGATGGAGGACATTCCTTCTTGTGTTGGAAGTGGGAGGAATGTCTTGCCTCCCCTCCAGACTAATCCAAGGTAGAGTCTAGATGTTGAGTATGCAGATGTTGGAAGGCTAGTGAATGACAAGTGTCTGGTACAATGGGGTCTTGAGCTAGCTGAATTTCAGACCCAACCAAAGCAGAGAGGATCGTGTTAAAGGAAATCCACTAATTTACAGAGCAAATTAATCTAACAGGAACTAATAATCAAATATTTCTCAAATATTTAGACCCCCTAATTGAGCAGTCCTGGAGATTTGATTGCTTTAGAATTGAGGAGCACTTAATAAAAATACCAGTCTCTAAAACATCCCAGACTTACCAGATGAGCCTTCACTGAGGATGGGGACTAGGAATCCACGCTCCCTGGGCAGTTCTCACTCAGTTGGTCTGTGACCCTCCTCTGAGAAACACTGCTGTATGGATACTTAGAGAGGTGATTAATGTAATAATAAAAATAGCCAATTCTAAGTCAAGTTTTTTTTTTATTTCAAGCACTTTGTCCAGAATATTTCATTTCAACCTCACAACTGCCCTAGCAGGTAGTCCAGTTGTACACATTTTATGGGTATGCTAAGTGCTGCACAGAGACAGTAAGTAACTTGCCTGAGATCATAGAGCTGGTAAGAAGTGGGCATAAGGTCTGCACCCTTCATGGTCCCAAGCCCACACTTTTAGGCCTGAGCAGATGATTCCTTGGTGAAGATGAGGAGCCCAAATCTTGAAGTATGTGTTGTGGTTCTTACTGAGGTTTCTAGATCATGTGGATTGGTCTCATGGAAAACACAAATGATCATCAAAAAGTTCATGCAGCATGTATATAATGAAAAAACTATGCCTGAGTTTCAAATTTTCTCGCACCAAAATAAAGCTGCCTTTCAATCCCATTTTCTCATGAACCTTTTGAAACACTCAAATGTCTGGAAAGATGATAGACACAGCCAAAGAGGACTGGAAGCTTGGAGGTGAAAACATTCACGAGATGTTGTGCCCGAGTGTCTGTTCTAAAGTTTGGTGCAATAATCTTGAAATCAGATACAGGGCAATTGGGATTATTGTAGGACATTAGCAAATTTTATTGTCTTGGGTTTCTTATTTTTATGGAAATAGCTAAGATTCTGGAATCCATCCCAGATTCAATTAATAGCAACCTCAGACAATCAGGGGTGTGAATGACAAATAATAAATGATAATCCAAGAGTGAGGATTTCTTAGATTGCCTTCTTTCATACTCTCAGACCAGTGCACCCTGAACCCCATATCCTGTATCCCATTCTGTATTTGTGTCCAACGTGCTGTCCAGTGAGAGCTGCCATTTTGGGAAAGTTGACCTTGCTCCGTGCAAATCGCAAGACACAGGAAAACGGTGTACGCCATGCTGGACTTGTTCAGGGCTAGAGAGAGCTTGAAACATAAAGGCTTGACTGGAGTTAACTAGGAAACTCAGTCAACTGAAGACTCTGGTTTGTTGAAAATGCAGCACTTTCTTCTTTTCCCCTAAATATGTGATTTATGTACCAGTGTGGGAGGAAGGTCGGAGTAGTCTGGAGGAGCAGAGCTGGTGGGAGGCCAGTCTGTATAGTGTACATCTTTGGGAGGGAAAGTAGTAACCAGGTGTTCTGGAAAGAACAGAAGAGACCAGCCACCTGGATGCACTTGGATTCACCATTATAAGAAACAGGAGAGCTGCAGAGAAGCAGGAGCAGCCTCTGAGAGGTGGGTCCCACTGGGAGGCAGAGAGATGTACGGAGAGTCTTTCTGTACCCATGATCTTTTGATCCTTTATTTTTATAGAAAATAAGACAGTAATTTTTCTACTGATCCACAGAAAGATTCCTAAGAGAAATCCAGAAATGGCCCTGGATTATGGTGAATTTATAAAGGTGGCAGAAAACGTATATAAGGGTGATTTCCTCCACCTTACTTTATATATCATGTCCCATTTTAAAAACTTAAAAAATCACAAATATTATATTTTCTTTTTCACCCTAATCTTTATGAAGTATAAAGAGGAGATATGGTGAATACCATTAAATAGATGGGGAGCTAGGGGAAGCCACCTGGCCACAGCTGGGATCATAAAGACATGGCACAAGCATCAGTGAAGAGTCCTTCACTGCTCTCTCCACGAGCTCCCCAGGATGCTTCTCATCAAGCATCCATCACGAGCAATGTGTCTTCAAGCTGGATTCTACCTGAAGTCCCACTCCTTCACCATCGCCATCGCCATCGCCATCGCCATCGCCATCGCCATCGCCATCACCATGGTAAGCAGCATCTGAGCCAAGAAAAATGGCTCTGAAAACTGCTGTCTCTTGTGGAAAGAACTAAAAAAAAAAAAAAACTGTGGAGGTGACATTCCTAGAAGGAGGGAGAAGAAGAAGATGGGCAGGTACGGAATGTTCATAGACACTTCTCATGTGGCAAGGGCTGGTGCCTGTCCCACACTGGCCAGGCAAGTAGCCTCTTGTGTGTGCCTTGGGACCTCCATTGGATTTTCCCATTTATCTCAATGGGAGTTTTTGAGATGTGGAGAGAAAGAGACTTGCTGACCTTTAAAAAGTGCTGATCCATTTGTGGTATCTACTGTCGACTTTGCAGTGACTTCAATATTTCAGTGGAGGTTTTTAATAGAAAGGAGGTTCAGGAGCCACACATTTTATTTCTACTTGGCCATTGGGAATTACCATATTTGACCATTTGGGAGATTTTATGAATTCTCTTCAGTATCACTTTACTACATGGCAATCAAGTCAGAGAACTTGTTCTGAGTAGGGCAGAGCATGATAGCGGTGTAGGAGCTAGCTGATATAGGGCAGAGGAGCTAGTAAAAATCAGTTTTTCTAGGGAGTTAAAAGAGACACTTGAGTCTGTAGACTCCTGTCCTTTTACCCTCTCTAAATTCCTGGCTTTTATTTGGGAAGGTGCAGAGGAAGAGCAGTGCTGGGATCAACGGTGTTCATGTACTCTTGTCTGGGATAAAAAGTTGTTCCAGTCTCATCTTGGAAAATGCAGAAAACAAAAATATTTCCCCTTAAAGTTTATTTTCAATATCCTGAAATTTTTTTAACTTTTATTTAATGAATATAAATTTCCAAAGTACAGCTTATGGGTTACAATGGCTTCCCCCCCCCATAACTTCCCTCCCACCCGCAACCCTCCCCTTTCCCTCTCCCTCCCCCCTTCCATTCACATCAAGATTCATTTTCAATTCTCTTTATATACAGAAGATCAGTTTAGCATATATTAAGTAAAGATTTCAACAGTTTGCACCCACATAGAAACACAATGTGAAAAATATTGTTTGAGTACTCGTTATAGCATTAAATCTCAATGTACAGCACATTAAGGACAGAGATCCTACATGAGGAGTAAGTGCACAGTGACTCCTGTTGTTGACTTAACAAATTGACATTGTTGTTTATGGCATCAGTAATCACCCTAGGCTCTTGTCATGAGTTGCCAAGGCTATAGAAGCCTTTTTTTTTTTAACTTTTATTTAATGAATATAGATTTCCAAAGTACAGCTTATGGATTACATTGGCTCCCTCCCCCCCAATGACTTCCTTCCCACCTGCAACCCTCCCCTTTCCCACTCTCTCTCCCCTTCCATTCATATCAAGATTCATTTTCAATTTTCTATATATACAGAAGATCAGTTATACATTAAGTATACATTATACATTAGTATACATTAAGTAAAGATTTCAACAATTTGCACCCACATAGAAACACAAAGTGAAATATACTGTTTGAGTACTCATTATAGCATTAAATCTCAATGTACAGCACATTAAGGACAGAGATCCTACATGAGGAGTAAGTGCACAGTGACTCCTGTTGTTGACTTTACAAATTGACACTCCTGTTTATGGCATCAGTAATCTCCCTATGCTCCAGTCATGAATTTCCAAAGCTATGGAAGCCTTTTGAGTTCACCAACTCTGATCATATTTAGACAAGGTCGTAGTCAAAGTGGAAGTTCTCTCCTCCCTTCAGAGAAAGGTACCTCCTTCTTTGATGACCTGTTCTTTTCACTGGGATCTCACTCACGGAGATCTTTCATTTAGGGTTTTTTTGTTTTTGTTTTGTTTTGTTTTGTTTTTTTGCCAAAGTGTTTTGGCTTTCCATGACTGTAATACTCTCATGGGCTTTTCAGCCAGATCCACATGTCTTAAGGGCTGATTCTGAGGCCAGAGTGCTGTTTAGGACATCTGCCATTCTATGGGTCTGCTGTGTATCTCGCTTCCCATGTTGGATCGTTCTCTCCTTTTTTATTCTATCAGCTAGTATTTGCAGACACTAGTCTTGTTTATGTGCTCCCTTTGGCTCTTAGTCCTATCATTATAATCAATTGTGAACAGAAATTGATCACTGGGACAAGTGAGATGGCATTGGTACATGCCACCTTGATGGGATTGAATTGGAATCCCCTGGTGTCACTCCCCCTCTTCATGGAGGAACGACACAGGACCCTGCGCTGTTCTTTTGTCTGCTCGGCCCTTCCCGGGTTTGCTGCTGGTTCTTCCCGGGTTGGCTGCCGTCCTTCCACCTCCGTGGAGGGGCGGGCCCCCCTGACACTTTCCCCACTTCCGCCGGGGAGCGGCACACCGCCGGCCGGCTCTCTTGGGGGCTGCTCAGATGTTCCTCAGGTGTTCCCCTTAGATGTTCCTGGTGCATGTTGTCTCTCTCCTCCTTTATAGTCCTCTTCCACCAATCCCAACTCTGCTACCCACACACCGAGTATGCTGCTGTCCTCCAATCAGGAGCAGGATCAGCTCCTGCAGGTTACTGGTCGAACTGGAGGCAGCTGTGTAAAAGTTGTTTACTCCTCTCCCAGCACCATATTGTGGGAGAGCAGATGCATAGAATAAGTCTTAATTCCAGTAACTTAGTCTAGTCCGAGTTGCTCCCCACACCCTGGTATGTTTCTAACTCTACCGTTTGAGATAAGTCAGCTTGAGCATGTCCCAAATTGCGCATCTCTTCCCTCTCTTATTCCCACTCTAATATTTAACAGCAATCACTTTTCAGTTAAGTTTCAACACTTGAGAATAACTGTGTATTGATTACAGTATTCAACCAAAAGTATTAAGTAGAACAAACAAAAAAATACTAAGAGGGATATATATTTATTTATTTGTTTACTTATTTGTTAGAAAAGCAGAGAGACAGAGTGAATCTATGTTTGCTGATTCACTCCCCAAATGGCTACAACAGCTGGGACTGGGCCAGGCTGAAGCCACGAGCCAAGAATTCCATCCGGGTCTCACATGAATGGCAGGGGCCCAAGTACTTGGGCCATCTTAACTGCCTTTCCAGGCGTATTGGCAGGGAGCTGGGTCATAAACAAAAGAGCTGGGATTCCAACTGCTGCTCTGATAGTGCATGCTGGCGGAACAAGCAATGGCTGAACCCATTGCATCATGATGTCAACTGCATTGTTCTGGTTTTAATGACATAGCATGGAGGATTTCTGCGGTGACCAAAGAACTCCAAATGGGATATTTAAAAGGAGCTATTCACTTTGGAGTCACCCCATGACCTTTCCACCCAACTGGAGAAGGCGACTACACATGGGATACCCAGAGCTTTTGAACAATTGCAAAGATAATATCTGAAAAAAAAAGCCTTGAAAAATAACTTGAACCAAAATGGTGAGATGTTATAATCACCCAAGAGAGATGGGATCAGAACCCACCCTGAAGTATTAGAAAGATTGTATGAAGCTACATGTGTGGTTTAAATTATGCATTGGCTCCTGAACTCAAGTAGGCATTTGAACCTCAAAGTCATAAGTGGATGTTTGCAAGGGTAGAAGCTTAATTCAGCTATGGTGTTTAGGGGGTGGGCCTAGTGGGAGAAGCTTAGATCCCTGGGAATGGGCCCTCGGAAGGTAATTACTGAGAGGGGGTTGGTACGTACGAATGCCTGAGTTGGGCCCAGCATCAACCTGCTTACTGGCTTACCACATGATCCTTCCTCTTCTCTCCTTCTGCTGTCACCATTCACTGCTGTCATCAGAGGCCAAACCGCAGGGGCTACTGATTTTGGACTTGAACTTCCAAAACTGTGTACTAAAGAAACCTTCTGTCTTTATAAAGTCAGTTGCTCTGAGTAACGAAAAGCTGACTAACACAGGTACAATTGGCGGTATTCAGAAAGAGACCAAAATGTTGAGCAATGGGCAGTGGAAAAGACGAAAACAGTTCTGGTTCTTTTTTTTTTTCCACTTGGGAGTCTGTAGTTGAGTAGCATTAATAAGTGTGATGGGTAAACAAACATGAATTTGGTGTTCATTAGCAACTAGGATTCACTTTGAGCCAGTTTTAACTCAATGGTACTTCCACATGAACCACTGAGAACAAAATGGAACCAGACTGGTCTATATACCATCCACGTCTGTTTCCAGAGTCACTCGTGGCTCAAACCAAGGGGTTTCCTTGCAGAATGCCTGGACTAGGGTAAAAATCCATACCCAGCCTCAGGCAGAGTTAAAAAGTGCAGTATTTTTTGAGATGTTTCCCAAACAATTTAGCAAAGCTACCAACAATGTGGTGAAAGAGGAATAAGCAACATATATTGGCCAACCAAAATGTTATTGAATATATTGAGCAAGATAAGAAAGACTTCAATGTATAAATGTCTTCTGAAAATCGCATTATTTCCAATTCAAGCTAATAAAAAAAATTCCAGACAACTTTTACTCCACGGCCAGGGAAGAAAATATTCCTCAACTTTGTTCACCCACTATAAAGGATACCAACTTTACATAATAAAAATTAAACATGTGAAATTTCCAGTATGCTTTTCAGCCTAGAATTAGTACTTTACAAATGTGAATGTGTGGAATATAAAATTGAGATTCTTTTGGTTTTATTGCTAAGCTATATTATCCTTTCAGTTGAATTTGTATAATATGTTACCCTCTAACTACCCAATTACTCAGTTTCATTGTCCCTATTCCCTCATTTTTTTCCCCAAATCTCCTGGCTTTGACCACCTACTCTCCACTTAAATTAACCTAGAAAAAGTTATTAATTACTACAGTCAGTACCACTTTCAGTTGTCTTTTACACTGTTTTGTGGGAATATTTGACACCACATTTTTCCCTGCGTCTGTACCTGCCTTTTGCTTCCTTTCTCCCAATTTCCTCCCAATATTCCTGAATTACTCTTTCTCAGTTCTCTCCTCCATCCCTCAAATACTGCGCTTCCTTATGAGCCTACCTTTCCACCCTCTGTACTACTCTCTCTCAGCTCTTTGCACTCTCCTTTAGTATAAAACACATCTATGGCTTCATCTACCACCTAAGCCAGTGACTCCAGATCTGCATGAGTAAGTGAATTCTCTCCCTGGGATCCAGAGGAGAAGTGCCACCTTCCACCAGCTGCCTCCACTGGTGGCTGTGAAGAGTTCCACATTACTACGTCTAGAACTGAGCTCATTTTGATTCTCTACCCCACAGCTTCTCTGCCTGCATCTCACACTTGATCTTAGCCAAAAGGCTGAGAAGCGAATCTCTGCCTGCATTTCTACAGGAAATATATTATCTTGATGAATGACAATATTGTCCTCCCAATTGCCAACATTATAAATTTGAGAGTCATTTTTAACTCCTTCCTCTTGGCCAGATTTGACATTCATGTCATGCCTCAACTACCATCTACACATCTGTTCTACGCTCATTGCTTCTGTTTGAGTTCAGACTCTCCTAGCAGCAGCCACTTTCAGCTTTCTTGTCTCTGGTCCTGTTATTCATTCATTCACAGCACAATCACGGTGTGTTTGCTACGATCCAGGCATGTTGGGCATAGGAGCATAGAGATGAGCATGCCGAGTATGGTTTCTGTCCTCGAGGACTCCAGCGATCATCCTCAACGCAGATCTGGTCAACATCCTTCCTTGTCCAGCATCCATCATATCTCCCCAAGCTTCCGGCCTGTGTCTGCCTCTCTCAGAGTGGCTTGGGATGGCTGGAATCAGAGAAACCTTGTGGCTGGGTACGTGGCCACACAGAATGTAAGGCAGTGTCTTCCAGATGCCCATCCAAGTGGGGTGATTGCCACATGGCTAAATCTTGGTTAATCAACTGAAGGGCTGTCTTAGGCCAGTCAACCTAACCTAGGGGTGGAGCCGCCATAGGGGCACGTGGTGGTCCTCTGTCTGCATGCATGCCTCTGTTCTGCAGTATATATGTACTCACTCGAGTCCAGCAGGCTCTAGAACAGTGAGGAGACCTTGAAGACGAAAGGGACAGGTCCTAGGATAGTGAGGTAGAAAGACAGGAGCCTGGGTCTCTGATGAAACTGTATTTTGCAGAGCACCATGCCAGCTTTGGTCTGTATACAACCTGGTCTTTTTGTGAAAGAGAAATACATTTTTATTGTGATTAAGTCACTGAACTTAATCCTAATACATAAGACTTATAAGGTCCTTATAATGTGAGCCATTTTTACTTCTTTGGGGTTATCTTACCCCTCATATAAGTATTGGAGTTAGAAAATTTTGTCTATATCTATACCTTTCTTTCTCTCTCTCTCTCTCTCTCTCTCTATGTCTCTCTCTATGTCTCTCTCTCTCTATCTCTCTCTCTCTCACACACACACACACACACACATACACCTCTTCACGCCAGTGTCCCTACTTCTCTTTCATTCTGGGATTCTTTCTTGGTTGCATTCACTGGCTTGGTTCAGACACCATTTCTTCAAGCAGGTTCCACGGCTCTCCCTTCTCAGACTGGTTTAGGTAAGGTCATTTCGCCCCACACCCCATGCATCTCGTGTTTCCTTTTCTGGGTTTTCCACCAGACCGTAAGCTCTTTGAGAGCAGGGACTTGTTAGGTGCCCTCTTGACTGAATAGCTTGCTCTCTAATTTCTCTAATTCTGCTGCCAATTTCATGTCAGCAGCAGCAGAAGTTTGAACTAACAGAGTTGAATGACTTGATTGAGGTTGGTCTTTTTTTTTTTGACAGGTAGGGTTATAGCAGAGAGAGAGGAGAGAGAGACAGAGAGAAAGGTCTTCCTTCCATTGGTTCACTCCCCAAATGGTCATGATGGCCGGAACTGCGCCGATCCAAAGCCAGGAGCCAGGTGCTTCTTCCTGGTCTCCCATGGGGTGCAGGGCCCAAGCACTTGGGCCATCCTCCACTGCCCTCCTGGGCCACAGCAGAGAGCTGGACTGGAAGAGGAGCAACCGGGACAGAATCCGGTGCCCATATGGGATGCTGTCGCCACAGGTGGAGGATTAACCAGGTGAGCCATGGCGCCGGCCCCTGAGGTTGTCCATCTTCATTTGCCATTCCCCTCACATGGGGACATGTGTGGAGGGCTGGGTGTGTGAAGCTTTTTTTAAGTCAGAAGTGACTTCCTTTGAGATGGGAGAAAGCTGTTTAATTGCAACCTCCTTTCCAGAGGCAGGAGAATGAAAGCAGAGATCTTAGGTAATCTGGTAGGTCCTCTGGCTGATTCTTAGGTAAGTCCTCTGGCTGAGGCACTAAAAACCTGGGAATGTGCTCCAGACCTTGCTGGCATCCATTTGGAAAACTCGTCCCACATCCAGGGGCTCGGCTGAGCCATGCAGCATCCAAATCTTCACACCCTCACTTGAGGGACAGGAAAGAGTCTGGACACATCCAAACTCTATAACAAGCCACGCTGAACTCTTGTCTACACCTTGGGCCCCCTCCCTTACCACCCTTTCGCCTTTTCCTGGGCTCACTGACGTGCTTGTTTTCCCCAGGTATTCCACGCTCTCCGTCACCTCCAAACCTTTGCCCCAGTTATTTGCTCTGCCTTAGTTGTCCCTTCTTTGCTGCTGCAAATGCTAACTCTGCCCATTGCTTAAGGTCTTTGAAACTTGACTCAGGAATCTCCCATCTCTGAGAATTCTCCCCCCACCGCCCAGAGGGGCACCAGTAGCTGGGCAAGATGAGGCTCCTCCATGTTCCCGTGGTACACTGTGCTTGGCTCACCCAGTACTCTGGCCTCAGCATCTCATACCTCATCTGCCAGCTCCTCCAAAAGCAGGAAGTCATCTTGCTCAGCTCTGTATCCTCACAGTGCCTGGCATTCAGAAGTTGTTCAACAATATCTCATTCAATTAATAGATAAGGGGCATTTTGAATGGAAATGCTCTCTGAACCATGCAGCTTACATTCTTTCTCAGATGTCCTTGACTCACTCTCAGCCTAGATGAGACTGATGGTGTTGGCTCAGGTAAGAAATGGTAAGAGATGGAGGCTACATTTTAGAAGCTAGTCCAGAGTGGAAGGAGAAGGTGGCACTGTAAATTCTTTTTAAAATTTATTTATTATTTGAAAGGCAGACCTACAGAGAGGCAGAGGAAGAGAGAGATAGGGGGGATGGAGGGATGGAGGGAGGGATGGAAGGAAAGAGAGAGGTCTTCCATCCACTGATTCATTCCCCAGATGGCAGCGATGGCTGGAGCTGAACTGATCTAAAGCCAGGAGCCAGGAGCTTCTTCCATGTCTTCCACATGAGTGCAGGGGCCCAAGGACTTGGACCATCTTCTACTGCTTTCCCAGGCCATAGCAGAGAGCTGGATTGGAAGTGAAGCAGCCAGGATACGAACCAGTTCCCATATGGGATGCTGGCACCGCACTCTGCAGCCTTATCCACCGTGCCACAGCACCAGCCCCTGTAAATTCTTTAATTGAAGCAGAAGGTTTTGTTTAGCAACTGTAAAAACCCCCATGTCTGATCCAGCACTCCCTATCATGCCACATTACATCCCAGATGAACTTGGGTGCTCAGTCAGGCTTCAGAGAGCTATCATTTGCTTGGAGAATACTTGGCACCCCAGCAACCCCTCCACCTGGAGAAACTGAGGCAGTTCACTTAGTAGCTTAGAAGCTCTGGGATGGAAGAATTGCCTCTACATGTATCTGAGACATATGGCCTTCATTCTCTCTAGACAGGGGTCTCTGCTTTCCAGATTAAAAAGGTATTGGAGATGCACGGATGTGGGGCCCTGGCTGGTACTTGAAGGTCATTCGGAACCTGTGTGATCTTGGCTAAGTTGTTTAACCTCTCTGTGCCTTAGACTCCTCACAGCAGGCATGACAATGTTTGTGTCTGGGGTTATTGGGAGGCTTACCTGAGATAGATTGTGTACACAGTTAAGCAGAGGGCACGGTCTATAGGAGTGCTTAATAACTCTTGGCTGCTATTATTGTTCTCACTCATTCCTCTGGCCTCTGATGTCCTTTGAGAACCAACCTGGAGAAGAGAACTCGGGGAGAGAAAGGTCTCGGGGGAGCTGAAGTAGCAGTGTGAACCAGAGTCTCTAAGGTGGGATTCAGAGTCCCTTCATTAATGAGAGCGTGTCTCAGACCGTTTCATGATCTCAAATAAACAAGCAAATGAAAACCCCAGAGTTTGCATGAAAATTTTGAATCTGTTTTCTTTTTGTATGATTATTACTATTTTTTCCTATTTCTCTCTTTTTTATGCTGTCACTAAATTCCCCGTGCAGAAGTCCCCTCTTGGGTCCCCCACGTTGATTTGGCTCAATTATCTTTTAGATGCGCGCTGACCTACCTATTTATGGGAAGTGGCACTGGCTTTCTCCCCTCTCCAGAGATTTCACTCTGCATTTCACAGAGGCAGTTTTGACAGAAACTAGCCCTCACTTCTTTTAAACACTAAACTCTGCTGCCTTTAGAATTTGTGGCTGGCATCATGCTTGTGGTCAAGGGGTTACATTTTCTGCCAAAGAAGCTTGAGATGGAGCAAAGGGTAGGGATAGACAAGGCCAGGACAGCTCTGATCTCAAGGGACCTCAGCAGGAGACTCCTACCTCTACCCCAGAGTAATGAGGCAATGCCAGCAGTGTGAGGTCTAGAAAAATCAGCTAAATGAAGATCCAAGGTCTCATAGCTCAGTATACAAATGATCAGGTTTCAGTAGAAACCACTTGTAATACCAACAATCAGAAAGATCTCAAACTGAATGAAACAAGCTCAACCAGTCGTTGATGTGTAAGTTCCCTAGTGCTACTATTAAAAAAAAAAAAAAAAAAAAAAAAACTACCACAAACCTGGCATGAAATGACGCCAGACTCCCAAGCCAAGGTGTCAGTTGGACCTCACTTCCTTAGCTCTTCTAGCTTCCAGGGACTCAGGTGTCCCTTGGCTGTGTCACTGTCTCTGCCTCCATGGACTCATTGCCATGTTGCTTCCTCTGATATAGAAATAATGTAATTTCAATTATCATTGAATTTAGGCCTACTTATTTAGATAATTCAACATGCTGTCCTCATTTCAAGACCTTAATTATATCTACAAAAATCCCTGTTCAGCAAATAAAGTAACATGTGGAATTTCCAGGAATTCAGATTCAGACAAATTTTGAGAAGGGGGCATCACCATTTAACCTATAGATGCCAAGACCGCAATTATAGAGCTGTTAAAATTAACAAAGATTTCAAAACTTTTTTTATTTTCATCTCATTTAAAAGAGAAACACAGATCTTCCATCTACTGACTTACTCCTCTAAATGTCCACAATAGTCAGGGCTGGGTCAGGCTGAAACCAAGAGCCTGGAACTTCACCTCAGTCTCCCACAAGCATGGCAGGGACTCCAGTACTTGAGCCACCAAATGATGACTGAGCGTTAGCAGCAAGATTATCAGAAGTGGAGGAGATGGAACTCACATTGAAACTCCATATGGGATGTGGGCATTTCAAGTAGCAACCGGACCACTGAAGCTGAGTGCCAGCACCCAGATAAACGTTACATTAGCCCCAATAAAAATGTTTCATTGAGCAATTATGAACACACTTGAAACAAATGAAACAATAGAAAGCTTCAGTAATGAAATAAAAAATGTCACCAAAGAAATAGATATCCAAAAGAACCAAGCAGAAAATTTAGAACATACAGTGTAGAAATGAAAAGCTCAGTAATGGACTCAACAACAGAATGGTGGGGACAGAGAGAAGAACCTGTAAACTAGAAAACTGAACAATAGAAATTACCCAATCTAAACCACAAAGGGGAAATATTTTGGGAAGAAAATCTAACCAGAGGCTCAAGGACTGTGGACCTATAACAAAAGATCTAACATTCATGTCATTGGAGTCTAAAAAGTAGAGGAGAAAGAGGATGAGACCAAAAACATTCTAGAAAAAAACGTGACCAAGCTTCACAGATTTGACAGGAGATATAAACCAACACATTCAAGAAGCTGAGAGAATCCCAAATAAGATAAAGCCCAGGAAATCCAAGCCAAAAGATACCCTGTGTGTGAAAACTGAAGAAATGGAAAAGCAGTCTAGGAAGCAGCCAGGAAGCACACCTCACCTGCCTGGGAAAGGCTGATAGGGTTTTCACCACAGACCATTGAGAAGGGTGTGGCAGAATATTTTTCAAGTGTGTGTGTAGGACAAAACAAAACAAAACCTGTCAACCCAGAATCCCATCCACAGTGAAAATATCCTTCAGGAATGAAGGAAAAAATCCAGACATTCTCAGATGGAGGGAAACTAAGAGACTCTATCTTAAGGAGACTTAAAAGAATAGCTCAGGGAAGTTTTCCAATCAGAAAGGAAACAGCACACAGTAAGCAAAAATAGGAGCATACACTCACACAACAGGCTTTCTTTTCCCTTCTGAGTTTTCTAAATCATGTTTCACAGTTGAAGGAAAATTCTATCAACCCTAAGGTTCTTCCAAATGTACGTAATAGAAGACGACAATTAAAAGGTGGAAACCTGAAGGGATGTAAGAGAAGTAAGATTTCTATATTTCACGACGCTCATTATATATATTTATTATATCCAGAGCAACCACTGATAAATCTGTTCAAAGAGATATGTTGACAACATTCTAGCTAAATCAAAATATGGAATTCTAAAAATATGCTTAATCCATAGGAAAGCAAGTAAAAGAAACTTAAGAAACAAATAAGCAAAACCAGTGAGAATACACAGAAAAAAAATGGAATCCTAAGAAATCAATAATTTCATTCAATGTAAATGGTCTATATATACCAATTAGAGACCAGCAGAGTGAATTAAAAATCATGTCTATTTGCTATAAGAAATGCACTTTGTGATATAGACAGCTGCAAGCAAAACAAAGGGAGAATTGAAAAGAGTATCCCATGCAAGTACTCATCAAAGGAAAGCAAGAATAGGTATATTACTCTTCAATATCAGATGAAGTAGGCTTCAGGGCAAAGAGAATTACCAGAGATGGAGGGACTTTACATAATGAAAGAGAGATCAGTCCACCAAGAACGTAGCAACCCTGACTGCTTATTTACCAAACGAGAATGGCAAAATATGTGAGGTACAAACAGGTGGTACTAAATGGAAAAATAGAAAAACCCCACAATTATAGTGGGAGAGGTTAACCCCCCATTCTTAACCACTGATAGAACAACTAGACAAAAAATTAAGAAGGATATAGAAGAACTGGAAAACACTGTCAATGAAGAGAATCTAATAAACTTTTATAGAATGTTCTACCCAGCAACAGCAGAATATATATTCTGTTCAAGTGCCCTCACGGCACATGCTGAGATAAATCATACCCTGGGTTATAACACAAACTTCAGCAAATTTAAAAGAACCAAAGTCACACAATTTGTCTTATTTGGCTACAATTCAGTAGCAAAGGATATTGGAAGTTTATAATATTAAATACATATACAGGTTGAGCATCCATAATCCAAAAACCTGAAATCTGAAGTGCTCTAAAATGTAGAATGTTTAAAGAATGGACATGATGCCACAAGTGGAAAATCCCATAAGTGACCTCATGTGATGGGTCACAGTGAAAATGCAGATGCATTAAAAATACTATATAAAATTATTTTCAGTCATTGTGTATAAGGGGCATATGAAACATAAACAAATTTCATAACCTAAATTTCTCAATAGGTATATGAAACATACTCCAAAAAATCTTAAGTTGAAGCATTTCTGATCCCAACACAAGCATTTTGGAAAAAGAATACTCAACCTGTATTAGAAAAAAAATTGAAAAATCTCAAATCAATAATCTAAGCTTCCACTTCAAGAGCATAGGAAGAGAAAAATAACACCAAAACAAATAGAAGGAAGGAAATAACAAGAGCTAGAAATCAATGAAGTCAAAAGCAGAGAAACAATATAAAAAATCAGATATAAATAACAGTCTTTGTAAAGATCAATAAAACCGACAAGAACAGACACACACACACACACACACACACACACACCCAGAGAGAGAAAAAGCACAAGTGGCCAACATCAGGAATGAAATGGGCCACTACTACAGATGCTGTGCATGAAAAGGGGAATAAGATAATGCTATGAACCATCTTACATGCATGTAATCAATTGCTTAGATGAAATGGACAACCGTTCCTTGAAAAGCACAAGCTACTACAACTTACCCAATATGAAATAGATAATATGAATATTCCTACATTCCTACTAGGGTTCATTGTGGTCAAGAGTACAATAGTCTGAACTTTTCCAAGCCATGAGCATTTTTTTTTTCTAATTCTCTGATAGAGTTATGACTTAGGACACAAAGAGGCCAATTATAACTTCAATTATTAAAGAAGCATGATCCTTTTTGAAGTGTTGCATTATACCAAAAATCTCACTCTAGATTTTTTTAAACACATAGATTCTCAAAAGAAACCAATCAAGTCAAAACATTAAAACAAAAGACATTGCCAGATATTTACCTCATGGAAATAATTGATAACCTAGGCATTATTTAAATTTAAAAAATTCTCTGAAAGACAATGTCAAGAGAAAAAAAAAGCCACAGACTAGGAAAAATATTTGCGAAAACTCACATTTGAGTGTCCAAAATATACACATATAACCATTGTCCAGGACATTACAAAGAGCTATTAAAACTCTGTAGTAAAACAAGTGGCCCAATTAAACAAGGACCTTAACAGACACCTCACCCAAGAACACGTATAGATGCCAAGTAAGCATATGAAAATGTGCTCCACATCATTTGTTCTCAGTGAGGTACACATTAAAACAACAATAACATCCTACGTGTATATTGGAAGGGCCAAATCGGAAACACTGACAGTACCAAATGCTGGTAAGGAAATGGGGCAACAGGAACTCTCACTTTTTTGCAGGAAGGCAAAATGGTATGGCCATATTGGAACACAGTCTGGTGGTTTCTTATCAAACAAAACATTCTCATCACGGAATCTGGCAATTGTACTCTTTGATATTTACTCAAAGGAGTGGAAAAGATGCCCGCACAGAAACCCACACATGCATGCTTGTTGCAGTCTTATTGACAATGCCCAAAACTTGAGAACAACCATGATGTTCTTCAGTATGTGAATAAATATACCAGTACACGTGTACAATGGAATACCATTCAGTGCTAGAAAGACTCTATGAAGCCATGAAAAGATAAGAAGGAACATTAAACACATATTATTGAGTGTAAGAAGTCAATATGAAAGGCCTATATACTGGATGAATCCAACTAGATGGCAATCTAGAAAAGATAAAACTATGCAGACAGTAAAGATGATGATTGGGTTGGGAGGTGGGTCAGGTGATAGAATGAGCCAACACAGCACAGAAGATTTTTAAAGCAATGAAAGTATTCACATGCTGTTATACTGATAGATAAACAGTACTCTACATTTATATAAACCCACAGAATGTTCAACCCCTAAACTGAACCCTCATATGAACTATGGACTTTGTTTTGGGTGATTACAATGTATCAGTATAAGTTCATGTTGCAGCAAATGACAGGATTCATTTTTATGGCTGAATTATATGCACATATATAACACCTTTTTATTTATCCATCTGTTGATGAACACCTAAGTTGATGCAATAACTTGGCTTTTGTGAATACTGCTGCAGTAAATGTGCTAGTGCCGGTATCTCCAACACAGTGGTTTCCTTTCTCTTGGATACGTAGCCAATGGTGCAATCACTAGATCATATGGTTTTTCTGTTCTCAGGGTTTTCACGAACTTCCATACTGTTTTCCATAATGACCATACTAATGCACATTCCCACCAACTGTGTCTGAGAGTCCAACTCTTTCTGTATCCTCATCAGTGTTGAGCTTTTTTTCATGCACTTGATTGTATTTCTTCTTTTAGGAAATATCTTTTCAGACCATTTGCCCAGTTTTATTTTTTTTAAGTTTATTATTTACTTTTATTAGAGAGAGAGAGAGATTCCATCCATTCGTTCACTGCCCCAAATACCTGCAATACCTGGGGCTGGGGCTGCCTGAAGTCAGGAGCCCAGAACTCAGCTGGGTCTTCCATGTGGGTGGCTGGGACCAAAGTACTTGAGCCACCATCTGCTTCCGGGGTGCATTAGTAGGAAGATGAAATCAAAAGCAGAGTTGAGACTCAAACCAGGCACCTTGATAAGGGATGTGCTTGCAGTTGCCTATTTTTAAGTTGGTGATTTGTTTTATTTTTGTACAATGAAGCCATTTAATTGTTTTATGTATTCTGGATATTAATTCCTTGTCAGATGAATATTTTGCAAATATTTTTTCCCACTTACAGATTTTCTCTTAACTCTCTTGGTTGTTTCCTTTGCTGTGTAGAAAATTTTTTGCTTGACCTCATTTATTGATTTCTGCTTTGGTTGCCTGTTTTTGGAGTCAAATCCAAAAAAGCCTTTGCCTAGATCAGTGTCCTGAAGCACAGCCTCTATGTTTTCTTCTAGTGGTTTCATTGACTTGGGTCTTACATGTAAGTCTTTGATCCATGTTGAGTCTTTTGCATATGGTAACAAATAGGCTTCTGGTTTCATTTTCCTACATAGAAGTATCCAGTTTCCCAAGTTCCATTTAAATGTACGACTGTGACGAAGGTGTTGCTAAAAGAGGAGTCTGCGCATGTGCCATGCAGGGAGTGTATGAGAAATCTCTGGACCTTCCTCATAGCTTTTCTATGAACCTAAAACTGCTCTAAAGATAAATTCTTTAAAAAGTTCATGAAAACCATAATTTAAAATAACTATTTATAATTTTAATATCCATAGAAAAATTTTGAGTATGTTCATGTGAGCTGAATTTATGTTTTGATGGTAGAAAATTCCTTGTAGCCATTCACCTTGCTATTTGTAAGAGGTAAATTTCTGCTATGTCAGTTTTTTTGTTTTTTATATTTTGCTTTTTTGGTTTATTTCTTTTGAGAATGCAGAACTTTAAAATCTAAAGTAAGTTTTTTTGGTCATTGCAGCACTTGAACAAGAATCATACTTCTTTAATAATTGAAATTACAATTGGCCTCCATCTGCCCTAAATTTCACCAGTGTTAAAAAATTAGGACAAAATGCTCATAGCTTGGAAAACACTAAATTCAGATTATTATACTCTTGACCACAGTGACCTCTAACTTGAATATTGGAGACAAAACACAGACAACCTCACCATCATATACTCTCTGTCATGAATGGGGTTCTGCTATCATTCAGTCGTAAAGCTTGTGAACATTTGAGGGCAGAAGTTGCTTTACTCGCTGAGGCTTCGCAGCTTTGTTTGTGCCACTGTGCTTTCCAGTAATCAACAAGGACGAGACGAAATCCCAAATCTGCTTCCTGATAGCTCCTGTTGGACTGACGTGGTGAGCTGAAGAGCATGGGCCTTGGGACCATATGGGTATGACTCATTTACAAGCTGTATAAACCTGGGGGAAAAAAACCACTTGCTTTTGTTGAGCTTGGAAATTTTGATTCATATCCAAATTATACCTCTACAAAGTATCATGAATAATTCAAGCAAGCATACTTCAAAACGTTTGTGGAAAATGAAATTAAAAGATCAGATTAGTTGGGTGTAAAACTTTTGAATCCATGAGTAGTTTGTTTCATAATACACATTTTTCCATGAACTTCTTGAAGACCCCTTATAAAGATAAAATATAATAAATAAATAGATCTCATAGGAAAAGCTTAAAAGAGATGACTTGTTATGGACTGAGCAGGAGCTGAGACCCCAAAACTCTGGCAGCCATTGAATCCCAAAGTCTTATGTTAACAGTTTGTCTCTGGGGACTTGCCTTAGAAGATCAGAAGACAGCTCTTCAGAGTGAGTTGGGTACAGGAGCCTGGAGGGCCTCCTGTATCACTGTCTGCTTCCTACCTCCTCATGGGATCATCCCTCTCTTCCTGCCTCCCCCTGTGATCATCTTTCTGCACAGTCTCGACCAGATGCCAGACTAACAGAGCTGCTAAATCCTGCACTGGGAACCTCCAAACCATAAACCAAAGCTCAACCTTTTTCTTCTCAAAAAGCTCATCTTGGCCGGCACTGCGGCTCACTAGGCTAATCCTCCGCCTGCAGCACCAGTACTCCAGGTTCTAGTCCCAGCTGGGGTGCCGGTTCTGTCCTGGTTGCTCCTCTTCCAGTCCAGCTCTCTGCTGTGGCCCGGGAAGGCAGTGGAGGATGGCCCAAGTGCTTGGGCCCTGCACCCCATGGGAGACCAGGAGGAAGCACCTGGCTCCTGGCTTCGGATCGGTGCAGCGTGCCGGCCATAGCGGCCATTTGGGGAGTGAACCAACAGAAGGAAGACCTTTCTCTCTCTCACTGTCTAACTCTGCCTGCCAAAAAAAAAAAAAAAAAAGAGCTCATCTCAGGTATTTGGCTAAAGTAATGAAAAGCTGTGTAAATACACCACTCTAACTACCATTCTTGTTTGGGCTTTGCACATGCTATATACTGTATTCCTGTTTATCTTTGTCCCTCGACTGGACTTTGAGCTCCCAGAAGACAGGTGTGCCGGTGCCTCACTTTGTAATCTCCACAGCTCTCAGCATAGAAAGTTTAGTCTTGCTAGGGGCTACATAAGAACACTTGTTGGCAATGCAGATGATGCTGCAGGTGAATGATGGAAAGGTAACAATCACACTGAGGTTCCTTTAACACAGTTGCCCGCAAGGTTTAGTGCCTTGGGATGATCTGGGGGTTAGGTACAATACAAATGTATGACCCTGCCTCATACCCTAAGAGATTCTGATTCAGTTAGCCTAGGGAATACGCATTTTAACAAGCTCCCTGGGTAATTATGATGCAGGCGGTTCACGTACCATTCACATTTAGAGAAGCCTTGCTGTAGCAGATATCTTGTGAGTGTGTAGTTGTCCAGAGATGCCCATGTGATACATAAGGTAGGAATTGATCATTATTTAAATGAAATTTGATCTGCAGGGTCATTCAAAAAGTCTATTTTATCACCAAGGCTCCAAGCAGATATTATAAAACTAATCAAAACTTACTTCTCGGAAGTTAATTAACATGTTTTATGTCCTAGTTATCTTAGCCAAAACTATATATGTACATGCTGTCTTTTTGGCTCCAACTTGCCTTATAGAGAGAAAATAGAAATGGCATAAAATGTCCCCTGAGCATTAGACTGCAAAAACATTCATCCTGCAGCAAAGCATTAATTTATGGTTAACTGCACTGTGTTCCATATACCGTTCATCCTCATTTGGTCCCCAACCTGGTCTCTTAGTGAAACATTTCCTTTCTCTAGCTACTGCTACTCAGGACAAAGGCTTGGAACAAGTCACAACAGAATTTACTCTACAGGAGTGGTCCCCTAAAGTCCTTCTTGTTCAGGTGTGAAAGAATTGCTATAAAATGGGAAAAATAAGAATTGATGCAGGAATTATATCCTCCTTCCAAAATGGGGACATAGGGACAATTCCGAGACAGTAAAATAAAATTCTCACTTTATAAGACCAACTACAAAAGAGTTCTTGTTTACTTCCAATCTTCACCCAAACACTTCAAAGTGTTGGTTAAGAGTAATGCCTATTTGGGGCCGGCGCTGTGGCATAGTGGGTAAAGTCGCCGCCTGCGGTGCCAGCATCCCATATAGGCACTGATTCAAGTCCCGGCTACTCCACTTCCAATCCAGCTCTCTCCTACGGCCTGGGAAAGCAGTAGAAGATGGCCCAAATGCTTGGCCCCCTCTCGCGTGGGAGACCTAGAAGAAGCTCCTGGCTCAGCTCCAGCCATTGTGGCCAATTGCGGAGTGAACCATCTGATCGAAGACCTCTCTCTCTCTCTCTCCCTCTGCCTCTTCTTCTCTCTCTCTGTAACTCTGACTTAAAATAAATAATAAATAAATCTTTAAAAAAAGGGTAATGCCTATATTCAGGTGGATCCTTTTTATACATATATATACACACACTTTATATACATATTTGATGCATTCTATATATATATAATGTACATATATATATAATAGGAGAACATTTTGTACTTAGGCTGTGAAATTGAAATTATGATTCTGACATCTTCTCCATCCATACATTATTTATGAAACTAATTCTAATATTCATGCATAAATTGTCAAAAATAAGATATGAAATTAGTTTAACAAGAAATCCCAGCTCTGTAGAAACTATTATTATATTATGTATATATTCTAGAACTCTATGAAAAACCAGCAGGGCCTGACACTGTCACGGGTTCTACAGTGAAATTAATATACTTGGTCCCTCTTGCTGTGTCTATTGGCCATCTCAAACAGTTCTCATCCTGGGAATATATATATAAAAAAAAGCGGACTTTGGGGAAAAATGTGTTCTTAGATCTTGATTCTACTCCAACTCTGCAATAATTATAGTAATTACAAAGATAAAGGGTGAAAGTCGCAAAGTGCTGGCTGGGACATTCCAGAGCAGGAGAAAGCTTGGCGCCATTTTTATAGTTATGCCTGTTAAGATTTAATAGATGGAAAGTTTCATTAGTGAGCTGTGCTGCAATTAACTTCAAGGAGGTTCCAGACTACTGTATGTTGCTGTTACTGACAGAAAACTGTTTAGATTTCCCTCTTGAAAGAGTGTATTAGATTTTCAACACTTCGATTATAAAAACTACTAAGAGGCACCATTTTTAAAAAAGTTTAATGTAGAGGCTAGTTTTTTCTTATCACATAACACGTAGTAATAATGGACTTTTATTTTTCAGTGGGCATGCCAGTTGTCACCTACCTAGGAGTAAGTTGCTTTTATGTATCTTATTATTAATCTAAACATGCTAGTTCATAAAATCACGTCCTAATGGAATTGGGCCATAGTTGGAAGTCATTTCTTTCAATCGGAGATTTTCCTGAATCAGGGACTCTATCTTTCATATAACATGCTTGCTACCGAAATAACAAGTTGGCAAATACCAGAGAATAAAACCTATGGGACCTAGTGACTTGTTTTTCTCCTGTGGCTGGAGGGAGTGCGTTCTGGACCTCAGGTTGAAGAGCAAAGACTCTGTCTCCATGGGGATGAGGCTGTTCCTCCTCTTATCTGTGAAAATCATCCATGACCTCATCTGTGTGTCCTTTGCTAGAATTTCTCTCTATCTTGCATGTTATTTAATTACTGTATCCTATAATGACATAGCTAAACTGTTATGGCCCTCACTGTTATATTTTATTGTATCAAACAGCAGACTGGTTCAGGTTTTTTAACGACTTGAAGAACAAAACCTGCATTTTATGACTTTTAAAATCTGTCTTGATACGCTTTCTTCCCGTTACAACCTACCCGCCCTCTTTTATTCTACATATGTTTCCATTAATCGGCTGCAGACTCTTAAAGTGTGGGAAGCATGTAACCATGCCACTTTCAGAGACATGTTAGTTTCTTCCGACCAGAAGGATACAGTTTGGTGTCTGGGAGCCATAATGTAGCTTGACAAACAGTTCTGGAGCGCCTCAAAGACTAGAGTTTTCACTTGCATGGAATCATGCCACAGACTGTTGGCCGCTGGCTGGGCAGCAGGGCTGAACCCATGTCCCTGAACTTGAGTGTGAACTCGGAGCTGGGTGACAAATGATTTTACCTTGTCTAGGTGGTAGCACAGCGCCGCTGAGGCTGGGAGAGCACGCTCCGTCTCTGGAACCACTCTTTCCCTTGACCTCGGCCCGCCTCCTCCCCAGGAGATGAGTCTCTGCCAAGCTCTAACCCTCCTTATTTTCCTTGTTCTTTTAAAATTCATTGCACCTGGCTACACCACATCCTAAACTGACAGGTGTGGCAAGAATGGAACCAAAGGCAATGGAAGAAGCCATGCAGTGGGCTTCCGGCCGCAAGTGGCTGTGACTGGACACAGAGTATGCTGGAAGCATGCAGCAGGATGAGGCCCCACAACCTTTCCTACTTTGATGCCTTAGGAAGCTAGGTTCCACTCCTTGGAAAGCTTTTTTTGCTTTGATTCTGAGAAAATCAATACCTGGGTTAAGGTTGGGTCAGAGTTTAAGGCCACAGCATGTTTATTTGTGTTTTATACATTTATGGTTGGTTTCTGCTCTTAAACAACAGCAGCAAATTCTGGGCATGTGTAAAACACTGCGTCACATCTGTTAAAACCTCCTCGTGACATGGTGTTTGGAAAACAGAGCTTGAAATCAGACTTGAGAATTAGTCTCTTTGTCACAAGTTCCGACCTCAGGAGTGGTACCTTTGCATGGTTTGTGCATTTTGTAACTTCTCTGCTAATCAGCTTATCAGTACTCTCAGAGGAGGGTTTTTATAATTAATCTGTAACACGAAGATAGGCAGTATGACATTATCAGAATTCATTTACGTATGCCAAATGGACCGCTGTATTTTGCACATTTAGCTATCTTTATTGGTCTGCATTTTCATTTAAAGAAACATTCAACTTTTTATAAGCAAGGACAGTATAATATACAATACTACGAAGCCTAATATTCAAGAATGTTTTCATACATGTCGTGGAATTAATTAGGGAGCAGTTCTTGTTTGACATGTTTACCTTTAATTCTTAATAGGTTTCCAAGTGGGGTAGTGCAGTAAGTGCCCAGAAAAACTAACAATTATCTAGTCTAAAGAGCTTTGTATTTCACTGTAAAATGAAAATGGTAGGGAAATTGTATTTTCATTCTACTCATATTAACCTTTTCTTATCCATATTAGCTAAAGGTTAACTTGTTCTTGCCATTTTTATGAAGTGAGAAGCAGGAACTTTGTCTTTTTATGAAAGGAAATGCAGGAGTGCCAAGCATTCATTAGAGATTGAAATTAGAAGCGACGGTGAGATTAAGTTAGAATGTAGCTCATTGTACAAGCCCAATTTGGAGTTTTGTAGGTGCTGATATTAGGAAGAGTGAACATAATTGCGTGTATGAAATGGTCCCTCATTTTGCCCTATAGGATGGCAACGTGCATGTTGGGGACCCTGTGTCTTTCTGGCTGGGAAACGCGTCTCCGGGGCTGGGTCACCACCCCCAGGTGCCAACGTGGAGGGAGCTGTTGAAAGGGTAGCCCGTCCATCAAGGGAGAGAATTTTCTTTTCTCTTCCTGGCTTCATCCCCACGTTACCAAGTATCAGACTGTTTCACTCTCTGCCTCACACAATCCCACAATGTAGCCAGAGAAAATATTAGTGTCTTCACAAAATGGCAGAGCAGAAAATGATCGTTAGGTTTCTAGATCTCATTTGACAAGTGTTTGGAGAGCAGGAAAGCCTGAGGGGTGGGACAGGGCCGGTGGCTGACTTTCTGGGATTCAAGCAACAAGGCTCTTCATGGTGGCTCTTTCCCTCAGCAACCCACGGACACAAAACTGGGAAATAGCTCCTGTTTATTTGATGTTTCAGAAGTTGACAGGAAGCATTTTTAACCTCCCCTAAAGACAAAAAGAGAACCTCGATATTTTCAAATATTAGTATCCAGCCCGTGGGGTGGCACTTTTGCTAGAATTTTCCCATAATTTCTAAATGAATGCACAGAAATAAGAAAGGTATTATACTATTTTATGCTGAATTAACCTCACTATATACTGCTAAAGATCTATCTCCAGAGACATATCATAAAAACGAAACCCTTTTACCACCATGGCGTATTAAAAAGTATTTCATATTTTACTATTTGGGTGTAAAATTACTAATCAAGGGTGGGAAATGACCAGAAGAAAACAGGAGCAAAAGAGTCTCTTTGAACCAGGCTGAAATATTACCCGGCTTTTACTGAATGTTTGCCCTTCCGCTTTTCCCCACTCATCTTTTGGGGCTAGCACCTTTCCGATAAAAGACAATTTGGAATGATAGAAGCGGCGACGTAAATCACCGTTGCGAATGAACAACTTCTGTTTTGCCCGATAGCATCATTGAGGCAGAAGAGCTTCTCTAAGTGCATCATTTATTTCAATGAAGGCTAAATTTCTTTCAGGCTGCGGGCTGCTTCTATTTTGGAAAATTGCTTCCCCTACTGCCAACACAAAGATTTCCCACCCTAGAATTAAGGGAATGATTATGTTGGTTCTGGAAGGATGGTGCTGAATGGAGGTCTGATTTTTAATAGATATAAAGTTGGTGGAATAAAGGAATGAGTATGGCCTTGTCATTTGTAAGTTCATAATCTTAGAGTGAGCACCCCGTGGGTCCAGGTGACCGGCCGGCGTCTCCCTGCGGGTGGCACTCCGAGAAGCTGCCCCTAAGGAGAGGCTGTGGACATCAGGACGCTTGCCCTGCCTCTGCAGTTCCATCGTGCCGTGTCTTGGGAGGGCCTCCGAGGCCCTCTAATCTGTAACTTCCCCCCCTCTCCTGCTGTTTCCTTTCCTAGACAGGGCAGAAAATCAGCGGGAGATTTAGGGGACAAGAGGGGACTCTTCCTCTGACACAAAGCAGCCTGGGCTCTGGGGCCAGGTTTCTCATGTGCAAACCTCAGTTCTATTGCTCAAAATACCCCAGTCTCAGTTTTCACATCTGTGAAGTGGGGAAATAATAGTTTCTATCACAGAGGATTTTTGTAGTAAGTAAATATAAATATATACATACATACTTGCATATATATGTATAGGAATTAAATATACATATACATGCAGACACATATGTATAGAAATTAAATATCTGCATGTCTATACATATAGGAATTAAATAAATACGCATACACGTATACTTATAGGTACATATTTAATTGCTACAAAAACCCTATGTGATAGAAACTATTATTCCTACTTTACAGAGAAAACTGAGACTTGGGGCATTTTGAGTGATAGAACTGAGGTCTGAAATTGAGAAATGTATAGAAATATTTAGGAACGGTTTCGAACAGTGCTGGGTACAAAGTACTCACCCAAGGAACACTATTGTTATTGTGATTATCACGACATTTCAAGTATTAATGCAAAAGCTGCTTCCTTTTGGAGCTGTCCCAGCAGGGCAGTATTTTCAAAGCTGTTTGTTGTTTGCCACCAGCTTGTTTCCATATATGTTTCCCCAAAGACCATCCACCCCCTTGACCTAACGACCAGAGGATTGGGGTATTCTTAATAGAAGCTCAGTGCCTACCATTAGTTAGGCACCCAGTGTTTACAGATAAATGAAGGATAAGTTCCCTGTTGTCTCCGAAGGCCCATTTTTTCCCTTATTCATTAGTACTCCAAAGTTTAGAAGTGCCTATGACTGTGTGACTGATGATTGCGCCTTCTAGTCTCCTTTTGAGCCAAGTGTGTCTGTGTGATGAGGCTACGGACACATGGAAGGGCGTACTGGTGCACTTTTGGGCTCTGCCCTATTGGAAGGAGGCATAGTCTCCATTTCTCATTTTTTCTGCAAGGTGGGATGAGATCTGGAGCAGCCATGGCAGATCATGTGTTGGATGGCACTGGTTAGGGATGGCCCTTGTGGAGGAAGGCAGAACAATGAGGTGGAACGATCCCGGGTTGCTCACCCCGTGGACCTGCTGTCCAGACCTGGACTGCTCGGCATCAGGTTTCCTGTGCGTGCTCCTGTTTGGAACCCTGTTTGGCTGTTGTTTGGGTGGTGAAGGAGTTTGTATTTCACTTGCTGAGCCTGTTTTCCAAGACCCTGCCCATGGAGCTATTTGCCCTTGGCTAAGTTTCTAATGGAGATACTACCAATAGAAACAGATAGGAATTAGATTATCATAGCTGCTTAGAATTGAGCAAGTGTGGGAATTAAATATAACAGCAAAGGCTTCACATTAGCTATTTTAAAAAATTAATTTAAACCTTATTAACATCTTATTCCCAGTTGCCTGATGGTTGCTCCAACTGGTGATGGGGAAAGAAGGATAAAAGGTCACACAAAAACCTGGACTTCAGCACCGATGGCAGAGAGCAGTGCTTATCCTGGAAAGTGTTTCTCTTCACAATGGCAAGACAGTGTGCCCCTTCCTCCCTGCCCGGGGTGCCCAGTGGGCTAGCATGGTCAGCAAAGGAGAATGGCTTCTTTCGACTTTCTTTCTATTTGTAATGAATTCCCTTTTGAATTTCTAAGCAACAGCTACTAAGGAGAGTTTTTAAGTCTCTGGGTCAGGAATTCCACGTGATGTGTGGGGTTGTAAGTGAATCAGGTTTCTAGTGGCAACCGAAGTTTCCAAGAGATTGACCCAGAGGCCAGGAACTCCACCTGGGTCTTCCCAAGCCTTTGGGCCATCCTTGCTGCTTTCCCAGGCACATTGGCAGGGAGCTGGCTCAGAAGTGGAGCAGCCTGGTTCAAACCAGCCCTCCTATGGGATGCTGGTATTGTAGGCAGTGGCATAAACCACCGTGCCACAGCACTGATCCCTGTGTAATATCTTTTTTTTTTTTTTTTCAGGAGGACAGACTAGGCCTGAAATGAGATGGCCCCATGTGTGACTTTACACATGAAATGTGGTTCCTTGGGTAAGAAGCTATTGACAGGAGAGCTGATGGTGATGACTATTTTTACCCAATGAGTTGCCATGCAGGAACCGGTACATCTCCGAAAAGAATATTTCCAAATGGCCGTAAAGGAACATCACGCAGCATTTACTAGAGTCAGTGCAGCAGGCTCGCCGCCCACTTGTCTGGATTTAGTGACATCACTTCCGGGTAAGAGCCTTAGGTAGGGCCACACGTGGTGGCTGGTGATTCGGATAATTAGAAGGAATGGCGGAGGCCTATCTCTTTATAAGGGAGTAGCGGTGACATGTAATTGAAACAGCCCACGGTGGGAAGCTGGGTGGCGCTAAGATTCCAGTAGATTGGGCCCAATCAAGCAGTATTTAGAGGAGTCCCTTCTTCCAAAGGCTTTCTTCTTTTTATTAAATTATTGCAGAAATGAGTAAGTTCTTTTACAGAAGGAAAAGAAGAACATTTCAACGCCCTTGTCATTTCCCCCATGCTTTTTTGCACTGTGCAGTCCAGTTGCTACAGTGAAGCACTTGAACCCGGCATTGTGTATTTATTGGTGTGCTGTGTTCTGCTTTAAAAGGCGCTTTTGTGTCCATTACCCATAGTGACCCCAGCAACTGCAAGAGGCGAGCAAACTAGTCTTTCCAATGCTTTCTTAGAAGACAGAAATGAAGGCTGAGCTCTGATGAGGCATTTGTCACGTGCCTCACGGTGCTGTGCCCTTCCCCTCACGTGGAGCTGTCTTCTCAAGCATCAGTGGTGCTTTTGCTGTCTGAGCTTTCCAAGAGGCCAGTTTTTGCCTCTTTCTGAGATGTTCTCCAGTGCCTTGGAGAATAAGTGAAAAACTCCAGATCTTCTCTTGAGAGAAATGAACACACACCCACACACTAAAACCATATTCACCTCCAGGCTTCTCCTAACATCTGAATGGGGAATAGGATACGGAGGAGGGCACGTGGCCAAATTCAAACCTGCACTTGACTCCAGCTGGGTGGGGGCCCCTGGCATGCTCAGAGCGGGAGAGGGACACAGAAAGCCAGGACCCCACCAGTGGTTCCTTAGCCCGACCTCAGCCCTGGGTGCCGCGCTGTTGCTTCCTAACCCACACCAGCCCTCCCTCACAGCTCGGTCTTGCGGCTGGGCCGTTGTGTTGATGGGGCTGCTAAGAACACCTGAACAGACCTCAAAGGCAGATGGCCACTTTTCCCAAGGATGCTGCCCAGCCTCCCCAGGCGGTCACTGTTGCTGTGGCGCTGCCTTCCCCGTGGTCGGCCGTGCCTGTGTGTGGTGGTGTGGCTGAGAGGTGGAAAGGGGTTTGTAGACGCCTTGCGGCAGCAGGAGTTCCTGGGGGAAATCGCTTTCTTGGGGGTGACGGGTTGGAACTGTTAACGACAGTAGAAATGTGAAGTGTGAGAAAGGGCTCAGCTAAGGGCTACAGCCGAGCGGGGCAGCGGCCTCGGGTGGTCCGTTCCCCTCGGGACCAGGGTGGGCTGCTCAGCTGTTGCATTAATTTCTCTGCATCCCACTGGGTGTTTCCTTGCTGACTTGGCAAATGATTTGCAAGGTTACTGACATGAGTTGAGTAAACTCCTAGTCTGGGTGGAACCGGGGCTGTGGGGAAAGGAAAGGGAAGCCCTACATTTGGGGTTTCCTGAACCATAAATAACAGCCGCTTTGCCATTCCCAGCAATCTGCTGCTGTCGTTAATTAACTTTTATGGAAAGCGATGGTGTTCATGACTTTGGCCTCTCCCCACTCTTGATCTATGTGGTGTTATGTGGTGTAGACAGCAGTGCTCCCAGGTGGGATTTGTCTGCCGGGGGTCTGGATTGGTCTGATGTGAAATGCCTGCTAACATATGGCGTGCCCTGCATGGGGCGAGCGGGAAGGGAGGAAGCAACCAGGACACTGCCCTGCCTCTGCTGATGGCTTTCCCGGCATCCAGTGGGGGATCAGAACATCCATTCTCTGTTAGGCTAAATCTTAAGTGTCAGGTGTCTCAGGGACTGCTGAGACGGCTGGGCAGTGACTGTAGGTTTTGGAGGTGTGGTGCTCTGGACTTAAAGCAGGGTGTCATAAGGTGGGAAAGACCTAGGGACATGGGGCCCTATCTGCATCCATCAGGGCCAAGCACACTCAAGACTCCAGCAAAAGAAACCTACCTCCAGCTCTTTGAGGAGGCCAAGGCTAGTGTTAACAATCCTGCCTGAAGCTTAACCCTCCCCTCTGACCTAAAACCTTCCTGTTGGGGTTGCAGTGTAGCGACTCTGAGATAGTAGCATGCAACAGACTCACCTGGAGGCCTGCTCTCCTGCTTCTTCTCTGCTGGGCCCAGAGTTTCTGAAGGGGGGACCTGAGAATTTGCAGGTGTGCCACGACTGCAGGTGGTGTCCTGCTGCTCTCGCAGGGAGCACACTTGGAAACCACTGCTTCAGCTTGTGCTTGTACAGACAATAGTTCACAACGTGGGGTCTGCAGCCAGGCAGCCCTGCGTTTGAGTCCTTGCAGCCACTGGGAACTTTGGGAAAGTTTGCCAAGCCTAGTCTCCCTCACCTGAAGATGGGGGACTGCAAACACTTTGTTCAGTTTTGATCTGGTTTGGGTGGGTGACGATTAAATGTGATAATTTCTGTATTGTACTCGGCATGGTGTTGGGCACGTGCAGATGACTTTCCAGAGGCAAACTCGTGCTACTGATACATTCTGGTGCTTGGAACGAGGACACTAGAAGTGCCAGCCTGCCTGTAGGGGCAGACACTGAGGAGGGTCCCTATGAAAGTAAAGAAGGTTAGAGAAAACATCGCAGCATCCATCAAACAGAGACCACGGCACCATCTTCTGCAAGATGTTCTGATGCATTAGGAAGAAGGAAAAGCAAGAAAATGCATCTGTTTCAGATTAAGCAGTTAAGAGAGTCACTCCCAAGAGGTACACTGAGCAGAGAAGGTAGAACGGGAAATCCCAAAAATGCCATTGGACCCACATGTGCATGCCAATTCCGAGTTACACATGCAGAGGTGAGTGGATTTCTTTTCTAAGTGGGCGTTAGAGGGAGGTTGAAGAATACATAAGGCAGGGTACAAGGCATACCATGGAGGGGTTAGGATTTTGTCTATGTGTGTCAAACAGGGCTCTCCAGAAACACAGAACCCAAGGAGATGAAAATGTACTTCTTTGTGATGAGGTTTTGGAATGTGCTTCCTGAGTTATGGAGGCTAAGGAGTCTCGCAGTCTGTAAGCTAGAGCCCCGGGAAAGCCGGAGGGGGAAGCGGAAGGCCTTCGAGCCAGAGAGCTGTCATGCCAGGAGCATGGATTCTGGCACAGGTTGAAGGTGTGTAAGGTCCAGGAGCACCCAGGGCTGGAGGGTGATGTTCAGCTCAGGCAGAGAGGCAGAGACAAATATTTTTTTAAAGATTTATTTGTGTATTTATTTGAGAGGTAGAGTTACAGACAATGAGAAGGAGAGACAAAGAGAAAGGTTTTCCGTCCACTGGTTCACTCCCCAAATGGCTGCAATGGCTGGAGCTGTGCTGATCCGAAGCCAAGAGCCAGGAGCTTCTTCCAGGTCTCCCATGCGGGTGCAGGGGCCCAAGGACTTGGGCCATCTTCTACTGCTTTCCCAGGCCACAGCAGAGAGCTAGGTCAGGATTAGAACCGGCGCCCACATGGGATGCTGGCGCTGCAGGTGGAGGATTAACCTACTGTGCCACAGCGCTGGACCCAGAGGCAGAGACAAATTTAACTTCGGTGGCCAGCTAGGGAACAGGCTCTCCCCAAGGAACGTGACACTCTCCCAAGACTGAGTTCAGTACAAACTAAGGACATAGGAATATAACCTTGTGTCCTTTGGAAATCTGAAGTTCATTCACAAAGCAGTACAGACATTCAGGACATCGTGTGTTCTGTAGGCCCCCTCTTCTTGAAGAGGGAGCTTTAGGTGTCTCTGATGTTTTGAGAATAAACCAGGGCCCAGCTGTCAGGGAAAGTCTTTGGAAAGGAGCTAAGCTCTGTTAAAAGTAGATTAGAGAGCTAGCATTGTGGTGCAGCCGGGTAAGCAGCTGACTGTGACTCCAGCATCCCACATGAGGGCCGTTCAAGTCCTGGCTGCTCCACTTCTGATCCAGCCCACTGCACCTGGGACAGCAGCAGAAGCTAGCCAAGTGCTGGGCCCTCCAGCCACAGGGGAGACCCAGTTGGAGTTCCAGGCTCCTGGCTTCAGCTTGGCCCAGCCCGGGCCATTGTAGCCTTTTGGGGGAATGAGTCAGCAGATGCAAAATCTCTTATGGCTCTCCCCCTCCCTCCCTCTAAGTCTGCGTTTTGAATAAATGCATCTTTTAAACATTACATTAGAAAGCAGCATGTGTTTGATGCTCTAGAAAGTAACCTGGGATGATTTTTCCAATTGGCAGTGACAAGGCCCAACAATGCCTGCCTCTCTTGGTGGAGGTGAAATAGAATACTCACTGGAAGTGAAATAGAATATAAGAAAGGCCAACAGAGCTTCCATCCCAAGTGACCTTGAGGTCATGTTCACACTTTTAGCTTCTGGATGGCTGCAGCCTGCAGGCAACAGCAGGTCATTTAGTCTTTTCTGAGTAGGGCTTTTTGGGCAAAAGAAGTTCAAACTGAAGGAAACTGGGTACAAGAGATACTGTTCTGACCTGTCTAGAACATTGATAAATTAAGGAAAAGAATTGTTAAGTGTGATTTTGATAAAATGAAGTTTCTTATTGGAAAAAATATTTTTTTCTTGAGCAATTTAAGAACTGTATTAAAATTCAATATTCTTGATTTTGAGTGATCAGCACTGTAATATAAACTACCAAGTATATTCCACAAACAGTAGCATAGCCAGATGAACAGAAGGTGAGAGCTGGACAAAGGAACACACTGCTGTAACTGCATGTGTAAAAGGAAATCCTGGCAGCATGGCAGCTTCCAGCCCATGCGCCTGGCCAGCAGCACGAATGGAACTGGAAACCTGGTGCAGTGCACGCTAGCCTCTCTGCACTGTGGCACCTGAAGTAAGTCTCGGTGAGGCATGCTTCCTCTCATCCCTCAAAGCAAATTGTCTTGGTGAGAAAAATACCCAGTACTCGTGCACAAGACATTTCATGATGGTGATAACACTTAGATTTGCATTTCTATGTCTGGTCTTTTCTCAATCCATTTCTCAGAGAGACAACTCAAATACCAAGCTGTCTGGTTCAAAAGCAGACACGTGAACAACTCTATTTCTAAAACGTTACCTCTGCCAGTCACCATGCCCTCTGCTTTCACAAATACTGTATCTTATTCAGTTCGTTTAATGGCAGTGTGAATAGAGTGTCATTCCTATTGACTGATGAGGAAGCTAAACCTCGAATAATTTAAATAACTTACCTGCAGTTACCCACTCAGTAATAGAATGAGGTAGTGTGACCCTGGACTATCACATCTCAGACCCTTTTTTCTTTCATATTTTGGTGCATGGAAATGATTCCAGATTCCTTTGAAATCTGTCATCAAGCTTTTCCTTGGATTATCACTGGAGATGGAACACTTCCAAATGTAATAGTACCCTTGGGATTTCAGAAAGCACAATGTCTATGAGGTATTGGGGACAGAGATCTGAAGGGTATCACCAGTAGTCAGCCACTGGGGCAAGCCTGTGGCTGGAGGTTAGATACTCACGTCCCACGTCAGAGTCCCTGGGTTCAAAACCTGGCTCTGGCTCCTGGATTCAACCTGCTCCTAATGCAGACCCTGGGGGCAGCAGTGATGCCCACGTGATTGTGTTACAGCCGCCCATGTGGGAGACCTGGATTGAGTTACTGGCCCTTGCTTTGGCCCTGTCCAGCCCGAGCCTTTACAAGCACCTGGAGAGTGAATCGGTAGATGAGAGCTCTGTCTCTCTCTATTGCTCTGTCTCTGCTTGTCAAATAAATCAATGAATAATTTTAAAAAAATCAACTGCTGATAAAACTTGAATAGGACCAAATTTTGCCCAAATTCTTCCAACAAGACCGTGAAAGACAAGAAGAATTATAGGCTTTGGTGATGAATGGTGTCCTTGCAGCTTGGTCAGGTACCGTCCTAGTGTCTCATCTTAACAAATTTCAGAAGCTGTCCAGCTGGGGTTGCCTACTGTCTACTGGATGCTTAGTTTAATTAAATTTTCAGTGTCTTTTCTATTTTCCCTTGGTTCTCAAATTTTGTGCTATGGATGGAACTGGAAGGAAAGACCCTGATGAGTCTTTTACCTTTCCTGTCATATGGCAGTTCCCAGACCAGAGGATGTGTTCATAGTGTGCAGGCCCTGGGCTGTAGGCAAAGCCTGTGAATCCTAGAGGGTGAACCACTGTCTTCCCCAGACACTGGGCCACCCCTTCCACTGACGGCAGCACTTCACAACAGAACTTCAAGCACTGGCAGCTATAAGGGACTTCAAAGAGTTTGTGGAAAATGGAACTAAAACAGAGTTTATTTTGGTTCAAAACCTGTTGCAATCTAGGCAGTTTTTTTCATAATGCACATTTTCCATAAACCTTTCAAAGATGGATTTCAAAACTTTTTGCATCTGAATAAACTCATGTTTTAAATTCCATTTTCCATGAAATTTCTGAAGTGCCTACATACCTAACAGATCCAGACTTGACTATATTGTGATTTCAGCCCTAGGCAACAGAAAGGACTTCTGAAATAATATTGTTTTAAAAAATATAATTTTCCATTTTAGAGTCGACTTATAGTTGCACACATGCACGTATTTCTGTTTTCAAATTAGCGAGAGGAATTTTTCCTTGGCCTCTTGGAAATGCTACAGCTCCTGAATTTTACTATATGGTCCCAGGCAGTGGAAACTCTTATTTGACTTCACTTTAATAGGCATGAAGAGTGCACGACCTGTCCCCCTTTAGAACACGCACGCAGGGCTGTTGCATTTGCAAGCCGAGCACCAGTGAAATCCTCGGCAGCATGAACAGATGCTAGTCTATCTGTGATGCTGTGTGGGCTTCCTGGGGTTGAGTGGTCCCTTCTAGTGAGGCAGACAGTCTATCAATCATTAGAAACAGCCTCCCAGTTTCTGAAGCTAATGGAGCTGGACAGGATTGGGACAATAGAAATGTGACATTTGGGTGAGTCAGCATCTTCAGAAATCCCCCCAAATGGTTGGACTGAGAAAGGGCGTGGTCTAGGTAGTGTTATACCCTCATCAGACTGTATGTTCTTTTCATAAAATTCATGTTCCTTAACAATTATTGAC
Organism: Oryctolagus cuniculus; assembly: GCF_051225735.1. Taxonomy (NCBI): domain Eukaryota; kingdom Metazoa; phylum Chordata; class Mammalia; order Lagomorpha; family Leporidae; genus Oryctolagus; species Oryctolagus cuniculus. The sequence continues at coordinate 65,523,420 of NC_142869.1, forward strand.
AGGATAAACAGTAAGTACTTTTGTAAGCAGTCTGGTATGTTCTCAAACCATCCTCATCTTAAAAGAAGCAAGAAAAGCGAGAGGTTTGGGAAGAGCACGTGTTGAGTCTCACAGAAGTTCAAGGACATGACTGGGATGTGCTTAGGTAATGTTGTCTGATACATGCTTCAGAAAACTAGAAGCTTCTTACCCTATGTAAATAGTGAAAACTCTTATTCACAAGAGTGAAAACTCAGCTCAAGCAAGCAAGAGCATGGGGACACTTGCTGGACACTGACCCGAGACTCTGTAGACTTCAGTAACCCACATGGTGCTGCTTGCTTGTCTACTCTTCCTTCCTTGCTCATTCCGTCAGAGCATTAGCCTTGCTGCCTTTCTCCATCACCCCCAGGGCTTCTTTCCCTTCATGTACATACGCTTCAGGATATACCATGCCATCTGATGATTCTACCAAGGATGAAAAAGAGCTAATTTCTCTCAGCGTTTTATATAAAATAAAAAAAAAAATAGAAGAAGAAGAAGGAAAAGGACTCTAATTGGCCCAGGATTGAGCCATGTCCTCATCACAAGCCCACTGTTTCAACAAATGTTTAAGGAAATCAAAACCGGACCCTTAAGGATCACTGATCTCTTAGACAATTGTGAAGGTGCTGACATTAACTAATGTTACGTAACGTGAGGCAGCATGCAACGTTGAGCCGCCAGACATCTGAAACGGTGGTAGGAATTGGACAGGCCAGCTGGATGTGACCCTGGACCTTTCAGGAAAAGAAGTGCTTCATCTTTTTTTGAAGAACGAATCTGATTTCAGTGACATAGAGTCTGGGGAAGGGCCAGAGTCAGTCCTGGAAGAAGGTATGCTATAATGCTAGTGGAGGGAGGGGGAGGCAAGCATCAGGAGTTTGAATTGAATAAAATATAAGTTTTTGTAAAGGAAGAATTCTGAGCTGAAGTTAGCAAGAAATGTTGGGATCAGGTCATATGGAGAGCTTTGAAATTCTCAATTTCAAGCTAAATTGTTTCTACTGTTTTCAGAAGGCCTTGTAGACCTGAAAGGATTTCGGAGCCAGAGAGAAAGGATCAAATAACCCATCAGAGTTTCAAATGGCAGCCTTGGCAAGGAAGGGCTGGATGGGCAATCTACTTAATGCAGTTCCAAGAATTATAACTTAATTATGTATTCAAGGAAGACAGCAGGACCCTCTTGGAAGCCCCCAAGAGGTATCACCTGGGATCAGCATCTTACAGGTCAGCTACAATAATAGAGACCCTAACTTAATAGTAACAGATCAGATAGAGCTGTATTTTCCTCAGGGCATAGCAGGTACATAGAAAGAATGTGATTACTTTTAAAAGTAAACCACTAGCTCTGCCAGCCAAGAGTTGGATCACTGTAAATGGAACTGCCCTGGAGTTGAAGGAATTCAGATCAGAGCCACAGGGCTTGTTGGCTCTAGGCTGAAAAGCCCTTCACTCAGCCCAGCTGCCAAAGTAACCACCGCTGCTGAGGGGATGGCCACGTAGGGTCAGTAACACTGCAGACAGAACTGTAAATTTCCTGTTAGAGATGCCACTTGCCTTTACCTGGCCAGCTCTCCTCCCAGGCCAGCCAGGGATGGAAGTCAACAGGGTGCCTTCCCAAGGAGGTTCACACCTCCCTTAGGATGCACCCCATGTGAAGAGATAGGTCTTGGCCTCATGACTGACAAGGTCTTAAAGCCCACCTGATTATTTTCAAGCCCTTTCTGTCAATTTCTATTTGGCTCTCAATCAGAAAACTTATTTGTGGTTTAGACAGCAGCTATCTTAGTCCTCGAATAATGACTGTCCTTTGTTCTAGACCCTGCCTAGCCCACGTGGGGCCTCATTCCTTTGTAATCATAGCCTCTACTGTAACATCAACAGCTCTACTCCCAACACGTGTGTACTGGTGGTCCTTTCCCCCACTTAACATTGTATAATTGTTCAGAATTTTTCTACAGACAAACCCCTTTACCCATAAGAGACGAGTGGCCTTTCTCCCAGTCTTGGCTGGGATCAGCTTTGAGGCCTCCCTCTCCTCAGTAGTGATTCCAGGAACAGCGTTGGTCCACAATGTTATCTCGACTCCAAAACAACTCCAGCAGTTACAAGAGGAAGTCACTAAGTCCACTGAGACCTCAGCTGATGCTATCTGAGGTCTCCAAAGCCAAATCCCCTCACTAACATGCGTGGTACTATAGAACAGACTGACCTTAACCATGTTGTTATGTTAACCCATCAGGCCAGGTAAAATCACATCCATCTAACAGTCTTCACGAGGGTCCAGAGACACCCCCTCCCCTCATTTCCTCTCCTCTATGAAGTCCTCTCCTAGGACCATTGGCTGCTATTCTCACCCTGGCCTTTATACTATCTTGTCCATTTAAATGTTTACAGGAGGTGATAACAGAATGAACCAAAGCCTTCACCAACCAGGCAGTCAACCAAATGCTGCTACAGGGATATACTCGGCTCCTCTCCCAGGAGATTGCAGCTTGAGACATCGCCCCATGTCAGCGCAGAGTAACTCATGGCCCCATGTCAGCAGGAAGTAGCTCTAAAGACAGATAATCATCTCTCCATCCCTCCTGGACTTTGGGGGCTGATGTAATCCCATACAACAGTTGCTTTAAAAAATACAAAAGAGGGAAAAGTTAGTAAAATTGTGCCATCTCTGGCATGATCTACATCCTGGACACCATCCTAGGCTCTGTCCCCTGCTGCCATTGCTGGTAGCCAGGTGACCAGATGGCCCAACCACAGTGTCAGCTCCACCCCTATCCTAATGGGATTCACTGCTCCTACTTCCTTGAACCCCGGCAAAGGTATAACAGGACCTGTTTCCAGCACACATGCTCTCTCTCTCTCTCTCTCTCTCCATTTCTCTCTCACTCTCTCACCCTCTCTCCCTGGCCCATCAGGCTTCCCCCATCCAACAATAAATCTTTCTTCTAAAAAAAAATAATAAAATAAAGCACTAAGATTCGTACACAGGTTTTCAAGTACTGGCTCGTCAAGATCAAACTTTTGTGTCACATGGTCCAGTCTTCTCTCCTAAATTCGGATCCACACATTTAACCAAAGGCTGGATCTTTCTTTGCACATCCCACCACCACCTCCCACTCAACACCTTCTCTTCCCTCTTCTTTTGTGAAAGCATCATTGTCTTAGCAATTCGTGCACGGCCATTCCTAGAAATATGCAACAACTTGGGCAAATCATAACGATGTCCTGAGCTCCAACAGGTTTGTGTGGATAACAATGGAACTAACATGAGCCTCAAAGACAACAGAGAGTGGCGGGGAAGCACACAAAATCAGTCAGCTGCTTTAGGGCCCAGGTGCCAAGGCGCAGGAGCAACCTGCCTTCTGTGTAGGCCATGAACAGGATGAAAGGAGCTAAGAGTCTGGTTGCAGACAGTCAGACCTCCAGGAGCCCCAGACCTCTGAGCAGCAGGTGGGTGGGTGGGGGCTCTTCCTTTTTTTTCCAGTAGCTGAGAATGATGGAGATATGTTCCAATAGAAGACGCTCTGTAGTAACTCAGAAACCTCCAAGAAGTGTCCCCTGGGTTCATGGGTGCTAATTTGAATACAGGTCAGCTGCTATAACCAAGACCCTGAAATAATGGTGACTCAAGTCAGATAGAGCTTTATCTTTCTCAGGTCATGACAGGAACATAAGCATCCCAGGACTGATGTGGCACTCACAGAATCAACCATGTGAGCTTCTTAACACACAGGAGACTACATCTCATGATATTGAGTTTCACCAGCAGGACAAAGAGGGGCACTCTAAGAGCATAATATGAAAGCTGTACCCATGACTTCCACTCCTGTACCCATTGATACAATTTCTCCAAATGCTGAACATCGCTAAAAATGTTAGAGCCTTGTGCTCAGCTAACAATACCTGGTGGTTACATTTGCCTCTTGGAAAGCAAGCGCTCTGCTGACACCTTATACACATTGACTTACAACAGCCCCGTGAAGTAAGGACTGTTGCCATTCCTATTTTTCAGGTAAGGTAGCTGACACACAGGAGTTGAGTGATTCACACAAGCACATCGGATCGTAATTGAAGGGTGTGAAATTCTAACCCTCATAGTCTGATTCCAGATTTGTGATCTTAAGCATTCCACAAGGCTGCCACTAAAATGCAGGGTTCTATGACTAAAGGAAGAAAGCAGGAGTGAAAATTGGAGGACAATCAAATACCACTACCGTAGCATCCAGCTGCTGCATCAGTCACACACAGCAATAGCTCCAAGCCTGGCGTCCCTCTCCCTCATTGCTCCGTTCTTCCGAACTTTCCAGAAGCCTGCCTTTCACAGCAGCCTCTCACACCCACCCCACATCTCTGCAGACATGGCTGACACCAGAACTTCTGGTCTATACTGCTATACTATATAACCTCTCCTATACCTTCCAGCCAAAGGAATCTTCCCTAAACACCACTTCATCGTGCCATGCCCCTCTTTAGAAAGTAACAGAAGGCAAGCACTAATTAACTGGATCGACTTCCTTCTTCTAAGCCTGGCCTTGAAGGTCTTTCACAATTTGGTTCCAAACATACATTCCAAACGTACAAATCCCTGCTCAGAGCCCACACAAATCCCCCCAGCACCTGTTGGCTTGGTCTAATTGCACCATATGTGTTCCTGTTACTCAGCTGTCTGGAGAGAAGAGAAAGGGTCATGTATAAATAGACACAGGAATTTTGTTCAAGTCTGTTGACTACAAAGAGTGGCCATGTCTTGCCCCAATTTGCTTGAGGGAAGTCTCCCATCCCATCTGCCCAGTGGCTGACTCCAAGTTCTGCATGTATATACTGGATGGATAAAAGCCCAGTGGTCACCCCTCACTCCTCCCTCTGTCCTCACCACTCTCCACTCTGCCTGGCCAGTGCTGCTAGCCTCCTTTCTAGGTAGGTGGCCTTGCATCTTGTGAGACCATTGTGACCCCCCCCAAACACTGTGAGTCCCCCACTGCCTTGAGGTGCTCAATATGCATTGTGGGTTGGCTGATGCTTGGTCCAAAGTGGCTGTTTAATCACCCTTAGGAATCCCTACAAGAAACACAATTTGAGAAACAACTTTCCGGATAGTGTTCTACTGCAAGCAAAAATGCCACATGAGCTTGCAGGAGTGCCTAATATTAAATGCAAAAAAAAAAAAAAATGAGAATACTGCATCTTTACATTGCCATGGATGTGTATTATCCACCTTGGATGGAAATTTGTAAGGCTATCTGATGCTCAGATAGGCACTTTCTGTATTGTGTGTAACCAGAAGGATGAACGAGCTCCCCACCTACCTTGAACACTAGCCATCTCTTGCCTATCAGCTTTAGCATACGAGGAAGAAAGCCAATGGGCATTAGTGGAAGCGTTTTATCTCAGCAAAATGGGGCCGTGCGCTTTGTGGAATGAAGGCGGAAGAACATGCTTTTCAAAGAGGTGCTTTTTAGAATCCTTGTTTGCGCTCTGGGCTCCAGAGTAAGAGGGAAGAGGTGGTGACAAGAATATATTTTAAAGCTGGGGCGTTGTAAGCTTGTCTTAGACTTCTGAGCTTTCAGAGTGTTTGTTCAGGAGGTGGTTTCCAAGGTTTTACAACTTTGCTAAAAACATTTGGTCTCCTCTTTAGATCTATTCAGCTGATATCATTTTTAGTGACTTCCGAGGCAGCATTGTTGCTGAGAATTGATACAGCAATGAATCTTTACTAGCACCCATGAAGGCTGGACTTTTGGATCTCATGTTTTACTTTGATTATTTTTTGTCTCTCTTTGAAATTCCCTGCACACCAGCTTTGTCTTGTCAATAGAGTAACGAACTTGGGATTTCTGTAATCACTGTCTTCTCGCACTGCCACTGATTTGCATCTTCTGGGTAAATGCAAATTGTCCCCCCTCACTTCAATGGCATTTGCCCCTCTTTAAACGAAGAGCACTAAAGTGACTTGTAGACACGACTGTTTGTTTAGCTTGGCTTCTCTCTTTGATCTCCTGTTAACATACCTTAATGGCAGGTAATGATTGATAATAGAGTATTGTAAAGTTCAGGTAATAAATACTGCTTAACTCATAATAATGCTGAATAATGTACTTTTTATGACTTGGTTTGATGGAAAATTTCCTTGTCAGCTTGGTCTAATTGTCCAAACAAAACCACCCATTACTTGAAGAAATACATGTCCACCCCAGACACATTAATTAGGGTCATGGCTGGGCTGCACAAAGGAATATAGTAACACTTCAGTTATCTTTAAATGTAATCTTTGGACATTCTTACTAATGCTAAACTCGGGTTTAATGAGAAACTTTTGTTTACACTCACCCTCCGAGGCTCACAGGCCTGCGTTGAAATCTATGGTGATGGCTGTGGCCCCAACTACAGATGGCAGGGTCTTTACTTCGAGGTCATCTGCCCTAGAGGTTTGACCATCGAAAGTCACAACAGGAAGTCCTCTTTGTCTTGGCACAGGAGATGGTGGGTCAGAGGGAGGGGCTTGTGTGAAGAGAAAAGGAGCACATACTTTTAATTTTTGGTTATGGGATATCTGAAGACACCATATACATAGCCAAGCAGTGAGATCAAGTGAAAAGGGGATTTGATGTCTTTGGTTGACAGACTCTGGCGCTGCATATCAAGGTATTGAATGAAGTTCTACCAGCCTACATGTGGCTTTTCCATTCTGCTTAACTGTCCCTGAAGGCCTTGGAATATGCCAGAGAACATTTTACAATAGCTACAATTTACGATAGCATAAAAATACCCAGAAATAAATTTAGTCCACAAGATGAAAGATTTATATAATGAAAACATAAAACATTTATCAAAGAAATTGAAGACACAGATAAATGAAAGACATCTAGTGTTCATTGATTAGAATAATTAATGTTGTTAAAATGGTGATTCTACCTAAAGTGATCTACAAATGTAATATCTTCCAAGTGAAAATTCCAATGACTTTTTTAAAGATTTATTTATTTATTTGAAAGGCAGAGTTACAGAGAGACAGAGGCATATATATACACCTATATATATATATGTATATATATATGTAGAGAGAGAGAGAGAGAGAGAGAGAGAGAGGTTTTCCATCCACTGGTTCACTCCCCAAATGGCCATAATGGCTGGAACTGGGCCAATCCAAAGCCAGGAGCCAGGAGCTTCCTCCAAGTATCCCACATGGGTACAGGGGTCCAAGGACTTGGGCCATCTTCTACTGCTTTCCCAGGCCATGGCAGAGAGCTGGATCGGAAGTGGAGCAGCCAGGACTGGAATCGGCGCCTATATGGGATGCTGCACTGCAGGTAGCAGCCTTACCTGCTATGTCACAGCACAAGCCCCTCAGTGATATTGATAGATTAAGAAAAAGTTTCAAAATTCATATGGAGGCACAAAAAATTACAGATAGCCAATGAAATCTTGAGCAAAAAGAACAAAGCTAAAGGTATCACACTATCTGATCTCAAAATCTAAAGCAAGGCCATAATAAAAAAAGAAAGCAGATTAATACTGGCACAAAATAACAGACATACAGACCAATGGAACAGAATACAGATTCCAGAAATAAATCTACACATGTTTGGTAAACTGATGATGGGGAGCTTACAGTTTTTTCAATAAATGGATATCCACATACAAATTAGGGAAGTTGGATCCTTTTCTGTATTTATAAAAATCAATTCAAACTGGATACAAGACTTACACAAGAGACTTGAAACTGTAAAATTATTAGAAGAGAACATAGGGAAAGGCCATGACATTGGTTTGGGCAATGATTTTTTTGGATATAATCCCCAACGCACAAGCAACAAAAGCAAAGATAAACAAATTGGATTGAACTAAGCTAAAAACCTTCTGGGCAGCAGAAGAAACAGTCAACAGAGTGGAGAGACAGACTAAAGAATGGACAAAAATATTTGTAAAGCAAATATCTGATAAGGTGTCAATATCTAAATTATATGGAACTCAAGCAACTCAATAGCAAGAAAACAAAGAAGCCAATTTAAAATGAACAAAGGATTAGAGTAGACATCTCTTCAAAGAAAACACACAAATGGAGAACAGGTTTTTGAAAAAATGCTCAATATCACCAATTATTATGAAAATGCAAATTAAAACCACTAGATATCACCTCACACCTGTTAGAACAGCTTCTATCCAAAAGATGACAGATAAATGTCATCAAGGATGGGAAGAGAAGAGAATCCTTGTGCACTCTCATTGGGGGTGTAAAACAGTACAGCCATTATGGAAAACAGTATGGAAGTTTCCCAAAAAATTAAAAATAGAACTACTGTATTATCAGTAATTTCACTTCTGGTTATATCTGCAAAGGAAATAAAGTCAGTTTGTCAAAGAAAGTTCTGTATTCCCATAATAATGTGCAACATTATTCACAACAGGCAAGATATGGAAGCAACCAAATGTCCGTGGATAGATGGCGGAGGGCAGGAGTTCCACACAGCAGGTAAAGTCATTCACTGCTCGGGACACTTGCATTCATATCAGAGGGCCTGGGATTGAGTTCCATCTTTGCCTTCAGATCCAGCTTCCTGTTAATGTGCCTGGGAGACAGCAGATGGTGACTCAAGTACCAGAGTCCCTGCCACCGCCATGAGAGACCCAGATTGAGTTGTGGCCTTCTTTGCTTTGGCTGGGTCTAGTCCTGGGTGCCGCAGGCATTTGGGGAGTGAACCAGTGGGTTGAAGCTCTCTGTCTGCCTTTCTAATGAAATGAAAATAATTTTGAAAAAAAGAAAATGTGGTGTGTGTATATATATACAACGAAATAACAGTCTTAAAAAAGAAGGAAATTCTGTCATTTGAAACAAATGGATGAATTTGGAGGACATTATTCTAAATGAAATAAACCCAAACACAGGAAAAAAAAGTGGTCACATTTGTATGTGGAATCCAAAACATGTCAAACGCAGAGAAGTAGAGAGTACAATGAAGGTTACCAGAGACTCCACGTATAGCATGGCGACTGCGGTTAGTGATGTCTATGTTCTGGTAAAATTGATAAGAGCATAGATTTTTGAGTGTGCTCATCATACCCTCCCCACAGAAGGTGGGTATGTGTGGTGATGGATCTGTTAATTACATTGATTTAATCATTCTGGGATGAATACAATTTATCAAAAATCGCATTGTACTCTATAAATATACATACGAAAACAAGAAAATAAATAAGAGCTACCTTCTCATCACTTTGCAAGGAAGAAAAAAAGATATCTGAAAGATGACTGTGTGAGGTTTTTTTTTAACAAAATGACCAAGGTACTATCCAGATTTGATCTCAAATCCATAATGAATCCCAAAATATTTTTGAAACAGAATCCTTAATTTAAAAATGTTGAAATGTGTCAATTCATGATTCTAAAGGGTGCCTGTTACTGTATTCAGTTCAGGGACTTAGTTCCCTCCATGGTGAAACTGTGCATTTAATTTTTCAGATTTGAGCCAAATTACCATCTCATTGGAGATAGTTTCATATCTCATTTAATATCCAAAATTGGGGGCTAGCGTTGTGGCATATTGGGGCTGCAATGCCATCTTCCCATATAGGCACCAGTTCATGTCCCAGTTGCTCCACTTCCATTCCAGCTCCCTGCTAACGGCCTGGGAAAAGAAGCAACAGAAGGGCTGGGTGCTTGGGTTCCTAGCACCCATGTGGGAGACCTGGATGAAACACTTGACTCCCAGCTTTGGCCTGGCCCAGTGCTGGCCCTTGCAGCTATCTGGGAAGCAAACTAGTGGATGGAAGATTCTCTCTCTCGCTCTCTCTCTATACATATACACATATATATATATATATGTATATGTATATATCTTTCCCTCTCTATATATAACTCTGACTTTCAAAATAATTTTTTTAAAAAATCAAAAAATTTTATGAAATTTTTCCTACAACAGGAACACACAGTAGAAATAATTTCAGCCGGCGCCGTGGCTCAATAGGCTAATCCTCCACCTTGCGGCGCCGGCACACCGGGTTCTAGTCCCGGTTGGGGCGCCGGATTCTGTCCCGGTTGCCCCTCTTCCAGGCCAGCTCTCTGCTATGGCCAGGGAGTGCAGTGGAGGATGGCCCAGGTGCTTGGGCCCTGCACCCCATGGGAGACCAGGAAAAGCACCTGGCTCCTGGCTCCTGCCAGGATCAGCGCGGTGCGCCGGCTGCAGCGGCGGCCATTGGAGGGTGAACCAACGGCAAAGGAAGACCTTTCTCTCTCTGTCTCTCTCTCTCACTGTCCACTCTGCCTGTCAAAAAAAAAAAAAAAAAAAAAAAAGAAATAATTTCATTTCTAGTTTGTTGCAATCACACTATTTCCTTTGCTGACACAAATCTGTAACCAGCGTAGTCCTTAGCCATTCTATATTCATGGCTTTCATTGCCACTAAGTACCTACAGAGACTCATTTTGATGTGCAATGTTGTCCACTTCATACACATTACTTGCTCCCTACCTTAAGTCTTATTTTTTGAAAGACTGGAATATTTCTTACTGGCTTTAATGCAATACCTGTTTTCCTTAATAATTTTACTCTTTTATCTTGATGATTCATTTCGTGTTCTAGTTCAGTACATTTTGCCTGCAATTCTTGGAATATTTCAAAATCAAAAATGACATTCTCTAAAAATTTGGCTTGCAAATTTATACAAAGATTGGTGTCTTGATGAGATTGAATTGCTTGCTTCTTTACATTAAAAACACAGGCACAGCTTTTTTCATTACTAAAAATGCAGGTACATGCCTAAATGTTCATAGCACTTAACACACCTTGGACTTCAGAACAACATCCAAGCTAAGAGCTGCACGCACCAAATAACAGGCACACTGCAAAGTCACTGCAGTCACTTGCTTCGCTCTCCTGAGGGAAACCTGCCCTTGGGTGAGGCTCACTGACTGACATTTGTCTCATTTTTTCAGTCAGAAATGGCCAATTGGCCCCTGTATACTAGGATTAAATTTATCTCTTCAATATTTTCATTAGAAACCATATCTTTGGAACACTCATTTTCATGTATCTATTCCAGTGGGAATCCATGTACGCTGTATATTGATATCCTTAGGTAAACCTAAACAACCTAGAGACGGTTAGTGAAGGTGTTCTCAACTCTGGCTACATGGTACCATCCCTGGAGGAGGTACTGTAAAAACATTGATATCCCAGGGCCACCCAAAGTCAAATCAGAATCTTGGGTTTCGGGCTCTGGCTCTAGACAGGTATCTTTTAACACCTTCCTAGATGGTTCTAGAAACCTCTGAGAGCATTGTTTCTAAAATCACAGGAGTACTTGTTCCATGTACCTTCCCAAGCCTTACCCAGTTCTACTGAAACAGAACTGCTTAACTGGAGCCTGGAATCTGCATTTCAGCATGAACTCTAAATTGACTATTTGGCTCCATCTGCTTCACTTGCAACTAAACCAATCCTTCCTAAGTCATTGGCTGTTTAAATCCTCACTACAGCCCTTTGCAATGGGTACTAAGATTACCATCATGCAGGTGAGAAAACAGGCACATGGCCAGAGGTCCCAGTGCTCCACTGTGGAAGCAGGGTTTGAATCTTCGCAGCCTTGCACACGGCCACTGTACAGCTGCAGAGCTTCTGGGGGTAACTTTCCTCTGTGGTGAGGAGGGGCCAGCATATTGCAAGTTGGGCGTTCATTAAGCACTGTAGGGAAGGTACAGTGTATGGGGAGGCACAGAAAGTGGGGATGAATTCTAATTGTGGGTCAGGGTTTGGGGAAAGATTTCACCAAAGGACCAGGCATTTGAGTGTGCCCCTTAAGGCTGGGTAGGGCTTGTGCCGGCAGAGAGATGCAGACACCTCGGAGAGTGGGTGAGATACTCAGAGAACAGTTTTCTACGACTTGAGTGCCCAGTGTGCTGGGCAAGATTCGAAGCTGGAAAAGCAGATTCGGGACCTTCTGTGGGGGATTTGGGTTAGGTTTGCCTACTCCAGCAATAAGTGACTCAACCAGTAAATATTTTTATTCCAATAATACATGGTGGTTTGTGAGAAGAGGGGAAATTTTTAAAAGCTAAATCTGTAGTCATTGGCATTCAGAAATTCATCTTCCAGTAGTCACTCCTGGGTGCTTTAAAATATTATTTAACTTTTGGCCGGTGCCGTGGCTCACTTGGTTAATCCTCCGCCTGCAGTGCCAGCACCCCGGGTTCGTCCCGGTTGGGGCACCGGGTACTAGTCCCGGTTGCTCCTCTTCCAGTCCAGCTCTCTGCTTTGGCCCAGGAGTGCAGTGGAGGATGGCCCAAGTGCTTGGGTCCCTGCACCTGCATGGGAGACCGGGAGCAAGTACCCGGCTCCTGGCTTCCAACTGGAATAGCGCCGGCTGTGGCGGCCATTTTGGGGAGTGAACCAAGGGAAGGAAGACCTTTCTCTCTCTCTCACTGTCTATAACTCTGTGTGTGTGTGTGTGTGTGTGTGTGTGTGTCTCTCTCACTGTCTAACTCTGCCTGGCCAAAAAATATATATATATTATTTAACTTTTGCATAGTAAATTCATTAGCATGGGATAAGTTCCAGCTGAACAAAAGGCTATGAATGAAAAAGAAGTCTCCTACCCACCAGCAAAGCAGCTTCCCTTTCCAGAGGCAACCACTGTTGCTCAACTAACAAAAACCCCAACTGTCTTTCCCCTTTACCTCCTGTCACAGCTACATGGTCTCGGGATCTGTGTAACTGTACATCCTCCCCTCCTCCTAACTCACCGAAGTTCAGCACAGGGTATGGTTGTGTGACATGCATCTGGAATTCAAACAGATTCAGCAAACACAGCTGAAAACCCACTCTGTGCCTACCATTGAACACCTGGAGAGGAGATAGTGAGACCAGCACGGCGGAATCTTTTCCCTTGGGGATCTCATGGTATAATAAGGTAAATCATCAAAAAGTAATTACTACAATGCACTGTGGGAAAGGTTGGGGCAGTAATAAGCGCAGGGCTTCACGAGGCTACGTGGGCTCTAAAGTCAAGCTCTTTTCAGTTCCCACTGCCTCTGGGCAGGGAAGGATGTTGAGCTACTGAAGCCCTAGGCTAATCCACACTTCAGGTGAATCACAGCCTTCCAGGCTCACCCAGTTTCTTTTAACTTTTGCATAATTTGATCCAAATCGTTCTTCTTTGTCATAGTCTCTTCCATATGAAGATGTTTTTAGACGAGTATTCTCTTCTGCTTTTATTATTGATCTCTAATCATGGTGACTCTCTACCTGCAGTTAATTCACTTTACAAGGTGCAGTTCTGGGTTTCTGAGAGCTGCTGTAGGCCCCTATTGTGACTTTGGAGCCTCCGGCATGCAATTCTGCAATTTGTTCTGTTTTCATTCTTGTATGGTCACAAGAGCTCAGATTGTGGTAACTTTTCTGACCAAAAAAAAAAAAAAAAAAGTGACAATGCTAAATGAAATGAGCTAAGCACAGGAAGACAAATACTGCATGATTTCACTCACATATGGAATCAAAAAAGCCAGACTCATAGGAACAAAGTAGAACAGTGGTTGCTAGGAGCTAGGGGTGGGGAGAATGAGGAGATGTTGCTCAGAAGGTAGAAACTTCCAGTTCTTCTAAGTTCTAGGGAAAGTGGGCAGCCTAAGTGGTAATGGATATATTAATTAATTTGAGGAGACAGTATTACACAGTGTAAACATAAATCATCAAATTGTACATCTCGAACACACACAATCTTGTCAAATATATTCAGAAATGGTTTAAAGGAAGCAAAGTAGCATGTAGTACACGATAGTTCTTCTTCCAAGTTTCCCAGATTGTGTCCAGAGGACAAGTTTCATAAGATGTTACTAGACATTAGAGTCGAAAAAGGATTCTGTGGTTCAGTGAACTTGGAAATGAAGGAATATTCAGGCTTCTTCACATAATTCTCAGAGGCCTGTTATGCCCACACACACCGTGAACTTCCAGAGCATTGGATGCAACAGGTCTCAAACTTTTTAATGATCATAAAAATTAGGGTGATTTTTCAAAAGAAATATTGCCATTGTCATTTTCAGATGTCTTTTGATATCTAGTGCAATTGATTGTACATATGAAATGCCCAACAAAGGCCTCAAGAAACACTCTAATAAGATAGACAGACAGACAGACATAGATATGTATGTATCATAGTTTACAAGCTGCATTTGTACAACTGACGTGGTAACTTACTCCTGTGCACCCTGAGGTACCCTGCTAAGCCGTGTACTCTGACCTGCTGAAGCCTTGACCATGCTTGGCCGTGCCCACCTAAGGAAGAGCCGCGGCAGCCCTGGAGCTGGGCTTCTCCCACAGGATCCCACCCTTCCGACCTAGCTCTCGTTAACACTCCTCTCCTGTTCTCCGGCTGCCCCCTCTGTCTGCACAGATGTGTGGCCAACAGACATCTGACTGTGAAGAAGACACAACAGCAGCGTGGGAAAAGACAGGCAATGAGATCGGGGAGATGGGCGTGGGGGGTTCAGGTTGAAGACGGGAGAGAAATGCAATGACCTCAGGCCTCGAACACGTTAATGCTAGGGAGTTTGTCCTTGTGGTCGGATGAGGCAACAAATCACTTTAAACCCAAATGTCAGAAATGTTCCTGTAACGCAGGGCAAGGTTTGGCAATAAGCAGGAGCAATGCCAATTTTGTAGCCACGAAATGAAGACCGTTTTTGGAAGCTCCTTTGAGAAGTTCTAATCAGACAAGCTTTTCTTTTTCCTATTCCTCGCCATCAAACTTTACATATCTACATGGGTACTTGAAAAAGTCCCCGGAAAGTGGAAACCAAAGGTAAGTTTATTTTGAGTGCAGAAGTTTTGGAAATGGATAAGTTTTTCATCAGTTTCCATGAACTTTTTAAAGTACCTGTGTATAGTTTTTTAGTCTACGTCCTAGAAAGAACAAAGCCTACGTTTGACCTGCTTCTGTAGACTGTCTCACTGGGGTGTTAGAAATGAGAAAAGGGACCGTGAAGGAAAGAAATTGGCTCTCAAGTTCAGGAAACAGCCCATGGATGTGTGGGACTCAAGAGGCTGTCGACAGAAGTGAGCAGGCTTCGGAACAAACCTCCTGCTGTGCCTTAGTTAGAATTGCGTTCAGATGTGAGGGATAGAAAACCCATGATGACAGTGGTGTAGACAGGCTTGGATTTTGTGGGTAGGCAGCCTGGGGCTGTTCTGGGGTCCCACATGTCTTCTGTGTTTCCCACAAGAGGCGTAGCCCTGACTACCACATGCGTCACCACACCAGTGTCTGTGCTGGAGGTGAGAGGGTGGAGCAGGGCCTTTTAGAAGAAAGACAAGGGGCACACACGTGCTATCCTTTCAGGAAGGTTTCTGGAGCAGCCATTCAATATTTGGCCAGACTTATTCACACAGCCGTCTCTCATTGTAGGAAAGTCGGAGAAATTCAGTCTGTATTCAGGGCAAGAGTTTATTCCTCAAAAGCTGACCCCACTTACCACGGAGGAAGGGGGTACCTGGTATATCGGTTTGGAAAATAACTCACAAAGATGTTCGGCCCCTCATTTTCTGCTAACATCAAACTGGGCCACATGAGTTGCTTTAGTCAATGAAATCTAAGGCAAAGCTTTGAGTGACAGCTTACCATGTCCTGTGTCCCCTCCGCCTTGAGACTGGCACCATTTCAGCCAGCACTGTTCAGTCGCCTTGGGGCCTGGAGGAAGGAAGCCACAGAGCAGAGCTGCAGCTGACCCATTGCAGGCAAGACTGACAGCCCCTGGGATTTGGGCTCCTGCATTCCTGCAGCACAACCTACCTCGGTGGGCCTCAGCTCGCAGTCCCTGAACCACAAGGGAGGATGTTCCAATGCAAATTCTCAGCCCAGCACAGAGCTTCAGATTTGGAAGCTCAAGCATGGCCCAGCAGTGTGTGGCTTAGCAAGGCCCCCAGGGGAGCCCAGTATAAGAGCCCCTGTGCTGGCTGGTTGTCACTGAGGCTGAGGAGGACGAACTCTCTCTGTCACACCTGGGCTCCACCATCCGCCCTGTGTAGGGGGAAAGGGGAAGCAGGCAGTGCACTCTGTTTCTTGAGAAGATATCCTGTGGTGTGATTTTGGCCCTAAGTGAAGAGAGCTCACCACTTCTGGGAGGAACACAGTGATTGCAAGACATCAAACAGGCCGGCGCCGCGGCTCACTAGGCTAATCCTCCGCCTTGCGGCGCCGGCACACGGGGTTCTAGTCCCGGTCGGGGCGCCGGATTCTGTCCCGGTTGCCCCTCTTCCAGACCAGCTCTCTGCTGTGGCCCGGGAGTGCAGTGGAGGATGGCCCAAGTGCTTGGGCCCTGCACCCCATGGGAGACCAGGAGAAGTACCTGGCTCCTGGCTTCGGATCAGCGTGATGTGCCGGCCGCGGCGGCCATTGGAGGGTGAACCAACGGCAAAGGAAGACCTTTCTCTCTTTCTCTCTCTCACTGTCCACTCTGCCTGTAAAAAAAAAAAAAAAAAAAAAAAAAAAAGACATCAAACAGCTGCACCCACATCCTTGAAGCTGTCGGAGTAGAGTGATAACTTATCATCTATTTCTCACTCCTTTGAGTTTCAAAGAGCCTGTGGTAGTTGGAGTGTGCACACACCGTTGAAAAGCACATCATAAACGTGAAGATAAAGTTCCCTGTTAAACGCTCTGGATGTGATTTTTCCAGATACTAACACCACACAGCAGTTGAGACAACCTGGATTGTCCCAAAACACGGCCGAAAATTACACATGGATTCTCAAATGTGAGTCAGTATAATATGTCTGCATCCCACCACCAGCAAGGCCTGAGGCCAGCCCCAGCGGATTGTCCCAGTGTGGCTGTGGAAGTCTTAGGCCAGTGTGACCCTGCAGGCCTGGAAGCGAGCAATGGACATGTATCAGATGAGTCTTTGGTGCTCTCCTCTCACTCCGGGTCCACACTTCTGTACTAACTTGATTGCTCCAGGCTACTGGACAGAATTCCATATTCTAGCTCTTTCCCAACAATCCACTTCTCTTGTCTCATTTTCCCACCCCTCCAAGTTAGAGGAAAAAAGAGATCAGAATTACTGTGGATGTTGGCATGTTGCTCCTGCAGACGTAGGTTTTATCCCAATACTGGCAACCTAGAACAGTAAATGTCCATGGTCCATGTGTTAAGGCAGAACTGTAGGGATAAGTCTAGCATAGACCAAAGACTGTAGGGTTTGAGCCTAGGTACCAGGGCAAGTGATGGGGAGGTGGCACTAATGTCTCTCTGTAATCAGACAACTGACTGTATTTCCGCCTCTCTGTGCATTTGTAAGAAACTCGGGTTTCAAATACAATACCAAATAATCCTAACGAGGCAGCAGTTTAGCTTGACTTGGCCATGTGCTCCATACATTTGCCTCACAGTGTGAACCGAGCAAACCTCCCCATTGCGTGCAGGGGCGGGCGCCTCATTTGCTGCCTCAGGCCCAATAGTTGCCATATTTCAAAGAGCAAACATGACTTCCCCAGGACATAACTTTTAATGCGCTATGGTCAGATCTCAGGCTGAGCTTCTGTGTTAGTCATTCGGCATTTCGCTTCCCGAGTCCATGTGGAAACCCCACTGTCTCCATCCTATTGAATGCTTCGTGCAAAATACCATGGCGTCGAAGAAGCCAAATGTCCTGAACTGCAGGGGAGAAAACCACAGATGACACTGCTCCAAGCCCTTCCCGGAGCAGAAAGCTCAGAACGCCCTAAGGCTGGGCACCCAGGGCCTTCTCAGGGCGGTCGTGGGGTCTAGGGCAAAGCATACTCCCCACCCTCTAGTACTTCTCATTAAGGAAAATCAGATTAACATGAGTGTCGAGGGCAGTAAAGAAGGACAAGGATCCGGATGATGCTGATAATGGGAAAGGAGGGGTGAGGCAGAATGTCGGGAAGGAACCCAAACCCAAGCATCTCTCTCCGCTTGTGGGGCTATGGGCTGCTTGCGTCTTGTATTTCATGTTAGTTATCTGTACTTGACAGTGAAGTTTAAAACTCTATGTGAGGATCCTTGGGAACAAGCAGTGTTGCTCTAAACCATTTAATAGATGTGAGGCGACTAAAGACAACACTTCTTTAAACTTCTTCCTGCCCCCATTTATTTTGAGATTTAAAAAAAAAAAAAAAGGCACTGGCTGACATGGCTTCATTGGGATCCCTTGATGGACGTTTCTGCACTCTGAGGCTGGTGGTGGAGCAGTTCCCCAGAGCAGCTCTTATCTGGGGTGCCTCGCAGCAGTGACCTACGTGATCAGGTGCAGCCATGGTGTAGAATGGGGCAGCCACAGCTGAGCCGTGACTCCCACACGTCTGACCTCATCACCCACTGCCTTTTCCCCCAGGTCCCCGTGTCGGTACCTCTCTCTGGCCCGATGGCTGGTCACTACCATGTCTCAGTGGGAGAAGTGGACTGAACACCTGTAAAGACCTCTTTCACTGCCGAGATCTTCCCCACGCCCTACAGATGAGTGAACTATATACAACTAGTAATAAAGGCAAATTACTTACTAGCTTCTAAATTTTATATTCATAGTCAAAACTTCCAGCACACCCCCAAACCACAAAGCTAGAATCCTAGTAGAAGGCTGAAGACACTCCCACCCCAGTGCCTTGCATTCTAATAGCACCCCGGAAGTTCCCGTTCCCAGAAGAGACGTGCAAGGCTCCCCTGCACAACCCTGTGCTCCATCCTAGCCCACAGTCTAGAGTCCAGTGGCTGAATTCTACCGTCTGGAACCAAGTGAAGGCTGCCACTAGCAGCTAGCTTGCCCGCTTCTGCCTGGAGGAAGAGTGGTGTTGCTGCTCTATCTGAGGATAAGACCTGCAGCCATCCTCTTCCCGGGCCTGGGATTTGCTGCTCTGAGGCTGCTCTGGCCCAGCTGCACACGCTCCTCCCTCAGTGTTTATTCCTCTTTCTCTCCTTCTGCGTCTTTGCCTCTCCTGGCTCACCTGGCCCTCAGTGTGGTACTTTTTACTCTCTTTTCCTCCCCTTCCAGGCCATTTCCCCTCTTATTCAAAATGCTACCATTAAGCAAGGACTATTAAGAAAGCTTTATTATTAAGCCAAATGTAGTAAACAAGAGAAAATTTCCCAACAGTGAATTTTATTTTTAAAATTTCATATTACTACCTGTGAGTCTCATTTACTGTATTGTCAACTTTTTATTCCAAAAGCTCCCAAACCTATTGAGAAGTTGTCAAAGTGGCACAGGTGGACACATCCATAGCCTTCTTCTGTGTTCGTCAATTGTGAATGTTTTATCACATTTGCTTTCTGTTTCCCTCTCTGTGTATAGTGTGTAGGCATTGTTGTTTCTTGCTGAACTATTTAAAAGAAAGGTTCAGATATCTTTTTTTTTTTTTTTTTTTTTTTTTTTTTGGCAGGCAGAGTGGACAGTGAGAGAGAGAGACAGAGAGAAAGGTCTTCCTTTGCCGTTGGTTCACCCTCCAATGGCCGCTGTGGCCAGTGCACCATGCTGATCCTAAGCCAGGAGCCAGGTGCTTCTCCTGGTCTCCCATGCGGGTGCAGGGCCCAAGCACTTGGGCCATCCTCCACTGCACTCCCTGGCCACAGCAGAGAGCTGGCCTGGAAGAGGGGCAACCAGGACAGAACCCGGTGTGCCGGCGCCGCAGGCAGAGGATTAGCCTAGTGAGTCATGGCGCTGGCCATAAGTCATCATCTTTAAACACTTCAACATGTATCCCTTAACAAAAGGGTTCTCTCACATTGGCACCATGTAATTAGCAAATGAAGAAAATCTAATCATGATCCAGTTGTGGGAGTCTCTTTAAATAACCTAAGGAAATATTTGCATTTGGCTTTGATTTGCCTAATCTAAAAATAGGATTCTATTGCAGTTTCACCAAAATCCACATCAATAGGAATGGATGGTGACCTCAAGGCCATGCTTTCTTTTCCTTATTCCTCAATTTAATTGCCCCACAAAGCACAGACAACATCAATAACGCCTATAAGCCAAAGGAATTTAACTGATGAATTGTATCTTTGGCATTCAAGTCACTGAGAAGGCATTGGAGTGCTGGTTCTCACTTACAGAGACCAGTGCCTAGTTTACAGATCACTTCTGGAGTGCTTACAGGATATTTTGCCATAAATTAATTTCATGAGATTCATATTGAAGGAGAAAACCAATCTAGCTTCTTCCAGGGATATGTTTACTTTAGAGAACTCAATCAGAATGAGAACCAAGATGGTGTTGAAATGGAAGTAGGAGCTCCTTGTCGTTTGTTGAAGGGAGAGATGTGGCTTATACACGTGTCAACAAGCAAGCATACATGGTACAACACCGCTGGTTTCAGAGCACCTGTGTTCCTGAATCCCAGACAGACAGCTCTGCCTGACAACAGCTCAAGTCCAAGGTCCTACTTGAGATTGATGGCTCCAACATGATTGGAATAAACCAAACTAGGGAGGCCTTTCTGGAGGCCCACCAAGCCCAAATCGGTGCCTCTGAAGTCTCTACCTTTCCTGGTTTGTGATTTTCCGGCGACATTAAGAGGACGTCCAGTCTCTTGCCAAAAGGGATTTGTCCTTTTTATCTAGTCAGGAGAGAGCTTCAGCTATTTGCATTTCTGAATTGCTTAGCTGCCCAAGCATGCTCTGTGTGTGCTGTTTGAAATGTGTCATTGAGGCACGTGACTGCTGTTTCAAGCTGATGTTGGACTTTCTCCAACAAATATGGATTATGTTAAAGTCGGTTCTGAATTGACGAGGATATGTTAATAACTCCCAGATGGGCATCTCTGCGCTCTCCAGCAGGGAAATGCAAGCAGTCTATGGCAGGAGCAAGTGTTTGGCAGGTCCATCATTCCGTCATTAAAGGCCACATTATTACTTACAACTGTGCTTGCATGACAATGGCTGCGAGGAGCTCAGCCTCGCAGTAACAAGCACTAGGAATGTGCTGTTCTGAGACTGTCTTCCAGTGGTGAAATACATTTGTCTGAAATTTGCTTCTTCCTAGCGCCAAATGAGGTATTATGAATGAACCCAAGGGCAGGGTGGGAAGCGGGTGTCAGCTGCCCTGGGGACCAGGATAAGGCAAAGATATGCGCCTGGGGATGTGTCTCCACAAAGCCTCATACACCCCAGCACTGGCTCAACTTTCCCTTGTGTCTGTCCTGAGCTTGTACCCTTCGGTGCCTAACTCCAGCCCTGGCAAGTTCCACTTAGAACCATTACTTACATTCAAATGGTTTACTCTGTGGTTGCAGTTTCTTTGGTTCTTAAGCGATAGGGTGTGACTGTTTTGCAATTTTTGTAAAGGAAATGAAACATGTACATCTGCCACTATTGGATTTCTGGTCCAGAAAGGAACAAACGTGTATTGCTTAATGTCAGTGTGGTAAGTGGTTTCTAGAAGTCTGCGGCCCATCGTCTGCATGGTTGATACAGTTAATGGTGACCAACTGGATATTAATGCAAAATGGAATAATTTGACAGAAAAGCAATCGTTTTGTTGACGGTGTATAGATTGGCTGTGTTTTGGTAGAGTGGTGAGAGACGACAGGGTCTCTACTTGTAGGACAAACACTGCATGCGCATTGCTTTCATTTTGAATGTGAGCTAATCCTTTGTTCCAACAGTCTCCTACACCTTGTAGTGACAATGCCCAAGAATGAGAGAAAGTAATCGAAAACATCCAACTTCTCCCTTGCATTAGGTCTCCTTTTCACTGACAAGTAACTCAGCCTCGGAGAGTCTCCTTACTTTCCCGTCAGGCCACTGGATTTTATGATGTCATTTCATCTGCATGGGGCTGTCTATATGTTCTCTTCCCTTTCCAGCGACTCCAAGGAATGTGAAAGTATCAAACCACATCTGCCAATAACATTCTGAGGAACCATTTAGGATTTGGTTTTTTTACAAGGCAGCAGCACTAAGTGCCGTTGATCCCCAGCATGCACTGGTATATTTTTAATGCTAACAGTCGGGATTTTAAAATATTTCATTTTAAGTCTTTAAAAATGTTTGAAGATCAGCATGAGATTTCACATTGCTTCTGCACTTGAGGCCTGCCTAAAGAGGGTTTATATGGGCGTGGGACTGTGAAAGTTAACAGTTTGGATATTCCAGAAGGGTGGTGAACAGACAGTCCAGTGCACAAGGTTTACAATAAGGTGTGCCCACAAGAGCTCTCCATGGGCTGCAGCTGTCTAAGGCCATCTGTCCAGAGGGAGAAGGGGTTTTGCCCCAAAATGGATGCAAACTACAGCAAACCGTTATAAATGTGTTATAACAGCTTATACTTCTTTATGTGTGAATATCCTGAAGTATCTATACTCCAGTAATTCACACAGCCCTGAGAGGCTGAATATTTATTGAAAACACCATCAGCAAACCCTCACGTTGAGTAATGCCAAAGGAAACCCAATAGATTCAGGTCCACCAACCCCCAATTCAAGATTACTAGGTTCCCTTGCCTGAGCTTGCTCAAGAAACAGAAGAGATGGGGTTTTTGTTTAAAAGCACTGAGTATTTCTGAAGTCTTCAAAATGTGCTTTTATACCATTAATATTTCATCAAAGCATTTCAGTTAATGAATTTTGATTTGCAGAAAGTTTGGGGAGTTGGCAGGTGCAATAGAAATAGAAGATACTGTAATTTAATGGCCATTAAGTTGAAACTTTCAGAGATACTATCAGGCCCCAATTAGTTAGTTGAGTATCACCAGTGGTTCATCATTGTCATTAGGTATTAATTAGGTAGCTACCGAATGCTCGACACGCTTCAGAACTCACCAAAGCAACTGTCCCTGTTTGGGAGGACTTGTACTTCTGGGGGTGGTGATCTTTGTTGTTTTATATTACCATTTGTAATGAGCATTCCTGGAATGGAGTACTCGGTATTTTGAAAGAGCTTTACAATCTCTAATTATAGCCTCAACAACTCCTAGTGTGCAGGAAAGGAAACCTACCTCCAAAGATGTCCCACGGCCAATCTGGCATTGCTGTCAAGTCTCTTTGACATCTTGTGACTGCTGTGTCACCTTTGGCAGAGCAGACCCTGACCATAGAAAGCAGGGACAAATTAGGAGAGTTGGAGAGGGAGCCCCTTGTGTGAAAGCAACGGTGGGATTAAACCAGGAGATACACGCAGGTGGAAAGGTGGGGTTTTTATTTCACCTTCCTTGTCCTTCACTGCATAGGGAAATATTCTTCTCACAATGGCACTCAACTTTCTGGATTGTTAGAAAGAGGCTTATAAGAGCAATTGAAAGTAATACGGGCATTTTAATATTGTGACACTGAATGCTACATAAAACCTTTGTTTCCTACAGGTTTATTGAGCTGCTGTATTAGATTTCCTGCTGTATGAGCAGGAAGATTATGGTGGCTTAGGTCTAAGTACACTTTAGGGAGGCATTTTTGTATTTTCTCTATAAATAGTCTTTGTAAAATAACACAATTGTGTAACTATTAATGTTTATATCGCATTATACATCTCCTGAAGTTTCCCATGCATACTGTAGAATGTGGTCACCAAAAGAAGTGATTTTGTCTATGAAATAGGCTAAGAATTGTTGTTATTAATGTAGATCTATTTAACTTATTAGTTCATCTATAGGATTTCCATGCTTTGTTCTTAATTATAGTCTTATGTTGGTATATCTAGAAGCTTCTAGAAGCTAAGCATCTATACGTATAAAGGTATACGTGCACATATATATTTTGAAATAAAAGCTAAAGCAAAACTTGAAAAATTGACTTTTAGAAGGAAATAATAACAACTGGATGAATCTGAAATAGGAAACTTAAAAACCATTGGCTTAAAGTATGTGATCTTTAATAGATGAAAAATTTGATTAAGAGAACTAGTGCTCAAAGCATGCATCAAAGCTTATTTTTCATACTGAAATAATTTCTCAGGCTTCATGAAACTAACCAAATAATTAATTCCTTATTAAATGTGCATTTTTCAATAGCTATGCAGGATTGTCCTTAAAAGTACAGCCCGGATTTCAACATGGGTTACAATCTTGTCCTGATTCCTGGGGAAACATAACCTCTGGTGAAATTGCATTTCTTTGTGCGAGTAATTTAATGAGCAATTTCTACAGAATTTATAAGAAAAAGGCCCCAGACCTGGCGCTACTGGTGCCCCCAGAGCCACTTTTCCTGCCGTACATGAATAGCCGGTTTCATTACGTTCAGAGATGTGGCATGAGAGAAACAAATGGTGAGGGCTGCTACATCCAAAGAAATGAAAGATTATCTTCTCCACGCGGCAGAAATTAGATGTATCGGCCTATCTTGGACTCGCTCTCAGCTTCAGATAGAACATGACGTATGAGTGATCTGCAATTTGCTAGGGGCATTGTTAGCACGCTTTGCCTCCAGGGTAGGATTTTAACCAGGCCTCCAGCAGCTGCGTGTTTGGCGGCTCAGCCACATTAGGTATACAGAACATCCCTGCTATTACCCTGGTGAAACCTGTGCCAGGGCCCCTGGCGACACGACAGAGGTATTAGGTCAGATGAGTTACATTAAGTGGCAAGTGATAAATTCAAGATGACAATTCAAAACAGCAGTGTTTCTTCTAAGTAATTAATTCCAGTGGTGCCTGAGGCGGCGCTTGGTCGCAGCCACTGGTGTGGCAATGCTGCGTGGCTAATGAGAAAACATTACAGCGAGGATTAGGGGCCTGTGCGTGGTGGCAGGCCGGGGTCACCGTGATTAGGGTTATTAACACAGACTTACTGTGATACACCATATAGGCCCAGGAAGCTTCAGTTTTCTTTTATTCATATAAAAGCTGTTGAACTCTTGGCCATGTGGCCTTGTGTTCAGTGGGCTGTGGAAAGGGGTGACACATTTCCAGCCCAAGCCTGGGGCAGCACTGCAAGGCCTGTGGGGATGGCGACAGAAGGGCCTGCCAGAGTCACTGGCCCTTGTTCCTCTGCTGTGGACACTGCGTGTTCGGGACATACAGAAGCTCTAAAATTATGGGGTGGTTGGGTGGTTCTATTTTTCTAAATGGGACTTAATCAAGACCTCTTTTCATGTGACTCGTCCTCTGTGATTAAGAAATTACTCTGGAATTGTTACATGATGGTCCTGTCTGGCCATGGACATGGAGTGTGCTTTCGCTTGCTAGGTCTGTCCTCGCAGAAGGTGTGACCAGGGCACCTCCCATCTCAAGTGTTCAGAGGACTCGCTCGGGTCTATTCCCACGGTCAGCCAATCCCATGGGCCGTGTGGAGGAGGATCTCACTTTGAGATCTGAGAAACTTGAGGCCAGAGAGGTAAAGGGTGTGGGTGGCATCACATTTGGGCCTAGAACTCGGCACTGAACTCTTGGTACATTGCTCACCTGAAGGTCTCAAGGGGCAGGATGCAGAGCCAACCATCAGAACTCCTACAAAATCCCCAGAGGAGATTCTGCCGGGAGCCCCTCTGTGCACAGCCACGTATGCGGGCGTAAATGCACCCACAGGCTCATACAATGTGAACTCATCCCTAGCGAGAGACTTTTAGTTTGAGCAACTACAGATGTCTTCTGGTGCATTGGATATATGACCTATAAAATACCTACTAAACACTTTGTCTGTGGCACTGAAAAATGAACTGCTTCTGGCGGTAAGACCATGTCCTTATCACCTGCTATAAATTTGGTCCTGGCATTTGATACTCAGATTCAATCTGTGCTCTGTCCACAGGTACGTGTGTGAGTGAAGGGAGATGAGGAGAAAGGCCATTAGCAACACGTGTTCCCTAAAATGTTGAAATGCTACCAAGCACTCATATCTCTGTGTCCCAGACTGCTGAGCTGATTAAGGAACTGATTATGTTTTAGAGAAAACAAAAAAATCTCTAAGTACAGTGTTATTGCTTCTATAGAATACATGGTATTGATCTTGCATTAGTAATAATAGAATCTTGCTGGTTCTATTTTCTAGAATGTTAGGCATAATGAAGAGCTCTCTTAGTGAGAGAAGAGGGAGGCTCCGTTTCAACAAAGTTAACAACCACAAGCCACTCAGAATGCTGTATATGTAATTGTTGGCATCTCTGTGCAGGAGAGAGACATGTAGAAAAGTCACTATTTAGTAAATAAGCTTTACCTGTGTTGAGCTGATGCTTTGACAAAGCAATAAAGGGTTTTTAACAAAGCCTTTCTCCAACTCTGCAATCAAAGCAGGCCAGAGGACATGAAAATGAGTGACAGCTGAATCATTCCAGGAATGTGTTGTGTCCAAGTCTCATGATTGGTTTTTTTCCCAATAGGCAATAGTCACTAAACTAACATGTGACAACAGGCAATGAATTTGAGTGAATTCAAATAGTTTCTATCTTAATTTATGTATTTTAACTTTTTTAAAAGATTTATTTATTTTTATTTGAAAGTCAGTTACAGAGAGAGAAGGAGAGAGAGAGAGAGAGAGAAATCTTCCATCTGCTGGTTCACTCCCCAGATGGCCGTAACAGCCAGGACTGGGAATGAGAAGCTTCTTCCAGGTCTCCCATGTGGGTGCAGGGGCCCAAACATTTGAGCCATGTTCTGCTGTTTTTTCCAGGCCATTAGCAGGGAGCTGGATTGGAAGTGGAGCAGCCAGGACATGAACCAGCGCCCATATGAGATACCAGCATCATAGGCAGTGACCTTACCCACTATGCCACAACACTGGCCCCCTATATTTTAAATTTTAAGGAGTCCTATCTTTCTCTTAAGTTTCCATTGTGAACTAAAGAACATTATGACAATCATCCAAAAGCTAAAATATACTGAGAACAAAATTAAAGTTCAGAAACGTGTAAGACATCGTAGTTTAAAAATATGATTCTAAGCTGACTTCTATTTTAGGTAAAAAGACAAGATTGTATTTCCTTTTTTAAGTTCTTAAAATGACATGTTTAATTTATATATCCTGTTGTCTAGGTGTCTAATTTTATCTGTAAGTTCACATTTAAGAATGTTAAATATTCCTTTACGGAACGGGGAAGAAAGTTCTCATTTCAGGGCTTGGAATAGTTTTTTTTTTTTTTTTTTTTTTTTTTAACAAACCAGAAAATAAAAGCTTCCTAATGTTTTGAAGCTTGTTACATATCTAAATCACTATACATATTTTAATTGTTTAAAGTGATGCCAAGTCTTACACAGAGAAGGTTCTAGAACAAACCCATTAATTCATCTTGATTCAAACCTGTTTCTCAGTTAGTTTCTTAAATAATGTACTTGGATAGCCTATACGAATCTGAAACCTTTCATAATCAAGCTATTTCTGTTTTGTTTCTACCAACCTTTGGGGTTTTCAGGGCCTCACATTTTAAAATATTTTTTGCTGAGATATGAAGAGAAGAGAACTGAGCTGGGAGACCAAAGATTTGGCTTCTTGTTCTAGCCTCTGACTCTGCAATGAACTACAGGCCTCAGTTTTATCATCTGTAAAATGAGAGAGTCCCAAACCTGATTATCAGTCGTATTATATACACTTGGAAGGTTCATGTGTGTGTAAAACTTGTTCAGACAATGTTGGAATTATGACAGTAATTTGTGCTTCTTTTAGGAAGTCAAACAATATGGGAATATAAAGAAAGCTGACAATCTTCCATTCTTTCTTTCCACCCTAACTTCCAACCTCACCTCCAGAGTTGGTCATTGTTAACTGTGGTACCTGTATCAGGCTTAGGTGTATATCATTGAAATAATACCAGGAAAAAATGACTTAAGCAAAATAGAAGTTTGTTTCTCTCCAACCTAAAAGCCGGGGAGAGGTGGAGGCCCCGGCCAGGTGTGCTAGCTCGGTGGTGTTGTAAGTGACTCTGGTTTCTATCTTTCTGTCCTACTCTCCTTCCTCAGGACTGCCGGCCTCCAAGTCACCGCATGATCCAAAAATGGCTGTTGGAGCTCCAACCAAGAAACACAGTATCTTAGGCCAGAAACAAGAGGAAAGGCAGAGCAAATAAAAATGGGAGTGCCTCCCATTGGATCACCCCTTTAAGCACACAATTTTGTCTACAACCTTATTGACTGAAACTGACTCCCAGTCATACCCATGGCAAAGAAGGCTGAGAAACATATCTGCTTATGCAGGATGGGTAATATGCCTAGATTAAAAATTAATTGTTAGCCTAAAGAGGAAGGAGAAACTAGTTGAGGAAGAAGTCAGTTGACAACCACTTCCCCTGTATCTATCTATCCTATTTTCTTTCATGCTTAAACATATACCAATATTTAGAGATTTATTTGTTCTATTGTGGTTGTTTATTAAAATAAGATAATATTATATACGTTTCTCTTTAACCTGTTTTTTTCCTCTTAATATATTATGGGAATCACTTGAGACAGACAGATTGTACTTATTCTTTTTAGTAGCTGCATAATAGCCCATAATAAAGGTTTATCATAATTTATGTAACCAGTCTCCCACTGCTCTAATTTCACATTTTTTACTACCAAAAAAAGTTGAAGTAAATATCTTTATACTTATATCTTACTTCTTTTTTAAGATTTATTTATTTATTTGAAAGTCAGAGTTACACAGAGAGAGAAGGAGAGGCAGAGAGAGAGAGAGGTCTTCTATCTGCTGGTTCATTCTCCAGTTGGCTGCCACGGCTGGAGCTGGGCCGATCCAAAGCCAGGTGCCAGGAGCCAGGAGCTTCTTCCTGGTCTTCCATATGGGTGCAGGGGCTCAAAGACTTGGGCCAGCTTCTTCTGCTTTCCCATCCCATAGCAGAGAGCTTGATTGGAAGTGGAGCAGCCAGGACCTGAACCGGTGCCTATATGCAATGCCAGTACTACAGGTGATGGCTTTTAACCTGCTATGCCAAAGCGCATGCTTTTTATGTTTTAAAAATTGTGAAGGCCATTTCCGTACAAATGAGCATTTATAAGTATATGCCCAGTTTATAAAACAAATTCATGTGTACCTACCACTCAGCCCCCAAAGTTAGAACATTATAATTATCGTTAGAACCCACAACAACACTATTCACACATAGTATACCTTCCTCCAAAAATAACCTTTCTTCCTTAATTTTATCTTTCCTTTACATTTCTTTATAATTTTACTACATATAAATATCCTTTTTCAGCTACTGTTTGGTTTTGCTTGTTTCTGAACAGAACATCAACGAACTTATTTGTAGGTATGCTTCTCTTGCTTATTCTTTCTGCTGTACATTATTTTGTGAGATTTATCTATGCCAAATATGTGCAACTAGAGTTTATGAATTTCAAGTCACGTGTAGTATTAGCTCATGGTATGACTGTTCTGCAATTAATTTAGTTGTTCCCTTATTGATGGACATTCATTTTCACTTGTATTGCTAACCTAAAAAAGGCTGTCTTATACATTCTTCTTTGTTGTTATTTTCTTGGGTATATGTACAAGAGTTTCTGATGGGTACATACCCAGGAATGGAGCCATTAAGTTGTAGAACATGTACCATTTTTTTTCTCTAGTATTTATCCCAAATGACAGTGCCACTAGCAATGAATAGGAGTTCCTGTTATTACAAACCTCTCTTGAAAGTCAATGGCATTGGACCTATGACTTTTTGTTAGGTTAGGTATAAGATTTTCTGGAGGTCTTTTGAAAAGGGCTTTAGCCCTGAGATACTATGTGTGTTGGGCTGCATTGGTCGTCTCATGGAGGGTTCTGGGAATCTGTGTCTTTAAAACATTCCTGGTTGACTCATGCTCAGCCAGCTCTGGAACCGCAAGACAACACTGACGTCTATAACTCTTTAGAGGGGGATTCTTTCCAGACTCTCATTGCTCAAACTGACCCCATTCCCTTGGTCTGGGATACTTTCCTCCACAGAATTCTTTGCATTTCTATTCCTCTGTGCTCTCTACTTTTTTATTTTTGAAGATTTATTTATTTGAAAGAGTTACAAAGAGAAGGACAAACAGAAAGATCTACCATTTGCTGGTTCAGTCCCCAGCCCCAATGGCCAGGGTGGAGCCAGGCTGAATCCGGGAGCCAGGAACTTCTTTGGGGTCTCCTAGGTGAGTGGCAGGGGCCAAAACACTTGGGCCATCTTCTGCTGCTTTTCTCAGGCCACGAGCAGAGACCTGGATCAGAGTGGAGCAGCTAGGACAAGAACCAGTGCCCATCTGGGATGCTGCGTCACAGGCAGTGGCTTTGCCTGCTCGGCTAAAGCACCTGTCCCAGCCCCGGTCCTCTCCACTTCTACAGCCAACATCCAAGCCTTATTACGTTGTGCTGAGCCGAGAAATGATGTTGGAAGTGGTTCTTTACATAGACTCTGGAGTCAGTCTCTGTTCCAAAACCAGCTCTGCCATTTACCAGCACTGTAACATTCTCTGAGTCCACTTCTTTTCCAAAGAGGGAGGATGATAATAAGCGTGCCTGTGACCTGGGGAATGCAAAGATTAGAGCAGCCAGTTATGTGTAACGATCTTAAAACAGTGCTGGGAGCGGGCATTTGGCCTAGCAGTCAGGATACTGGTTGACGCGCCTGTGTCCCACATGGCTGTAGCCTGGGATTGGTTCCCGACTCTGGCTCCTGATTCCAGCTTCCTGCCAACGCAGACCCAGGCAGGCAGCAGGCGATAGCTCCAGTAGTAGAGTCTCTGGATTTGGCGCCTGGCTCCTGGTCCCTGGCTTCGGCCTGGCCCAGCCCAGGCCATTACAGACATGTTGGGAAGGTCAGCAGATGGGAACTCTGTCTGGCTCCTCTCTCCCTTTACAATAAATAAATAAATTTACAAAGTGGCTGGCACAAGGCAAACACTCGCTGAGTGTTTTCTATTGTTATGGCTGCAGGTCCTCCAAAGGGCTCCTGGAGGAGTGTGGGGGATGGGCCTCGTCAGCCAGCTCTCTTCTGCTTTGGTTCTCCTGCCCCGCCCCGCCCCGCCCCGCCCTGCCCCGACGGCTAGCAGACCTTCCCACCAGCGCCACATCAGCCTGGGCTCCACTGCCCCTGAACCACATCGTCGGTCCTGTAGCTGATCTCGGGCAAGGAACTCATCAACTGCTCAGGGCGTTGCCAGGGTGCGAAACCCCCGCTTCCTCCGAAAGAAGTGGCGTTGCCTTTTTCTTCCCAGTCCACGGTCGGTTGTTTGTCTTTGATGATACTTAACACGTGTCTTATAGTAACTGTATGAGTCAAGATTTTGGCCATGCTGCTCTAACAGAGACCAAACGACGTGCTTTCAACAGGGCAGAAGTTTATTTCTGTCTCACTTAAAACCAAGCTTCTAGGCAGCTTCGGAGGTCAAGTGGCTGTGATCCATGAAGACAGGGCCCTGGCTCCATCCATCTTGCTGCCGTGCATCCTCTAGGGCAGGGGTCAGCGATTTTTTTTTTCTCTAAAGGGCCAGAGAGTAAATATTCTCAGCGTTTGTGGGCCATGTGGTCTCTGTTGCAACTACTTGACTCTGCTGCTGCAGACTGAGAGCAGCCATCAGCAATGCATAAATGAATGAGCGTGACTGTGTCCCAATAAAACTTTATTTATGGACCTTGGAGTTTGAATTTCATATCATTTTCCTAGGTTAAAAATAGTCTTTATTCTTAGCCGTGTAGGACAAATAAAAACAGATGGTGGGCTGCATTTGGCCCAGAGACCATCCATGGCAAAGGGTTGCTCTGATCTGCAAGTTCAAAGATGGTTTGTCACCACTCTCCCCACGTTCCAACTCCAAAGAGACAGAGAAAGAGGAAGCAAATAGCAATCATCTGATACTAAATAGAAAGGCCCAGAATTTGCCTGCATTTCTTCTGCTCATATCTCATTGACCCAAATGCAGTCATGTGGCCATGCCTGGTAGCGAGAGAGTGTGGGGTACTAGATAGGCTGCCTTGCACTTAGTAACACTTAACGGATGGACTGCTAACGGTGTAAGGAGGAGAATTTGGATATTGAGGGGCAGTTAGCAATCTTTGCCACAGAACTTGAACTTGAGAATTGAACTGGAACCGTGACAGAAAGATTATCCCCTAGACTTGAGGCCCTCTGAGGTTTATCTTCTTGTCGTTGCCAGAAATGGGATTTATGATGTCAGTGACTACAAAATGCATCCCCTTTGCTGTTGATGAGACAGCCGCAATGGCTGCAGGACTGAGGGGAAGAGGCTCCCAGTGGTCCAGCCACCACCACAGAAGTCAGTCAGTGCGATTGAGAAACTCGGTGGAGAGCTGTTGCTTAAACCAAAAGGAGACATCAAAAGCAACTGGACACTAGACGTTCTTTTCATCTTTGGTCTTCATTTTCCACTTAGAATTTCTTTTTTAATTAAAAATATATCTTGGGTATTTGATGAACTTTAATATCCAACATTCCTTCTCTAACCTTTACATTGAAGATACCTACTGCACCCTGAGCCCCAAATTTTCCAGCTCACACTGAGGTACAGGAAGCAGGTGCCCACTGAGCCTGTTTCGTCATCAGGAAAATAAGAGTTCTCCATAGAGACCCAACCTGTCAACTTGCAATCTGACAGGTTGTAATGATCACTTTTAGCCAGTGCTACTCTGAAAACCTGTTGTTGGTGAAAGGAAGAGATGACGTACTGGGAGCCAGCTGGTTGTATCTATTGTGTCTAATTGTTGAGTTCGCAACAGAGTTCTGAGCACCTACTACGTGTAGGGCACTGCCCTGATCCTTAGGAAGACCAAAATGAAGAAAATAAACCATGTGACTTTAAGGACTTCACAGTCTAGAAGGGCGAAACAAGTTAGCACGTCCACCATCACCATTAGTCTGATAACACAAGTGTGTATGCCTGGCAGAAGGAGTTCAGAGCAGAAAGTGAGCAGCCCCATCTTGGGTAGGGGAAAGAGGAGGCCAGAGAAGTGTTAACCCTGGAAGGAGAATGTCACCTTCCACCCCGAGAAGAGGATCTGGTTCTCAACCAAGTTGCCTTCCATCCTGCATGCCTGTGACATGAGAAAGTGAGAATGGTCATATCTAATGTGTGGGGATGTGTGCCCATGCATATGTCTATATGAGCTTGGTGTGTGTGCATATGTACACGTGTGTATGTATGTGCATGCTTCAAGATCTACTGCACTGTTTCCTGCCAGGAGTCTGAATTTTACTGTTTCAGTTGGGATTTACCTTG
This sequence comes from Oryctolagus cuniculus, assembly GCF_051225735.1. Classification (NCBI taxonomy): domain Eukaryota; kingdom Metazoa; phylum Chordata; class Mammalia; order Lagomorpha; family Leporidae; genus Oryctolagus; species Oryctolagus cuniculus. The sequence goes on from NC_142869.1 coordinate 65,556,503, forward strand.
GTTCAATCTCTTTTCCCAACCACGAGACCATTTTCATGAACCCTACCTTGTCAAAAACATACCATTTGCATGTAACAACATACTTGAATGATACACACACACATGTTTATTCTCTTTTTTGGTGTTCCCTTCATTGAATGTAAAATTAAAGGCATTTTTTATGATGTGGGGAAATAGATTCCAGAAATTTCCCTTTAAATTTCTCAAAGTGGCATGGTTATTGCTGTAATGGCAATGTTTACTTTTTGTTTAGTTAAATGCTACCTGTATTTGCATATTGGGTTGAGGAATTGCAGACCCAAAAAGAAAAACCTTACAAGCAAGAAGTGGAAGGCTTGGAGAACGTAGAAACACTGAGAGATGACAGGTTTTTGCAGCAGTTGGAAGCTGGGGAATAGATAATTATATCGTTGTCTCTCATTCTGCTCCCACGTGGACTTGCTTAAATGTCATTTTAGACCGCAGGTTCTCACTCTTTCCTTCCTTAGAAACCCTATTCACCCTGTGCTCAGACCTCATGATCGCAGCGCCGTGGCCCAGAGTGCGGCCCCACGGGGGACTCGCATTCAGGCATCACCGATCGTTGACCTGGTTATTGTTGTTTGTGATACTTACTGGTAAAGTTTCTCAATCAATACAACATCAGCCCAAGGAGCTCCTGGGAATGGAAGCCTGCAGCAGTGCACTTAATCTTGGAGCTTCTGCTCTCTGCTCTGCCGCTAAACTGGGTAGTTGGCCTGCTTGATGCGGCATGATCGCTGCTGAGGTCAGATGTGAGCGGTTCGCGAGTGCTGATGAATGGCTGCTGGTGATGAGGCGCCTCTCCCGCCCACCGAGAGACACTTAATAATGATAGACCATAACTGCGCCTGCACACAAATCCGTGTCGCTTGTTTGCGAGTCTTCTGGGCTGGAGCTGTGGCGGGATTGCCATTGTTCTGGAAGGAAGCTCTCGAAGTGGTGGTTTGTAAGCAGAGGACACTTGCAGTCAATAAAGTGTCTCCTCTTTGGAGAAGGCAGCTGCTGTATGCGCGTGCGTGACCTCACGTTATCCTGTCTCTGTCTCTCCACCCTGGGCCTTTGCTGACTGGACAGTCTGGAAAGCACAAATGGGAGATGGTTTTCATTGTATTGAAACGGATCATTAATAACGTCTTCATCACTATTTTGAACATTAAGCATGGACCTGGCAGTGTAGCCTGCACAAATAGAAAGAGAAATTCATATCTAAATAATTGTTAAATATGGCAGCAAGACCTCACCCACTATTGTTTGGATTACAACATCACGAAGTCTAAATAATTATAAAAGGGGTCATTCGGTGAGAGGTGTCCCGGCATTATTTACCTGGCTGTTTGCTGTTCAGTGTAATCCTTTTTTTAGTCATCAAAGAAAGAATAACAGCGCTTGGCGTGACCTAAATACTCTGTTATAAATGAAGGCGAGTTTCTCCATAAATAGACCACAGAATATTGTTGAGAAAGTCATCAAAGGTGTAAATGTTGGGTTCAGATAGACTCAACACAGAACTAGAGGGCTTCATTAAGTGCCTGACTATCTCATAATTATCTGACCAACAGGCGAGCGCGATGACTGGGTTTTTAGAGGTGCTGTTAGCGACCGAGACTTTGGACTGTGCCTGTAGGGCAGGGCTGCGGGTGGTCACACTCTGTGAACACAGCCCCTGAGTTAGTCATCTCTCCATCCCAGGATCTGTCACGGCACTTAACGCAAACAAGGGCCTCTGTGAGCATGCATGGAGTGAATGGGAAAATGAGATCAAGTGGAGGATGGTTTGGGGAGTAAGAGAGTCGACACACTCCTAACGCGGCTAGGTGATATAGTTCCTTCTCTCCGTGATGGGAGTTGGGCTGTATTAATGATCTTAGGTGTCTTCACACCTAGTCTGAATGCAGCAAGCAAGAGAAAGTGTGTTTTCAGATGTCTAAGATGGAATTCAACTCTTCTTTTGATTGCACATGTTTGCGAGGCAGCCGACCCTCACAAATGTGCAAAGAAACTTTAGCCTCCCCATTTTCCACAGCCGAGGCAATCTTCCATATGCATCCCATCCTACTGCACAGCCAGGTCAGAGGTCAGGGCGGCTGTAGGGGACACCTAATTACGTCCCAATTGTTAAATGCAGTTCTAACCAACAATCATGATAAATGACTTCAATATGGCAGACTTTCTGATTTTTCCACTCTCTTCCTGTGCCTCCCCAGCACAGCACCCACAGTATGGGTGTCGGGAGGGGAGGGTCTACACAATACTGTGGGTAGGAGAAAAAGGAGGCTGTGGGTGACAGGCTCCTGTCGTTGTCTTCTCCAATCCTGAGCCCTCCAGGTACCTGGCTGCCTGCTGGTGTCGCGTGCTGGGTTCTGAGTCTGATGAACGTGTACTCTGTTCTCCTGGCTCCATCCGTGTCTGCTGAGTTGGCCCCACCTGGTTCTTGCAGGCCTGTGAATGTCCTGAAGTCTGGCTTTGGTTCCTGTTCATTCCCAGCCTGGGCAGCCTTCCCTGTGGGCGATGCCCTAGGACTCCTCTGCCTACACCATGGGCACCTTGAGGTAGGAGTCCCACTACTGGCAGAGGCGTGTTGTAGCCCAGCCAGGATCTCGTGCTGCCCCTCCACACCTGCTAACTCAGGAGGGCTATCTCAGGAGCTTTCAGAGTCTCCAGGTGGTCATGAAGGTATTCTGGGAGGTGTCGCCTTCCCAAACTCTACATGAGAGGCTGGGGGGACCCCCCCGGCTCCCGGCCTCCCTGGTCCTGTCCCCTGGGCTTCTACCCTCTGGGACCTCAGCACACAGTGGGGGCAATAGACATCCGCATCTCACGCTCGCCCCTCTGAGCACTTTCCCAACCAGTTCTTGTGGCCTGAAAGATGAGCGCTGTTTGTTCCCTCTTCCAGGAGGGGGACTTCTCCTTCCTTGTATTTCCAACTCCTTCCAGGGTGTCATCTCCCTTCCTTGCCTCCCTAGCTCTGTAACAGTGAAACGGTGGTTAAGGGCCTGACTTTAGGGAGGGAGGAAAATGAACTCCAAACACTGTCTCCATTATGCTTGGCTCTTCTTCCCTCCCCTCCCATCCCATCGCCTCCCCTCCTCTCCCTTTCCCCCTCCCCTCCCCTTCTCTCCCCCCTTCCCTCCCTTCCCTCCCCTACCCTCCCCCCTTCCCCTCTCCTTCCCTCCCCTTCCTTTCCCTCCCCTCCTCTCCCTTCCCCTCCCCTCCCCTTCCCTTCCCTCCCTTCCTATCCCTTCTCTTTCCTTCCCTTCCCTTCTCTCCCTATCTATCCCTCCCTCTCCCTCTCTTCAATATTTGTCTCTGTACCTTGCCACAACACAATCAAATCAATGCTTGAAGCTGAGTCTCAACCTTCTTACAAAGTTTGGCATCCTGTGAAATGTACCATTGTGAATGATGACCTCCAAAAAAACCCTACATCTTGGAACCATGATAAAAAGATCTATGAAGTTGTAATTAAAGATCTCAAGATGAGATCAGTCTGGATTATCCAAGTAGACAGAGAAGAGAATACACGAAGAAGAGGAAAAGGCCATGTGAAAACGATGGCGAAAATTGGAGTGAAGGCGAGAAGCGCCAGCAGCCACAGAAGCCAGAAGCCCCCTCGAGCCTCCGGAGGGGCGCAGCCCTGCCCGCCAGTTGGTTCCCAGCTTCTGGCATCCCAGTTGTTGCAAGCCACCCCTCTGTGCTGATGTATCACAGCAGACTGGGGAACTCAGGCTCATCCACACACGATGGCCACTTGGTTTCCCCAGCTGTAATCCTTCGATTATGAAATTGACAAGTGTTTGACAAATACTTGCTAACCGGTTTCTATGCCATAGTTCTCAATTACTTCTCTCTACTACTTGCTTTTTCTTAGAAGTACCTCGTTTAATTTTGTAGACATTTATTGAGCACTTACTAAGTGTGCTAGGAGGCACAGAGGAATGAGGCACGGGCCTTTCTCTCCAGGAAATTGTGGCCCTGTGTCTGTTAGTGTAAATAGACAGTCAGATCTCTTTCTGTTTATTCTCGAGTTGGGATTCCAAATGGGCCTGTCTTTCTGCCTCTTTCCTGATCCAGCAGAATAATTTCTGTACAGATTCGAACCAAGAAATTTCAATGGTTTTTACGCCAGCCCAGTTTTCAATCTTTCTTCCTGGGATCGTCAAATTATTCCCTTTTTTCTGACACCAACTCCCCAGAATAACAATAATAAGGACAAATATCTCTGGATAATAAGATAACCTGGGAATTAAAGCATGGGCTAGCATTCATTCTGTAGTGATTAGGCCCTGCTGGCTGGAGCAGCCTGGATAACAAGTCCTCATCAATGTACACAAATGCAGATTAGAGCGATTCTGGGACTATCCATGGGAACCTTCTGAGATTGCTGAGATCATTAAGTTCAAAGGCAGATTTGGTTTCCTCAGCTACATCTTTAATTTATCAAGAGCACCATGAGGGCTGGGTTGAAGCGGAGAGCTGTGTTCTGCTGGATCTTCAGAGTTCATGGATCCTTGCAGCATGAGGATTGTGGCTAAAAGCCAAGAACCTAGAAGTGTACCTGTAAGTTGGTATTTTTAAATTTAAATTTATTTATTTATTTGTCAGTCAGAGAGACAGACAGACACACACACACACACGCACACACACAGAAAGAGAGAGGTATTTTCTATCTGCTGGTTCTCTCCCCAGATGCCTACAATGGCCAGGACAGGGCTGGGCTAAAGTTGAGAGTCAGCCACTCCATCTGAGTCTCCCATGTAGGTGGCAAGAACTCAAAGACTTGAGTCGTCACTGCTACCTCCATTAGCAGGTGTCCCAAAGCCCACTTAGCAGCTGCACCAAATGCTTGTCTTTGCTTTTTGTTTTTTGTTCCTTTTTTTTAAGGAGGGCAAGAAGCCAAGGATCTGGAGCCACATCTTTGATTCAGGCTGCCTACTCCTGCCTCAGAGAGAGGGGGGCTACGGAAGAGCAGGCTTGGGGCTAAAGCCGACCTGGTTTTAAATCAGGGATCTGGCATTTATGACCACACAAGTGGGGGCAAGTGACCTCTGTGCCGCAGTTTCTGCCCCTGGAAAGCTGAGGCACTGCCAATAACTTTCCCAGCTTCTTACAGGATTAGAACCAGCATTTGTAAGGTCCTAGCACAGTGCCTGGCACTAGGCCAATCAATGACCGAAAAGTGCCGCCGTCGTTCTCCGTTCTCATTCCTGTCCATCACTCTCCCTGAAGCAGCCAAGCATGAGAAGTATCGGAGAGACATTTGGCTGGCACAGACGGTGGGGGCCAGTAGAGGAACAAACTCTGTAAAGAAAGAAGGGAGAGGAAAAGCAAGACGAGGGCCCATCCGCGGAGGCAGCGACCTGGCATGTGAGCCTGGACAACTGCGTTAGCCCAGGTTCTGCTGTTGACCTGCTGGGTGACCAGTGGGGGAAACTGTCCTCTCCCTGTCTTACTTTCCCCACCAGAGATACAAAGGAGTTGAACGCAATTAATGTTCTCAGGCACCTGCCTGGGAGGTAATGCTGGTCCCTGGCCAAGTTTTCACTGGTATACACTGCACTATGGACAAGAAGGACATAACAAGCAGTTCTTCCCAATAACAAACTGATCACATTCAAAGGACTGCCTTTGATCTAAGAGTTTGTCTGTCCTAATTTTTTTTTTTTTTTTGGTGCTCTAACGCCCTTTGTTTTAAGAAACGATGGCCATGGTAGATGGCAACTGTACCATGCAAAATACAAAAGGCAGATGACCCCAAACTTGCTGGCTTTCTTTTTTCTTTAACTTATTGGACCATAAAATCCCCAGACTTGGGAACCACTGAGCGAGATGATTCCTGACGTCCCTTAGCCATGAGGCTTCTGGCCCTGTGGGCATCACTAATAATATTTTTGCTCTAGGGTTGCTGGCTGAAATGAGAACTTGATCCCAAACAACCTAGATATGGGGCTCTAAGTCAGGGAGGTGATGTGAGGGAGTCCAGGAGTGTGTGTGTCAGAAAAAGGGCCCTGATGTTGGCAGGTAGGGACAGAGATGATGAGATCCAGGAACAAGTCCCATCGATTATGGCTGAGTCACTTTTGGGAGGTGGAGAGAATTCCAGGTTGTCCAGCTTGGTGATTTCCAAGTCTGAGGATTTGTGGGTCCAATAAATAAAAAGCAAACAGCAACTACAAAACCTTTGAGCAGTCACAAGTTTGCCCATACTTTAACAGTTTTTTCCGAGGAGCAATTGCCACCTACCATGGCCATCAGTTCTTAAAGGCAGGGACCTTATAACACCAAAAAAAAAAAAAAAAAAAAGGAGAAAATAATCTCAAAGGGATTCCTTCGAAGGTGTCCAGCTTACTGATATGAAACCCATAACTGATGGACAGAACTCCATTGGGGCAGACACGCAGTATGGTGTCCAGGTGACATGTGGGCAGGTGACCCATAGGGTCCAGGGAAGCTGTTTGCATTATTGCAGTCCAACCACAATTGCACAGGGACTCTGGCTGCTGAATCAACGGGGAGGGCAGCCAGAGTCTGAGAACAGACAGCCGTGGCTACAGCAGCAGGCAGACCCAGGAGCAGTGTCAGGGAGGCGTGGCAGCAGGACATGATCTCAATAAGCAAGGGGTTCAAAAACTCTTCTCCAGTCCTGCAGAGGGGGAAATGTGTGGACAGGAAGAATAAGCAAGGCTCCATTCCAGAACCTTGGTTATCAAGCTCTCAAATCAGGCACAGAGATGCAAGACCAGGAAACAGGTACTGCACCTGGGAGATAAGAGGAGAACCCAGAGTAGAACTGGAATGCAAGATCAGAGCAGTGCTGAGCTTGTGCACAGGGCTGCTCAGGCATCTGCAAACCTCACTGGCACATCCAAACCGTCACCGTGCCTGTACAGCGACTAGCCCCTGCTGTAATCGCCATGGAGTGGGTCCTTGGCCCCGCCGGTTTTTAACAAGCGCCATCAGATGACGCGGTGCTCGGGCAGAGTTGGGAGCTCCAGGGCTACTTAAAGCCTCTGTGGAAAGGACAGCATCCAGAGCAGAGCTGAGGGCTGGCTCGGGTGTACAGAACGATGCCAGGCAGCCCTAGGTGTGGGGAAAGTTAAATGTAGGAGAGGAGGGAGCCAGGAGGAGGGGGCTGGGCTGCTCCACGGCTGTCTGGGCAGGAGCTCAGGGAAAAGCAAGCTTGCTAAAAAAAAAATCGGAGAGGTCTTTGCTATTCACTGGTATAAGCTAACACCCCCGTTGGGGAGCACTGGCTTAGCAAATATAGCTTTGTGTGTGTTAATTGCTTCAGTAGATGTAAGAAGCATGACAGGTATTCACTCAAGCAGAAAGAGCAGAATTTCTCAGATATCTTCCACTCATTTTATTCAAAATTGAAAGGATAGGCTGCCGTCAACTGAGGCATTTTGCCGTGCAGCGGAAACCCAGAACCTTCACCACCTGCCCCATGGTCTCGGACTGGCAGCCTCAAGACACAGGCCTGGCACTGGCTTCTTCGCACGTGGTCACTGCTACTATTAGAAGTCCTAATGATATGCTTTGCTTTGAAGCCATAGCCATAAAAAGGTCAGATGGGCTTTTTTGCTTTGGGAATCTACCAAACAAAGGGAAAATGCCCAGTAGTGGTTAGAAGAGCTTGAGGAATTTTTGGTGGGAGATGTTTGGGATCAAACAATAAAAATATAACTGAGCTAAGTGTTTGGCATAATAGTTAAGATGCCCATGCCCTGTGTCAGAATAGCTGGGCTCAATTCCTGGCTCTGGCTTTTGATTCCAGCTCCTGCCAATATAGACCTGGAAAGTAGCATCGGTGGGTCAAGTAGCTGGGTCCCTGCCACCCACGTGCGAGGTCTGCATTGAGTTCCCCAATCCCTGCTTTGGCTTGGCCCAGCCTTAGTTGTTGTGGACATTTGAGGTGTGTCCATGTGTCTGTCTGTCTCTCTGCCTCTCAATTAAATTTTTGAACGTTTAAAAAAATAATAAAAACCTTAGTCAAGTCCTTAAGTGTTTGTTATCTTAGTGTGCAAGGAATGTTATAACAAAATATCACAGATTAAGCGACTGAGTGTCTCAAATAGCACAAATTTATCAAGATCAAAGTCCCAGCCCATTTGGTTTCTGGTGGAGGCTCTCTCCCTGGCTTGTACCCAACAACCTTCTTGCTGTCCCCTCCTGTGGAGGGGAGAAAGGGAGATATCAAGCTCTCTGGGGTCTCTTCTCAGTAGGATCCCAATCGTAGAGGGCCAAGGCTCCGTCCTTCATCACGTCCCAGTTGGCCCCATCTCTCAACCTGGTTTGCCGTGGCAGTCAGAGCTTTGACACAGGAATTCAGGGAGGCACAATTCGGTCTGCAGCACCTCCCAGGTGCCAGCACTGTAGTAGGAGCTTTGTTAGACAGTTTAATCCTCACCATCCTCTGAGGACAATAATCTAACTATCTCCGTTTTACAAAAATAGAGAGATGGAGCCTCTAAAGGTAAGGAACCTGCCCAAGGTCACAGGGCTGTGAGCAATTGCTTTGAAATATCAAGTCTACAAAGAAATGAGCAGACCAGAAGCACTGCTAATATTGTTCCTGGTCCTTGTAGCATAAGCCCGCCTGGTTATGTCAAGTTCCCCAAGGACTCCAAACAGCTAATGAGTTCTGACACCCATGATTAGCAGGAGCTATATTGGAAATATTTGGTACACACACCCTCTCTCTTCACAGTGAACAGAAAGCTGAAGGCAAATGCACAGTCTCACATTTGTAATGCCTTCAGGTCAATTTCATTTCATTTGTTGATAAACTCAATGTTTTTGAGAACCTACACTTACTGTCAACACTTGGAGCTTTTTGTGTTCTCAAAGAGTCCAAGTGAGACACCAGGTGTATTTATGAATAATCCCAATACAGAGCAATAAGTGCTATGGAAAGTCGTATCCAGGAGCCTGCAAAGTGACAGGAGAGATCATAGGTCACAAACATCATCAGAGAAAAGATGGTGAGCTTGGCTCTTTATTTCTTCAATTTTTTATTTATTTGAGAGGTGGGAGTGGAGAGAGAGAGAGAGAATATGAACATGTGAGCACGCTTCTATCCACTGGTTCACTCCACAAATGCCCACAATGGCTGGGGCTGAGCTGAAGCCAAAGCTGGGAGCTGAGAATTCAATCAGAGTTTCCCACGTCGGGGGCAGTGAGCCAACTACTCAAGCCAGGATGCTCCCCAGGATGTACATTAACAAGCAGCTAGAATTCAATTTGAACCCAGGCACTCTGATATGGGACATGGGCACCCAGATCAACATCTTAACCACTAGGCTAGATGCTTGCCGCTAAGCTTGTCTTAAAGGATGAATACCAATTGTCCAGGGAATCCTGAAGAAGAGTTTTGCGTGATATCAGTGACATTAGAGGCCATCGTGCACATGGACCTCACAAGAGATTGAAAGGCTGGGCTAACGGGAACAGGTTTGAGTGCCACAGTGTGATACGACCTAAAGTCTTATTTGAGGAAGGGGCCAGATCCCAGCCTCATTCTGATAAACGAGGCTGCTGTAGCTTCTGGCAAGCCCTGCGGGACATGAGCCCAGGAACAGTAAGATTTGTGTTTCTGATGCGTAATTGTACAGAGGTCAGATTTGAGCCAACAGGTTGAAGATAGCGAATCATTGCTGGAGATCTCACCTGAGATGTTGGGAGCCTGAACTCAAGGGCCACGTATGGAGCTGAGGCAACCAGAATGGAATCTTGATATTTGTGGTCAATATTTAGGAAGTAAATCCAGTAGTCCTCAGTGCTGGAAAATAAAAACTGAATCTTACTCTCCATTATCAGATTCCATGTAAATACAACTTCTTGGAAAACATTAAGCAGCTGTTTCCCTACTAACTTTTCATTATCAAAAATTATATTAGATTTCTATTCACACACAGAATTGTCTAGTTGTCATTGTGTATTGTCCATAATTACCACATTGTTGGATAGTTCACATTTTGTCATACATGAGAATCATATGTGTATTTCTTCAGACTTTTCTTGGTTCCATTGCTGTCATCAGAACAAGCCAAGTGGGACAAGATCACCAGCCATAGTCAAGTTCACAACCAGTCAAGCTCATTGTTCCCAGTCCCATAGACAAAATCTGAACTTCCTGCCTTTCAAATGAATGACCGGCCTGGTCTGAGCCCTGCCTTGTAACCGGTGACTGAGTACAGAGGAAGACCTCCAGTCATTCCAGTGCTACCCACACCATGGATCTGCCTTCGCCACCTGCCCATTTCACACCTCTCAAATTTCTCTAGATGCTTCTAGGGTCATTCTCTTCTTTACTTTTCTGGGTTTCAAGTGAACAGTTCTCTTAACTTCCTAGTTTGGTTGGGATCAGGTTGTACATTTTCAGAGGACAGATTTCCTAGCATGTATCAATGAGAAGTACACCCTATAGATTTCTTTATGTAAGGCTTCACTTTCAGAATTTTATGTCCAAACCTGTTGGCTACCTAGAAGAGTTGCTATGCTATCTGCCTTCTTAAAATGTGAATGGCCTCACTTTTTGCTCTGGTGATCAAGAAGTTCAGAGCCAGTGTTGGCATTCCATTAACAAATACTGGAGTTCACTCTGGCTTTCCTCTACTCTCACTCTCCCTTTCTTTTACTCCTTATTTTCTTTTTAATTTTTTAAGCTTGTTGTACTTTATCTCAAATCCTTTTAGCAAATATGTGTCTATAAATAACTTCTTGTTAATCAGTTCTGATCAGCTGGATTCAAGGTACCCAATGACTTGCCTGGTGTCAACTCCTTGTCTTCGTGTCTTCTTCAGTCTATCTAAGGCACCAACACTAGCAAAGCTTCAGCTGTGTCCACTCTGGATCGGAAACTCAGCCATCCTTAGAGCTCCTGGATCCGGGAGGCGTCTGCCTCTCCCTCCTGACCTCTCCTCAGTGCCCTTCCCAGCCAGCTCCCTGTTCTAAGCCTACAACCTTGCTCCATCTCTTATTTCTAGCCCAAGAGATCTCTCTAGTTCTTTGTCTTTCTTTTAGAGTTGAGCTTATTGTCTTGCTCTGGGGCAAAGACTCCTCTAACCTTTCCAGATCATGCTACCTAAACCTTGCACTTTCAGTAGAAGCGTCTGCAATAATAACAGTTATGTTCATAACCAAGACATGTCATGAACTTGTCAGGTGCCTGCTTCTAAAGCAGTATGCTGTCTTAGTCTCACTGCATACCTAGGGGTTTGGAAATACTATCGTGCACATTTTTTTAAAAAAAACTCAGAGAGGTTAAGTAGCTTATTCAAGGACACCCAGCTCAGCCTGTTGAAGTCTAGGCCAGTGATAGAAATGAAACTTAAACCAAGGCAGTCTGATTCCTGCCTATCCTCCCAGCATCCTCCACCCTGGGGTGCCAGGCACACTGTAGGGTGAGCATGGCCACTTGCAGTCATCACGGAAGGACTGGGTGATGCCATGTGGCAACGTAAGAACTCGGCCGCCTTCCTGGAGCAGTGACAGGGAAGATGTGGGTGGTTCTCTCACACGTCTTCTGTTTAAATTTCTTTTCATTGTTCTGTCCTTTCTGGCTTGTGTACAGATGAGATTTCCTGTGATGAAGGTTTTCTTGTGCATGCTTTTTTTGATAACTCTCAGGCTTATTGTGAAGCTCTATTGTGTATGTTTTATATTTTCAGGCTACAAAAAAAAAAAAAAAAAACACAGTTCCTTACAAATGAGAATTTATACCTTGAAAGAGTAGTGAGCAGGACTTGATCTTTGCCTGGAAGACCTAACAGTTATGCCTCTCCATGCACTGCAGGCTTTCTCATTAGAAACCACATATTTAAAATATTCAGAAATCAATAAGGCAGGGTTTATTATACAGAAAAAAATGGCCTAAAAGGCAATGGCTATCACTTTGAGACATTTCAAATTTCACTGTAGCGTACCTGATGTCTCCTACCAAGACTGAGCCTTCATAGACTCTAAAAGCAACCTTGAATGTGAGTGCAAAGGAGAACATATCCCATTGGAAGCAAGAGAAAGAATTTCTAGTGCAGAATCTGCTTCAGGTTATGTTCTTCTGAGTATATGCTCTATTATTTTAACCAAACGAAAATAACATGCAACCGATGTAACTCAAATCTTATCACTCTCCTCTCCCTCCCTCCGTCTTCCTCCGTGCACACACAGAGAGAAATCCGTAGCTCACAGCAGTCAGATAGCTTTGAAGGGGTTAAAAATAAACACAAAGCCTGGAAAGAAAGCAGAAACAGTAATGACAGTTCTGAAGTTTCCAGTACCTGTTGTGACAGGAATAACAAATTAATTGGGACTATAACGGATTCTTTGTAAAGGTGAAGTAAACACACTTGACTGTATATTTTTCACCATCAGTTAAGTCTCAATTGGTTCTAAAAATAAACAGAAGACATTGAACAGTTTTAATGGATTCTGACACCTAGGTATTATGCTGTCACTCCAGTATAAATGAATCATAACTTTGGACTGCACCTAGGAATTACTACACATTTGGAGAAAATTTATGGTGCACCAAGCTTTGAATCATGATGTGATATCAAAACTAAAGTCAAAAGAGGAAAAAAGCTGGGCATAAATTATTAGCCTTGAGTCCTTATGTATCTCCCAGTGCAACAGGTAAGGGCTAGAGGATTTAGGGATACTACCAATAATTATCATGGGTGCCGAAACAAATTTATCCTTCGGAAAGTGGCTTACAGTACAAAGGAGAGAAGAAGAAATCCAGCCGCAGCCTGCTCTCGGATGCATGACAGAGATGTTCAGTTTCTCCTGTGTGTGCAGCCCTTTGTTTGGCTAGACTAGGGCCCTGTGGAGGGCATGGGCATTTCTGTGACCCAAGCAACCACACATTTCCGTTTTCATCCAAAGGACTGGTCATCAGACCAGGGCATTGACTCAGCCAAGTGCATTAACAACCACAGTCAGTCGAGCTCATTGTTTCCAATACATAGATAAAATCCTGCATTTCTTGCTTTCCAAATGAACGGGCTCATAGTCTAGCTATTGCCTTGAACACTGCTCACTGAAGGAAGCCCACCAGAAGCTCTGCCAATCTGAAACGAGAGATCTGTGAATGAACAACAATGCCTTGAGATTCCATGTCGAACATGGGAAAGTGTTAAATGTTCACATATTTATTTGATTGAAATAACATTCTTTAAAGAGAAGAATGCACAAAAATCTCCCATTCAGACATCAACAGAACATTTTTCTAAAGTGCCACTATTATTGCACAATAGAAATAAGAATACTATATGTTTGTAGGGCATTTGACACTTCTCAAAACATTTTCATGAATAGTACTTAATTCTGACTCTATAAAGCAATAGAGCTGGCATCGTGCAGATAAATGGAGACAGATTAACTTGATCAGTGAAAAAGCAGATATTCAAATGCTGATCTTTTCCTTGCTGGACCAGTTCACTTCCTAGAAGTTTACTTTTATCGCTGTTGGATAAACAGGTCAAATTCTAATACTGGCAGAGTCCTGAAGGTTGCGGTTGAAAGCAGAACAGGAAGGCATATCCCCATTACACAGAGGAGAAGAGTAAGGAGAGGTGAGGGAAAACAGCTGGTGAATGGTGGGATCCAAGCTCAGAACTTCCTGTCTTCCCAAGAGCCTTCGTCCCACGTGGGGACTGCAGAAGTCTGGCCCATCAACAAGAGTGTGCTCCTGTTTCCTGACCAGCTCAGTTCATTCTCTCGGTTCCAAACCACTCTGCTGGTTCCTTCGCTAGGCTGCTTTTCTCTGACTTCACTTGCAACCGTGGAAAAACTACAGGCTGTGTGATAGGATGCATGTTAACTAGAGATCAGCTTTGCCAACCCATTTACAACTTGATTCTCTCTGATGTTTGAAGAAAACAATTGCAACAAGGAGCTCCTTCTTTTAATGATAAAGCTATTAATTACCAAATATGTGCCAGATTATGGCAGCCTCAGAATACAGGGTTTATGTAAAATGCCATGTGTCTGTATGGTAGGTGGGTAGGCTGCACCCTAGGAGAACTAGGGGGTCAAGGCTGCTACCACGTGGGATGGCGAGGTTGCAAGGGTCAACAGGGCTACCTGTGAGGAAAGGGGGGAGGGAGATAAAGAGTGGAAACACAAGGCACAAAGCAGGCGCTCATGGGTCTTTCCGGGTCCTAGGAACTTCCCAGCTCCGAGCCACTGCTTGACCTTAGCATGCTCTCCCTCATCTGTCCTGGCGTCCGCTCTTCCTGCACCATTTTTGACCCAGGCATCTTGAAAGAGCCGCTCCACCCGCGCCTTGTTCACTGTAACTTCTTTTAGGTTCAATCTGTCCCTTGCGGCTACTTGGCTGGTTTCCGTTTCTATGCCAGGCTTTCTGCATTGACCTTGTGCAGTTATAAATGTTTTAACATCCATGAAAATACAGAAATGTGCGCTCCCATAAAGGGCAGCAAACAGAAAACACAGCAAGCAGTAGGAAGATTTGGGGCCATGCACCGCTCGCCTGCAGGAGGCGGATGCCAGCATGAGCTTCCAGGGTCTCCCCGAATTTAATGGCTATGAACGTGGTGCTCGCAGGCTCTTTGGAGAGCATTATATTAGCGTGACTGTTGCTAAGTTCCAACCTCACATTTTACTTCCACTGTGAAAGAGACCATTTCCTATGCTCCTTCAGAACGGGGAAGGGGGCTTGGCACTCTGGTCACCCCCACCCCGGAGCAGACATCGCAGCTGCCCGCGTTCCCAGCAGCCTGTTCCTGGGGCTTCAGGGAGCTCCGTTTCCGTTAGGAAAATGTGCTACTGCTGCTGCTCAGACCACAGTGTCCTCGCGGTTTTGTTTTTGCAGAGTGAAAGCAGCGCTTTTTAAAGCTCCATCAAAGCTGGTGACTTCATTCCTTTCTGTTTCTCGGGCTTGTAAGCCTGGTGCCACACGGAGCTCTGGCTTCGAGCAGAGACCTACCACACACTTAAAGGGGTAGCGCCTTAACTTGTCGATTTCGAGAATACCAAGTGATCCTGGAGGGTTTTTATTCCTTTAATCAGCTGTAATTTTCAGCTCTGATGCTGTTTGACAGGCTTCATCTCAGCCCCGTGCAACACTGCTCCTCTGCCTTCCTGCCTGTGCGATACCAATAGGGAGGAGGGGCCGGGAACTTAACTGACAGCACGTACTGGATGGGCTCTTACCCACCTATCAGGATTGATGCCACAGCGTGGGGGCTCGAAGGGGAAGGGCTGAATGGCTGCCCGCTTCTGGGAGGGTCAGCTGCTAAGCCCCTTAGCCTTTTTTCTCTTTTCTTTCTCTTCTCTTTCTTCCTCCCTTCCTTCTGTCTTCCTCCTTCCCCTCTCTCTCTCCCTCCCTTCCTCCCTTCCTGCCCCCTTCTGCTTTTTAAAACCAGTTAATCTCTTTTCATTCTTTGGATACTAGGCACACATACTTTGGAGCCAGAAAAAAATGTCCATGCCCATGTACTCAAACACACGCACGGGTATGCCTGCATATACACAGACACACGCACAGGTATGCTTGCATATACACAGACACACGCACGTGCACACATGCATATACACAGACACACACACATGTGTGGCTCCACTTACAGGGGCGCTTATATCTCGTATGTTAAGCACATCACCCAAAGCAAGCTAGGTGCTGTCATTCACGATGAGCTTTCTGTGTGCCAGCCACTAGGCTCTGGGCTCCACAACCCTTGTGACAGCCAGTCCTCATACCCTCTCTGTGAGACTGGGGGTGGGGGGATCAACTCTAGGGGCACATGACCTCCAGGTCAGTCATCCTCTCTCTGTTTTATGTACAGCAGGTACTTCCCCCATGAACCCTGGCAGCAGCTAGAGGGTGGGGTCATATAGATCCTGGGGACCCCAATGGAGTGGTGTCTCAGGAGTGAGGACCAGGGTTCACCCTCAGATCCAAAAGTCACTTCTCCATCACTGGGCCTTCATCCAGGAGGGGTTGGTAGAGGAGATGAAAACTGGCCTTGGCTCTGAATGTGGGGGCCAATGGGGATGGCAGCCTGACAGAGGAGAGTTGGTTCTGGGCATTCTTTATGGTCTTGCAACCTGGAAGGGTTGTGAGGGTTTTCTCAGACAGAGGGCAAAAAGACCTAACTTCCACCAGCTTGAGACCCTGCTGCCAGTGTGTGCCCACCTTCCATACTCAGAGGCAAGACCACTTTCCCCCAACTCTCCCCTTGGATAAGGCTGGAGACCCTTCCTGGATGAGATAATCCTGGCTTTGCATAAATACACATGGCCTTAGTTATTTTAAAATCATTTGTAGGAGTTCTCATATGTTTGCATACTTCATTTTAGAGGTGCTCAAGGCATTTCTACCTAGGCTTCCTTGTGAATAAAATGGAAACATAAATGATTTCCTGTTTGGAATAGGTGATACAAGGAGACACTAAGTAAGATACAATTAATCTTCATAATGAAATGATTGCATGTACAAACATGGCAGCACGTTCCTATTGGATGTGGTTTTGTCCTGGTGCAGCCGTATTCCACCTTCTGTTTCCTGGGGAAGTCACAGGTATCCTAGGCAGAATGGACTGAGGACATGAAAACCATTTATGTCTAATTGGTAGTTACATCTGGTCTCTTTCTCTCTAGCTTGCATTTCCTTCCTCTGGCACCTAACCACCATGAACCAAAACAAGTTGTTGTTAGAGTTCCCGTAAGATCTGTCCTTGTCTTGTAAGATCTGTCCGTGAACAACTTGAGTGCAAAGTCAATCTGTGAAAGTGTGTGTGTTCACCTGTCACAAAGCAGGTTTTCCTGCCTCCACTATGTGTAAAAAAAAAAAAAAATCCCGCAGTGTTGTGCAATTTGATACTCTTCATGCAGGGGTAATTTCTTATGAGGAAGATCCCTTTCCCACTCCAAATTACAGTCCAAGGTCATTACTGATTTTCTAGTTCAATCAAATCTAATATGATAGTTGGCACAGCAGACACAGATCCTTTTGCTCCTTCCTTAATGTGTTTAGTTTTATATTTGCATCTTTTAGCTACCAAACAATGTCATATATGACAAATATTTCTTTGAAGATGTAAAACAATTAAGCGGCTTTTGATGGTCTGAAACTTCAGGGAGAGGTGAAGCCATCACCCACCACGAAGAGGATTATGCTCTGGTGTGATGGCAATTAGCCACTTCCCCAAATAGCAGGTCGTCCTTGTAACCCTTATGCCCGGATTAGACTCCTTTAGATACGGCTGTGTTTATGCTTCTCATTTGGTCTGTCTGCGATTGAGTCTCCTAAAAATCATAAGCCAGAAAAGCACTTATTTCACACACTGCGATATAGCCTTCATGGAGACAATTTTAAAATTGCTCTGGTGTCCTACAAATTTCCAGATCTTTCGTTTTCATCAATTATAAAAGGGAAATGTCACAAGCACCCATCAGCGTGGTGCCCCGGCACTGCTGACAGCTGTATGATGCACACTCAGTGCGGCAGGTTGGGAGCTGAGAGTTTCATCAATAAATACGACTCTGATCGCTTCATGTCCACGGTCAAGGTAATGGCGCTTTAGTATCTGGGAAACATGCACCGCTCCCAGTCACACACGGACTTGAGAGTTGAAATCCACGGTGTGGAGCTCATCTCATTCCTCCCTCTTGACACAAATTCCACTTCTCATCTTTCTCACAATTCTTGATGATAATCTGGTTTTGATACAGTCATATTTCTTGTATTTTCCAAGAATAAGGCTGCACACATACTGTGTCTATCATGTGGCAATGAGAGTTGAAACAATAGTGTCCATTTCATGAGAAGGAATGTGTTACCTTCCCAACCAGCTTCAGCATGGGCATCTCTCCATCCCTAAAGGCAATTAGATCAATGTTTTAAAATAAAAAAAGCAAGCAACAGAAGGCCAGGGAAACTAATCCTACATATAGGAAGAATCATGTGGAATAAAACTCAAGGGCATTTTTTTTTTAAGAAATCAATGTTAACACATTTTGTTGTGAGTTAATGTAAAAACAAACTGTAGCTTTCCTTAATATTCCAGCTGCTCTCCCTTTTCTCCCTTTTCCACTTTTTCATTTCCTTTTTTATCCTTCATTGGCAAACTACCTCTACAGTGGAGGGTATTTTACATGGAGATGAGATCCGAATAATTTACATAACTGGCTTTAAAGCTCATTAGTCTTATTTCTTTTAAAAATTCATCTGTATATGTTTTTGCCTCCCTCACAATCCGGAACTATAGCAAAATACAGAAAACTAAGAGTTAAAAAAGATATGCCTGTAAGAGTTTTGGCAAACAGACTAAGATCTTATAATTGACATTGAGATCCATGTATACTTGATAACATGGGGTATTTTTACCATTAGCTTGTAATTCTTTTAAGTCAGTTCTTTGTCTACACATTCTCTGCTTGGAAAATATCTTCAAGTTAACATGAAATCCTAAGTTTTAAAATGTCACTAAAAAATTAAGTTTCTAGCCTTACACCATTACATTTTGGCTTCCAGATGTTCCCGTGTTGACGTATAACATTTTTCAGTGTCCACAAGCCCCTGGACAGAATTTTGCAGTCTCTGAAATACAGTGTATTAATGTAATCGTGAGTGTTTCCTTAAACCACACAACACACAGACAGGCAAGAAATCGTGAAAACCTTGCATCCGGGGGAACTCAGGTGGTCAGTAGGTTAACACGTTCGTGAAACTATAGGGAGACGCAGTTTTTGACATGTGAATGCTAAGAACAAGGTCTTGCAGACATTTAAGCTGTGGGGTTTTTTACCCTTTTGAGTCTACTTTTATACTGACCATAATTGAAATAATGTGAAAGTGTAACCAAAAGAACCTTCAGCAAAAACGTTGAAAGGGACCAATTTATGTATAAAAAGATCAAGAAAGACAAGCTAATTTTTTAAAAAAGCCCTGTGCTCCCAGCATTAATTCCCAATCTCTGCAAAATTCATTTTATGCTTATAATGACTTTTTCTTTTGGTAAAGAAAATACTTGCTTTTCCCTCCTCTATTGACTGAACCGTGATGAAAAAATAAGAAAGTTAATGCCAGTGATCATTCTTTTTTTGTTTTTTTTTTCTCCTTGAAACCTGGGAAAGAATTGGTCCTAATTAATGCCAAGGCCACTTTATTTGTGTAAAAATATAATGTGGTTAATAAAATGTTAGCTATGAATAAAAATATAACTATAGTAATATGCAAATATAGGTACTGCTAATGTGTGATACTGTATACCCATGTTGATTTCTTTAGGGGAGAAAATTATCTAAGAGGCTGTCAGTAAATTAAATTATATCAGAATATGTTCTTTAGGAGGTTTTGGAAGGTTGAGGTTTCAGGCTTTAATGCCTGCACACAAACAGACTTGAAGAAGCAAAGATTTGAAGTGGATAAAGCAACATTTTGCCTAAAGTTCATTCATCAAAAGGCTGCATATTTTGAAAAGGGTAAAAGTACTACTAAACCCATCAGGGATAAGTAAAGGCTATATACTATAGATTATTTTAATCCCCCAGCTAGATATAAAAGGGATAATTACATATTTGTGGTTGAAGCCATGTGGTGGAAAAATCAATACAACTTTTTTGTATGACACTTCATTAGTGTGAAAAATTTTAAAAGCTGGGAAGAACTGCCTTGCAATTAAATGCCTCTGCTCCTTCAGCTCCAGTAATGGGTTTGTATTATTATCTAGTTTATTTGAAATAGTGGTTGCACTATAGAAGTAATTGGAAAACATTGATTATGCACTTGTATCTGGAAAGCCTGGCAAATCATTACAGGGCCCGGCAACAGTTAGTTAGCCTCACTAATGAAGCACTAATTGCTCTAAGTAGGTTAACATGTTAGTGAAACTATAGGGAGATAATAGTTCAGAAAATTTGGAGGTCTTTTGCCAAACATGCATTTTCATTTCCTATTCCAGAGACAGAAGCCATGTGGGTTTTCTCCCCCCTTTTTGGTTTGGTTTATGTGCTCTCTTGAAAAACAAACAAACAAAAAGAGAAGCCTAAGTGAGATTCCCGTCATCATTTTAGTGGAAATGACTCCGTTTCCTTACATGCACTTTTCCTGCTGTTCCCCGCTCTTTTAGCAACCGGAACTGTGCTGGTATCAGCATGGATTGCCTAGAGCAGGTTCTGGGTATTTCCGTTCAGAAACTTCTGATACTTCTGTCTTTATTCGCCCTCCCAGTTCAAAGCCCTCGTGATTCAATCCGCACAAAAGCTGCCTGCCACTGAGCCATGCTCCCCTTGTTCTCTGTACATAAAAACTCTGATTTTTTTTCACATGATTTCCATCAGTGCAACTTCATAGAGCTTTAGGAAAAGAAGAGCAATGTATTTGCTTTTTATTTTAAAGGCTTATTTATTTATTTGAAAGGCAGAATTACTGAGAGGCAAAGGCAGAGAAAGAAAGATAGAGGTCTTCCATCCGCTGGTTCATTCCCCAATTGACCGCAATGGCTAGGGCTGTGCCAGTCCAAAGCCAGGAGCCAGAAGCTTCCTCCAGGTCTCCCACGCGGATGCAGGGATCCAAGGACTTACGCCAACTACTGCTTTTCCAGGCCACAGCAAAGAGCTGGATCGGAAGTGGAGCAGCCAGGACTCGAACAGGCGCCCACATGAGATTCCGACACCACAGGTGGTGGCTCTAGCCACCACATCACAGTGCCAGCCCTATATTTGCTTTTGACATTTGTGGTATTTTTTAGGAGAAAAAAAATCAGTCTGAGAGAAATTCTTGCGTACACACACCTAGACACTGAGACTAGCACAATCCCAGCAGCAGTGCCCATATAACGGCAAGTCAACAAGCAGGAACGCTGAAAAGCTCTCGGTGCCCACTGACAGGGAAATAGATGGCATTGTTTTAGGCACACTGTGGAATACTATGCAAGAAGGAAAAGGGGTGATACAGAAAATCAAAAATTAAGAGAAAAGTACTTTAAAGACTACAAAAAACATAAATGTATAGGTATATCTTACAAATGAATCTTAAGAGTTTTGAATGAGAAAAGCTATTATTAAAAGGCCACATGATTTTATACTGTCTTATAAAGCTCCTAGCTAACGAAGCTAAGTGATAGATGCATCTATGACAGAAACTACTCTTAAAACCCTACAAAATGGTACAAATAGAAAGTTTCAGGTAGATGTCCCCTTAGGAGGTGGGAGGGGCGCCTTGGAGGTAGCCAAAGGTTTTAGTGGTGTCTAGTTTCCAGTTAGACAGAAATTCAAGCTGTTCACTTTAATATTGCACATTGTAAACCCAACTTGTGTTACAGATAATTCTTTTATACATAACATTAAAAATGTTTTAAAGAAATATTATCTTTCACCCCCTAAAAATTGTATCATCATCTGAAATAAAAAAAAATGTCTACTCTTTTGGCTTTCTAAAGATCAAAAGAGCAAAAGTTCCTATTTAAAATTTTTTCAATTTTTGGCTCATTATTGAGATTATCAGTGCAAGAAATTAAAGGAAAAAATGTTTCTCTTTAATTTATAAAAGCAATATATGTAGAAGTTTCAAAACTACAGTAATTCATTTTTTGTGTTTACAATTTATTTGTAAGGATACAGGATAGTTCTCTCTATAAGCCATAGATTACTGTCTACCAAAGAGAGCACAGTGCTTTGTGTTTTACACCTGAGTGGCACATGTACCTTTGGGGCCGCGAGAAACCAAAAGTGGGATAAGGGTTGCAAAGGGTGAGCTTCCTTCTACTCTTATAAGTATGTGTGTGTGTGTGTGTCTTATTTAGCAACGTTTACCAAGGCAACATAAAAACTATAAGATATCAAACCAGGGTTACAGGTCAGTAAGAGAGGGCCGATGCATTTTCTGTGTCTTGGATGCCTTCCCTGACCATTTCTGTCTTCCTGCAACTAATACAGAGCTTGACATAGAGTAAGTGTCCAATCTGAGAGAACTTCAAAAAGTTCAAGGAGGGGCTGACGCTGTGGTGTAACAGGTAAAGCTGCTGCCTGCAACACCGGCGTCCATTATGGGCAACAGTTGAAGTCCTGGCTGCCCAACTTCAGATCCTGCTCTCGGCTATGGCCTGGGAAAGCGGTAAAAGATGACCCAAGTGCTTGGGCTCCCGCAGCCATGTTAGTGACCTGGAGGAAGCTCCTGGCTCCTGGCTTCAGCCTGGCCCAGCCTTGATCACTATGACCATTTGGAGAGTGAACCAGCAGATGGAAGATCTCTCTCTCTCTCTCTCTCTCTCTCTCTGTTTCTCTCTCTCTGTAACTCTGACTTTCAAATAAATAAATCTTTAAAAAATGAAAAGTTCATAGAGAAAATGGAACCAGAAGATTAAGTTTACTTTTGGTGTACACATTTTTTGAAATCCTTTATTTTTTCATACTCTGCATTTTCATGAACTTTTTGAAGACCCCTAAAACATAGTTTTGAGTTGAGCTTCTTGTGAATCCAATGTCTAAGATGGATACATTGAAATATATAATGTCTTTGACTGCCAAGTGTGAATATGTACCAAAAATACACCAGTCTTCCACAGAAGAAAAGCTCAGATCCCCCCATCCCTAAAATAAGAAAACATTCTGAAGTACTCCAACAGTGAGGATGCTCTGGAATTTTTATTTCTAGTATTTACGTTAATGGTTTATATTGAGGAATGCAGCTCATCGAAAAAATATCCACAAAAATGTTAAAGCATCTAAGGTGGCCGGCGCCGTGGCTCGCTAGGCTAATCCTCCGCCTGCGGCGCCTTCCCGGTTGGGGCGCCAGATTCTGTCCTGGTTGCTCCTCTTCCAGGCCAGCTCTCTGCTGTGGCCCGGGAAGGCAGTGGGGGATGGCCCAAGTGCTTGGGCCCTCCACCCGCCTAGGGAGACCGGGAGGAAGCACCTGGCTCCTGGCTTCAGATCGGCGCAGCGTGCGGGCCGTGGCAGCCATTTGGGGGATGAACCAATGGAAGGAAGACCTTTCTCTCTCTGTCTCTCTCTGTCTCTCTCTCTAACTCTGCCTGTCCAAAAAAAAAAAAAAAAAAAAAAGCATCTAAGGTTCAGAGTATTTTCTTAACCTCTTGAAAAGAACTGCCAAGGAATTTTTTTTCTGTTAGCTATAAATACTGAAATGTTCAAAGCTATGATCAATTAACTGATGCCCAGGTTTTTATGAAACTAGACTGGCCCTGAGCATAAGACAACCGTGGGCATGTTCTGTTCTGTATTTTTTTAGATACTTAACCTTTTCTCTATAATTAAGACTAAAGGAGGTGGGTTGGATTTATTGAAATCTCGTATGAAACGGTTTTTGTTAAAGGGTTCGCGCATAGCCAACTGCTCATCCTTCCTCTTTGGGCTGGAAAACAAAATGTCAGCTTCTTCCTTCTTCCAGCCACTGACAGCACTGCAGAGGTCCATTTGCTTACTTGCAGGTGACATGGGGCGGGACAAACAGGTGCCCTCGGAAGTCCCTTGGAAGGGAACTCTAGGCCCTTC
Source organism: Oryctolagus cuniculus (assembly GCF_051225735.1). Taxonomy (NCBI): domain Eukaryota; kingdom Metazoa; phylum Chordata; class Mammalia; order Lagomorpha; family Leporidae; genus Oryctolagus; species Oryctolagus cuniculus. Next base: position 65,579,999 of record NC_142869.1, read on the forward strand.
AACAGGAGTTTGCGTTTTCCTTCCTGTTGATATTTTTCCCCCTCTTGGAAGGATCTTACTGGGGTGGGAGGGTGCCAAGAGAGGGGATTATTGTTTAAATGGGACCCTGTTTCTAGTCTTAAGTCAGACAAGAGCCATTCTGGTTGCATTCAACATTTCAAAGCAAAGTAACAATGCTCTCAGAGAGCCGCTCTCTACAAAGCAGCCTCATTATTGTAAATGTGGGGCATGTTTAGACTGCTAAGGAGAATCATAAAAGTGCAGCGTCTACTGCAAGCTCCTTTGGCGTACGCGCTGTCCCCAGGCCAGATAGACTTCTGGGCAGCCCCGGCACCAGCAGCCTGCGTGGAAAGCTCACCCGCTGATATGGAAACGAGGCAAGTGGAGTTACGGACGCATAAATGTGCATGGTGAACATTATCTGCGAGGTCTTCTATGTTAAGGAAATCATGACACCTGCCAATCTTTCAAATTCCAAAGGGTAAAGCGTGAGGCCTAGGAAGCTGTCATTGAACATGACAAGCTTAATGCCAAGTTTATAACAGAAAAAGGGCAATCGTACTGTGGTTTATTCAGTTTGATGTTGCAGGTTCTGCAGGAAGGCGCGCGCGCTCGCTCGCCTTTTCTTTTAAATCTAATTTACAACATTTGAAATACCAAACAGATTCTTTACATATCTCCTGAGCCCCCGCTCCCCTTCACTACCCCCCAGCTCTCCTTTAGGGAACAACCCCTAAATCCATCCAATTTAGCATCTTGGTGCGGCCAGACAATTGCTCGAGTCTGAGCACTTCCTTCCGTTGTTATAGAGCTGTTTCTAACCCCAAACATCGCTGTTTAATTACCGCTCAGACTGTTGCTCTATTTCCAGCCACCCTGCCCCTCGCTCGAGCCCATTGGGCTGAAGAAAGAATTACTCCCCGCGCTGTTCCTCGGCCCCTTCTTGTTCAGATCTGTAATTGGCCCTGTGTTTTTGACTTTCTGCTAATAAGCAGCTTACTTTCTCTCCCCCTAGACTCAACCCACCACTTTTGTTTCATGAATTTTACAAAGGATTTTAATAGATGCTTTAGGCTATGCAAAATGTTATATGAAAGGAAGCATTAATGCAACAGCCTTGACACAAAGGACGTGTGAATGGTTGCTTATCATTACAGTCAGGTCTCCGACTTTTCATTAGGAGTTCTGGAGGACAAGAAAAGAAAACAGGGCAGCTATAGGAAGGCATATTCGCCTATACTGTGTAACCAAGTATAATTGCTTAGCATTTCACATTAACTCTCTTCAGACGCGGCCTCTCATTATTTTTACACATACATAATAACTGCTTATTACAGCGGGATAGTTCACGCCAATGCATGGCGGATAGGGCTGTGTCAGCACTTCCAATGTAAGACCCAATTTCACAGGTTTAAAACAGCTGTAAAATTTACCTCCAGACCAAAGATTGGTAATCAGCCCTCCACCTGGACAGGGAATTTGGTTTAAAGTTTTTTTTGTTTGTTTGTTTGTTTTTAAAAAAACACTCTTTCATTAAGCAAAAAAAAAAAAAAAAGTTTGCTTGTGTTAAATTACGAATGTAAACAAAATGAATGAAAAGGCTTAAGACACTTTTGAATTTCTAAATATGGAGATTTACTGAAAGCCACCCTGACTGCGCTTTTGATGATACACATATATAATCTTAAACAGCACCAAAATGAAATACCACATCCAAAATAGACGTGACACCTGACAATGTTTATATTTGCAGTAGGTGACATTTGATACAACCGTGCTAGGAGCACCACGTGTATTTTCAAGATGAATAATCCATAGTCCTCATGGGGCAAATGAATTAACGTATTTCTCAGTTTCGACAAAGCCTGTAAAAAGTCATCCCCATACATAACAACATAAGGCTTCCAGAATTACTATGCGATTTTGTTTTTCGAAAGTCTCCAAACAAACTGGCTTTGACCAAGAGGAGGAGAGTGGGAATCCAGCAAAATACCGGTAGTACTGTGACTTTGCACTGGGGACTACTGGGAGCAGAGGGCAGCTCTGCCTTAAGAAAAAGGAGTCCACCTGAGGAGGTCTGAGCTGAGCTTTGGGTGGCAGCGATCAGAGGATGCTGCTGCTCATTGTCATTAATGTAGCAAAATCCTCCAAAATTTTCTGTTTCCAAGACAGAAGTATTTTGACAGCATGCTCAAATAGTAACAGCAGACAGATCAGCAGTAGGGCAGTGCTGTCCCCCAAAATGCTGCCAATCCGTGTGTCCTGAGTTAGATACATTTGTTTCTAAAGGATGTGGAAACTATAGACTAGCCTATCATTTCTGGAAGTTTTCAGAGAAAGTCTTCGAATGGGTGAAGGAGAATTTAGGCGGAAATGGTTCCTTATGTTGGTGAAAGCTTGGGAAGGTAATTTGAAAATGATTTCAACTGGGCTGATTCTACAGCAAGAACTGGAAATACATCCTAAATCCGCGCCGTTTATAAGCAACAGTTCAAACATATCAAACAGTCATGAGTTAAGACAGAGCTTGTCTTTTAAATTCCTATGAAGCTTCTCGTCTTTATGTCTGCTGCTTTTGCCCTTTAGCTCAGATGAGAAGGCCAATCTTAGCTACATTTCTCAGATTTACCTGATTCCCTGACACAGCCCAAGAACTGCTAAAAAAGAAAAAAAGTACAAGGTATTCATTTGAAAGTGCGAGTCCACTTAGAATGCGGTCAACTGCTCTCCAGCAACTGACTCTACCACTGTCCTGGAGGTGACCGCTTACAGAGGTGGGAACAAGAACCGAATGTGGCTCTCAGCACCAAGGCATTTGCAGACCACAGTTTGCTTCGTGGGGACGCAGCAGCTCTGTCCCTAAACCGTTGCAGGGAGGGTTCCTGGCTGGCATTCGTGCAACGGCGCTTCTGTGTCGGAAAAAGCTGCAACTTGTTAGTACAATTCCAGTAAACAGAGGGCTGGCCTCCCATTGCTAATTAGCTGTGGCCCCGCTCGCCTGTGCTGTGGAGTGACACTCTAATCAGAGATGATTGTCATCAGATATCACAGATGTCTCTCTCTCGCTGCTCATCTCCGGCAGGCGCTGGTGCCGTTTAGAGAAGGAAGCGCTGGAAGCTGTTTGGAGACCTGGGGTCTCTGGGTGCCTCAGCTGCTGGTGGCAGGCGGCTCGTCACTCCCGCCTGCTGTGAGGAGGAAAGCAGGGTGAGGCGAGGGGGGCATCTACCTGTCGGGTTTGCCAGGAGGCAGTGATGCAATCCATTTGAGAGGAGAGCTTTCAGAACACAAGCATGTAACTCAAGCTACCCGGGACTGGTTTGAGCCACCTGGGATTCCTGGAGATGACAAATGCTAATTCTTTTGATTCATTACATATTTTTGAAGTGGGTATCCGAGAGGGCTAAAGGAGCAGGCTTAAAGATTTACAAGACACAATCAGAGATGTGGGAAGGAAAAGAAAGCCGCATGCCAAGAGGCGTGACTTGAGCCCTAACGAGAGGGAGATCCGCTACCCTCCAGCCCTTAACCGCCGCCGCCTCCGGGCAGCCAGGCCTCCTCCTCCACCCCCCAGGCTCAGAAGCGCCCTCCTGGGCTCTCTGACTCCTACCCAGCCCCACTGTGATGCGTCAGAAACGACTGGACTTCCCTCACAGGGCTGGCTGGAAATCCTCCACTACTTGACTCCCCGAGAATTAACAACCGCCACCACCTCCCACCAGGTTCAAATACCCACGCCCACGCCTTCCCCACCTGGCGCTGTCCCTGACACTAGCGGTTCACAGGGCTCCATCCTCCACTTCACCTCCTGTCTTTCCCTGCCCAGCCTCGCCCCGACCTGAGGCTTCACCTGCCGAACCCATGCTTGAGACCTCCAGGTCTTCTTCCAGAGCCCTTTTCCACTACGTGTGCCAAGCACTTCTGGTGAACCGGCCCTCAACCATACTCAGCTGTCGGCTGTGCCAACCCTTCTCACCCTAGGGGCGCTCGCTAAACCACAGCTTCCGCTCTGTTCGGTGTCTCGGAGAAGCTTCTGCTCTCCGCGTGGGTCCTCCAAGGCGGAAGCCGGAGACCACCCTGGAGCCCTGCCTGCTTTAGTTCCCGGAGCCTGGGCGTGGCCTCCTTCCTCATCTTCCGGGATTCATCCCTTCTATTCCATTTCCCCCTCTGCCTTCCAGAGGCTTTTTTTTTTTTTTTTTTTTAATCTCCCTGCTGAGCTAATTCTTGGTACAAAAATATCCACTGTCCTGGAATCAGAGTGATCTTTCTGGAAGGCAAAGCTGATCTTGTCATCCCCTTTCTTGGCTCCTGCAGCAGATCCCCAAACCTTGAGGGAAGCCTGGTTCCGAGGCCTCTCTTTGCTGGACCCAGGCTCCCGGTCACTCACCCCCAGAGCACCCATGGGCTGCAGTTTTCCCAACATCCCCTGCTTTCATCGCTTACAAGACTGTGCATCCATATAAAATGTTCTCCTCCGTTCAGTCCACCTCCACTCTAAGGGCTTCTTTTCTGGGACACATGTCTGGACATTCCTAACAGAACAAAATGCTACCTCCTAGATGTTGCCAGCTTCACACTGTATTTGCTGCTATGCCTCTGATTAGATTCGTGTAAACGCAGATGCCTACTCCCCGGACTGGGAATCCCTTGGAGGGAAAGCCACAGTGACCTTTGCAACTCTTCAGCTGGTCGAGTGCCTGGCATACAAGAGACCTTCAAGTATTTATTTTTAAGTTGTTATTTCTTTGAAAGGCAGAAAGACAAAGAGGTCTTTCTCCCATTGCTTCGCTTCCCCCAAATACCTGTAACAGCCAAGGCTGGACTAGGCTGAAACCCGGAGCCTGGAAATCAATCTGGGTCTCCCAGGCAGGTGGCAGGGACCCAGCTACTGGGATGATCCCCTTCTCCCTCCCAGGATACACAGTAGCAGGAAAGTGGAATTGGAAGCAGAGCCAGGACTCGAACCCAGGCACTCTGCTATAGGGTCCTGGCATCACAAGCAGCATCTTAACATCTGTGCCAAATGCCCACCCCTTACTTATTAAATGAATGGGTAACTAAAATGCAAGAGTGAATAAATGAATGAATACCCCAGCACCATTGCACAGGGTGAAGTAGGAAGAAGACTAACATCTTGCAGGTTTCTTAGTTTTTCATAAACTCAGAGAACTCAGAACCTGTATTAGATGTCAGCCAGGAGAAGAGCAGCCAGCCATAGGCTGTGCCATCCACCATGCCACAGCTGTAGGAAGTTGCCCACTTATTCATGTGCACCTCCAAATTTTCCCTGTCTTGCAGATGAGGGGCATGAGGACTGAAAGACACACAGTCAGGAATCTGTGGATTCCAGCCATGGATTCCTTCGAAGTCTGCAGGAGAAGCCCCTGGACCCGCGCGGCCCGTAGCATCCACAGGCATGATCTCAAGAGTTTGCAGTTGGGAATTTCGGCCACAGGAGAGCATGGGGAGAAAGGAGGAGGAACACCCTTACTACTTTCAGCAGTAAAAGGAGGCTTTGACTACAGCTGGCCAGTTATTTCCTCAGCTAATTATGGTGCTAGCCAATGCTGGGGGTCCGTTTCTCCAGCTCTCTCAGCCCCGGGCACACAGAGGGGTCCCTCACCTCCAACAGCTCCTGGAGAGCTCAGGCCTCCGGTCCCAAGTGGGGCTCGGGAAGAATGGGGTTTGCCCATGTATTCAGATCGCTGCTGCAGACTGGGATCCTGGCCCAGGACCTTTGCACAACCCACTTCTTTGTTCCCCGTGCTGCTTGCCTCCAGATTAGCTGAATCGCTGACCCTCTGGTTGTCACAGTATAAAACGTGTGTGTTAGAGCAAAGTGAGAATGTGGCGGACGTGGCTGACTTTCATACTCCTGAATGCTTGTAACTAATATTGAGAGGCTGTTTTCCAACATTTAATTGGGTGAAATATAAGGGTCTTTGTATTTAAAAAATATTTTTTGGAATAGAGAGGAAGAACTGGGAAAATATATATCTTTTACTTTGGCACCTAAACCGTAAAGTTCCTCTATCTCCTCCCCACCCCCGGCCTTTCTCTTGTGTTTACTACATGTTTCGTTTTCTGGTTTGAACTTTATCCTGTGAAGCTTCCGGCACAATTATAAGGATTATAAAATTATCTAGCACTCGAGGTACTCATTTTTTAATTTGAGCCATTTTCCTAGGTTCACTGAAAACAGTGGTCATTAGAAGTCACACATGTTAAAAAAAAAATAACTACAACCAGGGAAGACCACAGAAGGCTCCTGATTTGAGCGAGTCCATACATTTAATCAATATGTAATCTGGTATCTTTATCACAGAAGTTTTTTCAGCCTTGTTGTTATATGCTAGAAAATTTTTAAAAAGCATATGTGGACAAGAACATAAGATAAATAATCTAATCTAGGGTTGCTTTCAATGATGCATGCAAGCAGATAGAGTAAGACTTACTACCGTCACAATCGGCATTTGTGCTATCTCGCCCTCTGTAGCTGATCAGTCACATTTGGATCATAGACCAAACATATAAGGCTGTCAGCTAGGTGTATCCCCAATTTGAGAACAGGTAGCTGAGGTTCCACAGATGCAGTGACCTTCCCATGGTACGTGTAGATTATTGGAAGCCTAGTGCTGGGTCTCCCCTACAGGCACACAACACTAAACACGTATGTACTTGGTATGTGCCAAAAGCCGTGTTTAGCATACAGACTCAAGTTTAATTCTACAGCAAGTTAGAACAGTAAGCAAATTTAAGATTGTGCAAAAGTTGCATTTCTGGTCCCAAAGCCTAGTTTAATAAAAGCAAATCAGCCTTGACTATTAGCTAAGTAAATGGAAGCGTTAATTAAGTGCAGCTCCCTGGTCAGAAGTAAAAGCCTATGAAATTCAAACATACCTGAGGAATGTGAGCAGGCAGCTGTGAAGTTGTGTACAGGGTGTAGTCACACTCATTTTTGTTAGCCTGGTGTCCATGGGGACTGCAAGATAGTAAACCTTTAACAAATGTGCAAAGGAGGCGGGGAGGATGAGGAGAGGGGCGGGGCCGGAGGGGGGTGAATGAAAACCCGAGAGCAGGAGAACAGGAAGCAGAGGAGGTAAACTTCGTTCACTAATTGGCTGCATAGGAGGTGAATGTTAACTAAGGCTGGGTTTGGAGAGTTGCCAATTTGTTCTTCCTGCCTTGGCTGTTAGCTGACTGCCTTTCATTAGGTCTGAATATATATCCACCCACAAACACTCCTAGATAAGTCAACAGTTCTATGTACACACAAACCCTGCCGTGCACACATGCACGTATGTGCGCACATGCACCTGTGTGCACGCACATGCACACACACACACACACTTAACTTCCCATCTAACACAAAGAACCAGAGAAACAAATGCTCAAAAACGAGAGAGATGGGTTAGAGATAAGAGGAAGCATTTCTAGTGAGAGTTATACACCCTTAAATACTGAGGACGACCAAACAGAAATATGCACACAGACACACACAGAGTTTCTGTCAACTTGGAAAATGTCCGGAGGTGGCCCTTTTGTTGAAATGGGGTTAGAAATATTCACTGAAATATAAAAGCTGCTTAAAGCCGGGGGCTTTCTAAGAACCAGAACAGAAGAGAACGGAGCCCAGCTTTGGAAGATGCTGGCCAAAGGATGATCTGTTTCCAATAGAGAGAACCACCTTAAGAAAGGTCCGGAGACCCCACGGAAACCAAGTACAGTAAGAGGAAGTTGGGAGTGTGGGTGTCAGGCTGTCAGCGGTGTGACAGCTATGGTAACTACCCTCTAATCCAGCCAGCTCCAGCCACGCTCTCGGCTGACACCACCAGGACTGACTGACAGCTGCGGAGCAGGCACTTCTTACAGGCTCCGCTGACATCCAGTCTATTAAGGCTGACAAGCACAAAGCAGAGATTTGCCCTGAATGGTTTGGTACTGAAGCCTAGTAAAGGGGTTATTTGAAAGGTCTTAGAGAAAGTGTCAGACTCCAGCTCAGATGATAACAATATTGTAATGATGGTACTGGACAATGAAGTGTGATGATTGCCCATCCGGGCTGGGAAGGCTGTAGGCGAACGGGGAGTGCAGGGAAGAAGTGTGCCCAAGCCGATGCTCCGAGGCCGGCATGCAGCCAGCCGTAGGAGGAATCTCCCCTAGCGGGGTGTGTTTCCTGGGGCCTTGGTGTGGCAGGGGGGAGGGATGTGAGCCCAAGTTGCATATTAATTGTGATAGGTACCAGGGCTGGGCTGGCAGTAAGCAGCGATGGAGAATGAGGTATGAACCAGGTAGCCCCTGAAAGGAACGTTTGCCTGCCTTTGGTTCACTCTTCAGTTCACCAAGGAGCATTGAACATGTTTTCCAGGAGAAAATGCATGCTAATTTTCCGACTGCTGCTTTGCTTGTTGACTCTGGCTGAAGAAGAAATTAGCGACTGCAATGCCATGGCCACGAGTCTGCTCTGGCTCCCCCTGGGTGCCTGGCACTGTGTCAACACCTCCTCGAATATACCCAACAGGCTCTTTCCCTGGTGAAAAACGGATGTTTCCCCGCGATGTCTTTTCCTAGTTCTCTATGAAGTAGAAAAAGGGCAAGTCCTATAACGCTGCTTTATGCATGGGAAAATGTCCACCACTGTCCTTGCGTACTCCCCTTTGCACCAGGCCTATCGGTGTGTGCTTAGATATTTCTTGTCCATTTCCACTTCTTCCACATGAATTGAGTTCTAGCTATAAGGCAGGTGCTTAGGTGGGGGCCTAGGGGCACCACAGTGAGCAAGAGAGCATGGTCCAGAGCTTGTGGCTGGCTTTCAGTTACCAGCATGGCAGCTGTTGGTAAACTGACATATGTCCATACCTGCAAGTCACCACCAGGCCAACCCTCGAGGGAATCCCCACCTCCCTCTCCCACCCCACCTGCTTCTTTGGCTTTTTCCTTAGGAGACCTTCAAGTCCCCTATGGCCCAGCAAGAAAAGAATGAATGCCTGGCATAGCAGCCCCTCTCCCAGCATTGCGTCCGGCATGCATTCTGATGGGTAGTTCTGATTTTCATCGCAATCTGTGCTGAAAGGGTTAAAACCCAGTCACAGGTGGCCCTAACAATTTAAAAATTCATGAAAAAATTTCAAAATTTTCAAGCTTTACTTCCAGATTTCCGACTTTATTTTTCCAGAATTCGTCTATAAAAGATATCTTGTAAAAGTTTTCCTACCTAGAGCTTCCTTGGGAGCCCTAAACATAAGGACAGTTGAGGTTTGAGGGTGTTAATCTGAAAGCAGAAATTCAGCACCACCAACACGAAAGGAAAATTTGCTCTTAGAAATTTGGATTTTTTTATATGGATTCTAATCAACACATCTTCAGGTCTGATCAGGCTTCTCCCAACTTTTTTCTACAATGGTCCACGTGCATTATTTCTATCATGCAGAAACAATAGCCTCAAAACTGTGCTCTTTCACCCCAATGTTAGTAGAATGGAGAACAAAACTGGGTAACTGGCAATGCCATGCCATGCCAGCGGTGCCTGCCAACCAGAATGGTAAAGTGCATATCCCTCTCCATCATTCTACCCACAGACACAAAAAACGGCAACTATACTCATCAAAATATTCAGCAGCCATCCCAGGGAGACCAGAGCTGGGGCATTCCATTTTTGAAGGCGTCTAAAAAATAAAAGTGTATGGGTCAAAGCCAAAAAAAAATAATAATACTGGATGGAGTGTGTAAAGGACTTTTGTGGTTTTTAGAGGCCAGCATTGTGGTATAGTGGGTTAAGCCATCTGCAGGGTTGGCATCTCATATGGGTACCAGTTTGAATCTCAGCTGTTCCATTTCTGATCCAACTCCCTGCTAATGCTCCTGGGAAAGCAGCAGAGGATGGCCCAACTGCTTGGGTCCCTGTACCTTTGTGGGAGACCCGGATGAAGCTCCTCGCTCCTGGCTTCACACATGCCCAGCCCCAGCCATTGCCGCCATTTGGGGAATGAATCAGTGGATGGCAGACCTCTCTTTCTTTCTCTCTGTCTCTCCCTCTCTCTCTGTAACTCTTCCAAATAAATTTAAAAGATCTTGAAAAAAATGTTCTTTTCAAGAAAATATATTTTTTTAAAAAATTGTTTTTAATGTTCTAAATATCTTTACAAGAGAACTAGGAAATGGAAAGAGAAAATCCTCTCCCCACCCAGTACTGCCAGATAGGATGAACCCTGCTTAACCCTGGAAGCTGGTCCAGGACATGTGCACGTTTAGCATGGAGGGGACTAACCATGGAGCTGAGACTAGTGCAGATAACCAAACGGTTGATGAACACCATAGCTGGGAAGTTTCCTCTTGTTTGCAATTGAATGAACATGAAAGCAGAGCAGCACAGTGTCAATGAACAGATCATAGAACAGGAGCAATCCTGGGAAGATAACTTACTCTGAGAGTCAGCCGCAAACTCCGTTACCATCAAGTTTATGAAAAAGCACGAAGACCAAGAGAGAGCAGAAGGGGAGAGCAAGAGGGAGGAGAAGGAAGAGCTTCCATAAAACTGGACTGGAGAACATCATAAAAGCGAAAAGGAACAATCAGGATCGATTTCATGGCGACCCAAAGAATTCAACTCTCCTTTAAAGATAGTGAGAGAAATAACCTGCAGAACATTGAATCAGTGTGGCAGAAGACAAACCTGAGAACCCAGAGACTTCCTGTTAGTATGACATAATAGTAGCACCCTTCGTCCATCTTCATCCCCTACCAGTACCCTGCACAAGCAACAACAGATAAAATACAAAAATAAGAGATGTACAAAGCATGCTACGTAGGGGGTCTTCAAACAGCTCATGGAAATGTGCATTACATAAAAAGTGCCTGTGGAATTTGAAATATTTTTGCCCCAAAATAAATTTATCTTTTAAAAACATGTATTTATTTTTGCTTATTTGAAGATCAGAGACAGATATGAACAGAGATCTTCCACCTGCTAGTTTACTCCTCAAATGTTGCAAGAATCAGAGCTGGGCCAGGCTGAAGCCAGGAGCCTGGCACTCAATCAAGGCCTCCCATGTGGGTTGCAGGGACCCAAATACTTGAGCCATCACATTCTGCCTCTCAGATGGCACATTAGCAGAAATTTGCAATCGGAAATTAAGATGGACCTCAAACCCAGGCACTCTTATATGGGATGCAGGTGTCCTACGCAGCATATTAATTGTGCAAATGCCCCAAAATGCCAAAATTATGTTTTAATTCCCTTTTTTCCACAACCAACTTTTTTTTAATGTAAACTATTCAAAAGAAAGGTAAATTTTTGCAGAATAGAACCAAACAGAAACACAATGTATTCACCAAGGGCAAAAATACAAATTTGCTGGGCATTGAAGTCTAGAAGAAGGCAGGTGAAGCCAGGAGTTTATATTCCAGAGAGAGCAGAACCAGCCTGCGTGAAAAATTGGGGGCTGAGGAGAAAACACCCAACCATAAAGGTATGATGAAGAAAAAACGTAGGAGGAAAGAGAGGAAGGTGGGCCCTAATCAACCCTCCCGGTGGATGTAACTATTAGAGCCTAAATATTGCTGGGACAGTAACACCAAGCCTACAATATCAGATCTGGTTTTGGATTAAAGGCCTGGCAAACCAGAATGTTCTAACACAGAGAAGAAATACACGAGTGAGCACCAGTGAGAGGAAGTTAGAGGAGGAGTCTCAAACTCAGTTTAGGTCCCCAAGACTAAAATTACAAAACACATGAAGGTCAGCAAGCGAATTAAAAAGAGAAGATCAAAATCAATGAGCAGAAAAGGAATTCAATCCATATAATCTATAGATTAATCTGAAAATGAATTTCAAAATCAACTTGTTTAGGATCCTGAAAGGGACAAAGGAAATTATAATTAAAAAAAAATTGTCATAAAACAAAATGGCAAAATTGTAACACTAACAGGTATATTTGAAAGAAAGCCAATAGAAATTCCAGAAGTAAAAAAATGTATAGGTCATAAAGTATAAAAACCAATGATGTCAGTAGAGATGGCAGAGTAAGAACCAGTAAAAATTCTCTCCTCTGAAAATCAAGTAAAACAAAACTGGCAAAAACGGTCAGACAACTTCTTCAGAACTCTGAACATTAGGCAAAGACTTGAAGCAAACCAGGGAGTGTTTACACAACAAAAACAGGTGATGTTGGTAAGAAACATGAGCTTGGTGGTATTCTAACTTGCCCTGGTCTCATTCTCCATTTTCACCTCAGTAGCAGCCTTGAAACTCAACAGCTTGCAATCACAGTGAAAATCAGTATCTTGGCAGTCATTGGCATGGGCAGAATGGGACACAAGCATCTTCAAAGCCCTATTCCCAGAACATAGTCATTATTTGACCTTTCTGGTGTTCCCTGGGAAACCACTTTTGCAAGACTGCCTTTATCGGACCTGAACTGGGGCTTCCCTGTGCACAAAGCCTCTTCCCTGGAGGTGATTGTTGAAGATAGCTACAGGCAGTTATGTAACTTGGTTAACTGTCTACAGAAACAGTTTAGAGTTTGTGTAAACAATAGACTAGCCAGAAAGATTAAAAGGAAAAGCTGGGAAATGAAAAGTTCTAACATATTCCTGAGAATTTAGAAGTACATGAGTATATGTAGGGTTGTGGACGTGCTCAGGAATGACACAAGAATACACTACCCTCTTATCGCTGCCTGGCCTTGAGGATCTGCACAGTAGGAAGTGAAGTCTATGACAGAGTTTGTCAGCTGCCTGGCTCAGTGTAGAGGGCGTGTTCACACACACACACACACACACACACTCGCTCAGAACCACTTGGCAAAAACTGGGAGGCTTATTATTCTAAGAATTTAAGAAAATCTCTGTTGAATTATTAGCTGACCTCTGAAATACTCAACCAGAGATTCCAGTGGCCAAATATTATAGATAATACAAACTATAGAATTAGTTCAGATGTCACTAAATAGATAACAACTACAAAAAAGCAGGAACATCAACAGCCTTGGAAATAGAGGAAAATCTTATTTCCAGAATTGACACAGTATTGTATTTAAAATGTCCAGTGTTCAGCTAAAACTGCAAGACATGCAAATAAAGAAACAAGTATGATCATACCCAACAAAACAAAATAATCAATAGAAACTACCCCTGAGAAAATCCAGATGTTGAACGTACTAGACATTTTTAATATAGCCAAAAAATAAAGATAATTATGTCTAGAGAACTAAAGGGAAATATGAGAACAAGGTCTCACTAAATATAGGATATTGATAAAGATATAAAAATATCAAATAAAAAATAGGAAACATGAGGCTCAAAATGCACTAACTGAAATGAAAAATTCACTAGGATGGTTAAAGACTGGATCTGAGCAAACAGAAGAAAGAATCAGCAAGCTTGAAGAAACGTCATAGATATTATGCAGGCTGAAGAACAGAAAGAAAAATACAGAAAAATGAACACAGCTTCAGAGGCCCATGGGACATCACCCAGCACAGAAACATACATATAATGAGAGTACCAGAAGAAAATGAAGAGCGATAAGAGAGAAGAAGAAATAGATAACAAAGACAGTCAAGAGAGAAACAACTCATCACATGCAAGAAAGCATCAATGTGACTGACAGCTGGTATACCATCAGAACCCGCAGGACCCAGAGGCAGCAGGATGCTGAAGGGGGAAAAAAATCAATCAAGACTCTCATATCCAGTGGAATTGTTCTTCCAAAATGGAGCAAAGAAGGCAAAAAAGATGAAAATAGATAAACCAAAATAGTTTCCATAAAACAAAAAACTGGAAGAGTTAATTTCTATAAATAAAACCTAAGTGATTTTGTTGCTTGTATACTTACCTTGCAAAAATACTAAAGACAAATTCTTCAGTATTGGGCTGAAATGGAAAGATATTAGACAGTAATGTAGAATAGTACCATGAACAAATAAAGAGTATTGTTAAAGACAACTGCATAGATTAATATAAAAGATAGTAAAAAATATATTTTGTGTTTCTAATTCCTTTCTCACCAATGTTGTTTTAAAAACAGTATCATAAATAATTATAAATCCATGTTGAAGGGCACAACATATATGAAGATGTAATTTGTGACAAATACAGCACCAACAAAAGGAGGCAATGAAGCTATATGGGAACAAAGTTTGTTTGTTGGTTGGTTTTTAAAGATTTATTTATTTGAAAGGCAGTTATAGAGGCACAGGTGGAGGCAGAGAGGGAGAGATGTTCCATCCACTGGTTCACCTCTCAAATGGCCGCAATGGCCAAAGCTGGGCCAATCAAAGCCAGGAGCCAGGAGCTTCTTGCAGGTATCCCATGCAGGTGCAGGGGCCCAAACACTCAGGAAATCTTCTACTGCTTTTCCAGGCCATTAGCAGGGAGCTGGATCAAAAATGGAGCACCCGGTTCCTAAACTGGTGCCCATCTGGTATTCTGGCACTGCAGGCAGTGGCTTTACTCACTATGCCACAGTGCTGGCCCCAGGAACAAAGTTTTTGTGTACAATAACATTAATCTGAAAAGATTGTTAAAAATTAAGACATAAATGAAAGTTACTAGGGGAATCACCAAGAGATTAACTAAAAAAAACGAGATGGTTAAAATGGCACTGTAGAAAATATCTATTTAACATACAAAAAAGCAGTAATGAGGAACATAGGAAGAAAATAGATATAAGGCATCCAGGAAACAACTAGGAAAGTGAAAAACACAAATTCTATCTTATCAACAATTATATGAATGTAAATGGGTTATATAGTCAAAAGGCAGATACTGGCAGAATGGCTTAAAAAGGCATGATCCAACTAACATAAAGAACATAAAGATGCTGAGAAGGAAAAGATGGAAAATATATCTCATGCAAGCAATAACCAAAAGAGCGCTGAAGTGGCTATATTAATCATACAAAAATTAAGACAAAAATAATTGCTAGAGATAAAGAAAAATATGCTATAATGTGAAACAATCAACCCATGAAAATATAATAAACATGTGCACCTAACCACAGAGTACCAAAATACATGAAAGAAAAACTGGCAAAACTAAATGAACAGACAACTCAGGAATAACAGAGATTGCAGTACTCCATTTTCAGTAAAGAATAAAACACTAATTAGAAAATTAACAAAGATGAAAATTAATGCAGATGTCTTGCACAACACTATAAACCAACCAGACCAGATATTGATAGAACATTTTAACCCAACAGTGACAGAAAACACATTCCTCATTTTTCTCAAGTGTATATAAAGATTATAAAATAAATAATCTATTAAGTCATCAGCAAGTTTCAGTATATTCAAAAGTATTTAAATTGTGGTAGGCAGTTTGTCTAGTGATTACATCAGTTAAGGGTCCCAAGTCCCACGCTGGAGTGCTGGGGTTTGAGATCCAGCTCTGATTGCTGACTTTAGTTTCCTGCTAGTGCAGACTCTTGGGGGGCAGCAGCAATGGCTCAATTGAGTTCCTGCCAGTCACGTGGGAGACCAGGACTGAGTTCCCAGCTCCCAGCTTCTGCCCATTCAGTCCTGCTGTTGTGGGCATTTGGGGAGTGAAACAGCAGATGGGAGCTCCCTCCCTCTCTCTGTCTCTCTGCTTCTCAAATAAATAAAAATTTCAAAAGTAGTTAAATCACATAAAGAGCATTCTGTGACCACAGAATTAGAAATCATTAACTTAAGAAGAGCTAATTCATAAACAGGTGAAAATTAAATCATTAATTATTAAATTAAATTATATATAAATGTATAATTATATATTATATAAATAAATTTTAAAATAAATTAATATACTATATTTATATATAATTATATATAAATATATAAAATTAATATATAAATTAAATTAAATAATAGGTCAAACAAGAAGTCACAACGGAACTTATACTTGGAGATGAGTGAAAATAAAAACATATCAAAATTTATGATATGCAAAGAAAACAGTAAGTCATGCATCACTTGATGATGGGGATATAGTCCAAGAAACGCATCATTAATTGGTTTTTGTCTCTGTGAACATTATAAAGTGTACCTATACAAATCTAGATGGAAGAGGTCAGTCACTTAATGTAGCCTCTTGATACAATCAAGACTCACCGTGAACATGACATCTATAAAGCCACTACCAGCATAACATGGCACTGTTCTATAAGAAACCTTTTTTTAAAAACAAAGATTTATTTATTTACGAATGTATGTATGTATGTAAAAGGCAGAGCAACTGAGAGAGAGATACAGACAGAGGGATCTTCCAGGCTCTGGTTCACTTCGCAAATATCCAAGTCAGGTCTTGGCCAGGCTGAAGCCTAAAGCCAGAAACTCCATCCTGGTCTCCTACCTAGGTGGCAAGGGCTGAAGATCCATCTTCTTTTGCCTTCCTGTGTGCCTTAGCAGGAAGCTGGATTGGAAGCAGAGCAGCAGGACTTAAACTGGCAAGCATCCCAATGGCAGCCCCAGGAAACTTTTTTAATAAGTAAAAGTAGCACACTCTAAAATAATGATAAAATTATAATATGGTAAACCCAAAAGCCAGTAACATAGTCATTTATTTTCATTATCAAACGTTAGATACTGTACATAATTATATGCACTGTATCTTTAAAAGTCATTTATTTGAGAGATAGAGACAGATAGTAGAGACAGCTCCTATCAATGGTTCATAACTCAAATGTCCACAAACTTGGAACTGGGCTTGAACCAAAACCAGGAGCTGGACACTCAGTCTGGGTCTCCCACAAGGGTGACAAGAATCCAATTATTTGAGCCATTACCACTGCCTCCCAGAGTTTGCATTAGCAGGAAGCTGGAGATGGGAACTAGGGCAGAGAATTGAACCTTGGTACTCTGATGCTGGATGCAGGTGTCTTAGCCTATGTCTTAATTCACTACTCTAATCACCTGTCCTGTGTGTACTATACTTTTATTTGACTGGCATTACAAAAGTTTGTTTATATCAGCATTATCACAAACACATAAGTAATGTACCATGCTACCACACTGCAACAGCGATGTCAGTAGATGATGGGACTTTTCTCCATGTTTATTGAGACATTATTCACAATGACCAAGATATGTCCATCAATGAAAAAATGGATAAAGAAAATATGGTGGGATATACAATGGAATACTACTCAGCCTTAAAAAGGGGCAAGGAATCCTCTAATTTGTAGCAATGCAGTTTAATCTGGAGGCCATTGTGCCAAATGAAATAAGCCAGGCACAGAAAAGGAAAACCACACAATCTCACTTGTATGTGGAATCTAATAAAGCTGAATTCACAGAACTAGAGAGTAGGACAATGGTTATCAGAGGCTAGGGGCGAAGGGTAGTGGGCATGAGAAGTTGCTGATCAAAGAATACAAAGTTTCAGACTGGAAGAATATGTTCTAAGGTCTATTGCATGGCAGGGTGACTACAGTCAGTAATAATCTATTACATATTTCAAAATCATTAAGAGTAAATTTCACCATAAAAAATATAGGTAAGCAAGTTATTGGACATGCTAATTGGCTTGCTTAACCATTCCACGTTGTATGCATGCTATATATCAAAGCAGCAAATTGTATACCATAAATGTGTACAAATACGATTGCCAATCAAAATTAGTAGTAGTAGTAGTAGTAATACCTAGCAGTTGCAATTACTATGGGGATTAAAAAGCAGCGATATGAAGCGTTTAGCACAGGGCATGGCACACCCGCATAACCATTCAGGACCCGTTGGATCCCTCCCTAGCCAGCAAGTTCTGGAGGCATTCTGCTGAACCAAAGCCAGCGTGGTAGGCTTTTCAGGAGAACCCTACTTGAGGCCTGCTGGAGAATTTAAAGTATTTCATGGTTTTTTTCCTTGCAAGTCTGGAATGGTAGTAGAATCCTAAACATTTAATATTACCAATTAAGCTAAACAGCTAATAATTCATCTGTTGTACTCTTGCCAGGTTCATCTTTCAGTATCTTTTTTTTATATTTTTAATATAATGAACATAATGATGCTGAGTCTCTAATAGTATGATTCAGAATGGGCCAAGGTTTACAGATCCTGATAGAATAAGTCATTAGCATTAGGGCCGAAGCTTCCCTGCCATACAATGCCAGAAGGTTAATACTTTTTTTGCTCCTAGCCAGTATGAATATTTATCAGTACATAAATTCAGGTTGAGTAACACAGAACCGAAAATAGTGTAATACAGCATTTCCCAGCGATCCACCCCTGTCCAGTGTAATTCTTGATTCCAGGCACCCTCTACCATTGAAGGAAGAAGTCAACATACAAGGAATCTTCAAAATATGAGTTTGCTGACTCAGTAGATTCTGTATCCAACTAGGTTATTACATTTCAGAGACAATGTCTAACTCTTTCCCACATTTTGATCATTTCAGTTAAAGTACTTTTCTTTGACTTCTCTCTATTAATGTTATTTGTGTGGTTGTTATGACCTACTTTGCCAGCTAAGGAGAAAAATTTGATTACATCCTACATCCTTCAAATTGGGATCTTTTGATCTCCTACTCATTGCAATGACAGAAATCCAGAATCTTTCTAAGGGCATCCTCCTGCATGATCTAAGAACTCTGGAATTCTCTCAATCTGGAGAGACCCAGACCTGAGTCTAGGTGCCTCTCAGAGAGCAAACCAAAGAATCGTACCAGGCGACCAGATGCCCCAGTATGCAACAACTTATGGTTGGTCTCTCACACTCAGGTGCATTTTGAAACTGTATGGCAGTTCTCTTACTGGTTCAAGGCTGTGGACAGACCTCATCAGTGCTTGGAATGTAAGAGCCGGTTTGAGGCAGGACCACCCTGTACCGGAGTCAGCCCCTCTTGGAGTCAGCCTGGGCACTGCTGTGGAAGGAGGGGTCTTTCCTTCATGGATGTCTCCTCTTGTCTGATCTTTCCTTTCTTTTCCTGTTAGGAGAGCTCAGGAGAGATTATCTGAGTTCAGCATAGACATTCAAAGATGCTGACTCTCAATAGGGAGGTGGAGGCGTGGTGGAGTTGGTGGTGTAGCTTCTTCCCAGAAGAATTCTTGGTGTCTATGAGAATGTCTTCATTTCCCCCACAATGATCAAATCTACACCCCAAGTTGTTATCTGGAGGGGCTTCTTTTGTCAACCCACAGAAAGGACTTGAGAGGGGGCTCCAAAAAATTTCAAGGAAAATACTTAACTGTGAAAAAAACTGCATGGATTTCAAAAACAATTTTTTGAACCAAAACTAACTTATTTTCTAATTCCATTTTCCATACATTCCTCTTTACTTACCCAGGGCAGCCAAGGCCCACTTACCTGCTAGTCATATAACTGGGCAGGGGTGGGGGCAGGGAGTGTTTCCAGTGAGTCTTTGAGAACAAGTTATGTTGCAAAACAAGTTCTCAGATCACCAAGGCAAGCTATGTCTTCAGGGAGGATTTCCTCTCCTGGAGGAAAGAAAAAAATTAATGTTCCAAGTAGACACCACACTAGGCTAGGGGTTCATAGGAGAAAATTAAGAGGAGGCAAGCTTTAGAGTCAGCCTGATGTCTGATTTAACTGGCTCTGCTACGTATTGTGTGTGTTCAGGCAAGTAACTTAATCACCCTGAGTCCACGCAGTAAGTATGTATGAAGGAAGTGGCGGTGTTTGTTGCAGGAACCCCAGTGCATCCCAGAACCCCTCAGCCAGCTCGGGCTCACATGACATACGCCAAACTGTGCCATGTCGCCTTGCCAGCTCCAAGAGTCCAGAATGTGAACTCAGCTCTCTAGATTTTTAAAGGATAGGAAGACCCTTGGGGGAGAGGGAAGATGTTGAAATAGGTGTTGGGTCAATCAACCTACAGTATTTGGCACCTGGACAAAGACCTGTATGAAAACACAGGCAGCCAGAATGGAGGTGGCAGCTGCAGGGCCCTTTGAGCCATGGAGGCTGGGCAGTGATGGGGAGAGCACTGGTCAGGAGCCACAGCTCACCTTGGTAGTCACTTCCAAAAGGGTTTAATGAAGTTCTCCAGACAAAACAGACGGCCCGGGAAGACAGGTCCCCAGTGACATTCAGAGTTGGGATTCTGTGGCAGTGGGAGCCACACCTCGCAAAGCAATCGGAACCGCCTATTCCATTTTGTTTGCTTGATTTTTTTTTTTTTTTTTGCTTTTAAGAGTTTTATTTCAAGAGAGACCCCTCCCCCCAGTCTACTGGTGCCACCCCCAAAAGCCCACAGTGGGCAGAGGGAGGGCTGAAGCCAGGAGGTGGGAAGGCAGTGTTGGATCCCAGGTAGGTGGCATGGGGAGGGGGTGGGGTGGCACAGCATTAGCGGGAGCCTGGAATGGAGAAGTAACCAGGATCTCGAGAGGCGATGTCGGAGGCTTCTACCCTCAGCCTGTCATTCTGTGCCCACTCTGGCTGCAAATCAGCTGCACTTAAAGAACAACGCATTCCACTGAGGGATGCGTTCCACTCCATGGAGTGGCTGGGTTCGATTCCCACTCCCTCCTCCAACCCAGCATCAGCATCGGGCCCAAGCTTCCGGATTCTACACAGAAGCACCTGTGTGGGCTTGGGACTGGGATTGCTGGCAGTGTCACTGAGCCACCTCCCAGGACCCGGGAAAACACCTTTTGGGTTACTATGACCACCACAGCAGAAGGACAGGCCCCCTTGCCCAACCCAAAGCAGAGCAGACCTTGATATTACTCCGTAAGCTCTGGGAGGCGCCCGGCCGGCTCGGGCAGGGCCAGGAAGCTGCCTGCACCCCAGTACACGCTGCTCAGCTGAGCAGCCGACGAGGAGGTGGGATATCCCGGTGAGGCTTCCTCGGCAGTGTCTGCTTGACTTTTAAGCCAAAGTCTCTGCCAAACGATTTCAATGGGGACTTTTTCCCATTTTACTTCTGTGCTTTTCTGTGAGTGACTGAGGAACACAAAAACCCCATCCCTTTGTATTAAAAAGCACTTTTATGGCATAAACAGGAGATAGGCACAGGGCACGCTGACCTCCGAAATCCTATCAGGGGTGTTGGGGGAGTGAAATCAGTTTCCATGCAAGCTATTCGGTGAGCCCTTCAGAGCCCCTTTTACGCGGGGATCCTATTATTTAACAGGCGCTTTCAATTGAGACCAGCATCCTGATTCTCAAGCAGCGCGGCTTTTATTGGAAGTCTCTGCCACATTTAAACATCTTTAATACATTTTAAAAATAGAATTGTAAAAGGCAGCAACCAGACTTCAAAGCGTAGACATGTTGGCCAGCATCGTGAAGCTGGCGACAATTTTCACTGGTTGTAAAGCTCGTGGAGCCTCTTCCAATCCCAGGACCCCGAGGAAGGGGGTCAGCGCACATTCCTCCTCGGGGTCTCCTGGATGGCCCTGAACAGAGCAGCTCCGGGGGGAGCAGAGAGGGAGGGAGCCAGGCCGATCGAGGGTGGATGCAGAGGTGCCAACCAGAGCCAGCAGGGCATGAGCAGAGCTCAAAGAGAGCAGGCAGAACCCCAAAGAAACCAGGACTCCATGCGAGCCTGGCTTTGCAGTCTTGCACCTCTCGGCTCCGCCTAGGTCTGCCTGCCACATGTCCTCTGTCTTCAGGTAAACCTCATCGTTCTCTGGGTTTTTGCCCACACTGAACACGACAGACGCTGCCTGTACTCCAGTGAACACACTTCCGCTTTGGCTCCCATCTTCCACTCCCAGCTCTAGTGCCTGGAGAGAAAGAGCTGCATCTTGGGCACCTTCTGTCCCCAGGAGAGTAAATGTGCTGAAAGAATATGGAGTCTCTTGGGAGAATCTGGGCAGAGGGGTCTGCTTTGGGGCCATTATTCAGGAAGGTTGTTCAAGTTTCCCTAACCTAACACAGTGGTTCACAAACTGGGGTCCCTGCCCCAGCAGTGCAACCTTGTGTGGGAAGTTGTTAAAGATGCACATTCTTGGGACAGACGCTGTGGCCTATCGGGTGAAGCCACCATCTGCCGTACCAGCATCCCATATGGGTGCCAGTTCGAGTCCTGGCTGCTCCACTTCTGATCCAGCTCCCTGCTGGTGTGCCTGGGAAAGCAGCGGAGGATGGCTCAAGTGCTCGGGCCCCTGCAGCCATGTGGGAAACCCAGAGCAATCTCCTGGCTTCAGATCAGTTCAGCTGCAGCCATTGTGGTTATTTGGGGTGTGAACCAGCTGATGGAGGATCTCTCTCTTCCTCTCTCTCTCTCTCTGTCTTTCTCTCTGTCTTTCCATCTCAAATAAATAAATTTCTTTAAAAAAAAAAAAAGATGCATATTCTCAGTCCTGGCCGCTGACCTGTGGGGGAGTGAGTGAGCTGGAGGATGGGAGAGCTAATGGCAGATTTCCAGAATGAAGACTGGTAGCTTTCCAGGTCTGGAGACCCAGAAGGAGCTAAAGCTTCAGTTTGAGTCAGAACACAGGCAGAGGACAAGGTCTCCCTTGGAGGACAGGCAGGCAGGAAGGAGTCCCCACAGTCTGCATTTTTGCATTTTTTAGCAGCCTTTCAGGTGATTCTGATGCACGATCAAGTTCAAGAATCAATGACTTACGCCTTCCAAATTGATGGGGTTTATCCATACAGTAAAGCCACTAGTAGCACACTCCAATGGGCTGCTCCAAATGTGAAATTAGATGATGTATGTATAACTAAGCCTCATACATAGTTGTCACTCAGAATTATTGAATGGCAAATATTATGTCTTGGTTGGCTTTGTTTTGCTGGGTCAGTGACTTTGGGAAAGTATTCCCACAGTGACCTCATCCCATGATGCCTTCAGGTTGTTCACACAAAAGAGTCCTCAGGCTCATCTAAGTACCCAGGTTCCCCCAGCTAAGCCCTGCCTGTGCTTTCGCAATCCCTGGCAGCCTGCTGCCTGCCCCAGGCTCTGTCCTGGTCCTCACCCAGGCAGGTTCACACAGGGCAGGCAGCCGTCACCGCTCCTGCTCTCCAAGGAAGTGTCACCTGGCCCAGAGCCAACCTAAGTGCACACGATGAGGGCCTCAGAAAACAAAGTGAGGTGGCCGGGCCCCTCCTCATCCTGGCACGGGACAAGAAGGCAATGAAGCGACCCTGCAGTGCCAGCCTTCAAACGGCCAATTAAGTCATGTAAAGTTTTCCGATTGATTTCCTCTTAACGGAGTCACAATAGTTTAAAATTGGTCAACAAACCACATCCCTCCTTAAGGAAAACAGGCAGCCCCTACTGCTTTACTTAATTCCACCAGACTGCCAGCATCGCCGCCTCCCCACGCCAGCAGAATCCAATTTAGCTCTTCTGTCTGCTGCCCGAGAATGAGCCTCCCCTCCAAACAGAAAGACGCCTGGGAGCCCTTTCTGGGGTGATGTCCCCAAAGAGCTTCCTCACGACAGCACAAACATACAGACATCCACAGGCACTCAACGGCCAGAGCACACACACCACTATGGGGAGGGCAGGGGTACAGTTTTCAAGGGCTGGGACTGCTCCATACATCACACACCGGACCAGGTACAACCGAGAATACCTTTCCCTCCTCCCCAGGAGCTGCTACCAAGTAACACCCGCATGGGCACTGCTGAATCACCGCAGGGCTGATGGAAAGCTACCAAGCTCTGGCACTCCAGGCCAATGAAATCCTGCCCTCTCGCTCGCCAATAAATAATGCTTTGAAAATTATGGTTATTACTGTTCTTTTAATACGTCTGCAGTGGCTCAGTGCCCCGCCCCCCGCCAGCTCCATTTGTTTTCCTGTGGGAGCCGGGTCTTTGAAGCCAGCTTCTTCCTGAGCAGAGTGAAGATGTAGCACCCTTCTCTGCCTGGCTGACCCTCCCTGGAGAGGCCCGACGGGGGACACTTGCCACCCGGTGGGACTTTTCTCATTAGCCCTGCAGGCAGCATGGATTCCTGGCTGGCCAGCCTTAGTCTCTAGGCAGAAAACCCCCAAAATTTGGCGAGAAATATTAGAGGTGGTCAGAGTATGACATCTAGTTTATTATCACCCAAATATGTTCTGTCTCGCACTGACAGAAGAGGAGAAGGAGACTCCCTCTGGCTTCAGATGACTGATGGAAGGAAGCAGCCAGGAAGCACGTCTTAGGAACTGCTCCTCCCTGTCATAGGATTCAGCCGCTGCTGACGGAATAGCCCCTACAACAAACGCTGCAAAGGACTTTGAAAATGGGACCAGCCGGACAGGTAACATGAAGGCAATAAATGCCAGAATATCATTCGTACAACCAAGAGCTTTCAAGTCACCTTGCTCCCACTGACGGTAACGAGAGGACTGGGGCCAGGTCCCCCCTGCCCTGAAGGAACTTCTGATTCCAAACAGGAACTAGGACACAGGCACAGAGAACGTCACAAAAAGCGGAAGCACACGAGTAAGAGTGAGAAATCTTTGAACGCACGTACCGTGGGGAGACTGGCCAGAAAGGAGGACGTGGCGCCCGGTGTCGAGTGAGTAGGACTTCCTGGAGAAAGCACTTGAATGGCACTTAGGGGAAAGTCATGCATTTCAAGAACTCTAATATAGGAGACCCTCATTTTGCCCTCCCGACTCGCTTCTGCTTTCCTGGGATGCCAAGTCCCCTCCTCGCCGTTGCACCCTTCTTTGCAGCAGGAATGTAGTCTTTTGAGCCACTGCTGACAGACGCACTGAAGGAATATCAGACAGGACCTCATATGCGTGGGCTGCAGAAATTTGGCACCAAAATAAGCTTATCTTTTCATTCCATTCTCCACAAACTTTTTAAAACACCCTCATCTGTAGAAACACTGAAAAGGAATATTGCACAGGTTATTAAAGACATTTATATCCATCCATTACTTATTAGTATTACTAGAATAAAGATACTTAATTTTGATTTAGTTGATGCTATTAATAATGCTGTATCACTGTGATGTAGACAAATCCAGACTTTCTTTGGTAAAAACCTTTTGGTCCCCAATCCTTTACAACAAACTGATTTCCAAGAGGTCAGTGACCCTGCTTCGGAAAATTGTGGGGAAATTATTTCCATTATTTTTATTTCCCTCAGCAAGCCATGCAATGAGTATAAAAGGTGATGGGTGATATAGAGTCATTAGGATATTTGTGAAAATAGAGTTTCAGACAGTTCCTAGCGAGGTAAAAGAAGAACCGACTGAAGCTATCAAGTACTTTCCTACTTAAATTTTGATATGAAGTCAAGTGTTCCTGAACTTGAAGGACGAGTTGAATAGAAATAACCCATGGAGATAATTGGTTTTACTATTTGGCAGTAATTGGTTCAACATAAGATGTTCACAAACATGAAGTTCTTATGTAAAATTTTGAATTAGATTCCTATCATGACAAATGTACATTTGCTAACATTCAGTCACCTATCATCCAAAATACAAAAAGAGTTATGGCTCTAGCTAGGGTTAATTACCTTGGCTCACAAGTGAAGTTGGTTTCTATAATGGTCATACTACTGAGAAAATGGTAACTAAATTCACGAGTTCCTCCAGAGCTTTCTCATGTTCATTCATGACCTTGGAGGGCATTCTCACGTCCGTGAGTCTATGGTTCCACAATGAATTGTACCTGGAGTACTTTCACTGCTGTTGGAAGGAAAAAGAAGTTTGGCTGAAATCCATCTTATTTTTTACTTTCAAATATACCCAGATAGTTTCATACGGAGAAATATTTCCAGCCATTAAAATTACACTTTTAAAAGACAATTCACAAAGAAAAATACTACATTCACACAAACACACACATATTGTATATACTGTGTTGCAATTTCATCTAAAAATCTATTGTATAAATTTTAACAAAAATTTTGAATAATTTATGACTACCTCTGGGAGATGAAATAATAGATAATTTTAAAATTTTCCATTTATCAGTAATTATATAGAGCATGCAAAGGATTTTATGACCAGGAACTTTGTTGAAATATTAATGTAGCTTACACAACTCTTATTTACAGTCAATGACCATGGATACTATGGGGAGCTATCACCACATAAAATACACACACACACATGCACACACACACACATAAAGTTGAGATAGGGATAAAATCCTTAAGGAAACATTAATGGTGCTTTGAAAAAAGGCATGTAGAAATGCTGAATTCAATTTTCCTTAGACTTAAACTTCACAGAGAAAAGCAATAATAATACGTTGCCAGGGCTATAAAATTATATAGTTAGCACAGCTTTGTTTGGGTGACTTGGAAGACAGATTGGCAAAAGCCAAGTTCCTATTTGGAAGAAATTTTGCTCTACTTAATTCAAATGAGAATGTTCCGCCTAATTTTATGAGTTGATTTTAAGCAGTCCTAGCTAACTCTTCATCACCCCGGCAGGGTTAACTGTCAATCAACCACGGAATATGTCATCTGAGAAGGATAGTTTTCCCCATTTGCATAATAACCAGTCGTATTTGGGCAGGAGGGACCCCATGACAGCCGCAGGCCTACATGCTTAGGGTATGTCTTCTTGGTGCTGGTGCTGAGCCAAGAGCATGGGAGGTAGTAAGAAGAGAGATCCTTCTCAAGTTGGTGCGAGCCTGGAGTCTTAAAGTTCTTATCTACTAGAGAGAAAGACAGAGAGACATCAGGAAAAATGCCCCATGCTTTATTCAAAATGATAGAACTGTCCTTGCCTACTTCTTTTCAGTCTGGTCTTTTGTGAATGTCCTGTCTAAAGCTCCTTAGATGGTCCTTTGGATAAGAAAGGATGCCAGGTCCTTTCTGGGAAAACCCTCCCCAAAGCTTGTGATTCTTTTACTGAACCAAAATGCTTCAGGCTGCATAGCACTTGGTAAGGAAAGGCTTCCTGGGGTCAGCCTCCCAGGAGAGAGAGTCAGATGATGATCCTGCCCGGTGTAGATTACCGCCAGTGAATCTTCAGTGTGTAGGAAAGGCAGGAGGAAGCATTGCCCAAGGGGAGTACACAGATTAAACATTTACTGCAGTCTATAGTATCAATCAGTGTTGAATTCCATTCATCAATCAATTTTGTGCATAAATGCCAGGCGCCCAGCTGAACCATGAGCTTCCTCAGGACAGGAACTGGTGTTACTTCCTGTCTAACGCAGCGCACTGGGTATGCTGAAGGCACTAAAAGAATCCACTGACAGTAAATAATCCTGGACTTGGGCATGGCCCAAACAGAAACAGGACTTCCATGTGTATTTCATGGCTATCTAGTTATCTAAATTATCAGAAACATATAAAAAAGCTCTGCACTTGCAAAGTGCTCTGTTGATGAATAAAGCAGTAACAAAAAGCTGTTTTCTCTGAAACTCAGCACTTACATTTGGTCCATACAGTGATCAGTAATAATTATCAGGATAATTCTTGGCATTTCTGTGCCCTGGGCACTGTGCTCAGCAGTTCACCTACACCATCTTGTTGAATCCTCATCATGAAACTTGAGTTGTCCTCGGTTTACATACAGAGCCATTGGGCCTCCTAGAGGTCAGTCATTCGCCTCTGTCCCATAGTAGTGATCCGTATCCAGCTCTGTTCCATTCTGAAAGCCCATGTGCTTAACCACAATGGTGGACTCCCTTGAGAGAAACAGAGCTGGACAAGGATCACACTATGGGGCACTAGGCAAATTGAGATCGCATTTATATGAACTATCAGGCACTATTAAAGATTTTACACTTATTTGGGGATTTTCTGCCGAGTGTCTCTTGTGTATCAGGAATTGAGATTGAAGTATAACAGTCCTCAAAGAATTCAAAGTCATAGGAAAAGGTGTATAAGGCATTAATTGTAATGCTACAGTAGACCTGTTGTGCTAGATATGTAAACCACAGGAAGGGCAGAGTATATTTCTAACCTGAGGTCAGAGGAGTTTTTGTAGAAGAAATTATACTTAAAATCATCTTGGAAAATGAGTCGGGATTTTAGCAGGTAAAGATGGGGAAGGGCCGTCAGAAGAAGCCAGGAATGTGGGTTGCTTAGGAGCCACAGATAGTTGCTGTGGCTGTGTCGGATGGTACACGCAGGGAAAGAAGAGGTGCAAACTGCAAGTAGTAATCATGGGGTCGGTGCTTCCCAGATTGCGGTCCCTGGCCCAGTAGCATCAGCATCCCTGGAAAGGCAACGTTTCATCCCCACCCAGACCTACTGATTCAGAAATTCAGGAATGAGGCCCCGGGATGTAGACGGCTTCTTGAATAACTTGTCAAGTGCCTGGCAGTTCTGATATCTGCCCTGGTCTGTTTCCCACTAAAAGCCCATGTGCTTGCCCGTGGTACTGTATCCCTTGCAATTGGGTCAGGCACCATGAAAGATTTTACACTTATCATTTATTCAAGAAATGTCCTGCTGTATCAGGATTTGAGGGTTGTAAAACGTTGAAGTAAGGGTTCTCAAGCAACGCAAGCCTTCTAGATGGATCTGATTGGTGGTCTAGTTCGTAAACAGTCCATCAGAGGCTCTATAGCTTTTCTCCCAACACCATGGCCCAGATAGTATCTAAGTGAGGTGGTGGGATTTTCTTAAAGGCCATCTCAGAAATCTTTAACTAGGTTATTAGCCTTCAGGATTTGTTTTTGAAAGTATAAATTCTGGGGCTGGCACTGTGGCATAGTGGGTAGAGCCGCCACCTGCAAAGTGCTGGCATCCCATGTGGGCACCAGTTCTAGACTCAGCTGCTCCACTTCTGATCCAGCTCCCTGCTATGGCTTGGAAAAGCAGTGGAAGATGGCCCAAGTGCTTGGGCCCCTGCACTTGTTTGGGAGACCCAGAGGATGCTCCTGGCTCCTGGCTTCAGATTGAGCCCAGTTCTGGCCGCTGCAGCCATCTGGGGAGTGAACCAGCAGATGGAAGGTCTCTCCCTGCCTCTGCCTCTTTATCTCTATAATTCTGCCTTTCAAATAAACAAATCTTAAAAAAAAAAAGAAGAAGAAGAAAGTAGCAATTCAATCGCCACATACAGGATGCAGCAGAGTAGGCTCTAGACTCCTGCCTATGACCTAAAAACACTGTGTCATTGTGGAACATTATGGGCAGAGAACGAATTTGTGTGCTGCACAAATGGCCAGTTTTAATGCTCCTTACGTGACAAGCCTGTGGAATATTGCAAATA
The DNA here is from genome assembly GCF_051225735.1 of Oryctolagus cuniculus. Classification (NCBI taxonomy): domain Eukaryota; kingdom Metazoa; phylum Chordata; class Mammalia; order Lagomorpha; family Leporidae; genus Oryctolagus; species Oryctolagus cuniculus. The sequence continues at coordinate 65,609,010 of NC_142869.1, forward strand.
ATACCTTTAGTTTAGATTCGGCTATAACAACAACAGATTATTCCTAAAGATTAAATTGCAGTCTTTATAAAATGAAATGGGCTACATGGTCACTTTTTCATGGAATTATCTTCTGGAAACCATTTTTAAATGTGCAAGCCAAGCTAATTGAAACCAGACAAATGGTTATATTTCTATAAAATCTTTGACGTGCATTGGATGGTTTTTCATGGTGGCTTGTACCAAGCTAACAGTTTGAGAACATATTTATTTGGGCTGCTGGCCTCAAAAGGATGACCCAATGTGTAAGGAACCTACTGCAGTAAACTACTTGGTATGTTCGCCAGGTGAGGATAACGAAGTGCAAGGGAAAACAAGGGTAACAAAATCCTGAGGAAGCCTAGACTCTCAAAGAGAAGGCTGATTATTAACATTGATTATGACCGAAATCCATCATCCAGATCACCACTCACCCTTGCTACATGTCAGTCTGAGCCGGTGGACCCATCTTGGGAATTTCTACTGCATTCAGTGTTTATGCCAATAAATATGATGTTTCCCAAATTACATTCTGTGTTATATTGTTGCCTTTATAAACTTCGTGATGATACAACACTAGCTTTATTACTTCCTTGAATATTTGAAAATGTTCTTTAAATTAATTCATTTTTCTAAAATAAGTGTATGTAAAGTGAATTTGATATTTATACTCTAAATGGGAGACACACACTTGCTGAAAGATAGAAGGCATACATTTGATACATATTAAAACAAGTACATACAACAATCTAAGTCAACAAATCTTTCATGCCTGTAGCACTTTAGATTATCCTGCCTCTCCTCAGTTATCTTACGGTCGGTCTCGTGATGAATTTTGCAGTGAAACATCACGTGAGGTCTCAAACTGGACCAGGAGCATTAGCCTCCCATGGAAACTTGTAAAAAATGCAACTTCTTGGGCCCACCTAGCATATGCTGAGCCCGAAACTCAGAGGAGAGTGGGTGAAACAACAGTCTGTTTTAACAAGTCCTCCCAAGGATTCGGACACATACAAAAGTTTGAGAATTGCTGTTTTAAGGAAGAGATCTTATTGGGGGAAATTCATAGTCTTCCGGTCAGCAAGAGGAAGCATGATCTGTTCCTGATAACCTGATTACTTGTATCATCTTGGGGAAGTGGGGGCGGGGGCAGTGCTACTGGACACACAGTGGGTCCATGCCTAGTGAAGGGAACTTGCTCCTTTTCCTCCCTTCCCTCCCCTCCCCTCCCCTCCCCTCCCCTCCCCTCCCCTCCTTTCCCTTTCCCTTCCTTTCCTCTCCCTCCCCTCCCCTTCCCTTCCCTTTTTTTTTTTCTCTTTTTTGCTCTTCTTAAAATGCAGGCCTGAGCACAAAGCTGTCAGTGGAGAGACAACGCAGTTCGCATTTGGGAGCCAGCTATTTCTAGGAGTTATCTGGGAAAACCAGCTGCCCAGCCCACAGAAGTTGCCTCTAATGCCAGCGAGAAAGGGCCATTTTTTGGGGGGGATGCTAAGAAGTTGAGGTGCAGCCTCTCCCACAGGCAGGAGAGGAGACTCTGCAAGCCCAGCTGACTCATTGGCCCATCGCCAGTCAGTGTTCAGCTCTTCCTACCCAGGGCGCTGCAGGAGATGCACACTGCACACTTTGGGAAACACTACCTTCTACACATTTACATAGATTTCTCTCTCATTACCTGCAGTTAAATGTCAATTCTGTGGGTAATTTTCTTGCCTTGTATCCTTCCTTGGTCTTCGTGGACTGAGCTGGGTGCTCTGAAGCTGCCTAGCTGGAACCATAACATCTTAGAACTGGAAGGGAATTAAAGAACATGAAGTCCACCACTCAGTTTCCAGTGAGGAACCTGAGATGCCAAGAGGTTAGGTGACTCGGTCAAGTTCGCGTGTTTCGATAATAACAGAAGGAAAAATCCGTATGTCCCGATTCGCAGTGAGGCCTCCTTCCAACCTCAAACAACAATCAGTCAATGTGTTTACTTGGTCAAACATGTATAGTACCTCCCTGCACACTGCACCCTCACCCACACACGGGAGCAGATTCTATGGGCGGAATCTTGACGTTTACAACAATGCTCCCTCCCCTACAAGCATTTACTAAGTGTTTATATTGCCCATGGAGGAAAGTTATTTATAAGTAACTTATAGAGGACTTACTGGACCAGCCAGGATGATTTTTCTTCTGAATTACACCCTAATATGTATGGCGGTTCTGCTCGCAGCTTATTCCGCTTGGAGCTATGCCCAGCACAATTTACGTCTATGAACTGCTGAACATTTAAGCAAATTAAGTGTCCAAAAAATCAAACACAAATTGTATCTTGCTGATTTATGCCTTCATAAAGCAAAACACATACAGTGTGCCGAGCACACGCCAGATTTATAGCTCCACTGGTTAGGGAAAATGAATAGCTATCTCCTAGAGAACGTGTCAAGAACCGCATGTGTGTGTTTAATTCTTGACCACGGGGGCTTTTCCCCGATGATATTTATCTTACAAATTATCTTCAATGCTAATATGCTATGTGAGCCAAGAATGGGAAAGACATACAAGAATTCTGGGTGGAGACTGAGAAGCCAGTGAACTTGCACTAGAACCCAACAGAGCAGGCAGCTGCTCGGCCCTGGATCTACTCCCCCTGACCTCACACCTCCAGGTGATGTCAGAGTCTCTTCTTAGCATATGCTAACCAGTTTCACTTGTAATTGGAGGATGTGCAGAAGAAAGTAAGAGGTAAACCAGGAGTGCCAGAGCACACCAGAGGATGAGGGTTGACTCAGCTCTGTATTTTCATATTTCTAGAACTCCACAGCCTTCAAAGAAGTAACACCCTAATGAAAGCATAGCATAGTGATCAATCATACATGCATCCAATTCAGAGGAACACTTGGAATCCCAGCTTTTCCATTTACTGGCTGGAGCACCTGTGTCCTTCGCAGTGTACAGTGGTTAAATGTATCTACTTCAAAGGGGCGTTGTCTGGATACTGCAGTAACAGTTATGGGGCAGGCAGCTCCTGAGATAGCTGCCAATGACCTCCATCTCCTGGTAGTCATGGAGTATGGACTGAACCTACTGGCTCACCTTCAGTACCTAAAAAATGGCTAAAGTGGTGGGCATCACTTCCAAGGTTCTTTTACAAAGTCACCGTGACTGCTGGCTTGCCTTATCACTCACTCACTCTGATGAAAGCCTGCTGCCATACTGTGAGGCGCCCTGTGGTATGACCAGAAACCGGACGGGACGGAGCCGCGCAAGCCCTCCACTACAACCAGCAAGGAGCTGAGGCCCTTGGTCCAAACTTGGACCTGGATTTTCCCCGTTGACCTCACCACAATAATGAGTGGAAAACTTGAATTTAGTTCTACGAGAGACGCCAAGTCAGAGAATTCAGCTAAGCGCCACCAGGATTCCTGAGCCTCAGAGATCATAAGATAGTAAATGCTGGTTGTTTTAAGCTGACAAATCAGGAGTAATTTGTTATGCAGCAATAAATAACTCATGCAGGCTCTAACATGCTCAGCACAGTACTCATCATTGGAGGATTCTCTGTAAATAATGGCTACTGTTGTAATTATAATATGTGTGTACACATAAAGATTGCGCAATTATCATTTAATTGTCCTACTTCAACTTGGGCCTCCAAGTAAGGATTATTTTGGACCACTTAAAACCGTTGCTTGTTTTGCTGATTTATGGACTGTGTCCTACTCTAAAATAATAAACCTTTTATTTTCTGTAAGAGCAGAGTTTATGAAAGTTGCAGAAGATAAAATGTCACCTCTTGAAAGTTGCCATCTTGCAAAATGTCCCAATTCAGAGGTCCTCTGGGGTAAATTTATCCTTTCTGACTGTAGACTCCAGACATCTTTGCTGCAATTCACTGTGGCTAAAAGTCCAGGTAGGAAATTTTCCACACAAGTCAATCTTGCGGAACCTGCTTAATTAAAAATCTGACATTTAAACCCTACAATGTGTTTTTTTCTTTTGGAGAAAAGCCACAATATAATTGAGTATTGGAAGAAGGTATTTTAATTCTGGGTCAGTTTGTTTATTGTTGTTATCAAAGTCAAATGCAATTCTTCCTGTAAGAATAGCAAGAGATGTGGAAATAGATTTATGGACAAGGATGTTCACTGCAGCATTATTTACAAACATGAAAAAAGTGAGAGACAACCTAAGTGTTCAACAGAAGACTGGTTGAATAACTTGTGGTGTGTTCATACACTGGAATACTATGAGGCTGTTCAACATGTGTTAGTGGAATATCCAGTAACCAGAGGGGGAAATACCTGTTAAGCAAGAAAACTAGATATAAAGCAATTTCAATATGAGATCTAAGTTTTGGAGGAAAAAAGTATAATTGTGTGCACACATGTGCCTGTGTTTGTGTGTTGGAGAGAATGAGTTTCCCTAGCATTTCCTCTTTCTCCCCTTGCTGTCAGCCTCACTTACACAGTGTATTTCCATTTCCTGCCAGACTTAAGTCTTGCTGCAATTACTGTTATTATTGTTGTCAGAAAACAGAAGAATTAGACGAAATAACAAAGGAAGAGGGGAATGAGTTAGCTAGGAGAGTCACTTAATTTATACGGTCAGGAGCAGGGGAGAGAAAGGAACAATAACAATAAGAAAGGCTGCAGAAATTGTGTTTCTTAATTGGAGCGATCAAAACTGTGTTTCTTAATTGCAAAACCCCTGCTAGATGGAACCCTGGGGTTCCAAGTTCATAAGCGTGAGATATGAATGGAAAAGACGGAATATGTGAAGAGTCTTCAAAGGGTTTGTGGAAAATGGGCATTATCATTCATTCCATTTTTCACATGTTTGAAGTCCATCATTGAGTGCACACCACTCCCCACCTCAATGCCATTTGTCCCCCATAATGAGTTTAAAGGAAAGGCAAGAGGATGTCCATTTGGCCATGGTGCCCAAGGTGGTTCTTCAAAGTAGGGGAGTTTGGAACAATTGCTGGGAACATGACTTCCTGTTAGGTTTCTTTCTCCATTGGCTGAAGTGGGCGCTGTTGGTGCAATAAGACTAGGACGCCTCTTACTACAGAAATACACACACAGGGAAGGTTGCATCTGAGTTACCTGGAGCATCTCGGCGCGAGGCCTTGCAAAGAACTTCTCTCCTCTTTATTCCTTTGCCTTTCTTTGCTTACAGCAGTACATCTCAGCTGGGCAGCAAAGCCAATGGACCAGAATCTGCTTGCCCTAGGGGATGTTGATCAAGTGCAGGTTTTGATCCAATGAGTCTGCGATGGTGGCCGAGAGTCCGATTCTGATGAACTTCTGGGTGGTGCTGGGGCATCTGGTCTGGAGCCAACCCCTAGAAGAGTATCTTGGTGCAAGAGTGAAGATTAGAGCATGTGTACTGAGGAAATGGACTAGGAGGCAGCCTTCTTGCATTTAGTGGAGACATTGGACAAAGGCACAAAAAGAGTCTTTGTGGTCTCATGGGATTCTGACATCTACGGATTCTACACTAGGAATAGCTTTTACGTCTAAGATGGCTCCAGATGTTTTTACACAGAGTGACTCATCTACACAGCTCCTCCAGTAACTGAGGGCTTCCCTGGATGACTCTGGTATCCAGCGGTGACTGACTGTTGGAAGCCTGGATTGCTATTTCTCTCATATTTTTCTATAGTGAGTGTGTATTGCAACTTAACTGGGGGGAAAAGGCAAAACATGTTTAACTAGTCTCTTATTACTGAATCTCTTTGATTTGTATAGATAAAATCTGATTATTTTGTTTCCTTGAAAATAACACACTCTCCGGGTTTCTTATGAACTTAGATTTCTGGGAACAGCTCATGATTGGCTAAGAAGTAATGGCGACAAATAGAGTAGCACTGGTTCCACCTGAAAAAGAGACTCAAGAGGAGTTTGCAGCATTATCAGAGCTAAGCCCATAGAGGACAGCATCTGTTTATTTATTTATTTTCCCCATTGAGTAAAGAAAGCAAGAGTGGTTTGTATTTCTGCAGAATGATTGAAATCAGCTTTGGAAAATCACATCCCAGTGGTAAAATGCTCTTAAATAAAGAGGTGTGTTATGGGAGATTTGTAATCTCTATCCTTGAAGACCTTAAAAAAAAAAAACCTATGTATGTGAATTATCAAATTTGTAGATGATGTGTGGGATATATAAAATCCCAAAATAATATATTCTTCATACTTAGCATATTCAGGCCATTTCCATTTGCCAAAAATTAGTGTAAAGTGAGCAAGTGCAAATTAATGCTAGTAATCACAAAAGAAAAATGTAGTTAGAAACTCAACTGTTATAAATAGCTTAAATAATGCAATCCAAAAGCAAATATAAGTGATTTTTGGTTAACCACAGTTTGGGATTATCCATACCACTGCTCTATTAGTACAGGTAATTGAAAATTGACTCTGCAATCAATCCCCATTTCTTTGATTTAATTCAGGTGCACTCCTCACCAGGGGCAGGGGAATGCACTCCATGGCTTCCCAAAGCCCCTGGTGGCCCGTAGGATCTTTGGGTATGATTTTAAAAGGTGACAGATTATTGACACAGTAAAATTATTCAAGGCAAAGCCATTAAAATTTCCCCTTTGATACCAATATACTTCCATTAAAATGTAAATAAACTTTTAATTTTATTGAATCAGTGTGAAATCTGTATACAAGTTGCTGTGGTCTTATGGGATCTGATGAAAGACTAGAAAAATAATACAACCTTCCTCTTTTCCTCCAGACCTGTGTCACCATGATTGTGACTTGCTGAGGCCAGCTTCAACATGGGTACTCATGTATCATCACAAACACAGGCTCATCAGAGACACCGTCTTCCTGTGGGGGTCCCACCTCTGTGACAAGAACCACCATTTATCCATCGCCAAGGGTGATACTTGAAAACAATCCTTCTCTACCCAGTCCCCCTCATAGGAGGATGCCAGGTCCCATTAATTACCAGCTCTACCCAAAATTATCTCTTAAATACCTCTTCAGCTCATCCTCTTCTCTCCCTCCCTGCACCCATCAGCCCAGCCCAAGCTACCATATTCTCTCATCTGACTCCTACAACTCCCAAATGAGTCTCTCTTCTTCTAGGCTCACCACCTATTCTGTGGCTGTTAAACCAGGCTATGCATGTCAGCCAGACTGAACTTTCGATAAAGCAGATCTAACAGTGCTTTGGAATGTGCTGGGAACTCTGTGTATTGCATGATCCCATTTTTGGTGACAGAACATAATTAGTGGCTGCCTAGGGCTGGAAGGGTTAGGAGGAATGTGTAGTAACTGCTAAGGGCATAGAATTTCTTTGAGAGGCAATGGTTGTACAATTCTGTGACTATGCTAAAAACTTTGAACTGTGTGCTTCTAAGTGGGTGAATCATAGATCTTCATAAAGCTTTTGTTTTTCAAACGTTCTTTAGTGGATCCCCAGTGCTCTTCATCCTTAATCCGTGCTCTCTGAGGCTCATAGCATGTACCCTCAGCCTCAGCCTTACTCATTATTCTGCCCACCATGCCCCTATACTTTAACCATCTTGCATTTCTTTGGTCCCCTTAACCTTGGCATTCTCTTTCTTGCCTCTGGGCTATTGCACTTGCTGTTCCCTCTGCTACCCTCTCCACAACAATGGCTCCAACTTTGATCTGCATAACCCCGCATAGTTTACCTGCTCCATTTGGTTATCATGGGTTCGGATTCCTGAATGTGTATTATGCAAAGTTTACTTTCCCTCACTATACCCACAATGATGGCAGAAACAATAGCTGTACATTACTCAAGAAATTCTCAAGTTCACAAGCTCAGTATAATTCCTTTTATGTATGTCAAAGTCCATGTCTTATTAAATCCTATTTCTTACTGGCAGCACAACCCCTCTGAAACCTCTCCCCAGACCTTTGTAGAAAGTAGAGCTGGCTAGATCACAAGCTCCACCTCTATTTATAGTTACTTTCTTTGAATTTTGGGTTTCTCATTAGAGCTCCATTAATAAGAGGCAGAAGAGCCTGTACAGTTGATTTCAACTCTGACAGTCAAGAGCCTTCATGGAAATGGTCAAAACTCACCTCCAACTTCATCCCACAGTATTGTCAACACAATCTCTGCAACACCCAGATGACCTATCGTTATTATTACTACTACACCCACCACCACCACCACCACCACCACCGCCACCGCCGCCACCACCACCGCCACCTCCCTTTCTACTAACACCACTACTGTCACACAGCGGCAGCTAATACTCAAAGTGTACTACGTGTGGAGTTCTATGTTAAATGCTTCCAATTCATCATCTCATCCCATCCTCACAATAACCTTGTAGGGTATTTATCCCCATTATATAGATGGAAAACAAACAAACAAACAAAAATAGAAAGAGCTGAGTGATCTGTCAATGTTCAAATAGCTAGTAGTTGGCGAAGATACAAGTTGAATGTAGGTTTTTGTTAATAGACTGTAAATTCTATGAAAATTAGGACTGTTTTCACTCTCCACAGTTTAGCTCAGTGCCAGTATGTGATCAATCAATATTTTTCAATGAATACAGAATGAATCTCAAATTTTACCTTCCTCAATGTCATGTTGTAGTCCCTCTATCTTATAGACTTCTAAATATATTTTCCATGTGTATGCATTTCTTTCACCCTGTTAACTTCATTTTGTACATCCTTACTATCATCTCTGTCTTCCCCAAATCCTACCTTGTCTACAAAGTTTTGAATGTAGTAAGGTCCTGGAATTTTTCACAAATCTTTTCCCAGTAAAATCAGTCCTTCATTGAGTTCCTATTGGAATTCTTAGTTTTCTGCCACTGACTTGATTTTCATTATGTCTTGCTTTACATGATTCTTTAACTTTTTGTTTTTTCACCCAAGTGCGATGATGAGTTCCTGTAGAACACACTTTGATCTAACATTCGATAATTAGCCCAGGATTAAATAAATGGAACTTTGAATGTCAAGGAAGGTTAACTGAAAGTTTCTAAAAGGAGAAAGCAATTTGCTCACAACTGTCAGTGATTCGCTGACATTTGAATCATTCTATGACTATTAGTGTATAGTTAGGGCAAAGCAGTGGTGTCACAGATAAACCTCAGAATTTGCAAGGCTTACCATAATATGAAAGCATTTGCCAGTCTCATGCAAGTGGTAGCTTTCCTCTGCTTTCTCACTGCATCCTATGGCCCTGAGACCTGCCAACAGGGGTGGAGATGAGAGGGGACGTGGCCGGAACTCCCACTTTCTTGTTACCTCTCTTGCTTGGAATCAACATCGTGTTAGCTCACATTTCATTGAAAAGAACCAGTCACATGGCCCCTCTAGCTGCAGAAAGCCAAGCACTTCAGTCCCTAGCTGGGCAGCTTCATAGCAACAACATGCCGAAAGAGGGGTGGATGTCGACAGACTTCGCCATCCAAACTACAAGTAATTCGTGAATATTGCTTATTTTCCGTGATAACCATGTATATTTGAATTGACCTTTTAAAACAACACAGGTTTGATTGCTGAATCCTAGTTTAGTCTGTGGTACTCTAAAAGTTTCTAATTTAATCCACAAACAGTGCTTAGAAAACACTACACATAACAAGATAAGCATTTAGAATTTATTTTCATGATCTTAATCTTAAACCAACATGCTATGCTCGTCCACTGCCTATACATCAAGCCCCAAAGGCAACTGCAGAGTAGTCCATGATGCACTAGAATCTGCCTCTCTTGTTTTTCAGACATCTTATTTCCTTCTTCTAGATCTCCGGAAGTGAGCTGAAAGCTTAAGTTATAGAACTTTAGAGCATGGAACTAACTTAAGAGACCACCAAGTCTCAGTGGGTCCCAGTCTTCCATCACTGAGGCCTTCCTTTGTCCTTTGGCTGCTTCCTCCAAACCCTACACTGTGAAAGATGTTTGCCTTTCAGATCTCACTAGATAAATACAAAGAGCTTGTGTTTACTGAGTGAAAACTATATGCAGAAGGTGTTCAAAGTGCCTTGCATTATTGCATGTAATTCTCACAGTAACCCAATGAAATGGGTTTGTTTTCATTTTCTTAAAATTTTGGTTATATTTGTTAATGTTTACTTATTTATTTTAAAGGCAGAGTGAAGGAGAGAGAGAGAGGGAAGGAGGGGAGGAGGGAGGGAGGAAGGAAGGGAGGGAGAGAGAGAGAGAGAAAAAAAGAGAGAGAGAGAGAGAAATATCTTCCATCTACCAGTTCACTCCCCAGACTCCCACAACAGCTGGAACTAGACTAGTCCAAAGTCAGGAGCCCAGGACTCCATCTAGGTCTCTTACATGGTTGGCAGAGCCATGGGTACCTGAGCCATCACTTGTTGCCTCCAAGCAGGAAGCTAGATTGGAAGCAGAGTAGCCAATACTAGAAATAGCACTCCAATATGTGATGTGGGCATCCGAAACAGTGGTTTAACCTGCTGTACCACAACATCTGCCCATGTTCCCACTTTAAAGATGAAGAATTAAGATTTAGGGAGGTGAAAGTGATCTATCAAGGTAAGTGCAAAATTGAGCATTTGGTAGGAAATGTGAGGATTACTCTCAAAAGACAGAGCTGGGGGCCCACCATTGTGATACAGCAAGTTAAGCTGCTGCCTGCAATGCCAGCATCTCATGTGGGCACCAGTTCAAGCCCCAGCTGCTCCACTTCTGATCCAGCTCCCTGCTAATCTGCCTGGGAAAGTAGTAGAAGATGGTTTAAGTATTTGGGTCCCTGCCACCTACATTAGAGACCTGGTTAAAGTTCCAGGCTCCTGGCGTTCTCTCTCTCTCTCGCTCACTCTTGCTCTCGCTCTCATTCTGAAATTTTGTTTTTCAAGTACATAAATAAATCTTTAAGAAAATTTCCAACAACAACATCTGCAGTGCTGGCATCCAGTTCAAGTCCCAGCTGCTCCAGTTCCAATCCAGCCCCCTGATGGTACATCTGGGAAAGCAGTGGAGGATGGTCCAAGCCCCAGGACCCCTGCACCCACGTTGGAGACCCAGCGGAAACTCCTGGCTCCTGGCATCAGCCTGGCACACCCCTGGCTGTTGTGGCCATTTGAGGAGTGAACTGGCAAATGAAAGCTCTCTCCCTATCTCTCCTTCTCTCTAACTCTACCTTTCAAATAAATAAATAAAACAAACAAACAAAAAAGAATATAGGTGCCACATTAATGTTATATTACTTGTTCAAGTGCCCAGAAAGTCCACTGTGAGAACCAATGGTCAACCTCTCACAGTGACACACTTGGATGAGGGCAACACAGAAACTGTTCTCCTGACTCCCAATTATGTATCGTCATATATAGCAGGTTTATGTGTGTTCCAGTAATAATTTCTGTAACCCTGGCCATCTTTTCAGAGTGTTGGAATCACAGAGATGAGTGATTTCCTAGCCTGTCCCCCCGCGTGGAAGAACAGAGCCAAGGACAAAACCACTACTGATGGCTTCCATCAAACCCCCCCCCCACACACACACACACCCATCTCAGAAATGTGTGGGAGACACATCATAGAGAAAAACAGAGGGGCGATAAAGAGAAACCATAAAAAAGACAAATAAAGACGATCACAGTGTGGCTACCATGAGACAGACAAGGGAATGAATGGCTTCCGCTGACAGGCCTTCTTCCTGTCCCAGTGAGCACAGCTAAGATGGGGCAGTGAGCCTTGGTGCGGAAAGTCAGTGATGGCTATTTAGAGTTAGGGACTTTTAGGCATTTGATGAGAGGCTTGGGGATCCAGAGGGCTCGGGACTCTCTCGCCCACCCTCTCTCCTTACTTTTGTTGTTCCTCCTCCTTCCCTTCCCCTACATCCCCTCCTTCTCCCTCCCTCTCCTCCTCCCTTCCTCTCTCTTTCTCATTCCTTTCTGCTAAAGCCTTTTATGCTGTGGAGGCCTTTTTTCTTATGGACAGGAGGGAGAGGAAGGAAGGGGATGACTGGAGGCGGTGTGTGGGTCTGTGTTTACAAGAGAAGGAGAACGTGTAAACCATAAAGGCTGAACATACAGGTATCCTACTCACTCCCCTATATTTCCATATTACCTCTAACTTTTCTCTCTCTTTTAATTGCTTTGTCTGACCAAGAATTTGTAATTCCCCACTTTTTTTTTTATCATCCTCATTTGTTGATATCTGCCCCCTAAATCCAATGTTCTGTAAGGAATTTAAGCTATGCAAGGGCTGGGGCATTGTCTTAGCCATCTTTATATCCCTTGAGCCTGGAAAATTGCTGGGTGCTCTACTTCTATTTGTCAACAGAATGGGTGTCTAATAAAATGCAAGTTATCTCAACAAAGTATCAAGTTGCAGGGTTGAGTTTATTCAAGGCTGATTGTAGCCAGGAAAGGAAGGGATATTTTCAATGAGGAGCATCTTGGACATCAGGAATATTAAGATCCCCTAAAACAAGGGGCTTTCAAGTTTCCCTTCAGTTTGTGTAATTTCATTTCACAGTGTAGGGGGGCAAGGATTTACTGCAGTCTTGTGGAATGATAGAGACTGGCTTCTGTGAAGGGTCCTCAAGAGGTTCATGGAAAAACCACACTTTGAAGAAACTATGCATGGATTTCAAAATGTTTTCCTTTTAAAATATTTATTTATTTGAAAGTCAGAGTTAGAGGGAGAACCAGAGAAAGAGATCGAGATCGAGATCGAGATCGAGAGAAAGATCTTCCATCTGCTGGTTCACTCCCCAGATGGCTGCAATGGCTAAGACTGGGCCAGGCAGAAGCCTGGGGCCAGGAGCTTCATCTGGGTCTCCCACATGATTGCAGGGGACCAAGTACCTGCACCATCTTCTGCTGCTTTTCCCAGGCCATTAACAGAGAGCTGGATCAAAAGTGGAGCAGCCAGGACTCAACTGGTGTCCGTATGAGGTGATGGCTTGGCAGGCAGTGGCTTTACCTGCTATGCCACAATATTGCTCCTGGATTTCAAATTGTTTTTGCACCAAAATAAATTTATTGTTTAATTCTATTTTTCTATTACCTTTTTCAAATTTGTAATTTATGCTTGTATTTGTGCTGAAACTTCCACACATCTAAAAACAATGAATGAGTGCTCACAAGAGGATGAAGATATTAATAACCAACATAGAAGACTTTTTTGAGATATAGAAAAAAGAACATTAAAATTTGTACAGATGGGGCTGGTATTTGGCCTAACAGTTTAGACGCCAATGTCCCACATCAGAATGCCCGGGTTTGATACTGCCGCTTCTTGGGCAGCGGAGAGCTCTGGTTATTTTCAAGTCAGCATTGAAGCAAGGGGAGATCGCTGTGAAATAATGTCAGGAAATTAGAAAGTAATAGTGGGCAGTATTCAGGGAGATGGGCTGGTGAGCTTCGTTTTCATACGTCAGTCTTCAGAGGCTGCTCCAATTCCAGCTGCCGTGGAAGTGAGGAGAAGCGAGAGGATGTAGGTCTGGGCTCCGACCTAGGACAGCTGACCCAACAGGTGAGTGGCTTCTCAGACCAGGAGCAGGGTCGGGGCTCCAACACACCCAGCAAAGAAGTTGGCCGGCTGCAAGTAAGCCACAGCGCCTCTGCCAGCTCTTATGACACAGCGTCTGCCTCCTCCAGCAGAGGAGGTTTCCAAAAGGCTGTGCACTGGGAGAAACCCTTGGAAAGGTGCTGTGCACTCGGCCTGGAGAAGGAGGTGGGGATGGGGCCTGGTGGAGCTGGAGGGGAGGGCGATGGGAGAATAATGTTCCAAACTTAAGTTCGGCCAGCCTGCAGGTTTTGGGAATCAAACAATAATAACAAATAGTATGATAAAAGGAGATAAATATGATAGGCCTTTTAAAAAAAAAGTCCATCTTAGTGATGTCTATAAATCATGAACTACCCAAAATCAGCTGGTACACGCAGTGACACAATGTTTCATTTGACTTAGGAACCAGGAGTTGGACAGTACCGAGTGGGATAGCATCCGGCACCTCCCCACCCCCCCATTCTCCTGTAATTCTTATTATCTTAATTCTTTAAGCCGACCGTCTGTTCTGTAGAGCGTGGGCCTCTTTCCCCGAAGCGTTCCCTGAAAGCAGGGACCCCCAACTTTCACCATGGCTCCGGAGATAGCATCAAATGCCCCAAACATGGGTCATCTCGAATTTTCGGTCTTTACAGATCTAACGGGGACGGAAAAAGTGCATTAGGCTAGGAAAGACGAAGAGACGAGGAAAGAGGGTAAAATAAAAGAGCATAGCGTCTTCCGAGAACTACCCAGAGTGGCCCTGCCGATCCGTCCTGGGCTCTTTTGGCCCACACATTTCAGTGTAAGCAGGCAAGCAGCATGTCTCCAGGAAGCGACTCCTTTGAAAGCACTCTTTACTATTTCAACAGATACAGGATAGATCTTTCAACGCAGAGCCCACATAAAATCCCATATTAGGAATGATACCAAACTTAAAGAATGTTGTAAAATGAGAATGGGGGAAAAATGTACAAAATGAATTCCTGCCCATTTACATGCTTTCATTCAGGCTACGAGATACCCAAGCCTCTGTCTTTGTGTTAACACTGTAGATTAGGTCAAGATTTTACCCCTCTGAGCTCTTTTCCTGTAAATGACGGGTTTTGATGTGAAACAAGCAACATGTCAAAGCGAGTTGAAAGATGTAGGCATTTTATGCCATGTCACAATGACAGGCCGGTGAATATTTGGGCCATTAGGGGCTTATTAGTGAATAAATGACCAGATGGCTCACTGATGCACGGAGATGGACAGAGCTGGCTGCTCCTAATCAGCGCTGTCTGTACTTGATGTCAAATCACATGACACAGTAACCCATGGATACCAAGTAAGAGTTACCATTAGCAAGTCAATTTCATATCTGGGTGGTGTAAACACACTTAGAGCTGCACTTCGGAGCTGCCTGGGTTTTGAACAAGGAAAATACAGTAGCGTATTCAACTGCACACGCACAATAAACCCTAATTGTTATTTGACAATTAGAGCAACATTGCTGTCTTGGTCTTTCCTCTTTATCGTTGAGAAAGTCATGATGCCTACATGTGAGATGAAAGACATTGTCCAAAATAAGGACGTTAAGCCGTAAATACCTTTGAAATCAAGGGAAGAGGTGTAAAAATAACACCGCTGGGTGGTGGGCCATTAGAGAAAAGATTCAGGGCCACCTTCCTGCAGCACCGTGAGGGAGCAGGTGAAAGACAAGTTCAGGCACAGCCCACAGACGGCAAAGCCGCACCCCCTGCCTCTGCACACGGCACGCTCGGGTTTTCCACCTGTCTCTAAAAACGTTGCTTAGCGTGACCAGCCACCTTGGGTTTTTCCCGCAGGAACGGAGAAAAGTGTTTTTGAAGAAGAGTGCCCCGTTGCTTTTTTTCTCGTCATTTTCAGTATTTTCAGACTGACAAGCATTCCTTGCATTGTGAACAGCACCCCCCCTCCCCGCCCCGGTAGCTAAAGGAAGCAAAGGCTCTTATAACCTAAAGCAGGAGCACGTTGGAAATAAACTCTGACTTGGGTGCTCTGTCAGAAGCGAGTGGGTTTGAGGGCACGCATTGAATGCATTATGCACCTGCCACGGAAAGTGTGGGCGAGCATTTCCTCGCCAGACCATCAATTAAAGCAAGTCCATCTTGAGGGAGTGAGAACTAAATAATGCTACTGGATGCTTTCCCTTTGCATAACAATGCCTACGGTTGGTATAGCATTTTTCGTTTGCCAAGTACTTCATGAATATTGTATCTTGTTATTTCCTTTTTAGCCACCATTATTAATTTATCTGGGAAATCTTTCCTAGGCATTTACTTTGTGTGTCTACTTCTGACTCAGATGCTAAGGACAGGGCGAGCAAGGAGTGGAACTCCTCCCAAACTTAGCCTTGCCTTAAACAAGGCATTTTAATGAGTGCAGTTGTCCCTTGCAATCTAAGGGGACTGATTCCCGGACCCCCCAAAGACGTCAAAATCTGCAGATGCTGAAGCCCCTTGTATACAATGGCATTGGATTTGTACATAACCTAGGCACATACGTGGTAAATCATTTCCAGGTGACTTAGAATACCTAACACAATGTAAATGCTATGTAAATGGATGTCATCCTGTATTGTTTAGGGAATCATGACAGGAAAAAGAGTCTGTACATGCTCAGTACAGATGCATTTTTCTTCCTAAGTATTTTTGATCTGTGGTTGTTTGACTGCCTGGATACAGAACCCATGGATGCGGAGGGCAACTGTGCAATGTATCGGTTGAGGCTTCCAGAAAGACTACACATAACACATATTTTTAAAATATGACAAAATAGAACTAGAATGTCATTAACAATGTTTAGGCTCTCCCCACACCTATCTCCATACCCAACTCCATGCAGAAGTAATTACATTCTGAATTTTGGATTTATCATTCCTTTACTATTTTAAATTAATTTTACTCCACATGATTTGATTTCTTAACAAAATGTTTCTCATTTGTTTTTTCATTTCTTATAAAAATGGTGTCCCGCGGTGAGGTGAGTGTTCCCTGTGACTTGCTGCTCTCACTCAAAAATGAGTTGAGAGTAATTTAACCTCTTGTTTTGTGTGGCTGGAGTCCATGCACTTCCGCTATTTTATTCTAGTCCATGATGTGAGTGTTCTGCAGTGGAGGTATGGTTCTCTGTCTGTAGACACTGGGTTTGTTTTCAGTTGGGGGCTATTACAAATAATGCTGCAAAGAACGTTCTTGTATAAATACACAGTGCACCATCACAAGTTTCTCCACATGTGGAATTTCCAGGTCACAGGGTAAATGGGTATTTAGCCTAACAAGATAATGTCAAACTATTTTCCAAAACTTTTCCAACATACAGTCCCACCAGTGGTGTATGAGGAGCACTCTCAGTATTCTACACCCTCATCAATGCTCGCTGTTCTCAGAGTTACAACTGTGCCAACCATCTGCATCTACATCCAGCCTTTACCGCCATCCCAGGAACCTGTAATTGTTACTCGTATTTCACAGGTAAGGCTCAAGAAGCACATGGCTAGGAAAATCAGAACTTGAACCCAGTTCTCTAGCGCACAAAGCCAGAGTTCTGCCTACTGTGCCACACCGTCTCCCTCGTGTTAGTCCCCATGGACTCACACCCCACGCTTTTCAGTGTAGTATTCAGTTGCAGCGTGGTGTTCAGTTTAGGGTTCAGTTATTTGTTAGTTGTGCAGCTTGGACAAATTACGTAACCTCTCTGTGCCACAATGACCTGTGAAATGACAACAGAAGCATCTATTTTATAGGACTGTTGCAAAGGTTCAACAGCTCGCTTTTGCTCTCTCTCTCTCTCTCAACTAGATATTTAAATAAATACCAACCTCGCCAACCAGAATTCAGTATATATTCTTTAACCTAAATGCCCTTTTTCTTTCAAGCAAATGGCTCTTTCATTAACTACTTCACATTTTCATGTTCTGCGCTGCCAAATGTGTCCTTGTATCACAGGCATTTACACTGAAGCATTGAAAATCTTTTAGCTCTAGCACTGTGGTGATTTGAGAGCAGCACAAGAAGTTGAAAGCTATCTTAAAACATGTGTTTTGGAGCTGATCTGGTATCAGAAAATACTGAGTATTTAACTTACTTTGTATATATTCATCTGAGTGACAAGCAAATGTTTTGTCTTCACCATAAGGCTGTTTCTAACTTGAATTACATCTCTAACCTTAATACTCAACAAAGATTTGTTAATTGAATCAATGGATGAATAAATTTTTGAAAGCAGATTAAATGATGTGTTATGCTGAAGTTATGCCAGTCAAATGCTCTTTTTAAAAAAAAAAGTCTGTGGTCTTATATCTGAAATTTTTGGAACTTGACTTCATATTTTAGAATTTTCCAAAACTTAGAATGTTTTCACTTTAAAAATCATTCTATACAAACTGGATATTAAATACCATCCACAGTAGGACCTGGGCACTGCCCAATGACCAAGCGCATTGACATGTTTGCAGCAAAATGAATCGATAATCACACAACAAAGAGTATTCTAGGACTACAAACAACATCACAAGGGTTCAAGGCAAGCTATCCACAGAAAGAATTGTGGGAAGGCTTATAGTTCTCAGAGATTCGGGATTATAGAATCGTGGATTGAGATCCGCAATTTTTTTTTTAAGTGTGGAAATTTGAATCTGTGGCTCTTTGGTCTCTAATAGGTCTTGCTCACAACATGGCGCATCTTATACTTCTTTTTTTCCTCCTCCAGGAAAAGCTGCACTAGTTCATGGGACACACTTTAATAGACTAGGGATTCTCCTCTTACCCTGGGGCCAAGGAAATGTACAACCTATTCTTTAAAGATGCATAGCTACATCTCACCAAATATGAGAAGCGATTGCAAACATTAAGAACTGGGATTCATCATTCAAGAGATTTGCAAAGTATTTACTTGCTATTTCTTTGGGATAAATTGCCTATCCTTGCAGAATATGATTTTTTTGTTCATGTTAGAGGTCTGATCAGTTTTCTAAAAAGGAATGCATCTCTCTGAGGGAAAGTCAGGTTTAAAGTAGCCTTGAGAAATTCCTAAGAGACAAGCTCCTTGGTATCTTAGGAAGCACTAAATAGAAAAGAATCTGTTTTCAGGAACATGAGAAGGTCTGGACTCCAAGGCTTCTGTAACGTGGCCCCGAGGCCCCAGCAGTCAGACAAGCAAGGCATCAGGGGCCGGTGTTGTGGCAGAGCAAGTAAAGCCGCCTCCTGTGACATTAGCAGCCTCTACGGATACCCCTTCGAGTCCCCACTGCTCCACTTCCATTCCAGCTCCCTGCTAATGGCTGGGAAAAGCCCAAGTGTTTAGGCCCCTGCCACCCACACAGGAGAACCAGATGGAGCTCCTGGCTGCTAGCTTTGTCCTAGCTCAGCCCTAGCTGTTGCGGCCATCTAGGGGTGTGAACCAGAGGACAGAAGATCTTGGTCTGTCCCTCTCTCTCTCTCTCTCTCTCTGTAACTCTGCCTTTCAAATAAATAAATCTTTGGGGGCGTGGGGAGGCATTCAAAATCCAGTCCTTCAGTACACTTAAGCACACCCAATGCCTGCATACACAACATACGTGCATACACCCCACGAGACTGCTCTTCCCCGGTTGTGTCGTCACAAGGAACGGCCATGGCCACAGTCGCCTTTTCTCATTTTTATATGTGACAAATGACTCTGCCTTTATCAGAGGTCTTGGTGGCTGGATCTTAGCATGTTCTTCATCTAAGAGCGAAAGAAATTGGAAGTTGGGGAGCAGGTTTGGTGAGCTCCAGCATCTGGCCATAGGGAGCAACTTGAGCTACAGAATAGACAGACATTTGCTTTTCAAACTCTTAAAAGCTTCTAGAATGTTGACAACTTCCCCATGCTGACATTGCTCTCTAGTTTTCTCAGCGATCAGTAGGACACTTTTATTTATTTATTTATTTATTTATTTGACAGGTAGAGTTATAGACAGTGAGAGGTAGAGACAGAGAGAAAGGTCTTCTGTCCGTTGGTTCACTCCCCAGTTGGCTGCTATGGAAAGGGGATTGTAGGGGAGTTCTATTCCTCTCCAAAGCCAGGGGACAGCCAGGGATAAGGGAGTAGAGGATGGACAGACCCCTAGAGCATGCCGTGCAGGGTGTCCCTTCTACAGAAGAAAGAAAAGCAGGCAGTGTGTTTCCACATCACCACCCGCAAACATGGTACCTCTGAGGAAATGTGCCAGCTTCCCTGGGGGAGGGCCATCTCTCTCTCGGTCGGAAATTCAAGAGATAAATGAAAGGAAGGGCCACTCATTGGTAACATCCGGGCTCCACATCTGCGTAGAAGAACACTGTCTCTGGCTCTCACCTTGGCTGCACATTGGAAACATCTGGGGAGAGTAAAAGCCTTCCAGCACCCAGGCTGCACCTCAGACCAGTTCTTCCAGAATCCTGGGACCAAGGCAGCCCAAGTTTGTAAAGCTTTGTAGGTGACTCCAGTCAACACTGGGGTTTAAAAGTCACAGTAAACATCAACCACTCTCAGGTTACTCTGAACAGTGCCGTTCCAGAGTTCTGGAACATTCTAACCTTGAAACTTCTTGTGAAATTTTTTGTTTAAAACTCAATTTCCCTTTCCCCCAAAATAACAGGGGCAGAATCTGAGAACAGAGTCAGTGATTCATTATAATTTCACGTACTAAGAGATAAAAATGGCTTCAACAACAGAATCCATTGAAACTGATGGCAAATCAATTCAGACACTTTATGGGAAAATTCAAAGATCATCCTAGAGATCCATTTTTTTTTTTAATTATTTGACAGGTAGAGTCAGAGAGAGAGAGAGAGGTCCTCCATCTGCTGGTTCACCCCCTAAATGGCCGCCACGGCCGGCACTGTGCCGATCCGAAGCCAGAAGCCAGGTGCCTCCTCCTGGTCTCCCATGGGGTGCAGGGGCCCAAGCACTTGGGCCATCCTCCACTGCTATCCCAGGCCACAGCAGAGATTAGAGATCAATTTGTTCACCATGTTCCAGGGACTGGTTTGGATGCTGGGGAAGGAAGATCTAGAACCTTAGAGATAGCCCTGGCAAACTAGTTAGTGGTGATAACAAGCATTAATAGGAGAACCTGTGAGATACAGGCTGAGTGAGCAGGCAGCCACACACGTGAAGACTGAGTCATCTGTTTTACTATTATTTTTTATTTTATTTTTGACAGGCAGAGTGGACAGTGAGAGAGAGACAGAGAGAGAAAGGTCTTCCTTTGCTGTTGGTTCACCCTCCAATGGCCGCTGCGGCCGGCGCACCGCGCTTATCCGATGGCAGGAGCCAGGTACTTCTCCTGGTCTCCCATGCGGTGCAGGGCCCAAGGACCTGGGCCATCCTCCACTGCACTCCCGGGCCACAGCAGAGAGCTGGCCTGGAAGAGGGGCAACCGGGACAGAATCTGGCACCCCGACCGGGACTAGAACCCGGTGTGCCGGCGCCGCAAGGCAGAGGATTAGCCTAGTGAGCTGCGGCGCCAGCCTGAGTCATCTGTTTTAAATCATTATTTTTCTGGGTCACAAATACGGATCCCATGAGTGCAATGTCGCTCAGTGGGGCATCTCCAGAGCTAAATCCACTACCTGACATTCCCTGTTGGAAGAGGTATGATCAGTGCGCACTGCTAAGAGGTAGTGACGTGGGCGTGTCTTTATAAGGCCAATCCTGCTAGTCCCTGTTGTTTTGTTCAATTACTTGGAATTAGTTCTCTGTTGATCTGCATGTTTTGGAGAGAGGAATGGTGGATGCTGCCTTCAGAGAAATCTGGCTGTGTGATGAGTGTGCCTGCATCAAGTCTTGGGCCTCCCGGTTGCTTTAAGAGTTTAGGAACTGAGTGTCTCACTGTACAGCACGTGTGTTGTCTTTTTCAGCTTTGACAAGGTTAGCGCCTCTGGTGTCTCCTGGCACAGTCCCCAAGCTTCCCAGAACTTGTGTCATTAACCGTGCTGTGGGGTCTGACTGCAGAAAATGCAAAGCACATTAAGCAGGCAAAGAGAGCCCTGGGCTTGAAAAAGACTCCCAAAAAGGTTCTCTTCACACAGGTGACATCCCTGCCTTTTCCTGGCCTGTGTTGTATTGAATCCTGGCCACACCAAACACACACGCTCTCCCATCGCCCTATCTACCCTCCCCATGGAAGGCTCCACAAACACTTTATGATCAAGCCCAATCCTTCTGGGAGGCAGAGATTTCTGCAAAGCTATGTTCCTTTCTCAAAGAACTGCACATGAGAGGAGAAAATATGCATAAGACAGGTAGCAAGTGGAGCAAGCAATTGTCAGGTAAATCTTATTTTTCCAGTCTCAACGCTGCTTACAAGCTTTGGCTCATTTAGAGAGCAATCTCAGGGGCTAAGGTACAGCCCAAGAAAACCGTGAAGAAAACACAGCCCAGCAGTACAGAGCAGGGGACGTTTCCTGTCGATACAAGCCAGCCCCGCATCCTGGCTTTAAACCAGGTCTAAACAGGTCAGGGATTTTTCTCCAAAATTCTTAAAGGACTTTAACCGGAGGCTTTATGAGGCCCGCAAAACCACTAATGGACAAGCACCACATTGCACTTGGGAAATGAACTCCATGAGGTCAGTGGCACTGGGCTGTGGCCGTTTGCTCTCAGAGCTGTCCCTTGCCTTGCCCTGCTCTGCTTCTCCCCCTAGGGAAGTAAGGGCACCGCGTAGCCAAGGAGTGTGGGCGCTCCAGTTTGGGGGAGATTCTATCTGAGGGCCAGGCCTCACTCCTCCTCTGGTTCAGTGGCTTCTCCATAACACCCATTTCCTACGTGGCTCCGTCTCTCACCAAATAGCCCTGTCCCTGGCTGCCCCAGCTCCTGCCAGGCAGGCTCACAGCGGTTCAGATCCCAAGCGGCTGCAGCGAGCACACCGCCTCCCCACCCCGCTGCACTGGGGAACACACATCTGTCTTCACTTGCTCGCCTCTAGGTTTTCTCTGTTGAGCTCCTCAATTCTTCCATGGCTTGTGCATCCATTTCTTTCTGACAATTCCTGTTGCGAGATCAGGCACCTGGAGTGGTTTCTGTTTCGTTGGCTGATATGATGGTTTACGACCGTAAGTCCATTATGTTGTCTACAGCAAATCCATATCTACGTAAAGGTGAAAAAGAATTGCTATGAATTGAACGGTGTTCCCCTAAAATTCCTATGTTGAAGATTGAATCCCAGTGCCTCAGAATGGCACTACAAGTCATTTGGAGATGGGATCTTTAAAATGAAAACTAAAGTCAAATGGGATTATTTGGGTGGATCCTAGTCTGCCCTAAAGTAGCCCCCTAAGAGACGGTGACACAGACACAGCTAAGACAATGTGAGGACACAGGGGGACAGCAGCCCGCTCCAAGCAAAGGAGAAGAGGCCTCAGCAAAACCAAGCCTGCCTGCACCTCTATCTTGGATCCACCTTGGATCTCCCGAACTGTGAGAAAACAAACGGGTGCAGGTGAAACCACCCAGTCTGGGGCTTATTAATTCAGCAAATGAATGCAATTGTTCGAAATGTGGGGGGAATACTTAACTCCAAACCAGCGTGTCCTTCTTCCAGGTCTTCCTCATGAGTAGCAGGAGCCCAAGCCCCTTGTGCCGACTTTCACTGCTTTTCCCAGGCACATTAGCAAGGAGCTGGATCAGAAGTGGAGCAGCTGGGACATGAACCAGTGCCCATCTGGGATGCCAGCACTGCAGATGGCGGATTTACCCACTATACCACAATGCTGGCTCCTGGAAATATACTTAATATGGTACTTGCTACAGCACTCAGTGAAGCTGGGCATCACTGTGAGCATTCACATATGGCCAGAATGTGCTTGAGATAGAATATGAGCCTGCTCCCCTGGTGTAAGCAAGGCCTTTCAGCTGGGCTGGCTGGATAGTGTGTGCCCGGGCTTCAGCCTGGATGCTCCCCCGTAGGTCTTGCTTTCAGCTGCCATATGAATTGCAAAGAGCTTTTGCGGTCCGATATCAAACTTGCCTTCCTAAAGCATAAACCTTATGCCCCCAACTATAAATTTAATAATTCTTGTTTTTTGCCTTTGCTACTGCAGTTTCCACTACGTTCCTTGTTGTTTCTGCCCACATCCATTGAAGGAAGGAGTTGCTGTGTGACTTTTCTGGAATGTCTAGGAATATCTGCTGTCTGGTTGGGGCCAGCTAGGAAAACTCCCCCCTCCCCCGGTTACTGCCTGAAAGGCTTCCCCAAGGACTCCAGTGCAGAGCCTCTAGCACTGGAGCCCACAAAGAATCACATCATGGAGATAAAGATTGACCTTTCCCAGAGCTGGCCGCACCTGCACGTGCACCTGAACTCAGCCAAGCCTCCTGGGTAGCAGCGGATCCATGCTGCTGGCTGCAGCCACCCCCTTCTTCTGCCACATTTTTTACCCAGATCTTTCTCCTTCTGCGGTGCTGTACCTAATGAATTGGAGCACTCAGTTTCTTTTTTAAAGCACATCCTTGCGTTCTAGTATGGTGCAAAAGGCTAACTGCTACCCTTCTAATGGGGATTTAATAAGCATTTAGCTGTCAGTTACAGGAATAAAGCTTTAATGTGCAACTTGGAACACTAAGTAATAGGGAGGATATTTGGGGCAGCTCTAAGTGGAAATACTAGTTTTTAATCAAATGATGAAGAAAATACTAGTTAAAGTCTAAAGAAAGAATTCTTGGTTTTCTTTAGTGATCGTTTTGGGAGGAAAAGTACGTGATCCTTCACAGAGAAATACTTCCAGTGACACCTTCTCTTTCTACTAAGCCAGCCCAGCCCGTACTCACAGAGGCAGACATTGTCCATCATCACTAGTTCATTATTAAATGCCTTGCAGGTGAGTGACACCGTATTGTGAACTTCCCAGGGAAAGAAAAGGAAAAGAGAAGGCAGAACGAAATAAAAACAGAGAGAGGCCCACAGTTCTTGGATCTGCTTTATATTTTAAATAAGAAATTTATCTGGTGATTTGGAACCTCCCAGTAGTTCATTGCCATACAGTACTAATTCTGCATGGGGAATGTGAACAACTCTTGAGTCCCAATCGCTAACCTTAGAATGCTGAGGAATATGATGCTTGCTCTGTCCATCAAGGTCCAGCTGGTTTCTGCTCAATGTCTGGCCTTCTGTGAAAGCATTTGCCTGCTACTGAGAAAGATCTCAGAATCGTGCTTCCCTGTTGTTCTGTCTACTTCCCCTCTGGTAATAGAATTCACTCTCCTTCTTGCCATCTTGGGATGACTCCTCAAGGTCACCCATGGCCCAGTGTCCCTTATGAAGAACCCGAGGCTGGTTAGAATACTTCGCCATTGAATTTCAGACTGTATTCCCTAACCAAAGTATGTTTTTAAATAATGCTCAGAAACAATAAGTTTCTATTGCAAGATTTTACTAGGCGAATGTACTTGGTAAAGTAATGAGGAAAATATAAACCTACTTGTATAGCTCTAGGGAAAACCACATGGCTAAAGACAATTTTATTTAAAAATATGCATTTCACATGCATGTTAGTAGTATGATTTCAACTATCAGTAGGTTCGCTTCTCTGTACTTTTTATTCTTGATTGGCCTACAATTCTCCATAGTTTATATGAAAGTTTGACTTTGCCTTGCAGGAGCCAAAAGAAAGTGTTGTTCTTCAGCTACAGTCGCCGCTCTCTCCCTTCTCCATTCTGCTGAATACATGGCTGGATATATTAGCACCAATTAAGTAAGAGATTTTATAAATGAGGTACATGAACTCTGAAGAGAATAGCAAATGGGAGAAAGCAACACATTTCTACTGCAGAACACGAATAGGGCCAGTGCTGTGGCCCAGCAGGTTAAAGCCCTGGCCAGCAGTGCCAGCATCCCATAAGGGTGCAAGTTCGAGTCCCAGCTGCTCCATTTCCAATCCAGCTCCCTGCTAATGCACCTGGGAAAGCAGTGGAGGATGGCCCAAATCCTTGGGCCCTTGTACCTGCATGGGAGACCCAGAAGCAGCTCCTGGCTCCTAGCTTCAGATTGGCCAAGCTCCAGTTGTTGGGGCCATTTGAGGAGTGAACCAGCAGATGGAAGACCTCTTGGTCTCTCTCTAAGTAACTCTATCTTTCAAATAAATAAAATAAAATCTTTAAAAAAAGTCTCAGAGTCAGAGCTGAGTTATAAAAAAAAAAAAAAAGACAAGTAACTCAGAAAAAAAGTCTCATGTTGTTGCTTCCCACAGTCAGGAAAGCTAGCCTGCGATGCCCAGTTCCAGCAGCCTGTACTGAATGCTGTCCTTGTGCTCAGAGGCATGGTCATTCACTGGGTGACCAAATGTGCCTTACCGTAGTTAAAGAAGCATCCAAGAATTCATATTGATTCAATAAACATCTGTAAAAAATACAACACAGAGCCTTGTGAGGGGCCAGGAGATAATACTGGGCTCCTAGCATATGCTAGACACTAATCTAAATTGTTTATTTCTAATATCCCACGTGAGTCCCATAACAACCATTGAGATATATGCTATTTGCCCTCATTGCACAGATGAGAAAATAGAAGCTCAGGAAATCCACCAAATCAATAGGTAAGGCTGGCCTCCTCAGCCTCCAATCTGGCAGGCCACCTCCAACCTGTCTTCATGGATTCTCCAGACCTTTGGAGCAAAGTTTAAAGTCACTTCCAAGTTTTTCAAGGTCCTTCAGGACAGGGCCCCCAGCTACCCTCTTACCAAGCCCCACCTCAAGTTCTGCTTGGAGCCACTGAACGTGTCTTTCAGGATCTTGAAAGTTCTGTGCTTTCTTTTGCCATGGTGTGATACTTGTGCTCTAGAATATAGCTCCTATTAGCCCTATTCAATTCATCCTTATTGATCTTTCCAATCTGAACTTGGGTTTCCTCCTCCAGGAAGCCACCCCTGAGCACCAGTCACTTGCTAGGTGACCTCCTATTTTGGGGTCTACAGCCCATCGGGACGCCTCACTGTCTACCTCATCATTCATTACCAGTTCATGTGTCTGTGTCTCCCCCCTGGCAGGGACTTGTGTGAAGGCAGGGGCTGAGAGCCTCAGCTACTCCTGGTGTCCCAGTGCCTCATACACAGTGGAGAACAAACGTTTGTCCAGTGAGCGGATGACTATGAGAACGACACTTGTCCTTGGAGAACTTTGTTTTAATGGCAACATAACCTAAGTTCCGTGGCAGCAGCTTCTGAAAGCATACCATTTAGGGAGGCAAATGGGAAGTCTGTGAGAGCCATGGGCCTACTGGGGCTTCCTGAGCCTCCTGTGTTACTTGATAAGTGATTAAAATATGTTCGAAGAGAAACACAACTGAATCCAAAATGCATATGAAGCACAAGGCTCCCAAGACTTCCCTGTTTCCAGTTAGATGCTCAGATACACAGTGGTGGTCCTCGTGCTGTCTTCTTTGAGGGTGGAACCTTGCTGAGAAGGTGGCCATCACCCACGGGCAGGCTTTAACATGAGCGATGACAAACTGCTAAGCAGCCAGATAGAACTGTGTGCTTTGAGGAGGTAACAACAGTGCTTAATCTAGGGAAGGGTAAAGAGAAATGTTGAAGTTGCCCTTACCTGGTTCCAAGGCTGTCACCTAGACCAGGGAGCAGATGCATTCTAGGGAATGCGTCTTGAGAAGCAAGGCCTTTGGGGGAAAGAGCCCAGATTCTGCTCAGTTTGAGAGACCCTCTGGGTTGTCTCTGGGCTGTGGGCATAAGGGAGATCTTTGTCTTCTGTTTGATCCTCTTCTACACATCTTAAGTGAACCACCACAGGTTTTGCTGAGGCATTGGATGGAATTATGCAAAATGAGTCCATATAACCAGTCATCACAGTTCTGAAGAAAGAATTTCAGATGTTTCCAGAACACTAGAGTCTAGCCTTCTTTGTAGTGTCCTACAAATTCCAAATAAAATACTGGATAGATGGGGTTTGTTTCTACCTGTTTAGGTTTACCACAGGTATAGTCTGTGCAAAGCTTTATCTTTTTTACAAAATAAGATTATATTAGTTGTTTTAGATTTTTCAGTAATCCATACTTCATACAAAAAAGTTAAGCAATACATTTTCAGGAAAGTGAAATTTTCCCAGACCCAACATCATATAAAACTTTTATAATTTTTCTACAAATATATTAATGAGATTACACTATAATACCAGTCTATGACTTTTTCTCTTCATGTTTCATCATTGATATTTTTGCATGGCAATTATTATCATTTTCACTGTCTGGATGTAGCATAATGAAACTGTTATCTGTTTTCTGTTGATAGACCCTTGCTCTGAAGAATAGCTTGTAACTGTGAACACTTAATGATTAACTTAGCTTCTGTGGGCGTGTTTTTTTAAAGATTTGTTTATTTGGCAGGTAGCAAATCAGGGAGAGAGAGAGAGAGAGAAACAGAGAGACATCTTCTATCCACTGGTTCACTTCTGAAATAGATGCAAGATCCAAGGGTGGTCCCAGCCAAAGGTAAGACCCAAGAGCTCCATCCTGGTCTCCCATATGGGTGGCAGTTGCCCAAGCCCTTCCCAGGCACATTAGCAGGAGGCTGGATCTGGAAGCAGAGTAGCAGGAACTTGAATCAGCCCTCTAATATAGGATGCCAGTGTTACAAGCAGAGCAATGGCCCCAACCTGTGCTTTTTATTTTTTTTTAAGTTTTTCTAACTTTTTTGAGAGACAGAGAGAACGAGAACTCCCATTCACAATGGCCAGGAGGCTATGAACGGAATCCAGGTCTCCTTCTTCAGTGGCACCCAATTCCCTGAGTCATCACCACTGCCTCCCAGGGCCTGCATTAGGAAGAAGCCGGCATTAGGAGTCGGAGCTGGGAGTCCAATTCAAGCATCCTGATGGGGGATGTGGGCATCATAATTGATGTCTTAACCACTAGACTAAACATCTGCTCAAGTTCAGACTGTTTTATCAAAAGATCTTCTATGAAGCAGACTAGGCGTCCATTCTGAGGACTCGTACCCCAGAGAGCACTTAAGAATGTGTTGCACAAGATTCAAGGCTATCAGCCCAAGCATCCATTTTATTGAATGATAAACAAGTTTAAATATTGTTTATTCAAAAATTCATATGTGTTTTATAGAGAAATGCAACGTTCATACAGAACTGTTTCAGCAGAAGACAGAAGTTCAGGGCCCAGGCCCCAAAAGGTAAGTTGACTTCCTCCAACCATTAGGGATATTTCAGTGGAAAATTTTGAGAAGTACTTGTTTAGGATCTGTGGAATCTTTTGAATGCCTGAGAGGATTCCAGGCAAACTGGGGACTAATTATAATGACTGGACTCAGTTCTTAAAATAGAAATCAGCCAAGAGCGCTCAAGATGGATTCCTTAAAGTTAATGTGAGGACACACAGAGGAGGGGCAGGAGAGCAGAGCGAGCCTCTCTGAGCCTTCTAACTGGAGCAGGTCCAGGTACAAAATTTGGTTTGTGTGACAGCTCCGACGACAGTAATTTTCTATGCTCACAACCTGGGGAACATAAGGTTATTTTAGCTTCAGGCCTCTGTAGTTCTTAAAGGAAGTCTCATTTTTGTGAAGCTAATAGACTTTTCAAATAGTGAATTCTTAACTAAAGAGTCAAAGTTCAGTCACAGCCTATTCGTTTATCTTCTTTTACTTGAGCAGAAAACTTGAATGCTATAATGGAGTATTTGAAAAACCAGGCCCACTATTATTAATAATTCCAGCAAGTGAGAGGATTGATTCAAAGCTTATTTCTCTCACTCGATTTCATCGGGTGTTTTTAGACCAAGAGCCCAGTGTTGTAGAGCTGCCCATCTTCTTAAGCACCTTCAGTTCTGCATTTACCAAAAATAGTTGTTTGTTACTGTGCATGCGAGTTTCTGCTCTCCGCAGTAAGCCTGCAGGGTAGAGGTGTATTATGTTTAAAAAGGAATTATTCTGCCTGTCAGAACACTTTACATAAAAGAGTCCTTGAATTCTGAAGGATTTTAAAACTGAGCTCTAAAAATCCTACTGTATGCTTCCAAAATAATCTTCCAGCTAAAGGTAAAAGAGCTGAGCCACCGACCTCCAGCTCTCGCTACTTGGGAATATTCTTCTCAATAAGGGCATTTGTGCAGTTATTTTCAACTGTGTTCATTTTTAAATCATCACTCTAGGCCAGGTAAGCGGATTCAATAGAGATGAACACGCCATCCATCATATTTTGTGGACCTATGTAGCTGAACGCAATAATATTCAGCATAATTATGCTGTCTAATATTCGCTTGAAACGTGTGTCATATATTATCGTATGCTAATTGTGCATAATTAATGTTAAGTATTCATGGGCACAAGATCAATTAATGAGTTGTAAAGTGAAGCTCACATGTAACAAAGGGGGAAAAAAACTCCCGCCTCCAAACAAAACTAATAACAGACCCTTGATTCTCTAAGGCATGTTAAAAAGATTATAAATGAATTGACCATTTTGATATAAGAACGCATACAGTAAATAACACGTGTAAAAATGCAGTCGTTTTAGGTCTCCCGGGGAAAACAGCCGTAACTCTTCCTCATGTGAGAAGCATGGAAAGAACGCTATGGAGAGAGGCTCAATCAATATATTATCTTCAGAACAAACAAGGGAGCTATAGATGAGGGCTGTGGATGGATATTATAGATGAGGGATTCTGTTGTCATAACCACTTGGAAAACCCGGCAGGACGCGCATCCAATTCATAAAATAAATGGTCAACTTATTATTCAGGTTTAGCTCAAATTTTGGTGAGCATGGCAAAATTTGTCACTGTGGAAATGTACTGTGGGCTCCAAGGAGAAGGCTCGTTTTGTTGAAGCTGCGGCTCTCTCCAGAATTGAATAGAAAGCAGGGAGTTAAGTGCCTCGTCCCCCAACTTCCATTGACCCTCAGACTAACAGGAAGGCAGTAGGCATTACCATCGTGGTATCTCTTTTCCCCTTGGAGGTACTGAAGCGAAGCCAGAATAAGTATCTTGCTTAATGTGAATGTGCAGTTCAATGCAAGTTCTGCTAAGAGGCCCCTAAACTCCTAGTTCTCTGTTAGTCCAGTGTGTCTCCCAGCTTGCTTTCCCCAGGCACCCAATTGCAGATAATCGATGCACTCCTTCGCACTTTATCTCTATTCTCAACCATATGTTTCTGATTTTCTGTTCTGTTTTTTAAAAAAATCTTGTATGAGTCCATGTTCCCTGCTGAAGTTATCATTTATGACTCTTGACCTCATAACTCTGGCTCTTCATCTGGCAGGATAGAACTGTTCTTTCCCACCTCATTTGAAACTAGGTGTGGGCATGTCAATCACTTTGCTCTATGCACATGAGTGCACATGACAATGAGTGGGATCTTTAAGAAGCAGGGTGTGATTTGCCACATACCACAGTGGTGATTGATGGTGGGGAATACGTATTAAAATGATGCCACCCCCAGTGAGGATGCCTGAGACAAGACAATGAGCAGAGCCCTCCCGTGACCCTCAGTAGGAATGTGATATGGGAGCTGGTGCCATGGCTCACTTGGTTAATCCTCTGCTTGCGGTGCTGGCGTCCCATATGGGCCCTGGTTCTAGTCCCATTTGCTCCTCTTCCAGTCCAGCTCTCTGCCGTGGCCCAGGAGGGCAGTGGAGGATGGCCCAACTGCTTGGGCCCTGCACCAGCATGGGAGACCAGGAGGAAGCAACTGGTTCCTGGCTTCGGATTGGTGCAGCGCCAGCCGTAGTGGCCATTTGGGGGGTGAACCAATGGAAGGAAGACTTCTCTCTCTCTCTCTCTCTCTCTCTCTCTCACTGTCTATAACTCTACCTGTCAAATAAATAATAATAATAAAAGGAATGTGATATGAATGAGCAATGCACTTTGGTTAGTCATTGAAATTTGAGGGTTGCTTGTTACAGCAGCACAACACAGCATATCTTGAATGGCATATGTATAAAATAAAACCTAAGCTTGGCCTTGAAGACATCCCACTAGCTGACCTCAACCCACCTTGCATACTTTCACTTAGTCTATCGAGAGCTATGATAGGCCAACAACTATGATAATTCTTAAAAGGCCCTTACCTTCAATGGGGAAGCATCTGTCATTGGACAGCTTGATAATCACTATAGTTCTGCTCACATAGAGATCTAGTAAGAACAGAGGACTACACCATTCTTTGCGGGATGGTATTCATACTGGTGTAGGGCATTTTGTTCGAAGGCTGGGCAGCACAGGAAAAGGCATGAAAGTGGTAGGAAGCAAAGCACCCTTCCCATACTGAATGGAGCTCACTATGCTTTGTGTGTTTTCCTCTAGGACACCTCTGAGTTTTCCCACATCCTCTCTGTCCATGCTCTACTCCTTGGTAGGTGGGAGTCCTGGTGACATGTCAGAGGGCTCAGAATTTTTGCTTCATACTGGAGTCAATTTCATATGGGCCCTGAAGCTTAGATATTCACCTCATCTCCAAATAAGTCAATAGATGTTGTCAGAGGGATGCCAGATGGGATGCAAAGATGGTCCATGATAGCACTTAAAGCCAGATCACTCCTCCTATCTGGAGATCAGACATAAACATAGTTTGCAACCCACCAATTATCCCATGACTACAATTTTTTAAAAAGATTTATTTTATTTATTTGAAAGGCAGAGTTCAAGAGAGAGAGAGACAAAAAGAAAAATCTTCCATCCACTGGTTCACTCTCAAATGGTTGCCACAGCTGGGGCTCGGCCAAGCCAAAACCAAGAGCCCAGAACTCCACTCAGATCCCCCAAGAGGATGGCAGGGGTCCAAGCACTTGGGCCATCCTCCACTGCCTTCCCAGGTGTATTATCAGGGAGCTGGATCAGAAGCAGAGCATCCAGGACTCAGACCAGTGCTCAGATAGGGGATCTGGCATCATAGGCACTGGCTTAACCCACTGTGCCGCAACACCAGCCCCATGACTGTAATTTTCTGCTCTCTATGGCATCTAACCTTTGTTCTAGATGAGTATTATTTGTATGTTGCAGAAGTAGGGAACCTTTTCTTCTGCCGGGTATGTATAACGTCGTTCACGGGGCATACAACATTGTCAACTCTACTTAGCCGGTTATAAATCCATTGAATTTCGAGTCCTGCCAGCAGGTGCCTTGGCAGGGCCAGAGTAAATGACTTCAGGGACCTTATATGGTCCCCAGGTCAGATGTTCCCCACATCCAGCTCTCCATCAGGTTTCTCTAAGCGGTTCTTAGAATCTTGTTTATGTCTGCATCCCTTGTGGCCCCTAGCGTGGTACCTGGACAAAATATTCAAACAATACATGCTGAACTGAAATTAAGGGGAAGATAAAACACCCAGTAGCTAAAGTACAGTGAAAAACTTGTAAGAAAAAAAAAAGTCCAGGCAAAGATCCCAGCCTCAAGGCAACAAGGTGCAAACTGGATAAACACTGTTCATAAATGGGCTCCTCTAGTAAGAACAAACCGTGAGATAGAACCCTAAAGCAGGCCGGCGCCGCGGCTCAATAGGCTAATCCTCCGCCTCGCGGCGCCAGTACACCGGGTTCTAGTCCCAGTCGGGGCGCCGGATTCTGTCCCGGTTGCCCCTCTTCCAGGCCAACTCTCTGCTGTGGCCCGGGAGGGCAGTGGAGGACGGCCCAAGTGCTTGGACCCTGCACCCCAAGGGAGACCAGGAGAAGCACCTGGCTCCTGCCTTCGGATCAGTACGGTGTGCCTGCCGCAGCACACCAGCCACGGCCGCCATTGGAGGGTGAACCAACGGCAAAGGAAGACCTTTCTCTCTGTCTCTCTTTCTCACTGTCCACTCTGCCTGTCAAAAAATAAAAATAAAAAAGAACCCTAAAGCAACAGGTAACTGTCCGCATTGAAGGATGACTCTACCGATGCAAGATTCCACATCTGAAACCTTTGGTCAGACACTTACCAGGAGCTAGACGTGTTTAGAGTTTGGCGTGGTGATGGGGTGCATTTACTTCGCCTCGTGTCGCATCTGCAGTGGGATGTTGGCACCACTCCACAATCAACACATGAATGTTTCTTCAGGCAAACATGAGTCCTCACATGAAGGCAGAGATAAAGATGTAAATAGGCTCATGTGGGCTTAGGTCAGGTTTTATGTAAAATAAATTCCAGAACACTTAAGGTTTTGAAATTTGAGAATTGCAGGTGGCATTTGGCACAGCAGTTAAGATGCTACTTGGGAGACCCACAGTCCACATCAGAGTGCCTGGGCGCAAGTGCTGCCTCTGCTCCCACTTTCAGCTTCCTGATAATGAGCTCCATGGGAGGCAGCAGTGATGACTTGGATAGTGGGAGCCCCACTACCAGCATGGGACACCCAGTTTGAGCTCCAGACTCCTGGCTTCCTCCTGGCTGTGCCTGCCTGTTGCAATCATTAAGGCAGTGAGTCAGTGGCTGGATCTCCTGCTCCACTCCCTCCCCACCCTGTGCTTCCTTCTGGTCTCTTTAAAAGAAAAAAAAAAAATCTAGATGGACCTATATTGCACATAGTTTTTTATCCAATACACAAAGAATTTCTGGTTATTGTGGGAGATCGTCTTTCTCCAAGGCATCTTTATCAAATTTGAATTTCAAGTCTTTATTGCCAAAATATTTTACAAATTGTAAACAACATGAGATGAAATTCAAGATGAACTATTTTTGTTAGACACAGAAAATGAGTTTTACTTGAAATTTAAGCTAAGTAGTCCCTTTAAAAAATTCATTAGCAAAACACTAACATAAAGACTAAATATAAATAAGGGTTTCCTATGTGGAAGGTAACACTTCTTTTACAAGTAAAGTTAAGCACTTATAGATACTGGCTTACATCAGGGCAATGCAAATCAAAAGCACAATAAGATATCACCTCACCCCTATCAGAATGGCTAAAATCCAAAACACAGAGAGTAACAAATCTGGGGAGGGTGTGGACGAAGGGGAACACTTACACTGTTGGTGGGAATGGAAATGGGTGCAGCCACTGTGGAAAACAGTGTGGAGATTTCTTTAAAAACTAGAAAAGAGTTGCCACGTGAGCCCGCAATCCCACTGCTGGGCATATACACAGAAGACTTGAGCACGGGGTTTCAGAGAGACACTTGCACCACCATGTTCACAGCAGCGCTGCTCACAACAGCCAAAATGTGGAGTCAACCAAGGTGCCATCATCAGCAGGATGGATAAAGAAAATGTAGTATATATATATATATATATATATATATACATACATATATATATATATATATTACTCAGCTATTAAAAAAGAACAAAATTGTAACTTTTCAGCAAAATGGACACAACTGGAGGACATCATATTGAGTGAAATAAGCCAGACCTGGAAAGACAAATACCACATAGCTCCCTTATATGTGGGAGCTGAAATTAAAAAAAGAAAGAAATGTTAGGGCCGGCGCCGCAGCTCACTAGGCTAATCCTCCGCCTAGCGGTGCCGGCACACCAGGTTCTAGTCCCGGTTGGGGCGCCGGATCTGTCCCGGTTGCCCCTCTTCCAGGCCAGCTCTCTGCTGTGGCCAGGGAGTGCAGTGGAGGATGGCCCAGGTGCTTGGGCCCTGCACCCCATGGGAGACCAGGAAAAGCACCTGGCTCCTGGCTCCTGCCATCGGATCAGCGCGGTGCGCCGGCCGCAGCACGCCGGCCATGGCGGCCATTGGAGGGTGAACCAACGGCAAAAGGAAGACCTTTCTCTCTGTCTCTCTCTCTCTCTCACTGTCCACTCTACCTGTCAAAAACAAAAAAAGAAAGAAAGAAATGTCTATGCATAGCGGTGTCGCTGCAAATATGGTTTTGTGTAACTTTGTTTTATACCTTTGCCAAAGCAATGGTTAAGAATATTGAACTACTTTAGTTTTAATGAACTGTGATTATTTTGAAATTTACTGTATATGGTGAAATGGTCATTTTTCCAATCAATTTTTGTTTATAGCCATTGTCTCTATTCTCATTAAACTAGGGTCTTTTTGCTTTCTACTGGTTAAACTTCTTATTTGGTATCTGTAAATATAAAATATGTCATCTTAGAAACAAACAAACAAAAAAAGAGAAAAAAGGAGAGTGGGAGGGACAACCAGGGCGGGAGGGAGGGATGAAGGGAATTTCGTCATGTTCTTACAAGTGAATCTACGGCCGGCACCGCGGCTCACTAGGCTAATCCTCTGCTTTGCGGTGCCGGCACACCGGGTTCTAGTCCCGGTCAGGGCGCCGGATTCTGTCCAGGTTGCCCCTCTTCCAGGCCAGCTCTCTGCTGTGGCCAGGGAGTGCAGTGGAGGATGGCCCAAGTGCTTGGGCCCTGCACCCCACCAGAATAAGCACCTGGCTCCTGCCTTCGGATCAGTGCGGTGCGCCGGCCGCGGCGGCCATTGGAGGGTGAACCAACGGCAAAGGAAGACCTTTCTCTCTGTCTCTCTCTCTCATTGTTCACTCTGCCTGTCAAAAAAGAAAAGAAGAAAAAAAGAAAAAAAAAAAGAAGTGAATCTACAAACCATATTGAATCTATTACGAACTAATTAAAATTTTAAAAAACAAGACGCTGGCTTAAAGGTCCTGTCAAAGCAGATTCTCGGGTGCCTGGCACATTCTCATGGACGGTGTGGGGATTCCCCAGGTTAATGAGGGAGTGACCTGTGATCCGGCACCTGGCTGAGATGTCTCTCTCTCTCTCTCTCACTCTCACACACACACACACACACACTCACAACTCACCCTCAACGTTTCCCATGATCTGCCATAAACGTACATTTAGCAAGCAAATCTGAGCAACAAATGAAATGCTCTCCACAATCCCATTTCAAAGACACATCAAATTCTCTTGAGTCCATCCCATCCCAATATCCGGTGTCGGCACTGAGCATCTCTGTAGGCAGAGGGCCTGAATCGTTACAAGAAAAGAGTGTGAAATTTTCAAAAACATTTAGTGTTCGTTTCCTCCAAGGCCTAATTCCTTCAGATCTTTGGTTTGGGGAGCCAGGCTAATTAGTGGGCCTTCTTCATAGAAGTCCCGATTTGTGAAATGTGGCTTCTCGTAACCCTCCAGGGAGAGATTTTGGGTGGCCAAGCTTTTGAAGTCCATGCAGCAAATGCAGGTTGCTCCCTTTAGGAAACTGAACATGACAGATGAGACCCAGATGAAGGCATGGGATGCCTTTGGCAAATAACACTTCTGAATGTATAATTTCTAAAACAAGGCACAGTAGTCCCACCTTACTGTGCGGAATATATTGCAAGACCCTCCATGGATGCCTGAAAGCACAGATGGTACCAAACTGTCGCTCCCCCTCTTCGTGGAGGAACGACACAGGACCCTGCGCTGTTCTTTCGTCTGCTCGGCCCTCCCCGGGTTTTCTGCTGGTTCTTCCCGGGTTGGCTACTATCCCTTCCACCTCCGTGGAAGGGCAGTTCCCCCTGGCCACATTCCCCACTTCCGCAGGGGAGCGGCACACCGCCGGCCGGCTTTCTCGGGGGCTGCACGGGTGTTCCTTCAGCTAGATGTTCCCCATAGATGTTCCTGGTGCATGCCGTCTCTCTCCTCCTTTATAGTCCTCCTCCGCCAATCCTAACTCGGCTGCCCACACGCCGAGTACGCTGCTCTCCTCCAATCAGGAGCAAGTCCTACAGTTTATTGGTTGAACTGGAGGCAGCTGTGCGGAAGCTGTTTACTTCTCTCCCAGCGCCATATTGTGGGAGAGCAGATGCATAGAATAAGTCTTAATTCCAGTAACTCAGTCCAGTCCGGATTGCTCCCCACAGATCCCCCTTTCTTTTTATTTTTTGGCGTTGATACGCGCCTGTCTTCGGTGTCCCGCGGCACACACTCTGCTCTACTTGCTAGAGTTGCCACAGGCTCTTACAAGTCCTATCAATCAGGCAAACCGAATCCGGGTCCTCTCTTCGCCATGTTGTGAGGAGGTTTTTAGGCGCTGATGCGTGCCTGTGTTCGGTGCCCTGCAGCGCATGCTCTGGTCGAGCCTGCAGGGGCTTACAAGCCCTATCAGGCAAACCGAATCCAAGCCTTCTCATTGCCTTTTTGTGGGGAGGCCTTACTGATGTTAATTCGTGCCTGTCTTCGGTGACCTGCGGCGCATAAGCTGCTAGCCGCCGCAGGTGCTCATCGTGCTCATCGCCTCACTTAATCAGGCAGACCGAATCCAAGCTCTCACACTGCAGTGTTGTAGGGAGGCCTTTCTATTTCTCTATTTCTCTATCTCCGGGCATTCCTATTTCTCCCATTTTACTTCTGTCTGCCAACATTCCCATTTCTCTCACTCCACTTCCAAACTTCTGTTTCTCCCCGCAGCTTCCCGCTGCCTGCCCCGAGGCTACTTCTCGGCGGCTTCCCAGCTGAGCCGCTTCAGCCCGCGCCTCTTTCATCTGCGCAGCTTCCCGGCTTTGCGGGGCTTGGCTTCGCGCGCTGCGCGGTCTCCACGCCCTTCGCGTCTGCACCACGGCCTCGCGCCAGCCCCGTTCCCTATCTATTCACGCCCCGTGCTCTCTCTGCACGCGGCGGCTTCCGCGAGTAACACAGCGTAGCTTACGTGTCCGCCACTAGCATTCAATCTAAGTTCCCCGGGCTAGCCTGGTGAATTCAACCCAGCATACGTCTCCGCCCCACGATCTGGCTTCCGTTTCAGCTTCTGGTTTCAACTTTTCGCCCCCTATTCCCGGGCTAACTTGAGAATCCCAAAGTGGCTTTCGTATCCGCCTCGGCCTGCACTCGCGGCTTCATTTTCCCTAACATTTTTCTCTACCCGGTATATTTCCCCCAGCTTTCCTCCAACAATATTCCTCCCTCATTTCTCCTGGCCTCTCCCCACAGTCCGCGTCCGAGTCTGTTTGTTCTAGCTTTCACTTTCGCTTTCGACCTTAGAGATTTCTCCCAGCTTCCCCCCGTAGTCCGTATCCGAGTCTATGCCTAGGCTTTCAATAGCTTCTTCCGGCTCCTTTTTCGTCCGGCTTTTCCCTAGGCTGTTTGCTAGTCTCTCCGATATTTTCCCTAGGCTGTTTGCTAGTTTCTCTCTCCAATATTTTCCCTAGTTCTTCCCGTTTCTTCCCTCCTAAGTTTCATATCCGTCCTAAGTTTCCTATCCAAGCTAGGTTTCCTATCCGAGTCACGGCACCATTATGTCGCTCCCCCTCTTCGTGGAGGAACGACACAGGACCCTGCGCTGTTCTTTCGTCTGCTCGGCCCTCCCCGGGTTTTCTGCTGGTTCTTCCCGGGTTGGCTACTATCCCTTCCACCTCCGTGGAAGGGCAGTTCCCCCTGGCCACATTCCCCACTTCCGCAGGGGAGCGGCACACCGCCGGCCGGCTTTCTCGGGGGCTGCACGGGTGTTCCTTCAGCTAGATGTTCCCCATAGATGTTCCTGGTGCATGCCGTCTCTCTCCTCCTTTATAGTCCTCCTCCGCCAATCCTAACTCGGCTGCCCACACGCCGAGTACGCTGCTCTCCTCCAATCAGGAGCAAGTCCTACAGTTTATTGGTTGAACTGGAGGCAGCTGTGCGGAAGCTGTTTACTTCTCTCCCAGCGCCATATTGTGGGAGAGCAGATGCATAGAATAAGTCTTAATTCCAGTAACTCAGTCCAGTCCGGATTGCTCCCCACACCAAACCCTCTCATTTAATGCCTTTTCTAGTTTAACAAAGCATTTACTACTAACCACGGCTATGACTTTGACAATCTGAAGTGAGACAGCAAAGCTAGCAGGGCGTTCTTTTTTTCCTTTGTGACTTCATGGGCAGAGGATACATTCTTCTTTATAGGATTTATTCATTTGAATGTCAGAGTTAGAGAGGGAGAGACAGAGAGAGACAAGAGAGGCAGACAGACATAGAAAGAGGTTTTCCATCTGCTGGTTCACTCCCCAGATGTCTGCAATGTCCAGAGCTTGGCCAGTCCAAAGCCGGGAACAAGGAGCTTCATCTGGTCTCTCATGCAGGTGCAGGAGCCCAAGCACTTGGGCCGTCCTTTAATGCTTTTCCAGGCCATAGAAGAGAGCTGGATCAGAAGTGGAGCAGCCAGGACATGAACCAGTACCCACATGGGATGCCGGCATCGCAGATGGTGGCTTTTCCCGCTATACCACAGTGCTGGCCACAGAAGATTCATTCTTATCATAGATCTTAGCAGTCTCAGAATATGATTTTTTTTGCCTTTTATCAAGAACTTTTTCACTTAAAAGAAGCCCTTTACAGATTCTCTTTGGCATATACAAATTGCCAATAACTGTGCTTTGGGGCCATTACTAAGTAAAATAAATGTTACTTAAATGCAATACCACAGTAGTTGAGCTGATGACCAAGATGGCTACTAAGAGACTAAATGGATGGGTGACATAAGCCACACGGACACACCGAACCAAGGGATGAGTCACATCCTGGGTGAGACAGAGCAACGCAGCTGAGATTTCATCAAGAGACTCAGAACAGTGCCCAATGTAGAACTTACGAGTTATTTCTGGACTTTTCCATTTAATATTTTCAGACCACAACTATGAATTACTGAAATCATGGAAAGTTAAACCTCTGATGAGGGAAGTACTATGCATACATCTGCACTTTATAACCAAAAGGTTAAGTAATGGTAAGTAACAAATTTTCTATCTGCTCCTTGAGGATGAAGAATTCAGAGCTTTGCAGGGGCAATTTGCTAAGTGGACTTAAATTCAATAGACTTTTAAGCTAGAAAACTCAGAGAAGCCTTCCTGGGGTGAGAATCAGTCTAAATGAGACCCTAAAAGCACAGAACACAGGATGGGTTTGGCTGGGAATAGGGATCCTGGGGTGCAAAGCCCTCTGTGGGAGCTCGCCCAGGAGCTCCACACTGTAAGCCAGAGCCCAGGACTGGGTGGGTCACTGGCAGGACACCTGCCCCTGGGCAGTACCAAGTTCTTTGCCTTCCAAGGGGAAGAGCCCAGTGCTGGCCATTCTGGAATTTTTAGAGTAGTTCTTTGATCAGAGTCAGCAAGGAACACATGCCTTCATGTCTTTTTCTTTCCTAACTTCCACTATGAGGCACCTGGTTTCCAAGCTCAAGCAAGGTGAAGGGAAAGAAAATCCAGCACAGTGAGGGTGCCGGTGTGGCTGCTGGCGCAGGCTCCATCCTTGTGCTTCAAGTTGCTGTGGCTTTAAATTGTCCATGTTTGCATCTGAGCTTGCGTTTCAGCCATGGACACAGGCCTGGCAGGCTGAGACGAGGCGCCCTCCCCGTCAGTCCTCCCTCGTGGCCGCACAAGGAGCAGGGGACATCCAGAACGCCCTCAGCTCTGGGTGGTAAAGCTCTGTCGGCAGTTACATTTGTTGATCTTATAACTGAAATATAAAAGGGGCTTGCAGCTGTCAGGAGTGGGTTTAACAGGGTGTCTCTGCTGCAATATTGCGAGCTGCTGTGACTTTGTAATTGTGCGGTGTGTTTACAGGCGCCACAAAGAAGGGCAAGGAAGGAAGCACATAAAGAAATCCCTTGGAACTGTTTGTAGGGTCTGGGCCCCCAGGGCAGCAGGATATGTTGGCCAAGGGTCTGAAGCAGTGTTGGGAAACCAGCAGGGCCTGTGGTTTTGGAAGCTGGGCTGGGCTACATTACAGTTAGCTGGGGGCCCACTTGGCGAGTCCGAGTTTCAGGACCAAAGCATTCACGTCCTCTGCCACTGTTGTGCGTCAGATGTCCCCACCCTGGTGTCTTCCCTGGACACTCTGACCTGCATGGGAAACTCGCCTCTGCCTAATGCTTCGTGCTTCCTTTGATTTCTGCAGTGTATGATGCCAACAATGCCATGTCCCTTGCCTTCTGTGATTTGTATTTTGAAGGTAACCCCCTGTTCTACTTTATGTCTAGCCGTTCTCTGTCCTTGTCTAGATTTCTAGTTACACAGGGAAAGGAGAGCTTATCCTCTCCATGCAGTCACAGCCGGTAAGTCTGCACACACTGATCTCATCTAACTTCCCGCTTGTTTGAGTTGTACTCACTCCTGCTGTTTTAATGATCCTTTTGCTTTTGCTAACTTTTTGCAGCACGTTCCCTCTCTTATCTCAATGCTAGCATTTTCTAAAAGAGATTTTACTTATTTATTTGAGACGTAGAGTTACAGACAGGGGGAGAGACTGGGTCACTCCCCAAATGGCTACAACAGCAGGAGCTAGGCCAATGCGAAACCAAGAGCCAGGAGTTTCTTCAGGTCTCCCAAGCACTTGGGCCATCTTCCACGGTTTTCCCAGGCCATCAACAGAGAGTGGGATCAGAGGAGGAGCAGCCGGGACTGGAGCTGGCACCCATATGGGGTGCCAGCAACACACGCAGGGAGAAGCTTAGCCCACTATGCCACAACGCCAGCCCCTCAATGCTAGCATTTTAAATACTGTAACTTCAGCCAGAATAGACAGAGACTCAGAAAATGTTTTTGAATATTTGAGTATGCAGTCTGAACTCCTCACTCTGACCATTATTTAGATGTCGGTGGATTTATTGGAACCTCAGTTGCCATCTTTACTGACTTTTACTCCTTTGGCCCATTCTTTAGTTTGTGAAGTGTGGCATTTAGAGGGCATGGTTGGAAGGATGCTTCCTGTCAGAAAGAAGGGTTCCAAGGCCAGTAATTCCTCACCATCTGTGAAAGGGGCCTTTAAAACTATGGAAAGTACCTATTGTGAAAATACTAAAATACTATGCATGGGCTGGCGCCGTGGCTCACTTGGCTAATCCTCTGCCTGCGGCGCCGGCACCCCAGGTTCTAGTCCCAGTTGGGGTGCCGGGTACTAGTTCCAGTTGCTCCTCTTCCAGTCCATCTCTCTGCTGTGGCCCAGGAAGGCAGTGGAGGATGGTCCAAGTGCTTGGGCCCTGCACCCCATGGGAGACCAGGAGAAGTACCCACCCGGCTCCTGGCTTTGGATGGGCACAGCACCGGCCGTAACGGCCATTAAGGGAGTGAACCAACAGAAGGAAGACCTTTCTCTCTGTCTCTCTCTCACTGTCTATAACTCTCTCTCTGTCTCTCGCTCTCTCTAACTCTGCCTGTCAAAAAAAAAAAAAAAAAAAAAAAAAAACAACTATGCATGGATTCCAAGCCTTTTTGCACCAAAATAAACTATTTCCTAATTTTATTTGTCTGCAGACTTCTTTGAATTCCCCTCATGTGTATGTCTTTGGTTTCTTTAGTTCTCATCTCTTTCACCCACATTCCCCCATTTGGATGGTGGAGAAAAGAGCAATGTATCTCCTTGACTCCCACAAGGGCTGAATGAAATGCCATGGGTGCAGACCCACACAGGAGTGAGGCCCCAGTCAAAGTTGATTGCTGTTAATATCATCAGAATATTAATTCAGAAAGCCATCCCCTGCTCTGTGGCATTTGGTTTTTATTTGTTGAGCAAAGGGTTCTTGGGGTTGCAAGGGTACTTGGTTAACCGTTAAGCCATGAGTGTTCCAGCAGCACTCCTTTAGGACTTGAAGAAACGCATCTCTGTCTGGGTGTTTTCCTACCACTCCGACTGGAGATAAGAAAAGCCCATTGGCTGCTCCAGTTAACACATCTGGCCACCACCAGAATCTCTGCTTACCATGGGACAGCTGCCCCTCCCCCAAAATCTGGTTCCAGGGGCAACCTGGGGTTCCTTTGAATTTTGACTTTGACAAAGATCTTCTGGCCTTGGGTTGCAATTCTCCATAGCAAAGCAGTGGCTGCTTCCTCAAACCTGGAGCCCATTCTGCTTCTAAACATCATCCCTATGGTCTCAATGAGCTCCTTCCAGGCCTCACTGTCCATATTGTTTTAAATCCTGTTGTAAATAATTGTGACTGTTTCTTTTCAGTCAAATTCATCAGAAAGCTTTAAGCCTGATCACCTTACTGAATACCCTACAGACACCTAAACTCAGTTCAACCTAAGAAATGTTAGAAACTAAGGGAGCTACAGAGAGGAGGACTTGCATGTTCACAGCTTCCTACACAGGAAGTGCTCTGAGCGCAGAGGCAATGAGAAGGCAGAGGCAGAGGTAGACACTGACACGACACTCGCCCTCTCTTATGGTTTGAACAGGATCTATCTCCC
Source organism: Oryctolagus cuniculus (assembly GCF_051225735.1). NCBI lineage: Eukaryota > Metazoa > Chordata > Mammalia > Lagomorpha > Leporidae > Oryctolagus > Oryctolagus cuniculus. The sequence goes on from NC_142869.1 coordinate 65,652,506, forward strand.
CCAACACCTGCCGATGTTTAAACTCCAAAGCTCTCTGTTAACCATTAATGGACCAATGTTAAGGGTCTGTGGATTAGGGTGGAGACTTGATCCAATTATGATATCTGAAGATGGGACTTCTGGAAGGAGACTGGATTAAATAAATGGTTATGGATGAGCCTGTGGTCAAATCATGATAACTTTATGAAGAGAGACCATGTGGACATGGAAGATGAGTGTGCTCTGGTGTCTCTCTGCTTCCTGGCTTATCATGTGATCATCCCTCCTCCCTCTTCATCATTTGATCATCCTCCTCCATCATCATGTGATCATCCTCCTCCCTCCTCATCATGTGATCATCCCTCTCCCATCCTCATCATGTGATCATCTCCCCTCCATCATGTGATCATCCTCCTCCCTCCTCATCATGTGATCATCCCTCCTCCCTCCTCATCATGTGATCATCCTCCTCCCTTCTCATCATATGTTCATCCCTCTTCTCTCCTCATCATGTGATCATCCTTGCACCTTCCTTCAGTCTCACCAGATGCCTGATCCCATAGTCAACCCAATCTTGGACTGTGAACCTACACAACTGTAAGCCAAAATAAACTTTCTGCCTCCATAGGCAACTCTTCTCAGGTATTTTGGTGATAATAATGAGAAGCTCTTTATACTTGCCACCCAAAATTAATTATATGGGAGAGGCCTTAAACAAAGGATGTACACACAGGAGTAGGACTTCTAACGTAGCACAGTCAGCACTCTGTCTCCACAGATTCCACATTGGCAGATTTAACCCACTATGGGTTGAAAATTTCTTGGAAAAAAAAGTGTCTGTATTGTGTAGAGACTTTTTTCTTGTCATTATTTCCAAAACAGCATAGTATAACAACCATTTACATAACATTTACATTGTATTAGGTATTATAGGTAATCCTAAGATGATTTAAAATAATTGGGAACATTGTAAATAGGTTATATACAAATACTACAGCACATTATATAAGGGACTTGACCATCTGCAGATTTTAGTATTCAAGGGCAAGGCCTGTGAGCAGTCCCTATAGATACAAAGGGAGGATGGCTTGTGCGTGTGCCCTGCCATACCATGCAGCAATGCTTAGATGAAAAGGAACACTTGGGTGGTACTGCATATGTGCCAGGCCTGGCTCTAAAAGTTTCAATGTGTCCACTGTATCACAGTAGCCTTATAAACTAGATAACATGACTTTTACACTCAAAATATGTGGAAACTGAAGTCCTTGTGTAAGCTCACACAGCTAGCAAGTGACAGGACCACATTTGTGAACAGAGGGAGTTTAGCTCTAAAGTCCACATTTTCTTTTTCTTTTCTTTTTTTTTTTTTAAGAATTATTTATCTATTTGAAAGTCAGAGTTACACAGAGAGAGAGAGGTCTTCCATCCTCCCATCTGCTGGTTCACTTCCCAATTAGCCACAACAGCTGGAGCTGCACCGATCTGAAACCAGGAGCCAGAAGCTTCTTCCAGGTCTCCCATGCAGGTCCAGGGGCCCAAGGACTTGAGCCATCTTCTATTGCTTTCCTAGGCCATAGCAGAGAGCTGGATTGGAAGTGGGGCCACTGGGACTCGGACTGGCACCCATATGGGATGCTGGCACCGCAGGCGGTGGCTTTACCTGCTGCACCACAACACTGGCCCCCGCATCTTATTTTTCAAAACCAAATCATATCTGGCTTCAGTTTTGCCAGGATGGATGGAACATTCTCTTTCAGTCATCATATGGGGTCCTTTCTCAGAGTCTCTCAAGAGTTAAAGGGGCACCTAGTTCTACAATTATGAGAAAGGACTTGTGGGGAGCAACTCGGACTATACTGTTACTGGAATTAAGACTTATTCTATGCATCTGCTCTCCCACTGTGGGGAGCAACTCGGACTATATTGTTACTGGAATTAAGACTTATTCTATGCATCTGCTCTCCCACAATATGGCGCTGGGAGAGAAGAAAGAGGCTTCTACACAGCTGCCTCCAGTTCAACCAAGGAACTGTAGGACCTGCTCCTGGTTGGAGGAGAGCAGCGTGCTCGGCGTGTGGGTAGCAGAGTTGGGATTGGTGGAGGAGGACTATAAAGGAGGAGAGAGACGGCATGCACCAGGAACATCTAAGGGGAACATCTGAGGGAACACCTGTGCAGCCCCCCGAGACGAGCCGGCCGGCGGTGTGCCGTTCCCCTGCGGAAGTGGGGAATGCGGCCAGGGGGAACTGCCCTTCCACGGAGGTGGAAGGGATAGTAGCCAACCCGGGAAGAACCAGCAGCAAACCCGGGGAGGGCCGAGCAGACGAAAGAACAGCGCAGGGTTCAGTGTCGTTCCTCCACGAAGAGGGGGAGCGACAGGACTGGTTTTCAGTCCACTGTGACTGCATTTGGGAAGAGATGTGCTTTGGAAAGCTGGACCCAGCACACTGCTGCCTTGGAGTCCATTCTCCCAAAACTCTAAGTCTCTCCCGCCCCACCCAAGGCCCTGTCACCCTTCTGAGTGAGAGAGAGCACACTGGGTTCAACCAGGAGCCACTTACCTCCCATACATGCATCTTCCTCCCAGTTTTAGGAAAGCTTCCCTTTCTTTAATTTTTAAAATTGCATAGGCCGGCGCCGTGGCTCACTAGGCTAATCCTCCGCCTGCGGCACCAGCACCCTGGATTCTAGTCCCGGTTGGGGCACCGGGTTCTGTCCCGGTTGCTCCTCTTCCAGTCCAGCTCTCTGCTGTGGCCCAGAAAGGCAGTGGAGGATGGCCCAAGTGCTTGGGCCCTGCACCCGCATGGGAGACCAGGAGAAGCACCTGGCTCCTGGCTTCGGAGCAGCACGATGAGCCGGCCGCGGCGGCCATTTGGGGGGTGAACCAACGGAAGGAAGACCTTTCTCTCTCTCTCTCTCTCTCACTTTCTAACTCTGCCTGTCAAAAAAAAATTGCATTTTATTTGAAAGAGAGATTTTTCTATCCATTGGTTCACTCCCCAGATACCTGCAATAGCCACGGTCTGCCAAGCCAAAGCCAGAAGCATGGCACTCCATCCAGATCTCCTACTTGGGTGGCAGGGACCCAAGTACTTGAGCCATCATCTGCTGCCACCCAGGGTGCAGGTTAGCAGGAAGCTGAACCTGCTAGTTCAGCAGGTTTAGTAGGATAGCTGGGACTCGAACCAGGCACTCTAACATGGGATGCAAGCACCCCAAGCGTGACCTAAGCCACTATACCACATGCCCCTCCCAGGAAAGTGTTTTCCTCCTAAGGCGCCATCCCCTCCCCCTTGCAGAATATCTCCAGGTCTAAGTTTTGGAAACAAAAGCTTCTGAAGTCTCCGGTGGGACAAGGGGTAGCTGGCACTGTTCTTTCTTAACATCACTGCAAGGTAAACAAGCATAGGGAATGTCTCACTCAGGTTAAATCGCTTCCTGAATATTCTGGGATGCAGAAACAATTCCAAGCTCTCACAATGCTTCTGTGAAGCAGGTCTCCTTACATACAAGTACCACATTTGAACCTAATTTCAAATTAAGGCTTTCCTACTTAAAATGATGCAGGCAATTTATTGAGCTAGTGTAGAAAAAAAGGAGAGAGAAAAAAAAAGAGACTGCCAGAAAGCCCTCAGCCATGGAGGTGAGTGCCTGACCCTGTAATCCCAACTTGTCTATATAATTTGCTGTGTGTTGCATCATACAGAATATGCCAACCTTTTTCCGCCTGCTCAAAAAAGGTGATGCTAATTAGGTCAGGCAAATAGCTGCTGTTGTTGATTCATTTGAAAATGATTGTTCCAAGGCAGTGTGTTTTCACCCAGCATGTCCCGGCTTTCCCTATTAATGCTCCAAGGTGGCTGCCAGACTTCCAGTCAGGGGTGTACTCGGAGGCTCTCAGTGCATGCTGGGACAACAGTGGAGGCCAGGTCCCTACCAGAGCCTTTATCTGAGCGCAAGAAACAAATCTGTCGACACTTAGGAATTTAATCCCTTCTGGTTAGTATGTATGGACTCCATCATCAACTCAGGGCTAACATATATCCAATGGGCCGTTTGCCATGTGCAAAACCTAATATGGAATTCACACAAAAACCAACAGGAAACTGGGGCCTCCTTCTTAAGGCTCTTACACTGCAGTGAAAGAGCTAAAATGCTGACCAATGCATGTAACAATGCAGCTTGTTACAGGTGCTGTAATTAAGTGAAATAATACGAGTGAAGTGCATTGACAGAATGCCGACCTCTCCGTATTAGCTGATTACTTACTACACTGAAAGTATCCCTAATGTGCTATGAGAACATCTTTAATGTAAAGATTCAACTTAAAAAGGTAGATCCAGGAATAAAAACAGGAGAGGGCTTTGTGAATATGGGTGCATCTGAGCTCCTTTAGAAGTGTGAGTCAAGTTTTGACTATCAATAAAGCATAAGAGTAGAAAGCCAAGAGCAATGATGGTGGTCCGAGTTGACATCAGCAGCAAAATAGAAATAATTCTTGTACTTAAAAATGTAATTGGATCATAGAGAGTCTCAAATCTAGGCGTGAAGAGTTTGGATCTTCTTTCTACTAAATTCACAATGAAGCAGAACACAAATGTTTCTCTGGGAAGTGTCTGTAAAAAACCCAACACACGTTAAAATGGCCACAAACAGGGAAACGCTCTATACCATTATTGAGGTTAATCTAAAAAATGTGTGAAAATTACGATTTATTTTGGAGGGTGGTGTTTCCAAAGGCACAGATTCTAGATAAAAGTTGGCCATTATAATCCAATAATATTGAAACAGATTTCATTGCTACCAAATAAAGAACATGTTTTCCTCTTTTTGTCTTCTGTTTAAATTCCCCTTCCTCCTTGTGAAACTGTTAATATGCTGCAGCAGTGCGTTTAGCCCACCTCCAAACCCTTAAAATGTGGGTAATTACAAGATAGTCCAATTTAAACTTTACGACATTCTTGATACCAGAGTGCAGGCTGAGTCGGTGCCGTTAATCAACAGAAGGCAGTGGGGGTGGTGCCGGGGGCGCTGACCCTGGGAAGGGCAGGGCTGCTCTGGGCAGAGACTGGGCTCAGCTTCCCACTGGCTGGAGCAGCAGCCACTTCACCCCCTTCTGGATCTAAGGAAGGAGGCCATGGGCCTGGAATATCTCGGCAACTCAAGCAGCGGAGTTGTGACACATGGGCTGTGTGAGTGCACCGTGAGAATGTATATAGAATATTCTCAAACAGTTCCCTTTGTCCATCACACATACTAGAGAAGGGCTGCTTTCGGGCAGACAAGGAGGCCAGAGATGCAGATGATCTAGAAGAAGAGATGATTTCATTTTCAAAATAAAAGGATGACATATTCTTCTGCCCAGTGCTCACGCTCAAAATGGCATTTCAGGAGGTCAAAACTGGAGGCATCCTGGATGGGAGGTTTCTCAGTTCTGTGTCGCTCAGTTGTGTCCTGTGGAATGGTATCATTTTATCCCTGTAGCTGGATACTTTGGAATGGACAACCTGTAGCCTAAAACCCTAGCGGAATCTAGCAAAAATATTTTGCCTGGGAATACAAAGCTGGCAGTAATTTTTTCAGATCTTTTAAAACTGATTGCTGTCTCTATAAACTTGGAAGCTTGTGAGGCCCTAGCTAAAGAATCTCCAGATAGCAGGTGCCTGCGACTTCCTTTCCTTTACCTTTCTTCGCCTTTGAAAGACTTCAGTAGCAAAAGAATTCAATGGAAAACTGCAGGGTTTCGTTGCCTAGAAATTAATTTATCTCCTAAAGATTTCAGGGGACAAAGTCAAGTGCCCTCCTGATCCAAGACAAGAAGTCTCTCGATTGCGAGAGGAACATAAAGTAGAAGTAGCTCATGGCGGGGTTATAGTGAGGAGACACTGCAAACAGTCAGCAACGTGATTTTTCCCTGTTGCCCCTGTGAGCTCATGGTCTGCTCTCCAATCAGCCGGCAGCATCCTTCTGTCTAGGGGAGAACAGAATTGCTGCAGAGGGATGCAAGGACAAAGAAAATATATATTTATTTTTTTCCCTGCTGACATCCGGTATAAGATTGTGTGGCAAGACACCAAGCATGCGAGGCAGGCTACTGCCTTGAACTAGGGTTTTCCGCGTCCCTCTATTGCTGTCCCTAACACAAGCAGAACCAAGGCAGAAGATGTCCATCGCCAGGTTCTGCTCTTGTGCATAGAAAGATCCTTCTGCTGGGGCCCGGCCGTTCAACTTTGGAGAAGAACAAGAGAAACTGCTCTGTGCCTGGAGGATTTGAGCAAGCAGTAGGAGGAGAGGTGAGGAGGACAAGGCAGCACCGCGTGCGGGAGGAGCTCCTGCCCCACGCCCTCTCAGGCACCAGGAAGAGCTCAAGTTTCGTGGCCTCGCAGAGCTGTGAAGCCAGAAAGGGCCTGCACTCGCCCCGCCCCCGCCCCCTCCCCCTCCAGCAGACCGCGGCCCCTCAGGGCACAGAGGTGGCCGGATGTTAGCCTGGGCCTGGGAGAGGGATAGGGGCAGGTTCCCAGAGCTGTGGCTGGTGAGGGGACCGAAAGGACTCCCCCGGCAGGAGCCATGGTCTTTGTTACCAGGAACACTGGGTCTGGGATGAGCGGAGTGGATAAAATGCAGCGCATACAGTGACCCTGGAACCTCAGACAAACAGCAAATCCTGTTACGTGTACTATTTGGGACATACTTATGCCAAGACAATTACGTGTTCTTTATCTGAAATTCAGATTTAAGCGGGTGTCCTGTATTTTCATTGGGTAAATCTGAGAGCCCTACCTGGACCTGACCAAGAGCTGCCACCAGACTTCACGGGGGCCCTGATGCAAGCGAGAACCAAGGAGAAGCAGCGGTAGCAGCAGCAGGCAAGGCACCACCAGGCTGGCAGCGAACCAGGAACGTGACAACACCCCCACGCTACAGCAGCAAGCACCTCAGCAGCAAAAGCGATCAAGACACCTGCTGGCCAGGCAGCCGCGGACACTGCTGCGGGTGACCTGGTGGCCGGGGTAAGGACAGCACTGGATCTCCAGGGCTCTGAGCTCACGTAGCGCCCTGTGCATCTAGATGCACCTTTGGCAGAGCAGCAGAGGCAGGGAGGCAGCCACGGGTGCTCCAGTCCATTTGTGCTGCTAAAACAAAATACCCAAGGCTTTGTACCCTGTAAAGTACAGAAGTTTGTTTGTTGGGGCTGACTCTGTGGCGCAGCGGGTTAACACTCTGGCCTGAAGCACCGGCATCCCATATGGGCGCCGGTTCTAGTCCCAGCTGCTCCTCTTCCGATCTAGCTCTCTGCTATGGCCTCGGAAAGCAGTAGAAGATGGCCCAAGTTCTTGGGCCCCTGTACCCACGTGGGAGACCTGGAAGAAGCTCCTGGCTCCTGGCTTCTGATCAACGCAGCTTCAGCCATTGCAGTCATCTGGGGAGTGAACCAGTGGATGGAAGACCTCTCTCTCTGTCTCTCTCTCTCTCTGTAACTCTGTCTTTCAAATAATACAATTAAAAAAAAAAAGTTTGTTGGCAATTCTGAAGGCTGAAGTCCAAAATTGAGGTGGCGGTTCCGGTATTTGATGAGGGTCTCATCTCTGCTTCCAAGATGGTGCCTACGGTGGGGAGGAGCGGGCGCAAACACTGTCCTCATCTCGTGGAAGGGACAGGAGAGCAAAGCAGACCCTAGCTAGTTCCCTCTGGGCCTTTAGTGAGGTTGCTAACCCCACTCATGAGAGCTCCGCCTCCATGACTCAGCCTTCTTCTAAGGCTCCTCCTCCTAACAATGTCACATTGGGGTTTAAGTTCCAACACACAAATTTTGGAGAGGCCCATACATTGGAACCACAACAGAGAGAGCAATTTATTTGCAAATTGGTAGTAAGCTAAGCCTCACACTGGAAGGAGCTAGAAAACATACTTTTCCCTTCTACTCTGAGCAGGGGTTCATAGAAGAAACCAGCTAGGGACCCGCATTATGGTGCAGTGGGTTAAGCCACCACCTGTGACTCTGGCATCCCATATGAGTCCTGGTTCTAAGTCCTGGCTTCTCCACTTCCAATACAGCTCCCTGTTAATGTACCTGGGAAAGCAATAGAAGATGGCCTGAGTACTAGGCCCCTGCTACCCATGTGGGAGACCCAGATGGAGTTCCAGGCTCCTGACTTCAGCCTGGGCCAGTCCTGGCCATTGCAGCCATTTGGGGACTGAACCAGCAGATGGAAGATCTCTCCCTCTCTCTCTCTGTCTCTCTTTCTCCCTCCCTGCCCCTCCCTCCCTTTCCTCCACCCCTTCTCTCTCTCTCCTTCTCTCTTTAACTGTCTTTCAAATAAATAAACCTTGGCTGGCGCCGTGGCTCACTAGGCTAATCCTCCGCCTTGCGGCGCCAGCACACCGGGTTCTAGTCCCAGCCAGGGAGCCGGATTCTGTCGCGGATGCCCCTCTTCCAGGCCAGCTCTCTGCTGTGGCCAGGGAGTGCAGTGGAGGATGGCCCAAGTCCTTGGGCCCTGTACCCCATGGGAGACCAGGAGAAGCACCTGGCTCCTGCCATCGGATCAGCACGGTGCGCCGGCCGCGGCGGCCATTGGAGGGTGAACCAACGGCAAAGGAAGACCTTTCTCTCTGTCTCTCTCTCTCACTGTCCACTCTGCCTGTCAAAAAATAAATAAATAAAAATTTTAAAAAATCAAACAAATAAACTTTAAAATAAAAAAAAAATCAGTTGCAGAACTGAATTTTTAAAGTGCATCTTCTCTGCACTTCGGAGTTGCAATGTCCGTCATGATGAGATTCCTCAACTTCACAGCTGTCTGCAAGGACTTCTCAAGAGAAAAGAGAGAATGAAAGATTCCAAGAGAAACCTGGCTATGTTCCTTCCTCAATTTTAACTCCTCACACTAGAGCAATCTGTAGACCCAGAGCTCTGACCCTGGGGGCGTTAGTGGTTGTGGTCCTTCCCCAGCCACTTCAATCCACACCTTTGCAAGCCACTGTGACGTGGTTTCAGAAAGCCCTGCATGGAGTGCAAGCACAGAGCAGAAAGGGCTGCTGTGGCTCCTCAGCGCCGTGGGCACTTGGAAGGTCCCCCATCACGCCACATGCTGCCTCCTGCCAGCACACAAGTCTCCAAGCATTGCTCCTAAAGAATGAGCACACAATTAGCATACACTGGACAAGACTGACATGGAGCTGTGGAAAGGGTTAAATGTGCATTCTTTAGAAATAGCTGCTGATAAGTGGAGTACAGCAAACTTTCCCTCCCCCAGGTGATGGAAGCTCAGGGTGTAAAGGGCCAAGAGGACCTCTGTCCAGCTGCTACCCCTGCACAGCGTCAGGTCAACTGGTCACCCGTGCTCTGCTGAGACCCTCCCATTCCCCACAAGGGACAGCCGCCCTTCCTGTGTCTGTCGGCAGGAAATGAGTTCCCACAAACTTGGGAAGTTCTAAACTTATTACAATTCCTATTTTCCTAGATTCTGTTTGCCCCAGCTTATTTTTCAAGATCCAAGTATGTGTTGATTTTTATAATCAAAGAAAATTTGGTGAAGATAAGACATGAAAAACCTTGATGAGTTGGATGTCAGGGGCAGATGGATGTTGTTCACCACAGAACCTTTGGGAGCCAGGGCCCAGCCGAGATTACTGTGTGTGTTAAAATGTAAATGGCATTCTAACTTCCTACTCCATGTTCGGTGGAAGTTCAAGTCCTTCTCACCACTTCTGGAAATTTCTAGAAACTTGTATTCTCAAGGTCACGATTGGTTTCTCTTGACCTGACTCGTTTCTTGCCCTCCAAGACGTTTCCTCTCTTCTGAGCCTCCTGCCCTCCCAGGAGCTCCACCCCTTCTCCTTACTTTTCTCTTGAACTCCTCCAATGAGCCAGTTCTGGCACTTAGGCAGAGATGAGCTCTGCAGATTGCCTAAAGTGGAGGATTAAACATTCTGCAAAATCCTCTGGCTGCCCTGCCACAGAAAACTCTTCAATGTCCACTTTTCTGGAAGGACTCCAGCCTCCTGGATGGGTCTGGACTCAGGTGCTCCCCGCCCCACCTCCCTTGCCTCCCTTTCTCCTCCCCTCTCCCCTTTTCCACTTCAGATTCCTCTGCATTTCTGTATTCTCTGCATTTGCTGTATTCTTCCAACTCCTGCCCTCGAATCTCATTTAGAGATTGCTCCCTAAATAAAAAGCTTATTTCCTAGGAGGAACTCCAGTGCTAATAACAGATAGGTGGACGGAGTTTTGGGGAGGGGGAGAGGGTTGGCCCCAAAACCTAAGGGGACTAATTTCCAATTTCTCTCTGTGTGTGTGTGTGCACGCGTGTGCGTGTGTGGGTATAGAGGACATGGGAACACTAAACTTTAATTATGGCAACAGAAAGCCCTCCGGAGTGGAACTACAGAGAGCTTCTTGGCCGACATCTTTCACATGCCCTCTCCATGGGTGGCCTCTGTGCCTCTAACCACTGCCCAAGGGTCTTCCTATCTGTGCATACGCAGTATACAGTATACGCATGGAACTAGCAACAGGGAGGGCGGCAACCTTCACTGGGAAGGCTTTTGCAGGTGGTGAGGGAACAGGTGAGAAGCAGGTGTCTCTTCTTAAAATCCCAAAAGGTCACACTTGTGTGCCTCACATGGCAGGTGAAGCAGCTGCCGCCAGAGTTTTCAAGTAGACAAGAGGACCTGAACAGTCTTCCTTAAGGTTCATTACCCAAGTGTGACCCCTCCCTGCTATGATTTGAACATTAGACTTCTCATCTAATGCAGCATTTAAACCCCCAAATTGTGTTGGTGGTAATAGAAAGGTAGAAGCTTGATCCATTCATGGCATCTAGCAGGTGGGCGGTCCTTCAGTCGTTGGGGTGTGGCCTAAGGAGGTAGGGCTCCCAAAAGGGTTGCTTAGAAAAGCTGGCTTGGGCCTCTGCTTCCTGGCTCACCCTGTTGACTTCTTACCTCCACACGTTACACGGCTGAACCGGGCGGGGGCCACCCAGCCTTGGACTAGGAACCTCCAAAACCGTGAGTCAGTATCAATCTGCTTCTTTTGTAAGTGGCTTGCATTCGCTATCTTGTGATTGTGGCGAAAAGCTGACTAATACACCGTGTGCTGGGCAGCATAGAAAGAGGAGCAAGAGGCGAGGCTGGCAGAGAAACTGGGAAGCACGGAGAATGAAGCGAAAACGGCTGGGCTGAAATCTGCACCCCCTCATCTGCGCCTTGGGTTTGTGCTTGTGCTCAGGTGTTTGTGTTTTTCCAGGGAAACAATAGGCTCATTAGAGCGCAGCTGAAGAAGTTACTTAATAGGTTCGTAAGTCACCCGGTTCTTACAAGCCAACAGCCATGCAGGGCTGCAGATGAGTGAGAATCACTGATGAAGCTTTAAATTGATACACTCGCTGAAGCGTGGGCCATCAATACTGACCTTGTTTACGGCTTCCCAAGCAGGCAAGTAGAGTCTCTGGAACCTTCGAGTAACAATCTGTGCATTTAAACTGATTTCAAAGAACTGCATTTAATTGAACCACATAGCTCCATTAAATTGTTTCTGGGTTTCCAAGGATTAAACTCTTATTAGAATAGAGGTTTAAAACTTTTCTCTTAGTCATCCACTTTGAGCAGAAGAGTCTAAGCTTTAGTTTTTCTAGAAAGAAAACATCCTTGAGGGCTCGAGGAGATGGTGGCTGGGACAGACGCGAAGCCCTCTGATGATCGCAGCCAGCATTAATGCACCACGTGCTGGGTCCTAGGGCCTCTGATAATGCACTTTAAGAGGCATCATTTTATTTAATTCCCATCCTGACCTTGGGAGAACCAGGCAAGGAAATTAAAACTTAAAGAAGTAAAGTGAATTACCCAAGATCTCAGAGCTAATTAAGATTTAAGTCCAGGACCTGAGGCTTTAGCTACTTCCCTGTATTGGCTCCAATGTAATTCCACAAATATGTAAGTCCAGAAATGTTTTTTAAATTAGGACTACATAAAAAGAAATAAAAGTTGACCCCAAGTATTCGTTCTCTTGTTGCCTATCACATCAATGGAATTCCACTTAGCTTTATCTACATAGCCAAATCCTAAGCGCAGCGGCTTACCTCCCTCAGCCACATCGCCTCGGCAGGGCTGTGGTGCGCCTTGTCTCCCTCCAGTCCAGTTCCCAGCTGTGGCCAGAGATCTTATTCTAACACCCTAAGGATTCCACTTCTTCATCTTATTTATTTTTTATTTATACGAAGTGAACAAACTCCATGGATTTCATATACACAGATCTAAGAACATAATGATACTTCCCACCCTACCCCTCTTCCTTTCTTAATTTTTTCTTTTACTTTTCACAGTGACATCCTTTCAGCTTATTTTATAATCACAAGCTTAACCCTCCACTAAATAACAAATTCAACAAGTAGTAAGTCCACTTTTCCTCGAGTAGCTTAGCACCATCCATGCAGCCTCTTTCTGTCGCCGTCATACACAGCCTGTCATGATCCAGCTCCTACCTCTGTCGTAGATTCATTTTTTTTGCCTCTCATCCCACACATACACTTCAAGTGATGATTTGTTTCCGAGATTCATGTACAGACAGCTTGGGCAACTTCCCCACCAGCATTGTGTAGAAGCCCTGCTCACGTTGAACACAATCTTGTGAGTTTACTGGGAGACCCCGGAATCACAGGTTGGGGGCAGTGGAAAAGGCCTTAGTGTTGATCTATTAAATGTTTTCATCATCTTTCAATTAAATATGAAAGTCCAAAGTCACTAAGTCCCCTGCATAAAATCACATCACTGGGTAGCTGGTATATTAATCTGTTCATACAAAGCCTGTCCTTAGATCAAGAGTTTCTGTTCTAATGATTTCTAAATTTATTAAGTAGAGGCTTCATCTATCTGCCTTATATATATATATATATATATATATATATATATTTTAACAGGCAGAGTTAGACAGTGAGAGAGAGAGAGGTCTTCCTTCCATTGGTTCACCCCCCAAATGGCCATTGCAGCCAGCGTGCTGCGCAGATCCAAAGCCAGGAGCCAGGTGCTTCCTCCTGGTCTCCCATGGGGTGCAGGACCCAAGCACTTGGGCCATCCTCCACTGCCTTCCTGGGCCACAGCAGAGAGCTGGACTGGAAGAGGAGCAACCAGGACAGAGCCGGTGCCCCAACCGGGACTAGAACCTGGGGTGCCGGCGCCACAGGCGGAGGATTAGCCCAGTGAGCTGCAGCACCGGCTCTGCCTTATATTTTGAACCTCAAAATTCTTAGTATAAATCACCACAATTAAACTTGTACCTTTCAGGGCTAATGTACCCACTGTGTTTAGAAGTTTTGGAGCAAGCACTGACTTAGCAGTTAAGTCGCCACTTTGGGATGCCTGCATCCCAGATCTGAATTCCTGGGTTCTAGTCCTGGCTGTGCTCATGAGTCCAGTTCCCTGCTAATGGCACCCTAGGAGTCTGCAGGTGATAGCTCAAGTAGTGGGGCCCCCACCACCCATGGGGGAGACTTGAATCATATTCCAGGAGGTCTGTGTCCTCCCCTAATCCCAGCCATCATGAACCTTTGGGGAGTGAACCAGTGAATGGGACACTCACTCTCTCTCTCTTTCTCTCTCTCTCTCTCTCTCACACACATTGTATCTCTGTCTCTGCCTTTCAAATATTTTTAAATATTTTAAAAATTTTAAGAAGACTCACATTAAAAAAATCGAGACTTCTCAACTGTGTTTTCCTGGCCTCTTATTCATTCTGTAATTCAGCAAATAATGGCTGATACTGTATTACCGCTTGGCAGACACTGTGAAGATCAAGATGAGAATGTTTCTGCCCCCCGGAGATTGCCATCTAGTAAGGAAAGAGATGTGTATTTTTATTTAATTCAGTATGAAAACTTTGAAGGAAAGAGGGACAGAGGCCTATGACAGCACAGAGAATTACACAGACTGGGGAAAGTTTGGCAGGAAAGACACAGGGAGGCCTTTGCGCTGGCCTAAGTGGGGAGGGGGCGGGGAGTGGGGCACAGACTTCACACCTTGCCCAGCATTCCAAGAGGGGGCATCTTCCAAAGGCTCATAAGACTTTAAAAACAGTAATGGCTAGGACAAGTGTAATACTGACAATGTACGGGATCGCTTCCCAGTGATGTTCATGCCAAAACTCGGAGCAATCCCATTTTGTAGATGAGGAAACCGAGGCACAGAGGAAAACTGAGTAACTTGCTGAAAGCCACCTGGCTGCCTAGTGGTAGAATGAGGATGGCATCCAGACATGGGTCTGTGAACTCGGCCACTGTTCCTCCCATGGATTGCAGAGCCTGAGGTTCAAATGAGCACACAGGTGACATAAGACACTCGTGGTCTCATCTCGGCCACCCCAAGCCTCAGTGTGCTAACCTTTGGTTTGATCATTGAGCCTCTTAGCCACCTGAGTCATAAGCCAGTTACAATCCATCTGCCAGGGTCTTGGAAGCCTGCCAGTGTGTGTCTCAGCTACTCAGTTCTGTTGTTGTAGCCCGGAAGCACCAGGAAACTATGCAAACAGGTGTCACCGGGCTTAGTCTCATTTCAAGAGCCTAAAATTAATTTGAATCTCATATAAATTTTACAGCTGGCAAAGTATTCTTCAGAGTTTTTTTCCAACCATTTATCAAGATCAAATTAGTTCCTGCCACACAGGCCACCCCAAGGCAAGTGGCTACCTGAGCCATGGCCCGTGCCAATCCTTGGTCTAAAGTGTTGGGCAAAGCTTCTTAAGAAAACGCTACAGGTAGCCGGCACCATGGCTCACTGGGCTAATCCTCCGCCTTGCAGCGCCGGCACACCGGGTTCTAGTCCTGGTCAGGGTGCCGGATTCTGTCCCAGTTGCCCGTCTTCCAGGCCTGCTCTCTGCTGTGGCCCAGGAGTGCAGTGGAGGATGTGCCCAAGTGCTTGGGCCCTGCACCCCATGAGAGACCAGGAGGAAGCACCTGGCTCCTGGCTTTGGATCAGTGCGATGCGCCAGCAGCAGCGGCCATTGGAAGGTGAACCAAGGGCAAAAGAAAGACCTTTCTCTCTGTCTCTCTCTCTCACACTATCCACTCTGCCTGTCAAAAAAAAAAAAAAAAAAGAAAACGCTACAGGAACCGCCCAGTGCTGGGCACCCAGGGGCTGCTCAGGACATGTGAATGCTCCAGGGTGGCTCCTACGGATGTGGTAGAGGGACGTCAGGATCTGGAAAGATCGTGCAGCGAGGGACTGGAAGACCAACCTGGAGCCCCACATCATATTTACTAGCGGTAACCCTGAGACAGTCATTAATCTCCTCCTGCACTTTGGGTTCCCCTTTCATTTGTCCTTGGCAAGGACAGGCCATACTAGCCGTTAAGAATGCCATTCACTTAAGTTGTATTACAAGCCTGGAACCTTACATGTGTTAACTTAAGCCTCAGAACAGCCTTCTAAGATAGAAACTAGTAAGATCCCCTTTTAAAAATGAAGAGCAGAGGCCGGCGCCGCGGCTCACTAGGCTAATCCTCCGCCTAGCGGCGCCGGCACACCGGGTTCTAGTCCCGGTTGGGGTGCCGGATTCTGTCCCGGTTGCCCCTCTTCCAGGCCAGCCCTCTGCTGTGGCCCGGGAGTGCAGTGGAGGATGGCCCAGGTGCTTGGGCCCTGCACCCCATGGGAGACCAGGAAAAGCACCTGGCTCCTGGCTCCTGCCATCGGATCAGCGCGGTGCGCCGGCCACATCGCGCTGGCCGCGGCGGCCATTGGAGGGTGAACCAACGGCAAAGGAAGACCTTTCTCTCTGTCTCTCTCTCTCACTGTCCACTCTGCCTGTCAAAAATAAAAAAATAAAATAAAATAAAATAAAAATGAAGAGCAGAAAACAAGCTATGCCCAAGATCACAGCAAATGATCAAGGCTGGACTTGAACCCACGCTTGCTTCAAAAGCTGGGCCCTAACCTGTGGGCTGTAATGACTTCTCTTAAACCAGTGAGAGAGGTCCCCTCTCTAAACAAATAAATGCACACACACAAGACCCTTCAAACTCCTGGCATGGGGAGTGCAAAGTCTCAGTGATGAATTCCTGAGAAACAGAAGCTGAAAAATAAACGTCATAAACCATCCTATTTTTCCAGGTCGAGTATTTCACTCTGTCTGATCTCACTTAATCCTTCAAACAATTTTATGAGTTAAGTTCTGTTACGAACCCCTTTCACAGGTGGGAAAGTTGAGATGTAGAGAGATGAAAGTGTTTGTACAGGGTCCCGGAGCAGTAAGCCACAGGGCTAAGGTGTGAACACAAGCCACCTGGTCTCAGAGCCCAAATGTGGCCCGAGTGCAGCAGCAAGCACCTGCTCAGCCAAGCTTGAGTCTATTAGCAGTCTATTCTACTCCGTTACAGGTCAAGTACAGCTTTGGCAGCTTGGAACCTAAGCTCCACTTAAAACTCCACTCCATGGGAAAAGCCATGGTGAGATGGAACCAACTGGATCACAAGCAGGTTTTGGAAAACAACCAGTTGGTATATTTGGTACTGGCTGTGTATATTGCTACAGTGGAATGACGGTCATGCTGGTCAATGGTTTACATGCGTCTGTGTTGATCCTATCCCGTGTATGAATGTTAGGCACGTCTGCCTTAGAGAATGAACTTGGCCCCGCCCTGAAGTGCCTACTCCTAGCTGGTAATTCGCTGGGCAACTCTTGGTGCTGGGCTGGGAGCTGTGTAATGACAGCTCTCATCAGACACCCCAAGTGTGGCCTCCAGACGTGTTGGAGGATGCAGCATCATCTGTGATCAAGGCTACAGGGACCCACTGCACCGCTGTTGAATGAAATCGAATTGAAAGGCTGCAGATCAAGGTCAATGTGAGGGCTGAAGTACAGCAAAAAGAGGCAGAGGAGTAGCTCTTGTAGTCTCAGGATGGGGCTCCTGACAAGGACCTCTGCATGAACTGTGTGGACGCTGGTGGATTGCCAGGCAGTAACAACAGTCCTTATTAAGCTTGTCGTGTTCATTTGCTTCTAAGACATGTGCTATATTTATTAGCAATGCTTATGAAGGAGTCTCCTTTAGGTTGGATTAGTTCCACCTTTCCCTGGAGCATTCTGTGTGTGGAGCTATAGAGAAGGGGTGAAGAGCAGTTCAAGGCAGAGATGCAGCATTGGCTTGCAGTGTGACCTTGCGCAAGTCACTTTATCGCCACACTTCTGTCTCCACCTCTGTAAAAAGAACAGCGCTTGCTCTAACTCTCACAGATAAATCAATGTCTGAGACGTGCTTGGAGCCTTTGGACATATAGGCGAGCATTCCGTACCACCATTAATTAACATTTATTAATAGAAAATGTAGTGCAGAAAACCCAAAGGTGATCCAAAATAGTGATGAACAAACCTGTCATATTATATTAGCAACTGTCAGGGAGCAGGCAGTGGAAAAGAACAGCCTCTCTCCCTAATTCCGCACGGTTTTTCATCCTGCAGACTGACTCATGTGAAATCCAATCTTTTTTTTTTAAATAAATAAATAAACTTGTGTGCCAAGTTCAATTCACTTGCAAATGTCTTAGCAAGTGAAATTTTCTTTTGAAAAGGGATGCAGAAGAGAAATCTCCCCCTGTTTCTTCCTAATTTAACACAACTGCTGAGTGTACATGAACCTATAATAGGTAGGGGAACACCATTGACTGCCATAATGGCCCAGGTTTAAGTATGAGGACTCATTAGTTGTTTTGTTTTGTTTTTTTTTTTTTTTTTTTTTTTTTTTTTTTTTTAATGCGTTCGCTCTTTCCTCCTCCATTGGGCTGTTTTGGCTGAAAGGATCTGACAGCAGCTTTCAGTCTTATCTGCAGGGTCTTGCTGGCACTCTCTGTGCACCTGTGTCTGTCCGTGCAGTCGACCTGACTGGAGGACTCTCGTCACAAATGAACTGTCAGATCATTGCTACGGCTGATGCAGTATAATCTGTCTTGAAATTAGAGTCGGTCTGGCCGGGTTGGGCACTCGCTTGCCACAGAGGCTAATTCACTGCTTGAATATGCATTCATGGAGATGTGCCTCGATTTGGCGTCCGGGGGGAGTACACGTTAAGAGCAGATTTTCTGAATTAGCATGGCGAGAGGAGAGGGTCCTTCATTTAGACGGCTGCAGATGCTGCTCCCTCTTGTTCATTACAATTGCATTTCATCAGCTTTATGATGTCCACATGTCAATTGAGTGTGAGGATTTTGCACACAAAAGAGCCTCAGGGAAAACGACTCCACGAGCTAATCAGCTGATTATCATACCTCAAATGGGCTGCAGTACTTTCTGCTCCCAACCTGTACGGGCGAGAGCAGAATTGAAGATTAAGACTGCAACGGAAGAGGACTCTTCAGTCCGTTTAGGGAGCTGGAAGAGGAATTTGTGGGCGAGGAGAAGAAAGAGCGGAAGGGCGAGCCTTTGAAATAAAAGGACATTTGGAATAAAATGGCTAACGTTTGTCTTTAAAAGGGGGTTGGTGGGGAGAGGGTGAAAGGTTAATTAACTCTATCATCCTCCCGTTTATGCCCAGCTGTGGAAAGCTCCGTCTGCCTCTGCCCTGGATTTTAAAACCTAGGTTTAAGCACCCAGCCCCGAGTGCAGGAGAGCATCTTAGAGTAATTGAATTAGTTTCCGACAAGAAGAGGATTCCGAACCGCCCCGGGGGCACCGCCTTACAGGTTTCCTTGGATTGTTTGGGAATTAATTGATGAAGAACAAGGAATTAATGGCCATCGGAGAAGAAAAACACACACGATGACTCCACGCAGGGGGCTGGCTTGAGGAAGTATTTATGAAAAGTCATTAGCTGAGCTCTTATCAGAGGCGCACGTTGATACGCTTTGAGGAGAGGAAATTAATGGGTGATCTTTTCTCCCCCTTTTTTTTTGTCTGAAATTTACCAAAGTTTTCTCCCGGCTCCCTAGGGTCCTCCTGCAGTCGATCTAAAATGCAGTTCGAGCAGAGGCTGTCTTTTGCTTCACGGCGCGCCTGCCGTATGCTTTCATCAGAGGAGTCTAACTCACACAGATGCACTATTTAACAATGCCATCCCCTGCTTTCATCAGGAGGGGGAAGGTTGCAGAGCCGAGCCCTGCAGAATAAGGGGGGCAGGTCCCCTGTGATCGGCGAAAGCTGAACATCGGTGCCAGTTTCCATCTGTCATGATAGCCTATCTCCGAACCTTCAATCTGTCAAAAGCTCGCTGCCTGGCTGAAGGCTCCAGGAGATTTGGTGCACTAAACACATTTGACAACAGCATTATCACTGCAAGAAGCCAGCAAAACGCCATCAATGTGTTAATTGTAACTGGCTATGTAAAGTGTCACTTCCCATAGCATTTAACACCAGCTTCGCCTCTTTCGCAGTCCCTAATTTTCTACACTTTATAAACATATGGATTGCTCTTGGAACAACAAGAGAGCTTCTTAGCAGAGGTTTAATTTTGTTGGGATCCAGGGCACCCAGGCTTCTGCCAGGCAAAGGGCGACAGGAAGGGGCTCCAGGGAGGTGAAAGGGAAGGGAAAATAAAGGGAAGCTTGGGGAAGAGGAGTGGGGGGGGGGGGGATGCCAGAGACAGCAGGAATCAAAGCGCTTCTCTGGGAGGCTGCTTGGCTAGTTTTTTAGGTGTCTGGAATACTGGGGCTTTTTCCGGGGTGTGTTCCTGCTCACGGGTAAATGGTTCTATTTCTCTTGTACAGGATAAAAAATGCATATCCAGAGTGCTGGCAGGCAGGGAGCTTTCTTCCATCGCAACATGTACAGTTTCATAATGGTAAACATGAGAACAGCACATAAATAAATGAAAACTCCCCCTTGAAGGTCTGAATGGGTTTTTAGCACCCAAGTACCTAATATTCAATTTCTAGTACAACCAGGGCCAGGTGTTAAATTTCTCTAGTTACTGTCACTAATGCAAATTAGATTCTTTTTCTGCTCGTAAAAAATCAAATCCACATTAGAAATTAGCTATAAAATGTAATGACTTAAATGCTATAGTGTTTTACAAATCTCCCTGCATTTCAATGGTAGATACTGCTGTAAAACTGGGAGAAGATAATAAAATATGGTAGGAAGTTGAGTTATTTAAAGGTCTTTTGTGACTGCTTGCTTAGAAATGGGATGTATTCTTTTGCTCTTCTCCCTCCCTGTCCCCCTCTGCTGTGGGAAATGAACACATTTATGATTCTGTTTTTTACAAGCATAGAAGTAATCAAAATCCATTTGTAAATGTTGTCACTAAAAGAGCTGGAAAGATTATTTGCATGATTGAAAAAAAAAAAAAAAACCCACCCAGAAAACTTTACAACAGCGTTGCAACTTTGATTCATTGATACCTAACCATCCCGCGGCAAGTTGGCAGTGATTAAATAAGGAGATTTGTTAGCGTTTTTCAACTCTTCATTCAGAGGATCACCAAAGTTGCCCATGGGATTGTTTGATAGTGTGTACCCACCGCCCTATCCCAATTTTCCTGCACAAGAATATCGGAGGGAGAGAGAGGAGAGGAGAACTTCCCTTTAAAATGCAGGAATATTTTTTTTATCCTACAATAGACAACAGAGTAACACTGAAGTGGGAAGAACATAAAGCTATGTATTTATCACAATTCAAACGCTTAGCATTTCATTCCCTTGGCTGTAGAATGCATGTTTCACTGCACTTCTGCCAAGTACCCAATTTAAATCCTTAAACTAAAATCCTAATGAAGCTTTAGGCCCCGGATGAATTGGGAATTTCTCACAAAGCGAACAAAGGCAGGATGAAGATTAACATTTCTCAACTCAGAGAAACTTAGATCACAGAGCAGGTTTATCTGAGAAATAAACTTGATCAAAGGAAGACAAAGAGAACAATACTTCTTGAGCATATTCTATGTCCCAAGACCACACGGCTCATCCCATTCTGACCCTTACTCCCTGATGTCACCCACGGGTGCTCAGGAGACTCTGGGGGGAGTCTTGTGGATTTTTGTAGACTCGCCTTAACCTGCCTTGGGTCCCTAACTTGACCATACTCATTCCCAGTGGCTTTCTTGCTTTTTTTCTGGGACATCTTCAGAAGTCCTGCCTCTGCACCTCTCTTTGGCCAGTGATGTCTTAGTGCCTGGAATCAGATGCCTCTACCAACATCCAGTAGAAAGTTCCCTTCTCTCCACTGCCTCGTGTGCTAAGCCACTGTCTCCCGGTCTTCACCTGGGTTGCCTGGACTTTCTGCCTCCACATTGTCCTCCTCTTCTCCTGGACTGACAGTGCCTCCCTACAGCTTCCCACTTGCTTGCTTTACCACTGTGTGGGTTTTTTCCCACAGTCCTCTCCCCAAGTGGTTCTCAGAGAAGGTGAATTCATTCACAAGGAAAGATGATAGTTGATAAAGAGCTACTTGGTTCTGCTCTTGTGAGTGTTTGAACTTGGAAATGAAGCCCATGCAAAAAAAAAAAAAAAAATTCTGGGTTTTGTTTCACTGGGGGATAAGGAAGTGCTTCCTAACCATTAACCGGATGCACTCTGCCCTCCCTCCTCTCATGTCTGACCTCATAAACAACATGTTTAAGATTCTTAAGGCATCTTACTGGGGTGAAGAGTCTCCCCCCAAAATTCATGCTCCCCTCAATCTGGGAATGTGATCTTATTTGGAACCAGAGTCTTTGCTGGTGCAATCAAGTTAGGATGAGGCCATACTGGATTAGAGCTTGGGCCTAAATCCCATAGGACTGATGTCTCCATAAAAAGAGGGAAATTTGGATACAAGCACACCTGGAGAAGGGAAATAACCCTGTGAAGGTGGAGGCAGAGATGGAAGCTTTGTGGCCAGCAGCCAAGGAACACCAAGGCTGGCTGGCAGCCTCCAGATGCTAGGAAGAGGCCCAAGTTACTTCCACAGCCTTCAGAAGGGGGCGTGGCCTCACTGCCTCCTAGACTGGACTTGCAGCCTCCACAACTGGAAAAGATGAAATTTCCGTTGTTCTAAACCACCCCGCTTCTCGTATTTTTTTACAGCAACCCTAGGAAACTAACACAATATTTTTCTACCAAAACCCCAACAGGTTCCACCACATTTATGTCATCCATCCTTATACTGCTACTTTCGGAATAGAACTGAATGACCTTGATAACTCATTCATGTAGCACATATTAACTGAGCTCCTACTATGGGCCAGGAACCCTGTTCCATGAAAGTATCCCAAAGGCAGGAACAAGCCAGATGCAGTTAACCTCACAGAGCATAAATTCCGGTGGGTCGGTCTTTCTTTGAGAATTTCCAAATAAGCACTGTTCATTTTTCTTTTTAGAAACCCAACACACTAGCAGCTGTTATGGTAATGATTTCAAAATATAACAACATTATTGTGGAAGAAAACTAGAAATAAGGATGTATGGTTTAGTTTAAAAAAAAAAAAAAACCTGTACTTGCACAGATCTAACTTCAATATCTCTCATTCTTTATTATGTAACTTTGGGCAAATTACTTAACCCTCTTCATGCCTCAGTTTTGTTATCTCAAGAATTGAGATAATAAATACATCTACCTCCCAGGTATTTTGTGATGTTCGGGTTATGAGTAAAGTGATTAGGGCATAGTTAACTTATATACTCTCAACAGTTGTCAGCTATTATTTTTAAATGAAAAATACATTACATAAAAAGGGCTCAATAGAAATGACTGCTTCAAATGGAAAAATCCTGCATTTTTGCTGATGTGACACAACCAATATAATCAGATTCGAAGTCTGGGAGCACGCCTGTCACTTAGAATCTTGCCAGCTGCTGTGTGCCCCTGCCCATGTCACTTGACCTCTCAAAACCTGGATTACTTTCTTTCTTTAGTAAAACAGCTACTTCCCGCAGTAGTTGGGAATATTACGTGGGAGAAGTTCCTGGAAAATAGCCGGCACGAGGCAGGCACCCGCCCCCTCCTACCCCAAGTCTGCAACAGCGCCCTTCAGTTTGTGGAGTTCTTGCTTTTTAAAAATACCAGATTATGATCCAGCACAAAAAGTACTAAATGTTTCAAAGAAGCATTTGAGAAAGTAACAAATGTTTATTTTCAACTCATTTTCCTACAAATACTAAGAAAACTTTAAAGGCCTTAAACAAAAACGTATGTATCTAATGTGGATGTTTTCTCTACATGAAAATGATACACTTTGTATCTTATTTGCTTGGTTTGAACCTGCAGCTCTCAGAGGCTAGAAACAGAGTGGACTTTTTTTTTTTTTTAATTAATCGTTATCAGGATATATTGATACAATGTCAGTACAGCAGCGGAGCCTCTCCTTCACTCTATCTAAGCTCTACCATCTCAGCTTCTATGAACTCTCACCACCACTTTTCTCCTCCTCTCTCTCAGATATGCTGCTCCTATTCTGATACTAATGGCATCTGGGGAGGGGCTCCTGGGAGAACACAGTGGAACTCTGTCCCTTCTGATGATATCACCTCTCTGATAGAATGCTTCTGCTTTATGGAAACTAGAAGTAATAATGCATGGGCTGGGGGGAGGGAGAGCAGAGTTAATATTCAAATGTTCCAGTCTAGCCTTATTTTTAAAAAAGCAGCGCAACTCTGAAAATTTGTCTCAGCTAGTTTTTGCTGTGTAACAAGCTGTCCCAAAGCTTAGCTCACAACCCCATGGGCCAGGCATCCAGCTGGACTTCCCTGGGCTTCCTTTACAGCTGCAGCCAGATAGCAGGCCCCTGGAGACCACATAAGCCTACACTGACCTCACTTGGGTTTATCTGGAGGTGCTGGCTGTTGGCTCGAGTAATTACGGTGACCGAGCTAATTCACATGATGGTGGTTATAGGGTTTCTTTATTTATTTGAGAGGTAGAGTTACAGACAGTGAGAGGCAGAGACACAAAGAAAGATCTTCCTCCCGTTGGTTCACTCCCCAAATGGCTGCAACAGCCGGAGCTGCACCAATCTGAAGCCAGGAGCCAGGTGCCTCTTCAGGGTCTCCTACGTGGATGCAGGGACCCAAGAACTTGGACCATCCTCTACTGCTATCTCAGGCCATAGCACAGAGCTGGGCTGGAAGAGGAGCAGCCGGGACTAGAACCGGCGCCCATATGAGATGCCGGTGCTGCACGCGGAGGATTAACCTGCACCACAGTGCCAGCCTGCTTTCAGGGTTTCTAAGAGCAGCCAGGAAAAATGCATCTTGGTAGCTAAGCCTCTGCTTACATCATATTTGCTATTGTACATGGGCAAGTCACATAGCCAAACCACAGGCAAGGAGACTGTCCAGGTGCATGGATGAAGAAAGAAAAGTAACTTGGGCCATTTTTACAATCTACCAAGTTAGCAGTTCACATTTATTCTGTTGTCTGGAGGAAGCAGAGCCTGTGCTCTAAATGGGCACTTTAAGGAGATCACCATTATTTCCACATATCAGGAAAAAACAGGAACCCCAGAAAAATTAAATATTAAGGAGAATCCAACTTGGGAGGAGAGAGCATCCAAAGAATTCTCAGAAATGAATGACAAGGGGCAGGCATTTGGTGTGGCCGTCACTCACTGATTGAGATGAACACATCCCATAGCTGAGTGCCTGGGTCATGTGTCAGCTGCTCTCCTTCCCAGCCAGCTTCCTGCCAATGTGCACACACCCTGGAAGACAGCAAATGATGGCCAGAGGACTTGGATCCTTGCCACCCACGTGGGAGACCCACATTGATTTCTGGGCTTCTGGCTTTTCCTGGTCCAGCCCTGGCTTTTGCGGGCATTTGGGTAGTGAGCCAGCCACGACTCATCTGAGACAGACCAAGCAGAGGAGAACTCAAGCTCTCAGAAATGCTTCCAGCAGTGGACTGATGTGAAAGGGGGTTTAAGACAATTCTGTGAGTCTGAATTTTTCGGTGACCAGGATTTTGTCATTTGATTGGCAAAGTCTTAGGTTTTGTGGTGACTTGGCTAAGGTTGATGCACAGTCACAGAAGCAAAAGAGCATGGAGAGCCACACCCCAGCCAAGCTACTTTGCTCCAAAACTCGGGAGGGTCAATGTCTACCCCAGAGCAAGTGGCACTTCGGATCACCAAACCTGCACCTGCACCTGCACCTGCTGCTGCCTCTGCCTTCCATGACCCCACCACTCCCAGCCCACAAGGCCCCCTGCCCTCGCTCCCTGCTCAGGAATGGTCTTGGAGCCACCCTTCCAGATCACTCTCTGGCATTGCAGAAACTGGCGGAGAGTCCAGGCTAACAGAATAGCTGTGTTAGTCTGGTAATTAAGACAGGAGTGACATTCAAACACAGCCTGGACAGGACGAGGCAAATTACTGTATTCTTTGTGTGAAAAGCTGTTCCCGATCTGCTTTGTCTGCCCTCCTGGGATCTCATCATCTTCACTAAAAGTCAAAATGGGATTTTGTACCCTCTATTCCCTTATCTTTCCCCCCTAATATATATCTGCTTTGTGGGAGCTATGTTTGTCAAAATGTGCTAATTTATGGCATTATGGGGGAAAATGAAACCTCAATTTTCAAATCTTATTCCTTCAGGCGGCTTACAAAGGGTCTCCTTTCTCCCTCCCTCTCTCTCGGATTCTGGGGCCGTTGGTTGCTAAACAGAACAGGTTCTTTCCCGCCCCCCTGCAACCTATGAGGCAGGCAAATGGCTACTCGTCATCCCTTTTCCAAGCATGTTATACATGCAATTGTCTCACAGCTAATAGCTCCTTCTATTGTCCATAATTTATCACTGTCAAGGTTCTTTACATTTTATTCCCTCCTTATGTGTTTCATGAGAAATCTGTGCTCCTCCTATTGTAGCCCTGGCTTTCATTAGCATAAACTGCATGATGTCAAAGAAATATATGTTCTGTATCACACTAGTGTCCGTGTTCTTTGCAAAGAACAGGATGTTACCTTTATTGGTATGTTTTTACTCATTTCCTTACGGTCTTTTTCTTTTTCCCCTAAACCATTATGGAGTGAGTACCAAAGGTATCCTGGGTAATTAGCCATTACAGTACTGTCACAGAGGGTTCCACAGTCAATACAAAGATAATTTGGGCAATGGTGAATGACAGTGCTGTCCAGACTTTTGGGATAATCAAGGACACATCCAGCTGTACCAGACATCTGTCAGACCCATGAATCATTTCAACTAGCTCGACAACCGCCAGGCAGCCCCGGCGAAGGTAAACACTACCGCAGGCAGCAACACTTGTTCTCGCACAAAGCCTGCGTCTGCTGCAAGAGCAGCGCCCTGGGCAGAACAGGAACAGTCGCGATGGTTTTGTATTGCCTGGGAAAATAAGAGGGAGCACATGTAAATCCAGTGGTTAGACGCAATGCTACTCAGGGTATGAGAATACTTGCTTTTTGCCTATCTAATCATTTGGGATATATTCGGTCCTAATTATTGGTTTGGTGTAATTAACTCTGTTTCCGACCAGTCCAGACTTCTCTGCACACTGCGGTTCTGCTCTGTTAAGGGTTTTTTTTTTTTTTTTTTTAATTTTATAAGTTGACATTGCTTTTATGGCTTTCCCTTTCAAACTTCCTCAGCAGGAGTGGCTGGCTGCAGAGCAAGCTTGGCTCCCGGATCTCAGAATGGTATTGAAAACTGTCTGAAACGGGACGGAGAGTGAGACAACAGGCCAAATTGAATTAGAGGCACTGTAATTGCTTCTGATTTTTTGTTAATGGCTCCCTCTGTGAGAATCTTTGATGCTCTCACATGGCAGATCGAACTCGGATTCCAAACTATAATCGGCACCTGATCAGGAGTTCTCTACCAGGGGGTGTAAACATGATCTTGTCCTGGTTTGGTTTGACTTGGTGTTCTCTAGCTACTCCCGAATTCCCAGCTGTAGCCAGGTGCCAGAAACTAGTCAGTTTGCTGCCCCCACACCCTTGTCTCCCAAGAAGCTATTCTTATACAAATCACTTTTATGAGTCACTTAACAGGCTGCTCATTCCCAGTTCCTTCTAAGTCCTTTAAATGTCAGGCCTGGGAGTGCAAAGTGGGCTGAACTGGAGCAGCACCATGGTGGGTCCTGCAGTGGGGCCAGGGACCAAGGCCACCTGGGAAGTTGGGATCCCAGGTAATTCAAGAGTCTGACATGGAAATCACCATCAAAGGTACATCAAGTATCGCTCTTTCACTAATTCCACCAACTTTTCAAGCGCTTTTGAAAATGAGCTTTATTGGGGTATAAGTGAGATTCTAGGAGCCGTGCAACTTTAAAAGCCCAATTTGATCATTTTGACCTATGTGTACACCTACGACACCCTCATCACAACAAAGGCAGTGAACATATCCCGCACCTCTAAAATTCACCTGTGCCCATCTGTAATCTTTTTCCCTGACCCCTTTCCCTTCAAATGTTTTCTGTCACTGTACATTAATTTGCACGTTCTAGGATTTTATACATTTTGTGCCTGGCTTCTTTCATTTAATATAATTTTGAGATTCACCCATGTTTTTTGCATGTATCAGTAATTCAGGTCTATCAAGTAGCATTCCATTGTATCTGTAAACTACAATTTACTTATCCAGTTTCCTCATTGATGGCATTGGACTTGGCTCCTACAGATGAAACTGCAGTGAGCATTCAGGTACAAGTCTTGGAATGGACACATGTTTTCTTTCTACTGGACAAATACCTATGAGTACAATGGCCCAATTACATGGCTCTTTATATCATGACAACCAGTGGTGCGTGGGCGTTCCTGTTCTTCAACGTTCTGATCAACTCTTCATTGATCAGTTGCCTTCCTTTCGGCCGCTGTAATAGACATGTAGTGATACCTCACTAGGGTTTTAATTTTCACTTGATGACGAACGATGCTGAGCATCTTTTCATCTGCTTTTGCCACCTATATATATTTTGATGGAGTGTCTGCTCAAATATTTTGTCCACTCATCAAAAGTGAGTTTTCTGTAAATCAATATTTTGTTCATCAAAAAGTTTTTTGTAAACCACCATGTCTATTTCTGGACTCTACATTGTAGAGTCAAAGTGTCAGATCCTAAAGTATACCACATTTTTATTAAAGAGATTGATTTTTAATGTCAGTGGATATCATTTTTATTCCAATTTCTAAATATTTGTAATGGGTATATAAAATGCAATTTACTTTTAGAAAATCGCTTTGTATCCAGTAGTCTTGCTAAATTTATTTATTGGCTCTAAGAGATATTTTGTGGATTCCATTGGATTTTCTATTTAGACCATTACAGAAGCAGGCTTTGTGCAAGAGCAAGTGTTGCGGCCTGCTGAGTGTTCACCTCCGCTGGGGCTGACTGGTGGTCAAGCTGGCTGAAATGATTCATTGTTCCATGGATTAGTTTGACTCTTTATGCCAATACCACACTTTTTCATTATTATTATAGCTTTGTGATATGTTTTTTTTAAACAGGCAGAGTTAGAAAGAGACAGAGAGAAAGGTCTTCCTTTTTCCATTGGTTCACCCCCAAAATGGCCACTGCGGCTGGCGCTGCACCAATCCAAAGCCAAGAGCCAGGTGCTTCCTCCTGGTCTCCCATGTGGGTGCAGGGCCCAAGCACCTGGGTCATCCTCCACTGCACTCCCGGGCCACAGCAGAGAGCTAGACTAGAACCCAGGGTGCCAGCACCGCAGGCGGAGGATTAGCCTAGTAGCCATGGCACCGGCCATTGTGATATGTTTTAATAATAGCACTGTTCTTCCAGCTATATTTTCATGTCCAATTTTATTTTGACTGTTGTAGGTCACTTATACTTCCATATAAAGGTTAGATTTATCCTGTCAGACGAAAGCTAGCTGGTATTTTGATTGGGATTGTGTTGCTTCTAGAGATCAACTTCAAAGGAGTAACCTGTTAATAATACTGACTCATCAGCAAGGAATATTTCTCCATTCACTTAGGTAGTCTTTAATTTCTCGGCAATAATTGTTCTGCTGGTGATGGACAGTTTCAGCTTTCCTGTGTCTGAAAACATCTGTTTCATCTTCATATCTGAAACATTTCCAGCTGAGTATAGTTTTAGCTGATACATTTTTTTTCTCTCATTGCTTTAAAAATGTTGCCCCTCGGTCTTCTTGCTTGCATGGTTTCTGGGAACACACTGTATTCTTGTATGCTTTCTGTGTTCACAAAGTATCTTTTCTTCTCAAGCTGTTTTAAAAGTTTCTCTTTATCATTGAATTTAAGTGACTTCATGATTAGCCTTGATGTTGTCTTCTTCATGTCTCTTGTGCTTGTTGTTGAGGGAGCTTCTTACATCTGTGAGTCTACCATTTTCATCCAATGTAGATGTTCCATCCCTTTTCTCCTTCAGAAATTTTTCTCTCTCCCTTCTGTTTCTCTTGAATACTTGAGTTTTACATTTATTTTGCTGCTTGAGGGAGAACCACAACTCTCTAATACTCTTTTTTTTCTAAAGATTTACTTATTTATTTGAAAGGTAGAGTTACAGAGAAGCAGAGGTAGAGAGTGGGGGAGGAGGGAGAAGGAGAGAGGAAGAAAGGGAGAGAGGGGAGAGAAGGAGAGAGGGAGAGAGAGAGAAAGGTCTTCCATCCACTGGTTCACTCCCCAAATGGCCACAACAGCTGGAGCTATGCTGACCCAAAGCCAGGAAGCTAGAGCTTCTTCCAGGTCTCCCATGCGAGGACTTGGGCCATCTTCCACCACAAGCCCAAGACATAGCAGAGAGCTGGATTGGAAGTGGAGCAGCTGAGACTCGAACTCGTGTCCATATGGGATGCCGGCACTGCAAGCGGCAGCCTTACTTGCTACTCTACAGTGCCAGCCCTGCTAATGCTCTTTTAATTTTTGTGGATTGTTTTGTTCTACCTGTTTCATGTTGAATAGTTTTTATTATCATTTCTTCAAATCCACTCATATTTTCTTCAATAATGTCTAATCTATTGTTAATTACTTCCAATGTAGTTTTTTTGTTGTTGTTATTTCAGAAATTATAGGTTTCACCTCTACAAGCTCTTTCAAAGCCTGGTAATCCTTGATTGGAAACCAAACATGACGAAATTTGCCCTGAGCTTTATTTGGGGATACAGTTAATTATTCATAAATGTGAGGTCTGGTCACACCTTGCTTCTGTAGCCTGTGAGTAATTCTGTAGCAGTACTCAGTTCAGAGATGATTATTCTCCCACGTCTAAGGCCAAGATTTCCCCGTTATTCTACCTAATGCCCTGTGAATTGTAAGTTTTTCCTTTTTGGTTGGTAGCTTAGTCACTATTCCAGTCCTATATGAGGGCAAATGATGTTCCTTTTAATCTTTCCCATGTATTCTCCCCCAGCCTTACGTGGTTTCATCACGTATGTACACAGTCAGTACTTGAGCGGTTCTTGAGCGGTTCCCCCACAGATCCTCAGGTGTCTGTCTCTCTGCAGCTCTCTTCTCACTGGAACTCGTCCTGGTGACTCACCGTGGTCTTGCTGGATGCTGCACTCCATCCGGGCAACTCCGATATTTCCTGAACTCTGCTTGGGTTCCCCACGCCTGAACCAGAGTCTGGAACCTCTCTGAGGCAGGAGAGTAAGCTGGAGAGATCATAGGACCCATTCTACTGGTTTTCTTTCTCTCTCAGATTACTGTTCTTCATTGCCCATTGGCCAATGTCTTGAAACTTTTTTCATATAGTTTGTATTTTTTTTCAAGCAGGACAACAAATCTGGTTCCTATTGCTCCATATTTTGTGCTTAATGTCTTCTCGGTTCTTATTCATCCGTTTATTTATTCAACAAATCATTATGCCCCATCCCTATGTGATAAAGACCTGAGAAGATTTAAATGAAAAGGTCTGCTCTCTTAGGGTGGAGACCTATCTGTTTCATTCATTTATTCATTCATTTATTCCATTCCATTATTTCATTCATTTATTCCCTAGGGAATAAATAAAGTAATAAAGTGTTCATTCATCAGAGTGCTCAGGAGCTGGGGCGGGGGTGGGGGGGTGGAGTGATAGATGATTCTAATTCAGTCTGCAGGTTGCATGTTCATACAGGGGGGGAAATACTTGAGTCTATATGGAAGAATCCAAAAGACCTTGCAGGAATCAAAACCCTTGGGCCCAGTCACAATGAAAGTATCAAAGTCTTCCAGAGAGGCAAGAAGGGGAAGGCATTCAACAAAGGTGGACTCACGTAAGCAAAGGTGTAGAGACACAAAGAGGCATGCTAGGTTCAGGGAGATAAATTTACTTGGAGTGTTAGGCTTGTGAGGGCAGAGTGAGAGCACCAGAAAGAAGGACAGTAGCAAAGGATGCAGTTGAACAGATAGGAAGGAGCCAGATCACCTAAGACTTCATGCTAAGGTTGTAAATATGTTGTGAAAAAGGACCATCATTTCAGAGAAAAGATTAAATCATAATAGGAAAGAAGTACAGAGAGCTCGAACTCCATGATGTGAGACCATAGAAAGCTAAGAGCTTGGAAGTCAGCAAGTAGGTCTGGGATGAAGAGGAGGTAGGTGAGCCACCATGAGCCACATGTAAGGAGATATTCACGGTCAAGGTCACGGACTTGCCCTCCCTGCACCAGCATACTCACAGGAGGGAGCAGCTCCTTCAATCTCACACCCTTGGTGCCACACTGCCCCCCTCTAGTCTCCTAGAGGAGATTTCTCATCTCCTATAGGTGATCAATAGATCAGTAGCATAGAGAACCAAATCAATGACATAGAGACCCAAACAGAATGGAGATGGAGACTGAGAAAGAATAGGCAGCAGGCAGACATAAACAGTCCATAGAGAAAATATTTATCTGTTCAAGATTTTCGACTAAATCTCACTCCATCATCTGGAGTTTCTCCCATCAGCAGAAGTCAGTCACATATAACAGTTTTCTACCTAGAGCACTGGAAGCCTGCATTAAAGCTCTTTGGAAGTAGATCTTTCACTCACACCAACTATCTGGTAGTCACTGCACCTTGGCTGGCACAGCCTGGAGAAAGAGCACCATACTGGCCCCCAGGTGCCTCAGATCTCAACCTCGGCTCCAAGAGACGGCCCCCGGGACAGAGGAGACTTGTGTGGGAAGAACTGTGCTCCAAAGTGTTGCCACTTAACCTTGGTCCCCCAGCAGCACCTGGCAGCTTGTCAGAAATGCAGAAACTCGGGCCTCACAACAAACTCGCATTTTCTGAAGATGCCCAGTGATTGCTGTGCACGCCAGAGTTTGAGACGCACTGCCGGAGATGAGTCTCCTCTGGGTTGCTTCGAGGATCCTGCTGCACAGGTTACATAAAAGATGCATTTGGAACTTACAGCTGGTGAACAATGGTCCCAATCAGTCAAGGTACATCAGTACCCTAATACCCAGAACCTGCACACCCGGCTTTATTTGGGGAGAGGATCTCAAGATGACATCTGAATAATCCAGGGGGGGCCCTACATCTGTGACAGGCACCCTAATAGGAGTGAGGTGGGGGAGATTTCACACCAAGGCAGGGACACCCAGGAATGCCAGGGGCCACCATCACCAAGACAAGGAGCAGAATCTTCCCTAAATCCCCCAGAGGGAACGTGGCCCTGCTGAACCCTCAGCTTCAAACTTCTAACCTCCCAAACCACGAGAGAATACTTTTCTGTTTTAAGTCACAAAATTTGTGACAATTTGTTATGGGAGCTCTAGGAAACAAACAGAACGGCCAAGTGCACGAGGTGAGTCATTCAGTGATTTAGTCAGTTAACTGGTGAACAACATTTATTGTTTATCTTCTATGGACCATTTCACAGATGTAGAAACTGAGACCCATAGAACTGAAACATGTTCATTGTCACACCCAGGGAGTAAGTCACAGAACCAGAGTTCAAGGTCAGATGATCTTAATTTCAAATCCAGTTTGTCTTTTTTTTTTTTTTTTTTTTTGACAGGCAGAGTGGACAGTGAGAGAGAGAGACAGAGAGAAAGGTCTTCCTTTGCCATTGGTTCACCCTCCAATGGCCGCCGCCGCGGCTGGCGCCCTGCGGCCGGTGCACCACGCTGATCCAATGGCAGGAGCCAGGAGCCAGGTGCTTTTCCTGGTCTCCCATGGGGTGCAGGGCCCAAGCACTTGGGCCATCCTCCACTGCACTCCCTGGCCACAGCAGAGAGCTGGTCTGGAAGAGGGGCAACCGGGACAGAATCCGGCGCCCCGACCGGGACTAGAACCTGGTGTGCCGGCGCCACTAGGCAGAGGATTAGCCTAGTGAGCCGCGGCGCCGGCCTCCAGTTTGTCTTTCTACTGAACAACACTTTAGAAGCAAAAATTAGGTCCCTGGTCGCCAGTGAGTCACAAATATAATTCTCACCAAATCAAGGCCCTCCCAGTAGCACATCTGTAAAACACTGCCCACAATCCCTGCTTTTAGCCTATTAGTGAAGGTGAACGTCATCGGCCTCATCTTGTACAAATCCCTATCAAGTCTTCTCCAAGTGCAGAATCCCAGTGCCTTCTGCTGTGTACACTTGGCCTTGCATCAGAGTAGGAAAAGCACTGGTGTTTGCACTAAAACCAGCCCACTCTACCCATGTTTTGCCATTTGCCTTTAATGCCTTTCACAGCTAGGAACAGGACGAAAGCTTCATTTCCTTGGTGAAGCCAAGTGGCTCTGAAAATGCAGTGGAGACAATGACTTTAGGGGCCTGGAATGATGAGGCCAGCAGGTATCCTGCCTTCCTCATGTGTTCTTCATTCCCTTGCTCCATGTGCATGTAGTAGGTCCTTGCTACCATCAGGAACGGGGTTGCACCTGGGGTTGGAGTTGGCAGGGCTTGGGAAGGGCAGGTAGGACAAGAGAACCCCAGCCCCTGCCTTCAGGGGGTCAAGGAACTGATGTTGAGGAAGGGGCCTGTGAGTGGAATTGGCAGGGAGAAAGGATCTGGTGTACACTTGGTGCTGTGGGAGCTGTTCGGGCTCATCACTTGACACCAGGATCCAACAGGGCATGGTGAGGACTATGACAAACTGTGGGAATCCCGTCCTTAGCTCCAAACAACTCACTTTAACTTGGAGCACCTGATTTCAACTGGTCACCTGGTAATCCTCAGTCCTGAATGCCTGATGTGTCTAGCCTGGACATAGAAAAGCATGGAAGCTCTCCAAGGATAATCTAAGCCAGGCGCTCCTCGTGCTGTCCTGGGGAGGAAGAGCCAGGGCACTGCCTGCATCTTCACTGCCTGGCACTCGTCCTTCTCTGCTCCATTTGTTTTTCAAAACTGAAGCCCAAAATGTTGCAGACTAAGCTCATGCGTCTCGGGATGCTCATGGACTTCCTTTATGTTCAGCCTTCAAAGTTCACATGGCAAAGCCTACTCTTCCCAGACTGCAGACCCCAGAATAAACATTCACCTTGGACACGCTCCTAGAGAGAAGGAAAGGAGCAGGGTTTCCTTTGGACGGGAGGCTCAGGTACGAGGCGACCTGGCCATGGTGGAGGAATATTAGCAAGGGGATGGTGGAACAATAAGCCACCTGTGTCTTTTTAAAGAGATGAACTTGACTTGAACCTTCCAGCCTTGGTTTTATTCTGATTTTCATGTGTCCTTGGGAACCTGGCAAGAAATCTATAATTATTAGTAGATCAGTTCCACATTTTCATTTTGCCTTCATCCAATGCCAGCAGCAAGTCTTAAACCTAAAAGAAGCTCCATTGCAGACAGGAATTGGATTCAGGGAAAGGGTGCCCCTCAGAAAGGCGTGGCCACAGCAGCTCCAAGGAAGGCTTCCCTCCCTAGTTTCAGAGGATGGCACCCAAGGAGCAAGGGCAGAAGATACCATTTTGGTCTTCCTAAATCCATACGAGACAGGTTGTCTCAAGAGCTCCAGCTTTGCAAACCCTGTGAGTAGCCTCTGCAACACACCTCGTCTGGGGTAATGAACTTGAAGGATTTCAGGAATTAATCTGAGGTCATCTTGGGTACTTCCAAGAGTTCGTCTTTGTTTTGCACAATGTCTGCTATGAATCGTAGAGGCTGACATTGGACTACCTCAATGCCCTTTCAAAAGTATGTGAGAGGGGTCCTTGGGAATTGGGGGAATAGTTAGGGCAAACTGAATAAGGAAAAGAAACCATCTTGAAAGGATGTATTATTCACAATGGAATTGGAAATCCAAAGTGTGTCAGACTTAGATGAGTTAGCACAGTAGTAAAGGAGACTACAAGAGGAGAGAAATTCAAGCTAGGCGACCTGACTGGGTTTTTAATCTTGAGTTGGTTCCTTCTCAAAGCCTCCACTTCCTCATCTGACCAACGGGCATGACAGCAGCCCTTCCCACGGGACTCCTGCAGAGAATGCTGAGGTAAAGGATCCCTCTGTGCTGTGCCCTGTTCACAGGAAGCACTCAGCTACCAGTGCCCAGCAATACCGCAGCAGCTGTCGGCGGGCGTGGGAACTGGAAGAGATGGAGGATGAGCTGACAGCAGGTCAGGGGGAAGTGGATGAGGAGAAAGGCCCAGACACAGGCCAGGGCTGTGGACAGTGGCATCTCCCCGATAGCACCCAAGTTTGAGGTCCTCACTCTGCACACTAGGTTTTGCATTTTTTTAAATACTTATGCTTAGGCCTCACCTTCCATATTTAAGTGGTCTGGGGTGGGGCCAGAGCATCCGTAGTTTTAAATGTGGGTAGCTGTCTTTAATTTTCCAAGTGTTTCTAATAATGTGCAGCCAGAACTGATGATGCACATGGAGATGACCTTGAACTCCAAGGTTAGAGAGAGCTTGGATGAGAATGGCAGGAATCTAAAATGACTCCTGAGTTCTTTGAAAAACTAGAACAGGGCTGCCATTTCCTGGTATAGGTAAGACTGCACAAGGACACGACAGTTGCTTTTAGCCCAGCAGTGAGTGTAGAGCACTCAGCTTTGGGGGTGCAGAGCTGACTCTGGGGTCACCGCTGGGGGAGACAGTGTGTGTTTGTCCAGAGAGTGACATGGAAACGTGGTGAGAGCACTAGGAGCAATGTGCATAGACAGTCACAGATGCACAGAGCCAGAAGGGTCCAGCTCTGCTTGTTGGGGAAGACAACAGGCCGGCAGTGCAGGGGATACACTGGGGAAGACCATGGCAGCCCAGAGTAAGGGAGGGGTGCTGGGGTCGGAGACCAGGAGTCAGGACAGCTGGGTGGCGCCAGGCAGAGGTGATAGGGAGACTTTGCCTGTGGCCAGCCCTGCATGGGAACCTTGGATGAGTGGAGGCCTTCCCCATTCTGTCTCCCCAGCAGCACCTGGGCCAGCTCCTAGGTACAGCGCCATTTGGAGATAATCTGCCTCCCCAGGAGTGCACATTCATCCTGCTCTCCAGGTCTTTGCAGCCCCCGCTCCCAGCTCAGTGACTTGGGACCTTCACCTCTCTCACTGCCTCCTTCTCTGCCTCTGAGCTTCTCCACAGGCGCTCTCTGCCCTTGGGCTTTCCGAATGCCATCAGCCTCAGATGGCATTCTGTTCTTCTCCATCCTGACAGCCTCCTCCTCTAGATCGGTCAGCTGGTATCAGTAGCAAGGGATGAGCACAACTCTGGGGGAGCCCTTATGTAGCGCCAAGGTCTTAGTAGTACATCTTTATTATGCTGCTCCGACCCTGTTACCGTGATTTGTGTTTGTTTTCTTTGTTGGTTTCCCTGAGTCTTTCCATGTGGGCAGCAATTTGCTTTGAGTTCTAGCTCCAGTGTTCTCCAAAGACCTAGCAATCAGGCTCACATCATGGGTGGGCAGGGAAGGGCATGCCGACACCCTGGGAACCAGTCCAGGGTCCGTCTGTCATGCTGAGTTCTGGCATATCTCTTACCTATGCTATCACATAATCTTCACATGCCATAAATATACACGTACCTATAGACCTACCTATATGGGTGTGCACAGGTATAATTTACACTTAGGAGAAAGCATTAGCTAAGCATCCAAGCCTTAGCCACCTACAGGCCTGAATTATCTCTCCGGCCAGCTTTGAAGCCTCTCCACGGAGTGAATTTGCACGTGCAAGTATTTAACCCAGTTTAAATCAAGCCCAAAGATCTAGCTATCCAGTATTGCCTTTTCATAATCTGCTTTAATTGCTATTGATCGCTGTGTTTGGAACGTGCTTGGCGATGAGAAAGGCCTCCAGGCGGCAGCACTGCCGGCCACTTGCTGGTTGGTCTCTGCCAGTCCTTGTCTCTTCATTTGGTCCCTCTTTAGCACTGCCACAACGGTGCCACCTCTGGCCCCCGAGGAGGTCCCCAATCCTGTAACAAATTGAGTTATCAACCAGAAGCAAACTGGTAAATTAATGGCATTAAATAAAATCAAATATTCAAAAGAAGATTTTCTATGGAAAGGCAATTGGAGTTCTAATCAGCAGTGAAGAAAGATGAAATATATCCTCTCTATTTTCATGTATTAGAATCTCATCAAGACACTCATGGAGAAATTTCTGCCCAGGTGTGACCAAAGTGCTGTGCAGTACCTCTGCTCCACCGCTCTCTGGCAAGTTCTGTTCCTCCAGGTTAGCTGAACTTGGCCTCCAGTTTTTTCAGGGGCCTGAGAATTCATAGTATTGTTTCTGTCTTTGGGTGACTGGCAGCAGATGAAGGAAAACCAATATAATCATGCTGAGGGGAGGAGAGGGGTATTTTGATGATGGATGAAATTAAAATTTCATGGAGCTCTTAAAATCTATCAGTTTATAATTAGCATCAGTTTTCCTCTCGGCATCATCACTTGTATGTGTCCATGTGGAGTAGAAGATGATGAAAACTCATTAGAATGACTTCTTAGGACTAAATAGAAGAGAGAGAATGCAGGCCATCCCCTCCAAAAGCAGAGGACAAGTCACTCACATGGTATGTGATATGTGAAGGAGAGGGGAAAAAATCAGAAATGACTTTGTAGATCACAATGGAGCTGTAAAAATAAAGAATATTGGGATATGGGAAGACAAGACAATAAAATCTCCCTTTTGGTAAATTGTGTAGGAAGCATTCCTGTTTCTGTGCCCTAGAGCTGTCCTGGTTTGTTTGAATATGACTTAAATTCAGGTTCAAAAGAAGAAGTGAAATCTCTTTTTAGAAATAAAGCCAGCAACATCCTAGTATGGTAAGACTAGAAGACTGGCACGTGAATGGAAAGGAACTTTCCACAGCTTCAGGTGTAAGCTCAGCAGGAGCCTAGTGGAGTGAGGACACAGGGCTGTGGACCAGAGGAACCTGCATGGAAAGGGAGTTCTTGGGGCCGGTGGGCATGCGAGCACATCAAGAGTGAGAGGTTGTTTGGAGAAATGCGATTCGCCAATCTACAAGGAAAATTCAAATGGGGGGATGTAACGTTTGGAGACGTGAGGCAATTAGGATTAAATTTAAAGTGCTCCAAAACAATGAACAGAACCAGCAAACAGTGCAAAACAAGTCAACAAGTGCACGCTGCCTTCTTTGTGGGAGAGAGGGGCGGATGAAACTGCAGGCATGGCTGCAAGGCTGCCCTGAATCTCAGAGGCACTCAGCTCACCATTGGCCTTGCCTGATAATGTGTGGACCCCAGAGGAAGCTCCACTATGAATTCCCCATAAGAGAAAGAAAACTTGCATTGGTAAATATTGCCTTAGATCACAAGTTTATTTTAGGTTTTCACATATGAACTCCTTTCAGTTTTTGATACTTGAAACAGATGACTATTGGAATTTCTAGTTTTTTCCTGAAAAATTTACACAGCAGTTGTTTTTGCGGAAACCAAAGATTTAAGACAAGCAATTCAAGTTATTAAGATGTGCCACATTATTATGACTCCGCTTCATGGTGACGGTCTGGGTTAACAAATCCAAGAGGCAAAGAGCAAATGTTTTGAAGGAGCATCTTAAGCAACTTCATCCACTACTTGCTGCTTTTGGATCTGGAATTTGTTTTCTTTACCCTACTGGTTCCTAAAATGAGGAAGACAAACTTTGGTTGCAATGTAAGGACTCTAATTGACCTTTTCATATATTCCTTTCTTGTATCTCTAGCCTATTTAATGAATAAGTAAGCATGCTTAGAAAACACTTCACAGAGAGAACTTCCACTTTGCTTATGGCCTTATCGAAATACTGACTTAGACGGTGGACTCAAAAGGCTTCCATAGCCTAGGCAGCTCATGTCAAGAACCTCAGGTAGTCATTGACATCATACATAGGAGTGTTAATTGTTAAATCAACAACAGGAGTCACTGTGCACTTACTTGCCGTGAGGGATCTTTGTCCTCAATGAGTTGTATTATGAGTTAACTGTGATACTTGTTCTCAAACAGTTTTTTTGTTGTTGTTGTTGGAGTGTGTGCAAATTGTTGAAATCTTTACTTAGTATAGAGTTGATCTTTTGTATACAGTTAATTGAAAATGAGTCTTAATGGAGAATGAGACAGGGAAGGGGAGAGGGAGGAGGAGGAGGAGGGGTGGGAGTATAGGTGGGAGGGTAGATATGATGGCAAGAGTAACTATATTCCTAAAGTTGTACATATTAAATTTGTATTCTTTAAAAAATAATTAATTTTAGAAAAATATTTTACAATAGTGCCACTGCCCCTATTCTTATGCCTCAGTAGACATCATTCATGAATCCTGCCTTCATTCCCCAGTGGGTTTGGTCAGAAGCACACAACTTTTCTCTAGACTTTTTTTTTTTTTTTTTTTTTTTTTAAGATTTATTTATGGCCGGCGCTGTGGCTCACTAGGCTAATCCTCCGCCTGCGGTGCCAGCACCCTGGGGTTCTAGTCCTGGTTGGGGGGCCGGTTCTGTCCTGGTTGCTCCTCTTCCTGTCCAGCTCTCTGCTGTGGCCCAGGAAGGCAGTGGAGGATGGCCCAAGTGCTTGGGCCCTGCATCCGCATGGAAGACCAGGAGGAAGCACCTGGCTCCTGGCTTCAGATGGGTGCAGTGCACAGATGTAGCAGCCATTTTGGGGGTGAACTAACGGCAACAGAGGCCTTTCTCTCTCTCTCTCTCTCTCTCTCTCTCACTGTCTAACTCTGCATGTCAAAAAAAAAAAAAAAAGATTTATTTATTTATTGAGAGAGTTACAGAGAGAGGAAAGGGGAAGATAGAAGTCTTCCACTCACTGGTTCTCT
Organism: Oryctolagus cuniculus; assembly: GCF_051225735.1. Classification (NCBI taxonomy): domain Eukaryota; kingdom Metazoa; phylum Chordata; class Mammalia; order Lagomorpha; family Leporidae; genus Oryctolagus; species Oryctolagus cuniculus. The sequence continues at coordinate 65,692,467 of NC_142869.1, forward strand.
CCCCCAGATGGCCTCAACAGCCAGGACTGATTCAGGTCAAAGCCATGAGCCAGAGCTTCATCCAGGGCTCCCAATTAGTAGTAGGCCCAAACATTCGGGCCAACCTCAGCTAGTTTTCCCAGGCCATTAGCAGGAAGCTGGGTCAGAAGCAGAACAGCCTGGATGAGAACTGGCACCCATATGGTGTCACAGGCAATAGCTTTACCCACTACATGACAATATCAGGCCCTAGGCATTGTTTTAAGAAACCCTGACACATTAGCATATTAAGTGAATCCTATTTCTTGTCTTAGGTTCAGTATCTCAGTGGAAGTTTTTAAATGCATAAGATAGGAGAGAATCTTGACCAAGTGGTACCTTTTCATGACTTGCAGAGGCCAGAAAGTAGAAAGAAACAATAAAGGAAGTAGCAACATTCATAATCTAAGGCCTATTTTGTTGCTAGTCACTAAATGAATTTGTTCTTCTGTCTGTTGCTATTTAAGTGCAACATAATTACATATTATGGAGTATATATACTACTTTAATAGAGGTTATTATTGGGGCTTTGCCATAATTATTTTCACTTGTTTCATTAGAGGTATAAATAATTAGGGGAGGGAGGTGTTTTTAGGATGAAAAGATGGTTTTTAATTATTATGGCTTCCTTTGTTTGGAGCTTATTTTCATAATTAACACATATTGGAGTCAAATACAGCCATGTATTTTAAGCTCAGTGGAATACACAAAATTTCCCTTCTCTCCTGGGCTGTTTGCACCAGAGCATTTTCAGAGTGGCCTCTGCAAACTCTGGGTGATGGTGATTTTATGTCAATATGCCAATCTATACCATGTGTACCACTGAAAGAATTAATCAACTTTTTGCAGAGTTTACACAATGTCACACTGTTTGATGAAAATGTCCAAAGTAAAATTTCATGTTAGTAATTTAGAGTCGTCAGACCTCACTGATCAGCAAGTGTAAAGTGAAGAACTAGACTGAGAATGAAAGAGGCAGAGAACTTGGATAGACTTTTTTTTTAAGATCTATTTATTTGAAAGAGTTACACAGAGAGAGAAGGAGATGTGAAGCAGAGAGAGAGAAAGAAAGGTCTTCCATCCACTGGTTTACTCCCCAGATGGCCACAACAGCCAGAGCTGGGATGATCCAAAGCCAGAAGCTTCCTCAGGGTCTCCCACATGGGTGCAGAGGCCCAAGGACTCGGACCATCTTCCACTGCTTTCCCAGGCCACAGTAGAGAGCTGGATTGGAAGAGGAGCAGCCAGGACTAGAACTGGTGCCCATATGAGATGCTGGTGATTCAGGCCAGAGCTTTAACCCACTGCGCCACAGCGTCGGCCCAGGATGGCCTTTTAAAAAGCACTCTGCAAATGTCTGGGATCTGGGAAATCAATTCATGTGAGTGATACAACTCCTACTGCTTGAGCCATCACTTGCTGCTTCTCAGGATATACATTAGCAGGAAGCTGAAATTGGAAGCAGAGCTAGGATCTGAACCCCGGGCACGCCAATGCGGGAGGCAGGTGTCTTAATTAGCAGGTTAATCTCAGTGCTAAACACCAGTCCCCACACACAGGTTTGAATGCTTGTTGTGTAATGAGTTTGAAAAAGCATTAGACAGTAATTCTGAGAATACAGACTTTACCATCAACTACAATAGGATGAATTCTTCTTTATAAGTCTTCCTGCAACAATTGCATTTTTCTGGGATATAACCTCAGTCTGGAATATGAGCACCCCTGTCTGAAATGAGCGTTTCCGGGTTGGGGATCTAAAGTGAGTTGGAACAGGTTTACTCTGTCATTAGAAAGCACCCAGCAGGTGCTAGAGGCTCCAGATAAAGTAATATTATTTCACTCAACCCTCTTGGCTTTCCTAGGAACTAGTCACTGGGTCTTGATTTCATAGATATGGAAATGCGAACAAGGAATATTAGGCCACAATCTTGCAGACCACCGCCCTACTAAGAGGTGGGGCAGCTCCCCACGCCCAGACCGTGCTCTTCACTGGTCTGCTGCCCCAGGTGCCCCACCTGAAACTGACTCCAAGGACCTCATAATCTTGATGGCATGAGAAGTTGATAAAGGGGATGGGGGCAGGGTAGATGCTGTCTCAAAAGATACCAGTAGTTTCTGTCTTGAAAGAGAATTTGAAAAGAAAAATAAGTCTTTTTAGAATATACTGTTGTTATTGTTTGCTTAAAAAAACCATAATGGATGATATGCATGAAGAAGAAATAGCACACTTGGAAGTGGAACTTGTTGCAAAGCAGAGGCTGTAGGAGGTCATATTTTCAGTTTCAGGCAGTGTGGTATGGTAGGTATAGCCTACAGGATATTGTATACATTATTTTTAATGCAGACAGAATTCTCTGAAGACTACTCAGGGTTTAGAACAAAATATATGCTGGATAAATACTGAGTAGGTGGAAGAATATGGATTTAGGTTGCCCCAGGCCTTTGAATAGTGGTAGGTTCTTGGGGGCACATAGCATTCCCAGTTGGTTAGCTGTTCAAGGAACATCTGACTTGACAACAAGAAGATTTTAAGGATTTTTTGGACCTGATCTCCACTTCTTACTAGAAAAGGAAACTGTAAAACAAGAATTGGATTGAGTGGACTCCAGTTTAGCTTGGTCGGGTTTGACACGGTATTATTTCTAAACACCGAGACTGTGAAAACAAAAGGAGCCTTCTTTTCTTTCTCTAATTTGGAAGAGTGAGAGGAAAGACAGATATTGTCTGTGTGTCTTTCCTACAGATACAAGAGAAAGAATATCTCCACTACCAGTCATGCAGGGTAAAGGGAAATTCTTGGATAAAAATAAATAATAAGTAAAAGTAAGAAGGTCAGCCAAAACTGAGATAAGAGGGGACATTTCTTCCCGAACAGGGGGCAGAATGATGCAGCCCTACAGGAGTTGGAACGCACAAATAGAACTCTTGCATATTGACAAGAGTGTGTCCTGCCACAAGAGTCATCCAGGAATAGGCTGGGCCCAGGAACTCTGCCTTGGCTGGCCAGAGAAGTGTCTCTCTAAGTAGAAGGGACGAATCCTTAGAGCTGAGTTCAGAGGCAGCTTCTATAGGAGCTCTCTGGAGAACTGGAGCAGCCAGCCTAGGAACAAGGATGTTATGTGAGAGGCTTAAGAATAAGTCTTACTCTATGATTCAGCCCAATTTCAAGCGTGTGTGTGTGTGTGTGTGTGTGTATTGCAGGAAGGAGGGTGAAGGAAAGGCTTTTCTGTCTGTCATGCAGGGGTCCGTGAGGGTGGGAACACAGCCCAAGGTAGGCTGAGGATTGGGAACCCAGAAACACGTTCTAACCCAAGATGGAGCAGTGGACACAAGCAGCCTGGCTCCAGACAGTGCACTGGGCCGGCTGAGCAAGAGTGTTTGGCAAAGTAAACTGGGGGAAGGGTGCCATCATGCCTAGAGACTCATGAAAGACTGGATGGGTGTCGGAGGAGAGGCACTGGTGCTCAAGCTGGAACAAAAGAGACAGGTATCCATGCTAGCTGGAGTTCAGCATAGGGGAGATTACACCATCAAGATTGGGGGGTGGTTAGGTAACTTTGTCTATAAGGACACACCAGTTACTTTAATTTTGCAGAACAGAGATTAATTCTAATGTAATACATGATTTCAACTGTGCCGAAGTACATATGACTCATTCAGTAACATTTGGAAGAAACTAGAGACATTGGTCTTTACAGCCCTGTTGAAGCCTGTCATTCACATAGATGCGGTCACTTGTCCTGAACAGATGTATGGTTATGCTTGAGACCCAGCTTGCTTTGGTTGTCTTTGACCAGGTAGCTCTGTTTGTGAATTCTGGAGCCTGTTAGAATGCTGCATGTGGTAGCTATACAGCTAGGTCTTGGATCTGGGGCCCTGGAATTACACACCCATTTCGGGAGCTGTGCAGTCACAAGAAAGACATGGCAAAGGGAGGGAAAGAAGGCTCCTGACATTCAAATAGGTCCTCAAATCTACCATTGCTGTTCAATTAAACTCCGTGTAAATATGTGAGCTGCCTTTGTATCCATCAACAACACAATTGGGACGTGCCACTTAATTTATTTCATCTTCCCACTTTTTTATCCATACCCTGCTTGGCTGCAATTCCTGCCTTAGTGCCACCCTTACCTCCCCCCCCCCCCCAATTCAGACCTTCCCAGGACAATCCCCAGAGTATTCTGGAGCTTTTAAGTCTCTTGTCTCCAATTTTTACTTCTGACAGCTTGGAATCTGGGGAGGGAATCTGCTTTCTGGGGATGGCCACTCTCAACATCTCATACCTTGAAAGTCCTAGACCCCACCCCTGCGACTGGTCTCCCACAGGAAACACCTGGTGACTCTACTCAGCTCTCATCTGAGTCCAACTGAATACAGCTGATTTTAATATTCACTTTTATTTAGAAAAATGCTAAGGGTTGAAGAGTGGCTCACACAGCACAGTGGCCAAAGGATCCTGGCACAAAGAATACCCATGGCTTTGAGTTAATGGAAAGTGAACCATCAGTGGGCTGTTAGTTCTGTCCAGTGGCAAACATGTGGTTTGCCAAAACACTGCCACAAACCAGTGGTTAGTGGGAAGGGAGACCAAGAATGGAGCCACCCCAATCCTATAAAACAAGCTGAGATCCTCTTGTCAAATGAGAGTCTCATCTGTTGTCACTCATCACTGGGAGCTCTGACAATGTGGAGTTTGTGTCAAGAGAGTCTGACGTCTTGAATGGCCAACAAATCATGTCATGGTTTCTCCCTGGTGAGCTGATGATAGGGAGATTTCTCTAATCCTGTCATATAATCTGTATTAATTTATTTGTGTCATGTGAGCCTAGAGTCTTACATGCTTATGTCTTATATATACATAAGATTGCTCTAAGGAGCTAATTTTGTAAACATGTTTTACTTATATGAGAGGCAGAGAGAAAGAAAGAGGTCACTCCTATTTGCTGGTTCACTCCCCCCAAATGCCTACAATGGCCAGGACTGGGCCAGGTTAAAGTCAAGCAGGGACCACACATAACTACTAGGACCATCACCAGTCACAGGAAGCTGTAGCAAGAGGCTGAAAACAAGTGTGGAAGTCTGGCATTCTACCATGGGACATGGCCACCTTTATTGCTGGACCCAACACTACTCTTACTGTGTCAGTAGGCAGATCTTGGTGACCCTACCCACTCACTCAACTAGCCCAGTTTTTCCCAGGAGACCTGGCCTTGCTAGAAAATTCCTGACATGTATGTTTCCTGTCACATGTATGGCATGCAGTTAGATACTGAGTTGCACCCTCAATGGAGAAAGAAGCAGAGAGAATGCCAGTGGATGGCCTAGGGATTGCAACCCAGTCCAGCCTAGGTTTTTGAGCCTCCTTGAAATGTTTTCTGATGGCTAACCATGGTACTATTCCTACCAAAGGGGAAGAAAACTTTATAAATATACCCAAAGCTGAGTTTTATTTGCTTTGTATTTTCTCTTTAGACACCATGTCAAGAACTTGCATGAAGATTGGATAGATTTCAGAAATACTTCTTCCGGAAAAGAATACAACCACTTCCTGTTTTAAATTTCCTCTTACTAAAGGCAAGCTTTAAAGGCATTAAAGGAAAACATAGCAATTTTAATTTCTAATTTTTGTTTCTGTCAGTTTAAATTAAGCCCATGATATCTGAGCACAATTTCCTATATTTAATAATACATGAAGCAAGATAATTAAAAGGTATGCACGCATGCTGGGATAGCAACAGTATTGAGTAAAACACCGAATTTCATCCCTGCCCCTGCTGATGAAATGTAGTGAAACAAAGCAACTAAAAATCAAGGACAGTGGTAGGGACCATTCTTCACACTGGCTCTCCTGAGCCCCCAGTATCCATATCCAACTCTGTACCAGACATGTCTACTTGGAAGTCATCCACTGTCAACTCCTCAACAAAGACCCCAAACCTAGTGTGTCCCTCACATTATAAAGGAGAACACTGTTAGCCCAGCAAGTGGGAGCCACGTGTGATTCTTCCTCTCTTGCAACACAACCCTCCCCCAACCACATACACACACCCCACAGATGCATGTGCACCTGCCAACACATACATAACTAATGGAGCTCCATGGTCACTTGTTTCTCCTTTTTAAAAGTCTCCAAGCTCACTGCTCCCAGCACACCCAAGCCATCTAGACCACTGTAATAGCCTCCTAACTGCTCTCTCTGCCTCCAGTTTTGCCCCTTTCCAATTCAGTCCCCCAGGAAAATCCAGGGTGATTTTTTTAAAACTCATATGTTATCATACTATTCCTTGTTTTAAAATAGCCATAGCTTTTCTTAGGAAATAATGATGATATTTCGGCAAGCCCCAGTTCTCCTGCATCACGCTCCCTTACTCCCACTGTCTCGCCCTCTACAGATTAGTCACACTGAACTTCATTTGGCTCCCCCAAAACACCCTGCTGGAAGCCTCCTAAATGCTCACTGCTCGTCTTCTAATTTGAAGGTAACTGGTCTTTCCGGGTCTGCGAGTCCTTCTCATGTGCTCCTTGGGCATGGTGGGTGTACCCCAGCAGAGGACACAACACCAGTGGTGACCATCTCCTTATTCCACATTTCCCATGAGATTGAAAATTCTGCGCAAGATCATATATACCATGTTCATGTTCAAAACCCCAGAAGTTAACACCCAGAAAGCAATGAATAAATATAAGAGGGAAGAGGGAAGGAGGGAGAACAAGGGAGGAAGGGAAAGATGTATCACCATGGTTATGTCTTAAATAAGAGACCATGTGCTCCCTGTGTACTTAGGGATAGGGATTCCCTTAGTACTGATGCAGCCACACTCAGAGGTAGGGCAAGTCCTCTTGAGTATCCCACAGTTTATAAGATCAGGGAGGTATTTTCCCAGGTCCAGTCAAAATCCTCTACACATACTCCTGAGACCACAGGTTTACATCAATATGATTATCCCGTTCTAAACCACATGTTCTTCAAAGGAAAATTCACGTCTGCTTCATCTTTGAATTCTCACAGTATCCAGTACCATGTCCTCCACAAGGGAGGTATTTAATACATTATTTGTTGAACGGATTAATGAATTCAAGTTCTGAGAAGCCAGAACTAGGAGACCTGGGAATGGATCCTCAAAGATTTGACTCTGAGGCAGATGTTGTGCAATTGCTACCTCTTAGGATGCCCACATCCCATATCAGAGCACAGGGGACCAAGTCCCATCTCCATTTCCAATCCAGCTTTCGCTAATGAACCGCCTAGGAGGCAGAAATGATGGCTGAAGTCCTTGGGTCCCTGCCAGCCACGTCAGAGACCCACATAGAGTTCCTGACTCCTGGCTGCGGCTTGGTCCAGCCCTGTGAGTGAACCAGCAGATTAAAGATCTCTCTCTCCCTTTCTCTCACTCTTCCTTTCAAATACATAAACAAATCTTTAAAAACAATAAAAAGCCTTATGATTTGGGCTGCCCCAATAAGGCATGGATAGTGACGTTCACTGACCACGAAGCCAACACGTCTACCGGTGGCCCGAGTCCTTTCCGTCTTGGCACTGGGGTGAACCCAGTGACTGACAGCCACAGGGGAGGAAGGAAAATTTCCTGGCAGTGAAGGAAGGCTGATCAGTAGGAACCGGAAGGCTGAACCTCTACATTCTCAAATGATTGCTGTGCAGTACAGGCAAAATGCGAGACTACTCTTCCTCTGTTCAGCAGAGTTCCTGGGGTGACTGAGACTGCGGGGTGAAAAAAAGACTTGGGGCACCCCGTGGAAGGCAGCTAGAGTCTATATGTTTAACTTAGCACTGCAGAACGTTCCATTTTAAGCCAGTGTATAATTAGAGAGCCTGCCATGAAAATGAGCGCTTTTGTTTATTTATTATGTAAGTATGCCTTTTATTAAAACGACTTTGTGAAAACCTAATTGCCACTCCAGTAATACAGCATAGCAGTCCCTTACATAAATACATGATTATTATGTACAGTCACTTATCTGTGAGCGAGTTCTGCTACTACTTTCCTTAATTAAGGATACAAAAGGGCTCCTTCATCTTTGCATATTCCCTCGCTAGGACATTGATACTCATTATTTCCTAAGTCCAAACACTGAAACTGTGTCAAGAAGGCATCCATCACTGGCTGGGTACTTATAGTCAGCGGAATTTTCAACCCTGTCAGCAGTTTCAGCAATTTGCCATTTCTGTATGTCTGACATGTGTTTTTATTGGTGAAGATCACTTTCAAATACCAAGATCATGAGAATGATTCTTCGGGTGCTCTCTGCAGCAGGCTAATGTAATGACAGTAATTAACAGCCTGTGATTAGCAGCCACTCCAGAAAGTGTTTGAATGTTAATTTGCTTCAACTAATATGCAGCACTTCTGTGTAATGAGATCTAAGCTATAGGTTCATAGGGAAAGCAAATTATTTTCCAGCATTTAATCATACAAATGATTCTTAGTTAATCACTTGAACAGTAAACCTCAATGTTCTAATAAGTGACATTTGTTTTTCTGTCATTCCGTTTATCATGGTATGGGCCAGACCAAAGAGCCTGTTTTTCATTATGGTCAAATTCCTACTTGCTGGCGGCATCCCTCCTCAGTGAGGGCTCCCATGGCAGAGAAAGGAAAGCACATAGCAGCGACTAAAATTGAGAGAGAAACGACAAACTCCCCAAATTGTACTGTCTTCATGGTAGAGTTGTCACTGGGTGCCACGTTACCTCGGTTTACACATCTGCAGAATGGAAAGAATGACCTTGAGCTCTTCAGCACCAGTGTCCTGATGCCAATGTCAACGGAGAGGTGGAGAGCAAAGGCTGTTGGTTAACCGAGCATTAATTATTTGAATTGCTACCGTTAAAAGGCTGAGTAGAAAAGCAGAAGTCATAAGAACAAGCACATACTCACTAATGAACTGACTCCCCAGAAAATACATGCCCTCTCTACATTAGCCAGGAGCCGGTCAGATCTCGGAGCAGAGCCATTGACAAATGAGGGTTTGGCCAAGCTGCACCAGCTGAGAATTGACAATATAGCAACCCCTTCAAAAGACAATGATTTCGGTATCAAAGAACAAAGAAAGACCTCTGGGAAAATGGGCAAAATCTTAGAATATTTTTTGCAAACTCACCAACTCTCCACATTTATACTGAAAAGGTCAAGTGTGTCACAAAGAATGCTGACTCATGTTGTCACAGTGTCATCAGAAGAATCAACTCGCGATGTGTTTAGATGTGGCACATGATTGCAAGCATCTAAACGGGGTCAAACTGAAGATGTTTTTATAATTTTGTTTGTTTTTAGCTAGCGTATCCCATATTTGTTATGAAATTTGATTTCTCGTTTTATGTAAATTGACTTCAAGTGAACTTTTTCCATTAATGGTTATCCTTGGATAACAAGTTTCCTGTGCTCTTCCATTTTTTTTTCTTTAAAGATTTATTTATTTCTTTGAAAACCAGAGTCCCAGAGAAGGGGGGAAGACGGAGAGAGAGGGGTCTTCCATCCACTGATTCACTCCCCGCGTGGCTGTGATGACCAGGGCTGAGCCAGGCTGAATCCAGGAGTCAGGAGCTTCATCCAGGTCTCCTATGTGGGTGGCAGGAGCCCAAGCACCGGACCATCTCCACTGCGTTTCCCAGGCACAGTAGCAGGGAGCTGGATCGAAGGTGGAGCCACTGGGACATGAACTGGCAGGCAGAGGCTCTACCCACTACACCACACCACCAGCCCCTCCTGAGCTCTTCAAAGGTCAATGTCAGGGTTCATGATGCGCAGCAAGGGTTATTTATTTACTAAGTTCCTAATTTATTCCGAAGAACCAGAATTAACTGAGAATCCTTTCCTGTGGAAGTGGCATGTGGGTCCTAAACATCATATGGAAATAGTCTTCAAGGGCAAATCCTCAACAACTGCAAGTGATATACGCAAAGCTGGCCTCCCTCCCGGCTGGAAAGACAAGCTGCCTCCGTCCAGTCTGAATGCTTCCTGATGGGGAATGGTGTCAGGGCTTCAGGAAGGCTTTTGATGTTAACCTCTCCAGTGGATGTCCCAATCCCATACTTGCTCCAACCCCAAATCACAGGTTTGGGCTCTACAGCAATTGTAAATAATGCCATATCAATCATCAAGATCTCAACATATGTGGATTTATTGGGTAACTTAAGCACTGAATGCTTTAGGGGAAACAATGAGAGCGAGTGTTTCTGAAACAAAAAAGGAGGACAGAAAAAGGAGCTTGAAGACACGGTGAAGAAAGCAGTGTTAGCTTCTACTGACCATCTTACCCGAAACTACCCTGCGCAAGACGGCGTTTGAGGCAGGTGTTTCCCAAACATCTCTCCCTTCACTGCCATTGTCTATAAGGCTGCCATGGAAGATTCAGCCCATCCTTTGACCTCATAATTCTTGAAATTATTTTTAAAGACATAATCATGGGTATGCCAAAGATACAGCTAAATGTATATGTTACAACATTGCTTGTAATCACAAAGTACCAAAAACAACCCTTGTATTCCTGATGGTTATGTTTTTCCATATGACAGAATATTCTCTAAAGCCATTAAAATATGACTATCATTGCAAAAGAATATTTCATATGAGAAAATATGCTTCTGATATTTTATTAGTAGAAAAATGTTCATACATTACAGTAACTACTTGTGGTTCCACTTTGTACATAAATAGAAAGATGCTGTAAATGAATAAAAATCTTATCAAATGATTAGCATGATAAAAATAATTCACAACTCATTAAAGCCAAATGAGGTTGCTGGTAAACCAAGAATATGAGGAAGAAGCCCTGAGACCTGTCTTTAGAGCCACAGAAGTGGACAAATCTCACTTGCTGTGATAAATCAATTTTTTAAAAAAAGATTTACTTATTTATTTGAAAGGCAGAGTTACAGAGAGAGAGAAAGAGATAGAGATCTTCCATCTGCTGGTTCACTCCCCAAATGGCCTTGATGGCCTGGGCTGGGCCAGGCCAAAGCCAGGAGCCAGGAGCTTCTTCTGGGTCTCCCATGTGGGTGCAGGGGCCCAAGCACTGGGGCCATCTTCTGCAGCTTTCCCAGGTGCATTAGCAGGGAGCTGGATCAGAAGTGGAGGGAGCAACTGGGACACCAACCAGTGCCCATGTGGGATGTCTGTGGTATCCTTACCCATCATGCTAGTAAGTCAATTTTAAGATGAAGTGTTTGCTTACAAAGCAATCATACATCTGTATATCCAAAGGCATTTGGCCGGCGCAAACCGCCTCTATGTAAGAAGATAAATTCAGTTTTCCCAAAACCTTTGGCCACTTCAGTCATCCATTTGTTAGCCCATTGAAGTGATTCTTATGCTCTGCTATGCACAAAGTACCTTCCTTCTTTAGCCACATCTCCCAGGTCCACCAGCGCCGCCCTGAGCTGAGCCCCAGCCTCTTCTTGCCGCCCAGTCCTCTCGCCCACTCTTCCAGGCAGCCTCAGAAGCTCATGGGTCATTGGTAGCACCTTTAGTAGCACTCCCTTAATAGTCACTCATTGGTAGCATTTATTTGAGATTTTCTAAATATGGATGTCACCCACAAATAATTTTCTGGCCATTCCTTGAACAGCAAGTATTTTTCTCAACGTCTTACACCCATTTCACTTACTTGATCTACACAGTAGCCCTACAAAGTAGTTGCGATCCATTATCCTCACTTCACAAATGGAAAAAACTGAGACACAGAGTTGACTAATTTGCCCAAGTTCTACAACGAGGAACTGGAGGGAGCAGGCTTCCACCCGGAGCCCAGGCTCTGAGCCAGAGGTTGTCGCCATCACTGCTGTGAGATTCTTCCTGTCCCTGCACACTGTGGAAGCCCCCACGCCCACACCAGGCTGCAGAAGTGTCAGGGAGCATGCGAGTGTCATGGGGAGCTTGTAAAACACGGATCTTAATCCATGGAGTTTGAGTTGGGGCCTGAGATTCTGGATCTCTCCCAAGCTCCCACGTGCCACAGATGCTTCCAGATGGGAGCTCACACCTTGAGTAACAAGGAGTCCCTGCGGTGTGGATGTCACTAAGAAGTGGTTGTGGGGCCGGCATTGTGGTGCAGCAGGCTAAGCCACCATTTGTGATCCCAGCATCTCAGATGGGAATACTGGTTTGAGTCCTGGCTGCTCTGCTTCCAAGTCAGCTTCCTACTAATGTGTCTGGGGGGCGGGGGGGTGCAGCAGATGATGATTCAAGTACTTGGGCCCCTGCCATCCATGTGGGAGACCTGCACTGAATTCCTGGCTCCTGGCTTTGGTCTGACCCAGACCTGGCTGTTATGGCCATTTGGAGAATGAATCAACCAATGGAAGATCTCTCACTCTCTCTCTCTCAGTCCCCTTCTTTCCTCTCCTCCTTTCTTCTGTCTCCTTCTCTCTCTCTCTCTCTCTCTCTCTCTGCCTTTCAGATAAATATTTTTAAAATGTGTTTGTTAAGTGAATACCTGAATGACCAAAAATGGCATACTTCACCCTGTTCTTTCTGAGAAGCATATGCTAAATTTTTTTAAGATTTATTTATTTATTTGAAAGAGTTACACAGAGAGAAGAGAGGCAGAGAGAGAGCCTCCATCTGCTAGTTCACTCCCCAGTTAGCCACAATGGCCAGAGCTGAACTGATCTGAAGCCAGGAGGCAGGAGCTTCCTCTGGGTCTCCCACACAGGGGTGTAAGGGTGCAGGGGCCCAAGGACTTGGGCCATCTTCTACGGCTTACCCACACCATAGCGGAGAGCTGGATTGGAAGAGGAGCAGCCAGGACTAGAACTGATGCCATATGGGATGCTGGCACTACAGGCAGTGGTTTTACCTGCTAAGCCACAGCACCGGCCCCAGCGTATGCTAAACTTTAAGTAGACAGGATCAAGGACCTCCTGAAGGCCATACTGCAGTTGGCTCATGACGGGGGAGAATCTTGGACAGGCAGGGTGGTGAGACCATAGCAAACTTGCAGAGGGAGAGGGCAATACCAAGGCCTGGGGTCAGGAGCAGGCACAAGGTTCCAGGAGGTAACAAGGACGCTGAGCCAACTGGAGCTGAGCTCTCAGAGGAGGAGGAACGGGAAAGCTGTAAACAAAACCGACTTGATGATGACGAGTAGGCTACGAGAGAATAGCGCAGCTTCCTGAAGGTGAGGAATGAGCACTCAAGGGAAGAGACGAGGAGCGCTGCAGTCCAACACCCAGCAGGCAGGAGGGAGCGCTGGACAGGGCATCTCCTGGGGTTTGGTCACCGTGTCCCACGAGACTTCTCTCGTGCTAGTGGAGGAGACTGAAGGGAAATGGGTGGGATATACGTTTAATTTGCATATTGTTTTTACTGTGCCTTTGATAGGATTCTGGTATTACTTTGTCTTCTTCTTCCTCTTCCTCTCTGGTACCTGCGTGTCCTCTGGAGCACAAGCGGAGACAGACACACAACTTGAACAGATAATAACTCTGTGGATATTTGCTGCGTGAACCCTCCCCACAGTCTCTTCTGCTGCCCCAACCCGTTTGTTCACTTCACGAGCAGTTCCGAGTGTCTACTCTATGTGTCGTATCCCGGGCCCAGCTCTGAGGATGCCCGTGAGGAGCCAGCAGTACTGCTGGGTTTCCTTCCTCCCCTGGGTCTGCCCCAGCTGCATTTCCCGTGCTCGCTTCCAAAGTCGGTAGGGGAAGTGAACACCCAGCTTCCACTTGGAAGAGGAAGGCTGCCTTGAATTTCTCCCTCCCTCCTTCCCTCTCCCCTGCCCTGTTCCTTCCTTCTTTCCTTGAATCATTGACCCCAAAGAGCCCATGACAAGAAGGTAGCAGTGTTTGGCCAGAGAAAATGAAATAGAATGAGTTCCAATGCAGTTATGAATGTGTTAGATGGTATTTTCTCGCTTAATGTTGCCTGCCAGCAAACAAAACTTTATCACTTCATAAACAAAGGACTTTACATTTACTGTGACACCAGCAGAGGAAGTGCTCAAAATCTAGTGCATGGAGTATAACTTACATGCCCAGAACATCTAGAGAAGACTGTATAAAAGAAACCCACAGGATACATTTGGAGGAATTTCTAAGCCAATAGGGAGAAACTGCTTGGTTTTTTTTTTTTTTTTTTTTTTTTTTTTTTGACAGGCAGAGTGGACAGTGAGAGAGAGAGACAGAGAGAAAGGTCTTCCTTTGCCGTTGGTTCACCCTCCAATGGCCACCATGGCTGGTGTGCTGCGGCCGGCGCACCGCGCTGATCCAATGGCAGGAGCCAGGAGCCAGGTGCTTTTCCTGGTCTCCCATGGGGTGCAGGGCCCAAGCACCTGGGCCATCCTCCACTGCACTCCCTGGCCACAGCAGAGAGCTGGCCTGGAAGAGGGGCAACTGGGACAGAATCCGGCGCCCCGACCGGGACTAGAACCCGGTGTGCCGGCGCCGCTAGGCGGAGGATTAGCCTAGTGAGCCGCAGCGCCAGCCAACTGCTTGTTTTTTTAAGGTATTTTGTTACCCAGCAGTATCTTCTTGCTGATCATCCCAATTTTGTTCTGACTTGAAGTTGGCCAGAATTTTCTAGCCAAATGGATAGCATTTCTTGTTGACATCTCTTTTAGTCATTATTTCCCACTACCCGTTATATGTTGAAATTTTGCTGGTTAATTTTATGTTCTAATCAAAGTTTAGCTCCATCATCTGTTTTCTAAATTGAACCTTCTTTTTTTTTAAATCATCTTTTTTCAAGTACTGATGGAGTACCAAATGATTCTCCAAGTTAAATGGCAAAGTACGTTCCTATATGTGCATTAGCTCTAATTCCCTAATCCAGAAAAACTGCTGCCTCCAAGCAAATCTCACTACAGCCCTCTTTTAAAAGTTGTTTTTGAACTTGTAGACGGCTTTCTTGTTCCTTAATGCTCCTTCTTGAAACGTTTTACGGCCCTGCGGTTCCCTCCACTTGTAGCAGCTCTGACACTATCGTGAGCATCACCGGTGGTATTCTGTAAATGCCAGCCAAAATCTATCTGCAGGAACATCTGCTCAACAGTGCAAAACTGATGTAATTACCAACCATCATCTTTGCTCCTCCTGCTGGGGTAACTGCTCCAAAGCATGACTTCTTGCCCTGAGCTAACAAGATCCAGAAACTCCCTGTTATGAACAAAACCTGCTGCTGGAAACCCATGTAGCTTCAACACAAATTATAACCTAGTCTCTCAACTACAAGAGTAGACCAGCGCCCCTGTGCCACAGGGTCTTGGAGAAGCTTGCTCAAAACCTGTGAGTCCGAGACCTTGTTCCACACTCCCTACCTGTTTTTCTGTTGTATAAATGGTTTTCAAAAGGCTGTGATAGGAAAAGGGAGGATATATCTACCATTCCATTAACATTGTTTTGAAATAACAACCGCTAATAAGAAGAATTAGATGCCAAACGTCTAAATTGGAGCTAAAGTAACAAAAGCAATAGAAAAATCTTTATTGAGGATCTGCTATTTGCCAAGACTTGCCTTGGGTGCTTTGCCTATGTTGTCTCATTCAATTATGGTTTTAACAATTCTGGTAATCAAGAGATTTTCAAGTTTTTAAAGAATTTGAAAAAAAAAAAAGGCAGAGAGAGGTAGGCAGACAGAGCTCCCATCTGCTGATTCACTTCCCAAATGACTGCAACAGCCAGAGGTGGGCCAGGCAAAAACCAGGAGCCAGGACCTCAAAGTGGGTCTCCCATGTGGATGGTAGGGGGCCGGTTACTGGATCCGTCACCTGCTGCCTTCCAGGGCATGCATTAACAGAAGCTGGAATTGGCTGCAGAGCTGGTGCCTGAACCCAGGCATTCCCAGGTTGGGAAGCAGGCAGCCCAGCTGACTTTCTGACCAATTCAATGACCATTGTAGTATTTCCTAGAGTTGAGCTAATCAGGACAGAGGAAAGTGAACAGAAAGGCCAAATTAAAGAAAGGAGCTGTCTGTAGGAATTGTAGACAGGCCTACTGAAATTAGACGCTAAAGCAAACACAGTTAAAGATCATTCAAAGCTTGTTTCTCTTAGAGATTAGCTGCTCTGCTGCTGCCAGTAGGGAATCTGGGAAGCAGAGCTTTCTATACACCTTGGAAGACACTTAGGCAACAATTCTTTCAAAATTTTTCTTTTAATTTTTCACATCTGGTTTTTATTAAAGAGTTAAAAATTTAATACTTTTGCAAGGGCCTGGCCAGTAATGAAGAATAAGAAAGTTAACTAAGGAATGAATGAATCATATATTAGTAAGAATGTTTTCATCCCTCTCCTGCTTCCTGCCCTCCTTAGGTTATATACATCCAAGGGGGAGGAGCTCCTGTCTTGGCTACACAGGCTCGCTCTGTAACTCATGCCATGCTATGGGGCAGCTGCCCCTTGCCTTCCTGCTTCGAAAGAAAAGCTGTCCAGTAAAAAGCCTAGCTGGGCTCTGTTGGGGAGATGATGCAGTAAGATATGCTTCTGGAAGGAAAATGTCAAACCCCATATTCATATACATATACATTGTCAAACCCCAGGGCTTCATATACATACTAACAATAGGGCCTGCATAAGCATTTGAGCTAGTTTAGCGTGTGCTCTGATTTCTGGGGTCAACTCCTCTGATGCTGCTGTGCTAAGCCAGCATTCTTTAGATACAACATGCAGGCTAACCTCTCTGCCGTGCCTGGAGGACCCGCTGAGGGATGTCGGGGTGGACACACATGAAGGCAGACTCTCCAAGAGGAAAGCTTTCTTCCTGGAACTCGTGGTGGTTTGGCCTAAAAGCTTTCAAAGAGACAGCATCTTTGCCTTATATTCCTCCTCATCCCATCCCATTATTCCCATGTCAGAGAACCATTCTTGTAAATCAGCGTCTCTCAGTATGGCGAAATGTTCACCGCCATGTTTAGCATCCTGAATTACAGGGGCTGGGGTGGTGGAGAGAAAAGTGCAAGAAACATGTGGCTAAAAAGCAAACAACAAACAAAATATATATATATATATATATATATATATATATATATATATATATCATTTGGAAGACACTTTTTCTACTGATACTCCGGACCTTCTGCGAGTGAGTATGGACTCTCCTTATTCCATAATCTTGCTCCATCTCAATTTGTGCTTGCTTTTGTTTTTGTTTTGTTTTGTTTTGTTTTTTTGCAATTTGACCACGAGTATCTTCCTGACTAAAGGCGTGATCACTTGGTGACACACAGGTCAGGGCTTCTCATTAACAATAAGTAAGATCCTGATATCAATTCCAGATCACAACTGCCTGATCTGCTTACCAGTTGTCACACGACCCACATGTCTAGAGTGATTCAAGCACCAGTGTGGTGCCAACAAAACCACCTCCGAAAGTCAGAATAGTTCATGTGTGTTCTCTGGGGCATTCTAGTTTTTCCTAGAACGTTGTATCCATTTCTCATGCAGTACTCCAAATTCTGTTTCTGTCTCACCACCTGACTATAAATCAGAAGGGTTTGGTTAAAAGTGAAAACAAATGGAACATCTGAGAGATAAAAAATTAGATGTACTATCCAGGGCAGAGGAGCTTCAGACCAACGATTTTAAATGTTCAGTACTCTTGGGCAAGGCCATTTCTATTGCAAGCTTGTGTATTAAGTTACATTAAACTGACAGAATTAAACATTTGTTTAGTTGAACTCCCTTTCTTTGATTCAGCACTCACCAAGACTCTGATCATGACTGCATTGCCTAGAAGAAAAAAACTGAGTGTACCTTCTAGTATTATAATGGATTCATTCCAGACAAGTAGATTTCCACTGTCAACAAAAGCAGTCCATTGGCAGTCACATGAGCTTGGTTACCATGAGTCCAGTCTGAGAGATGAAGTTACCCGTAGTGTGCCATAAAAATTAGTCTTTGGTCCATGCAAATCCATTAAGGTCTCAATGCCATGTTGTGAGAGGTCCAATCGGCCAACCGTTCTCTAGGCAAAGACATACTCCCTCTCAATCATTTGCAGAATGGGTGTTCCTGTGACCTTAAGAGTTGCTTTTCTGAAACTCAGCTCCCCAGGCAGGAACTTAGAAACTTCTGATTATTTATATCTTTGCTGAGTAAAATCCTTCTTGAACTTATGAATCCATTGCCAGGTGAACATGCTTCAGCTATTATCCATGCACTGTGGCTATGCTAAGCACGTGTCACAACTCCAGGCCAATGACAGCAGCTTTCCACTCCCTGTTGGCTCTGTGGCTCTGTAAATGAATGACTTCTGACACACCTCCTCGTCTTCCAGTAAGCCACTATTAAACTCCTGATGCCACTCCTTCACTCCATTGACTAGGGGAGGGTTGTCCATTTTTCAAAATAAATGATGCTATGTGTTTCTCAATACTGTGTGTGGTTTTTTTTGACATGATGGGGAAAAAAGCCTATAAAATTACACCTAAGTACTGCTACTGACACACGATCAACCATTTGACCAGTGACCCAACATATCACCTCTTGTGTGAAAACTGTACCTCTGGCTGGCTCGAGGTCATGCATGAAGCTGAAAGAATCCCTTCTACAAGAAAACATATTAGTCAAGACACTCTAAGCCGGTCAGAGTCAGTTCTGTCAGCTTCAGATAAGCATCATTTTCCTTCAAGGAATTCAAGACAAGAAACATTCAATTTCCTCGACTTAGCCATTTCTGGATTCCCAGACCCTAGTAGTGCATGGCATTTAACTCAATAAATATTTGCTGATTAAATTAATTGAATGATAAATTATTATGGATTTTTGTTTTCTATTCCCAATGTTATTTTTCTCTACTATATTACTGCTTTTTCCTTTCCATCCTTAAAATCTTTTTGTATCAATTCATGTTATAACTTTATGCTTCTTACTCTTAAGGATGTATGATCAAAGTAGTAATAATTAGAAATGTACAAGCCCTCAAGACAATAATTATTGAAAGCTTCCTTAGAGCACTGAAGGCTCAACCTAAGATAGATCCTAAATGGTATGTGAGTGGGACACACCTCAGACACAATACATTAGTAGTTTCTGTTTCTTATCCTAAAATATAATAGCAATCTAAATAATCACATGGTGGCAGAGTGCTTTATGATTTATGAGCACCTTTATAAGCGTTCCCTGATCTGATGCTTTTAGGAACTCTATGGATTGAGCTCTACAACCTAAAAATGGATTTCTTTTTTTAAAAAAAATTCTGATGTTCTCCAGCATCTTGGTTTATTCTTTAACCTGTTTTGTCTCCTGTCCCACTGTCTCTACTTTAAATAGCAAATTATAGTTTCATCACAGCTTCTTAGCTGTTACTGCTTTTCACTTCTTGGCTTTGAGGTCTTCTTTCTACAAAGCCTCTGTATTTATGATCATATCCTTGGTTTACATTTCTAGAATAAAGAATAAATGGCTTAGCAAAGAGTAAAATTAGAACTCATCATGGTTTCGTGTTATGACTACATTTCAGAAGATACGTGTGTCGACGCTTCATTACACTTATGTATTTGCTTAAATACCACACACATGTTTCCCAACACTATGCTTAGATACAGCTCTGCTGTTTCCAGAGGTTTTAAAACTCAAGGGAAACCTAAGTATACTATAAATGTATTTGTTCTTACTCCTACCCTGGGTGACCTTGTAAAATCACATTTACGAAAAGTGCCTTAATTTCAAAGTTATTGTCCCAGGAGTCTAAAAAAAGCACATTCCTTCCTGCTCATGCCACCCTGGAGCTGGTGGTGGCCCAAGTACTTGGTCCCTGCCACCCACGTGGGAGACTGAAGTCAAGCTCCTGACTCCTGGCTTCTGCCTGGCCCAGCCCCAGTTGTTGTGCGGCATCTGGGGAGTGAACCAATGGATGGAAAATCTCTATCTGCCTGTGACTGACTCGTCTTCTCTCTCTGCCTGTCACACTCTCCAGCGCTCCAGTGTAACTGATCAAACCCCGTTCATGCTTGCAAACCAGCTGCATTCATCTTTTTCTCTTTCCCATCTCGAGTTTTTATCTCTTGTTTGGCCAAAACTTCACTCACACTTGAGACCTGCCCAGATTTCCAACTTGATTACTCTTCCTGTGACGTTTCTCTCCATGAGGCAGGCAACACATTTTCTTCCATGTGATTTTCTTCGTCTTGGAAGGTGGGACATTTTCAGATTGAAATGAGTTTGCAAGGCAAGTTCAACAGAGGCCTTTGCTTCCTACTGTGTCCTGAGGCCACACTCAGTGCACTGGACTAGGCAACTGGATTAGAGCCGTGCAGGTGCTACTGTTACACTTGTGACATGAGGAGCCCTTAGGATACATCAATGCTCCATGGGATCCTCATGTGGCCTTTTTCATAGTGAACATTATTTTTTAAGGTCATTAATTTCACTTACATTTCTTATTTTTTGCTCTCTGTTACAGTTGGAATAAGGGTTCAAGAAAGTTTGAGCTCCTAAATGCCTTATCATTCTCTTAAGTGCCACAACCCCACATCCATAAATTGATCTGATTTTCCCACACCTAAGGCCTACTTAACTAACTTTGAGTTCTCTAATCTGAGTTGCCTGTCCTACTTTCTAAAGCTTCCTTGACAAATTTAACAGAGGAATAGAAGAAGGCAGGCGCTGTTTATCTGCAGGCTTGTCACAATCGCCTAACTGGTGCTTCGGCTGTATGGAGTCCCATCTGTGGCCATGACCTAGATGAGGCCTGTATCTGCCTTCCTGCAAGGAATCGTATACAGAGAAATTCGATTCTCTAGGCTTTGGATGTATGTACCCTAGAAAAAGGATATTGATGATCATTACAATTTTAAATTTGCGTTTATTTGGCTTCACACCCAGAAGCTGAATTATTTGGTCTCTGGAGATCCTACTTGATGATGACTCAACAAAACGAATTAGAATGCCCCATCCAGTTGGTCACCAAATCATGAATTGCCCCTCCTACCTGCCTCTCATTTAGTGGAGGCTTGTGTGTATCTCTTCTGGACCTTTAGTGTAGCCATGGGCTCAGCCACACCTTCCTCTCTGCAGTCTCCTACACACAACACAAGGATGTCTTCTCTAAGCTCAGATTGCATCACTTCCTTACTTCAAAACCCCTCTTGGCATCTCAAACTAGTTAGTCTCAAATTAATACAAATGGCAAGCTGGTCTGTTAACAAATGGGCCTGCACACCCAATATATTCCGATTTCCTGCCCACAGCCTGGGCCCTCCACCTTGAACTTGTTCCAACATCCCCATCCCTGAGCCGCTGCATGTACCATCTCTTCTGTCTAGAAGGTTCTCACTCCTTCTCTACCTGCTCCCTGTTTTAAGATGCACATTTTAATGTTTCTGAGGTTGAAGGAACTTTATAGTTGATGTCAGAAGGAAACCACTGGCTTCTAAGCAAGTCGTTTCATCATGTGATTATCCATGAAATGGGGCTGCCTTAGGAAGTGCCAGGAAGGATCTGTTTATCAGATTCCCATCTCAATTAAATTATTTGCTTTGATAGCACCACAAGCGGGTGGAATGTATTTAAATGTGTTTCCTTAATTGTCCAGAAAATATTTTCACAAAGATCACATTATGATGCAGCAATGAAATAAAAACTTCCAGAGAGCAGAGGAGAAAGCTTATCTTGTGCTTGGCAAGGGGACTAAAGACAAGAGAACTTGCCAAATCTAGCAGATTACATTTGAGAATCATCAAAACTGAGAGAGGCCGCTGGGAGCGATTCGTGCATCAGGAGGGATTGTCTCTCAAGCAGCAAATATCTGTCTTCTAGGCGTTTCCATTTGAATTGACAAGAAAAATCTACTTAACATTCTTTAATTGGGAAAATCCCACCATTTAACAGAACAAGAAATCCAAATGAGAACTTGATTGTCTTCCATGACCCTCCAAATTATGTTTTCAGTCCTAACAAGATCAACAGCACAAATGAAAGCTATGGAAAGCCACAAGTCACCGTCTACATACACAGGACTACTGGTTATCAATAATGATTCAGAAGAATCTATCTTAATATGAATAAAGCTAAATTGCAAACTTAAGAGTATGACAAAAAGTACATAAATATGTTATTAGCAGATTTTATTCAACATTTGTATTCAATGTTCCTTCTTTGTCCTTCAGAGTTTTTGTTTGACCAAGGATATATTGTCCAACTGATGACATCTTTGACTCAGGAGATCAGATATTTAATTTATGTCCTAAGTATTCTCATGCACAATTCCTTTCATCCTTATTGCAACACTCTGAAATATATTCCACATTTCACACGTAGAAAATCATGATTTAAGATGTTTAAGTCAGCTATACAAGGTATACAGTTTAATGAAAAAAAGTGCTAAAGTATTTGACCTTAGGTCCAGACTAACCCCAGTGGCAAAGCTCTTGACCATGATATACATGCCTCTCCCCTTTTAGCTGAAAATATGTTTGCTGTGTTTTCTGGGTGCCTAACTATTTGGGCTGCTTTTAATCACCCAAAGTGACCCAAAGAACATATAGACACAATTAGTTAAGTAAGTTCTTTTTATCTATTTAGTTTTATTTATATTTATTTTAAGAGGCAGAATGACAAATCTTCCATCTGCTAGTTCACTTCCCAAATGCCCACAACAGCTAGGGCCAGGCTTGATGGAAGCCAGGAACCCAGAACTCTGAGTCTCCTACATGGGTGGCAGAGTGCCAATATTTGACCCCTCACCTACTACTTCCTGGGGTGCACATGAGCAGGAAGCTAGATGGGAAGCAGAGCCAGGACTCAAACCCTGACAGTGTCATATAGGATGCAGGTGTCCCAAGTGATGACTTAATCATTGAGCCACAATGCCTACCCTAACTGAGTGAGTTCTTAAGCCAATGTTGGTTTCAAAAGAAGTCTGCCTTTAGGTCTTATTTTTCCCCGTGGTATGATGTCCCTAGATAAAGACTCATTATAAATTGGAAAACATGGCTCATACCTCTTTCTGTGCATGGTTAGACACATAATTAGCAATCAATATAAACTTATTAATGAATTAATCTTCAGTTTCTAAAGAAACAAAAGTATAACTTGTTATTTGAAAACAACAATGAAATCTGGATTTATTCTCATACTCTACTATTGTTTACATTATTTGGGGCTTGGATCCAACAATTTAGAATCCATCTTTGAGTCTGCATAAAACTACTTCCTCCAGTCTCTTCCCCCATACCACCCTCCTCTCAACTTTAAAAGTCATCATGATTTAAGCTCAATAAATTACAATATCCCTATTTTACCCTTGGAGCATTTACGATGCCCACTGATCTTCTAGGTCTAGGAGCTCCAAGAACAGTCATACTTCCTGCCTGCCTGTCCACTGAGCATTTTCCCAGTGTGTGAGCTCTCCTATCTCAGGCATCTTCTAAGGAGGCCTGAGCAGCCACTGGGTGCTCAGAGCCCATTCATGAAAGGCAGGAAGGCCGGTGCCACGGCTCAATAGGCTAATCCTCTGCCTGTGGTGCTGGCTCACCGGGTTCTAGTCCCAGTCGGGGCACCAGATTCTGTCCCGGTTGCCCCTCTTCCAGTCCAGCTCTCCGCTCTGGCCCGGGAGTGCAGTGGAGGATGACCCAAGTCCTTGGGCCCTGCACCACATGGGAGACCAGGAGAAGCACCTGGCTCCTGGCTTAGGATCAGCGCAATGCGCTGGCCACGGCGCACCAGCCGCGGCGGCCATTGGAGGGTGAACCAACGGCAAAGGAAGACCTTTCTCTCTGTCTCTCTCTCACTGTCCACTCTGCCTGTCAAAAAAAAAAAAAAAAAAAAAAGGAGGTGGCTCAAACTATTTTAATGGACTGAACTTTGAGTGTTGAGCTATTCGGAACTGAATTCCAAATTCTAACACTTTTAACTTAGGCTTATTTTGCATTCTAAACAACAGTTGACAACTTTGGGCTCTATCTTCATGCAAATACACCTTTGTAAATTAAGACTGGCAAAAATTATCTGAGATTTCCTATTTGTGTGTTCAAAAGACTGACCACAGTACACAACCCATTCTATGGCCAAAGGACCCTCACTTTTATTGGCTTCTGAAGTTAAAAACTACTTAATATCCCCAAGTCTTTTTTTTTTTCTATTTCTACTTCAAAGTGGAAATTCAAAGAAAACATTCTTTCAGAGATCACCAAATTATACTGACCTAAAAATCCTAAGGACCTGAAACATTCTAAAATTATATTCCAAATTTGATTTATCTAAATTTTAAACACCTAACTTTAACCTCATTTCCCCTCATTTTCAGCCTTAACCACTATTTGGTATTTATGGAAAACTGCTCTGAGTTAATGAAAGAGAATATATACCATTAAAAATCTATATGCCGATTAGATTTATAGAGCATAATTCAATAATTTTTTATAAAGCAATAAAAACACTTGCCAACTCTCATGAAAAACAACCATATGTTTTGGTTTTAATAATGAAAATGTTTTATAAATAAACTCCAATTATGGTCTACATTATTTAAAAGCATTGAATCTTTTCCCCTTCTAAGTATGTTTTTTCTGTATTTTTCAAGGCACCCCTAATAATTTACACATAAATTTATAGTATTTCCAGATTTTTGTTTAGCCACAAAAGAGACATTTATTTTTTTTCACTTTTGGCTCCCAGCATTCCCTAAAAGGACATTTATCAAGTTAGATGACTAATGTATCAACTATGAAAACATTTTATCCATATAAGAAGTATTTTTATCCACAATAAAATCAAATTAAATCATAAGCATGGATGCCTTTGTCAAATTCAGGAGCAAATTTATTCCATAAATTAATATGCCCATGTAGATTATCTGAAAATAAAGTGTTTAATGTTTTTATATATCCTTTTATCACTTATGCATAAAAGTATAGCCAGACTCTTTCTGTAAAGCAACTTGGTTACCCAGAGACTATAGTAATGATACAATTACCAAGGCTTACCAACATTTCTGTAGAAAAATGTTGATTATTCTGCTATTTATGATAGTGGCAAATTGGAAATGCCATTAACGTCCAACAAGACAATAAAAAACTTCATGGAAAATTGAGTTTAAGTTTATTTTGGGGTAAAACAATTTTGAAATTTAAGCATAGTTTTGTCACAATACTCATTTTACACAAACATCTTGAAGATCCTCACGTAAGCCTAGTTAAGTGACTTGTGGTTAAGTCATTTAATGCAAACTACACACATAAAAATTTGTAAGGAATATTAAATGATACTGATAAATGCTTGTGATAAAAATGCCAAGTTAAAAAAAAAAAGACCTAACTATATGTACTAGTCTTTGACAGTCTTGCACAACTAGAATTGTCATGTATATATTTTAACAGAATGGACACACAATAGAAACACACCAAAATATTAATCCTGCTTTCCTTTTTGAAATCATGAGTGATTTAAAAGTTCTTCATTGTATTTTTTACATTTTATACAATGAACGTGTATTTTTATAGTCAGAAAAAAGATGCTACTAAAAATAACATTGCAAAAAAACTAACAAAAGGGGCTGGTGCTGTGGCATAGCCAGTAAAGCTGCCATTTGCAGTGCCAGCATCCCATATGGGCGCTGGTTCTAGTCCTGGCTGCTCCACTTCTGATCCAGCTCTCCGCTATGGCTTCGGAAAGCAGTGGAAGATGGCCAAAGTCCTTGGGCCCCTGCACCTGCGTGGGAGACCTGGAAAAAGCTCCTGGCTCCTGGCTTCGGATCAGCTCAGCTCTGGCCGTTGCGACCATCTAGGGAGTGAACCAGAGGATGAAAGACCTCTATCCCTCTCTCCCTCCCTCCCTCCCTCCTTCTGTGGCTCTGCCTTTCACATAAAATAAATAAATCTTTAAAAAAATCTAACAAAAAAGAGTATTAAAAATGATATACTGAAATAGAAAGTTGTTTATATAAATTGACAAAAGTCATTTCAAAATATTTTGGATCATATGCTCAAATTTTAACTAAATATATATATGAGTTTTCATGAAAAAAGTTGATATATATATATAAAACACAAATATAGATTACTTTGAAGTTGTGAGATATAATGACATATTGCATAAATATTTGTGAATTTTTTGGTCTGCATTCTCAGCAATGAGGCTTTTGCCCATCTACATTTGTGTCCATCTTTACTCATAGCCCTTTATGTGTATTTCATATATACTCATACACAAAAATAGAAGTATAAAGTGGATCACATTTGAAGTACAAATTCTTATACTTCCTATTCTTAACAGATTCTCTTAGAATGTGGACACTCTATTTCAGGGGATACCAATTAAAAAGAACTGATATCTGTGAGTATGATTTTTTCTCTTTTTAATTATGTAATATTTCAAACATCTGATAACACAGAAAGTAATGTGACAGATCCTTGTAGCCCCTGTAGCACGTCCAGATTTATCAAAAGTAAGCCCTTCGACTATTTGCTTCAGATCTTTCATTAAAATAAAAATATGTAGAATTATCTATTCCTCCTGTATGTTCTCCAGAGGAAATCAGTATCTGAAAAATACTAGGCATTCCTCATAACCTCATCATTATACATTTTAACAAATATATGAGCCCCAGACAATAGGAAATGTCTAGTGAAGTTTTTTTAAATCACTGTAAGTGGTTTCAGAGTGTATTTGTACTGTGTATACCCTTTTGTGAAGTGGTTTTTAAAATAAACTGTATGTTTTGGAGATGTATCCAAGGTAAGATAGATATATATCTAATTTACTCATTTTATGCATTGTACAGTATTCTGTTTTATTATTTTACAACAACTTCTATTTCTATTTCTAATTGATAGAAGTTTGTGCTGTTTCCAATTGTCTTTACCATTTCAATATGGAAATGAATAGTTTTATACAAGGCTCCTTATTTTTGTGAATAAAAATTTCATTACTGTGTAGCCCTGGACTAGGAATTGCTGTGTTGTGAGGTGTGCTCAACTTCAGCCCTATTCCACATAGCCAGATGCTCCTCAGAGGCCCTGGGTGACGCAGTGAGTCAGCTTGCGTCAGTAATGTGCATTGCCAGTATCTTCTCTCAGTCTGTTGCTTGTTTCCCAGTTTGTGTTTAATTTAGTCCAGCCACCCATCTTTTCCAACAGGGTGTATTCTTCCCTAGCCCATTTTTAGATAAGTAGTTTCTATATTTAATCCTAAAAGTTTAATATTTTCCCTTTTCATATATCTGAAATGTATTTTTGTATACAGTATAAAAAATATACACACTTAGACCTGCATGGATATCCATTAGTCCAAGCCATATTTTTAAGAATATGAGGCTCCTAAAATCCCCCACTACTTCTCCAGAGTGCCAAAAGCCCGTGCGTCTAGTACCGGGCTTTTTATTCTTCCATTAGTGTAAAACAATTTTGAAATTTAAACACTATCATCAAACACTGTCTCAGGGGCTTAATTACTATACTTTTATAAGAGGCTTTGGTATCTTCTAGAGTGATTTCTCTTCCTACCTCCTTCATACCTGCCTTTACTATTTTTGTTGCTTTATTTTCCATGCAAACTTGAGGATGAGTTTGCCAAGTCCTGTCCACCCTTTTGTGCGGGAGCCTTGCCTGCAGGTCACCCATGGGGCACAGGTGCAACAGGGTACCCTTGATTCAGTGCCTTTTTGTGCCCTCTCAGAACTTTTTTGCAAGCTGGACCAGCTACATCCTAAGGAGTTGACTTATCACTTATCAGTTCTTTTACTCAAGGGTTTCTTCATTACAATGCTATCTTTGCAATAAGGCCCTACAGACTGTGTAATAATTCTGAAGGCTTGCTTTGATTTTCTCTCTCCCCCACCACAGGGATATTCCAACACAGCCTTTCTCAATCTGGAGGTGACCACCTACTGTTTGAAGAGCTCCTTGCATGGTGAGCCAAGTGAGCGAGACTGTATTTTCCAACCCCAAAAGCCAGATGCATGATTTAGCCAGACAATTGGCAGGATATTTGTAATCAAATAGACCTGGGAAAACCCAAGATCCATAGTTTGCCAAGTGGTATTCATCTAAATCTTAATAAGACTAATCATTGGGTCATGTTAACAGTAGCTCTCTCATAAAAGGAGGCAGAGAAAGGGGGGCAAAGCAGCCAACTCATTTTTCTGCTAATCACATTTAAGAGTTTTCTCTGAAAAGTTTCTTCTATGAAATGTCCAATGTGTAAATGTACATAATAGCACATAATTTCGTTTTAGTTAAGTATTTATTTATAAGGCATCCATAACTTATTCTTAAAATTATACTGGAATTCATGTTATTTGAGGAAAAATACACTAATCATTTGACCCTACACTTCAGTGAAAACAAAACCAAAGCAACGTGTTTTGCTATTGCTGTTTTCATTATCTTAAGCAGGTAAAGGACCACAGACATCGGTTGTCTTCTTACAACATATTCCCTGACAATTGCTAAGCTATACTTTCTGGGCCAGAGATGGCAAGTTCCAGGAGAAGGTCAACCTGGCTGCCTTGATTCCATTAAAATATTTGCAAATAGTTTTCAGTGGGACCAATCCTAGGCCTGCATTCTCCGGGCAAAAAGTAGCAAGGTTGCAGGGCAGGGTGGTGTTTGTGAGAACTTTAGTCTTTCTACTCTTCTGTTTCCCTGGATTTTTACTTTGGGGATATGCACCTCTTGGATCATCACTGGTAGCTTCAGGAACCTCATTCAGAGTGGCCCCTACCGTCTCCAACATAGCAAGAACCCTCGGGAAACAAACACTCGCAGCCAAGGAAGCCAACCACCTCAAGGCTGAAAGAGAAATAAGAGAGAAAAGCAAGACCAGGTGGAGGAAAGAGGAGACTATTGCACAAGCTGGGGCACTCTACATGGGGCCACTTCTTAGACTGAAGCTGGTATGTTCTCTCTTCCTTAGGGAAAACCCAGCTCAAGTCCAGGCCAGGGCATCACAACTGAGCCATCTTTTAAGCCGGTTCTGCAGCAGCAGGAGAAGTAGGCTCAGATCTGCCCAGACCCCCACCCTCAAAACACACAGACACCCAGGAAGCAGGAGTGCTTGTATGTGATGGCTCCAGGCAACTAGGGGGCCTCACACAGCCAAGTCAGGCTAGAAGCAAGGCAGAGACCAAAGCCTAAGAAAAAAAAGCAAAGCCGGAAAGAGCCCCGAGTGGCGCTCTCTGTGCCCTGCCCTTCGCTCACTTCGCTTCCCTGGCTGATGTCTTGCGGCAACTTTAGCACCAAGCCCTCTGCCACAAACAGAAGCTGGTTTTCTGAGATTCAATCAGATGCTAAAATAAATGGCTGGAAATCCAACTGTCCAGGCCTAGGTGGAAGCTCATTGTTTACCAAGCCAGGCACACACACACTAGATTATCACAAAAATATACAAACAGCTCTCTTTCTTAGTCAAATAAGTAAGCACTGGCATTTACAATGGTAAAAGACTCTGCCACAGTCATAGAAAGCCCTGGCTGTACATGAGATGCCCAGTGAGGCTCAGGGGTTGGCCCATACTGTAACCTCACTGTAGTACAGGCCACATATTATGGAATTCAGCTCTCAGGATTTCAGACTAATTAAGAGAGGCACCCAGTAGCACTGTGCGGGTTCTGTCAGCATTTCCACTATAAAACCCCTTTTCTGGGGTTTATAACTTGACCAATAAAAGGTAGCCCCAGGCTGGAATGCAAAACCCAGGAACAAGATTTTTTGTTTTAAACTAAATTTCATTAAAAATCAGTTCTTGTAAGAACAAAGCAATAAAAATATGCTGGTTTCATTATTTCTGATGTTTTCAGCTCCTTGCTTTGTTTTAAAAAGAAAAAGGGGAAAAAATGCATTTTCCAGGCATCAGGTCTAAGTCTCTTTTGGTGAGTGTGTATTTTAATGAAAAATATTTGAGTTATTGGGGCTCAGAAGAAACTAGTGCCTGCCACACACTAGTTTGGTTTCACAATGTAGGTCTAGGATTTAGCTCAGCTCAAATCGATTCAGAAATAAAGACATTGAATCATAGGGGCATTAATGGGTTTTCACGATTAGCACATGTTAACCACCATCAGACTGCAGAGTAAAATCCTAAACACTAGCAGGGCTGGCTGAGAGCAAAGCTTTGCAATGATCCCAGTGTTTTATATTATCCATTAATGCTTACACATGACAACTGCATTCCCCACATCTTGACAAGAGGAAATGAGGAAAATACAAATTCCATATACTCAGTGTTATACACCCTTCTGCACAAATAAAATTAAGCGCCTCTGTCACTTCGCTTTAATGCTTGCAGCTTATAATTTTATCATAACTGTAGCTACTTTATTTTAAAATATTAAAGTAGAGGAGTACTTTTAGCCAAAATCCCAAAAGAAGGGGAAAGGGTGGGGAAAGCAATGCCTTGGAGCAGCTCCCCTTGTGTCTGCCCTGCTGTAGGGGCTTTATATGTGTTTCTCAATAAAAATTCACAGCAACCCCAATGAAAACGAGGCTCCAGGAGGTGAACTAAGTTTACCCAGAGTCAGAAAGTTAATTGACAAAGCAGATATTCCAAGGCAGCACAGCCAACTCCAAACTGAAAGGCAGCATGGCCAACTCCAAAGACGGTTCTCTTCCTGCTATCATTACTGTAGAGCCGAAGGTCTTTCTCCTCAAGTCATTTTTCTGCGAGACCATGGTCTTGGTTTCTACCTGCGTTCATTCTCAGATAACCCTGGCTTATCATTGGCCTAACTTTCTAATCCTAAAAGAAGTGGAGAGAATGGAGCTGACCTCCAGAAGCTTTTGGTTCCCAGAATACCCCACTCCCAGAGCCATCTGGACGGGATGAAAAAGCAGAAGGTTCTTCCAGAGAAATGCAAAGGCCCCTTCCAAGGGAACTGTCAAGTCCAAGTCGTTCAACTGAGCAGTAAATGTAAGTTTTTGAGTCATCTTCAGAAAAGTTTCATTAAAGAGAAGAAGCAGCACATGACCCGTTTTACAAAGAAGCTGAACCAGGGTCTCCGTCTACCCGGGAAGACTGCACCTGCACTGACTGTTTAACTCAGCACCTCTGCCCGAAGGAAGAGTCATCTCGGGCTTCTTTGCTGTCTTCCCCTGCGCTGTACCTATCTATACTGCAAGGTGCATTTGCTTCCTTAGAGGCCATTCGTGCTATTTACACCGTGAAGAATCACCGGGAGCCAACCGGGAAGCCCTGAGCTGGCCAGCCAGCTGGCTCTTGGCTCCAGGAAGCCCTGCCCTGCTGTGGGAAGGGGCCGTGGGTGATAAAGCTCAAGATGTCCAGGAGACTCCTCTTTTTCTTAGCAACCTCCTGTTCTGTTTCAACATCCTGCATTCTTCTATCTAGCCAGAGCCCTCAGCAAAGGGATGACAGCTGTGTCGTCCACACAGAAAGGAAAGAAGTAAGGGGCACCTCCCATTAAGAATGTCCTCGATTTTGTCTGCTTCAATTAGAGCCTTAAGGGGAAACCACATGCTTTTAATGGGCTATAATTGGTTAAAGAGAACAGTAAGTTCCCTCCCAGAAGCTTGAGAACAGAACTCCTTTCCTTCCGGATTTGTTTCTTGGTTAACCAGACTGGGGAACAAAAGAGTTGTAAAATATTTGTTTGGGCTGCTGAGTCGAACAAAGAAATGTTAAACAACACTGATGAGAATATTGATTTCCCTTTCTCCAGGCCTGCTTATCCCAGCTGTTAACCCAGGATGACTCTCCTAGGCTGGAGGCTGTTGGTGGCTTGGAGAATACGTAAGGTCTGGGCGCAAGTGGCCCTTACTCACCGCTGGCTGCACCATCGGTTCTGCTTCAAAATTCCCTGGCAGGCTCAACCCATGTTTCCTGCCTCTCTGGCTACTCAGACTCACTAAGGGGGTTATGCACGCATATACAATGTCTGTCCATCCAGGGACACTCGGAAAACCCCAATTTACCAACATTCAGGCTTAGAGGAAAGCGCATTTACAGTAATTTATCCATGTTCCAAAAACTTCTGCTTAATTCAAAGAATCACAGCAGAGTTCCTTAAGGCCACACATTTCAAGTGATTGCACTTGGATCCAATAGTTCAGCAAAACATCTACAATATATAATGGAGAAATGAAGTCTGAATAGACACATCTCTGAGTCATTACAGTTATTTTTTGTAATATATGTAATTCCATCTTACATTCTTGATAGAGAAAAATAAAATTATCAAGTTTGATAGCCAAATATCTTTAATTGTTTTTTTTTAACTTTTATTTAATGAATATAAATTTCCAAAGTACGATTTATGCATTACAATGGCTTCCCCCACATACCGTCCCTCCCACCCACTACCCTCCCCTTTCCCACTCCCTCTCCCTTTCCATTCACATCAAGATTCATTTTCGATTATCTTAATATACAGAAGATCAGCTTAGTATACATTAAGTAAGGATTTCAACAGTTTGCTCTCACACAGAAACATAAAGTGAAAAATAATAGATGATTTTTTTTAAATGATGATGAAATCAGATCAGACCTATTGTCATGTTTAATCCCAGTGAGAGTCAAGTTGGGAGTTGATAATTTCTTTTTTTTTTTTTTTTTACAGAGGATCAGTTTAGTATAATTACCACGGAACCTGATGCATTGCTTTTCACAAAATGAGAACACAGACGGCATTACTGAATGACTTGGGGCCCGTGGCATGTGGTAAAATGCCCATTAGGGTCAAAAATTACTTGAGTCATGCTAGTTATTTTTTGCCTTCAGTGCTCATGATCAATATATTTGTGTTTGATTTTGTTTTTACTTTAAATGTGTTTCTGTGCATCTATTAGATTCCCCAGCAGCGAGCATGGGAACCAGCTCTATGAGGGGGACACAGTAGGTACTCAATAGATGCTTGTCAAATGAGCAACTGGATCATTGAAAGGGTCTGCCTGCGTTAAGGCAGGGTTAATATATTTATGTGTGTTTGCTCATACTGCTTTGAAACTCTGTTCTCTGAAAAACCAGTGAGTTGCAGAGAAATTACAGGGAGCTCTTCTGCCATAAATAAGTTCACAGGGACATGATTAATTCCTGCCTGCTCCATAGCGCTCAGATTTTATCCAAGTATTTGCATTTCAGGAAGAAAGAAGACCCATGGAACAGAGCTCTCCAGCTTCCAAGCCCTAAAAAGCACAGAAGCATTAGGTTAATAGGAGCTCTAGTTAGTAATAATTTGTTACCTATTTTAAGTGATAAAACTGTATCATAAAATATCAGTATCTTAAATTAAGTGCCAACAAAACAACAGTTCCACACAGCCAAAGTTAATGGCAAGTTCAGCCCCAGCCTCTCCCTTTCTCATCAGCGTTTTGTTCACGTCACATGGTGACCCTTGGACCTCAGGCCCGGGTCCTCCCCTGCCACTCTCCCTTGCATCTCCTCTGCCCTCAGCTCTCAACTTTGCAATCAGGAAGCCAGGCTAAATCACATGCAGTAAAACGGATCCCACGCAGCCCTGTGGAAAGCACACTCCTCTAGAGAGGGAAGAAATAAACCAGGGTTACCAAACTCCCGTAGTTCATGAGCCTGGGTCCAACAGAGAATACCGACATTTTCAGATCACTCTCTCGCCCTCACTCACCTGTCCATGAGCCACAGTCTATTCTAGCTACCTTCCTGAATAGCCATCAGTTCTTCTTGTAAATTATTTTATTCATGAATTTTTTGGGTGAATGTAACACTTGTACATTTTTATGGGGTGCAGTGGAAAACCTCAACACACACACAGAGCATAAAAGAACCATAGCAGGCCAGCAGTCTTTCTGTCTCCTATCCTTTACTTCCCTGGTTTATGAGAAAGAGTAAAAAAGAAAAGGAAAAATACCTGGAATTTTGTTTGGAGGCACAGATAACAAAGGGAACATTCAGTCGTCTGGGAAAGTGTTTTTGTTGTTGTTGTTGTTATTGTTTTTAGCTCCCAGTTTTGTCTTTTTCTTTACCTTTCTCTCCCCTACTCCCCCTGACCTGGGCATTATTTAGTGGTTCCCCATCGCTTGCTGGCTCTGCCCTGAGCCCTCACTTCCCAGCATTCATCAGCGATGACCATAACCCCCCGTTCTCTACATTGCCAATAAGTCAGTGCTTTCCCGTTCCACCCGGCCCACCCAGGCAGGAAGCGGAAGTGGGAGAGTCTCGACAGCACGGAGGCACGCCCTTCTTCTGCACACCTGTTTACCCCATCTTGTCTGAGGCCGCATGTGCTTCCATTGTGTGTTCACTCTCCCACCTTGGGTAGAGAGGAGGCAATGGAGCTGGGATGGATGGACAGACCTGTGGACGACAGACCTGTGGACAATGTTGTTAGCATG
Source organism: Oryctolagus cuniculus (assembly GCF_051225735.1). Classification (NCBI taxonomy): domain Eukaryota; kingdom Metazoa; phylum Chordata; class Mammalia; order Lagomorpha; family Leporidae; genus Oryctolagus; species Oryctolagus cuniculus. The sequence goes on from NC_142869.1 coordinate 65,726,696, forward strand.
CCAGATCTCATTACAGACCCATGGGAGGTCATGTCTGCCACATCCCAACTCCATGGGGACCACCCCATTTAAAACAAGATGAAAACAATGTGATGTGGGGGCAAAGCCCCTCATGGGCAGCCTTCAAAGGCAGAGACAGGCTGTGACTGGATTAACATTTATTGACTGTTTAAGCCTGCTTTTTTTGCTTCAAGACAGAGATGCACGAGTTTAATTGTAGAGGCTGTTCTGCCAACTGATCACTAGAGTGGCAACCAAAGCTTAACTAATCGGTCCTTCATTAGTGAAAAGTCTCTATTACAAAACAAATTAAGCGTGCTCTGATCCTAACCTACAGGTCCAATGGCATTACGACAAAGTTTAAGCTGTTAGAGCAGTGAAAAACTTATTAAGGGTTAGCGCTGAGGTAGCACTTTGCTATTGATTTTACAATACACAGGTATTATGATTTATGGAGTGCTGGTGTCACTCTAACAAGCTGAAGGACACACAATATCATCTCCAGCATCATTAAAATTCAGAAGCCTCTAGAACTAACTCATCAACCCCTGTGCATTGTCACAGGCTATGGGACTGGGCTCCCTTTCAAAGCACCCTAAGCTTTGGGACAGTCATGTCTCTGCCTGTTTGACCATCAGAAATGTACTGCAGCCCATGGAGATGCACTCAATGTCTTCCCTTAATAATCAGAGCCTGGTTTCACCCTCAGTTGTCAAACCCATTTTGATATGTAATTGTGCCCTTTAACATCCCAAAGTATCAAGTGCCTGTTAAAGAAAGACTATATACCAAGGCAGTTCATAATTCAAGCAAGCTTGGAACTAAGCCATGCCCCCCCAAAAATGACTGCCTTATTTTTTCTCCACACGTAACAAGCTGGCAAGAGTAGCTGTGGTAATCAATCAATAGATATTCAATGAGTACCAATTATGCTCAAGTCATAGTAATAAGAGCTAATCGTTATTAAGCATTTATTATGTACCAGAACTGTTCTAAATCCTTTTATTTCATTAATACATTTAATCCTCACAAATCCTTTGATATGGAAAGTACTTTTGATCTCAGTCTTACTGATAAAAACATAGAGGGTGAGAGAACCTAAGGAACTTTGCTCAGAGAAGTTAAGGACACAGCTTTCAAATACCACAGTCAGTAGTCAAAGCGAGGGAGTCGGACATCCATAGGTTATTCTGGGCCAGTTCCTATACTGAATAATTTATAGTAGCAAAAGCAGCATCCTTTCAACTAACTTCAGTAAGTCTATAATTTGAGGATGTTTCCTGTTATGTCTAATCAAAATGAAGACCTAGAAAAATGTGATCACTAGTCTTCTCCAACCCTTTCCTATGGAGTGTCATGGTTACTTTTCCTGAATTATATAAATCTAATCACAATAACTATGAAATTCTTTCAAAGGATTTATCTTCAATGCCTTTAATAATTGATAACTTCATTTAGTTATGCCTTTCTACTTTGCTAAAACAAAGTGCTAAATAAACCAAACACATGGTTCTTTTTCTTTTTCACACTATTTCCCACTCCCAATCCCAAGCTTAACACTGTGGTTGATGTTTTAGAAAGCAACTGAGGTATTTTCAATCAATATTTGCCAAAATCAATCCAACTACAAATTTATAATTTAGCTTAGCTTTATATTTTTATTTCTCATGTCTACCAAAGAACAGAAATTAGCAAATGGTATGTCTATTTTGTATCTGCCACAAAAAAAGCTGGGGGATTGGTGGAGCAAAAGAGTTTTCATTCAATGCTCTCTCACCTTTGGGTTCTCAGGACCCCAAACATGGCCCAGGAAACAAGGTGTTGAACTTTATAAATCCAGGTCCTTTTCCGTCTGATGCGCATAGTGAATCATTTGCAGTTTATTTTCCCACATCATCACACACCTTGTATCCCTACCAAAGGTTGTCCCCATCCATATTCACCATTTTCACACCTTGAAAGGTTGTTGGATTTGAAGCTCTGCCTGTCTTTTCCTCTCTCACTCGTGGTGCCTTTCATCATCTAGATCTGCAAGAATTTCCAGGGTATTACAGGTCAGCAGCAGGCGCCTGTGGAAGACTATCTGCCTTGCCACATCTGAGTTAGAGGAGTCTGCCTGGCATCGAGTCACCCACGTGGGTTATCTCTTCTTCCGACTGTCACTTGCCGGTACCAATGACGCTCCATGGTTCTGACTGTCTTCTGGTTACGTGGGTCCTGTAAGCATCCCTCGACTTGCTACCTGTAGAAGTCACATGTCATTATTAGTGATCAGGCTCCAGTGGTATCTCCTAGGAAGCCTGCTGTGCTTCCCCAAGTTAGAATTAATCACTGCACCCTCACTTACCTCCCTGCGTTAGCAACTTAATCTGGACTGAAGCAAAAGCCTCAATGCAAGAAAGTTGGATATGAAACCAGAGTTCTACCCAAGCCTAGTTTGGCTACATTTCTTCAATGAACCCCTGGGAGCTTAGATTCACAGTCCTTTCTTACCTTGTAGTCTCATTTTTCACATCTTGCAAGTATCATTTCTCTGAACTCTGGCCATTTTGGTCTTCATTTGGTCAAATTTGCTACTCAGTAGCTTTTATCTTTCTCACATAAGCAATAAGATAGTTTCTTGTTTCCTTGGTGGAATTTCTTTTATCTTTTTAAGATTTATTTATTTGGGAGGTAGAGTTACAGAGAAAGAGAGGGAGAGGCAGACAGAGAAGTCTTCCATCCACTGGTTCACTCCCCAAATAACCACAATGGCTGGAGATGGGCCAATCTGAAGCCAGGAGCCAGGAGTTTCTTCTGGGTCTCCCATGTGGGTGCAGGGGCCCAGGCACCTGGTCCATCCTCTACTGCTTTACCAGACCATAGCTGAGAACTGGATCAGAAGAGAAGCAGCCTGGACACGAACCAGCATCCATATGGGATGCCAGTGCCGCAGGCAGAAGACCAGCCTACTACGCCACAGCATGGGCCCTGGTGGCATTTTCTTTAAAAGATGCAGCTCTTCTAAACTCCTTTGTTCCCTGGGATATTCAGCCTGACTTTCATCCCCAAGATCCTTGAGAGCTGGCAGAGACCTTGGCTACAAAGTAATACAAACTTTGACTTTATAGATAGGAAGTTAATCTGGGAAAGAGTAAAGAGAGTAACACCAAGTCTACCAGCCAGCTACGGTGACACAGATGGCTGATAATCAGTGTTCTGGGCTGAGATGTGAAATGAGCAAACTGGCCACACCTAAGTGTGCAAAAGCACTGGTCGTTGGCTGGCGCCGCAGCTCACTAGGCTAATCCTCCGCCTTGCGGCGCCGGCACACCGGGTTCTAGTCCCGGTCAGGGCGCCAGATTCTGTCCCGGTTGCCCCTCTTCCAGGCCAGCTCTCTGCTGTGGCCCGGGAGTGCAGTGGAGGATGGCCCAAGTGCTTGGGACCTGCACCCCATGGGAGACCAGGATAAGTACCTGGCTCCTGCCATCGGATCAACGTGGTGCGCTGGCCGCAGCGCGCCGGCTGTGGCAGCCATTGGAAGGTGAACCAACGGCAAAGGAAGACCTTTCTCTCTCTCTCTCTCTCTCTCTCTCTCTCACTGTCCACTCTGCCTGTGGAAAAAAAAAAAAAGGCACTGGTCATGTGGGTTTGACTGAATAAGCCTTTACATAACCATGGGCTTTGTTCCAGTGCAGTCATCTTGACGGTCCCCCTAAGCATCGTGGTTGTGACTTCTGGAAATTAACATTCTATTTTTACCACACACACAGAGACAGACACAACCTTGAACTTGAAATCCAATGCACCTTCAACGAGGCAGTCTTCCTTCTCTGGAGAGTCCTCCATCCTCCCTTCCCAGCAGGAACAACCCAACACATCTTAAAAAGTTTTGTACGTGACGTGTCATTCAAGAGCCCACAAGTTGTCACACGTGGCAAGCTCTTCTCCCCACACACTGCCCATCACAATCCAAACCTTCATCCACAGCTCAGCTCATAGGCCAACTCCTTTGCTAACAGCTCTCAACCCCAGACGCAGAACTAACGGCTTAATCACCTTTCCTTCATGATACCTTATTTTTGCCTCAGTGTCAGCTCCCACCTCTGTGTTCTTTTAGAATTTCTTCTTTATGTATCAGTTCCTAGACTGTACTCTTTGAAGAAAGCTCTTCGCTTTAAGGCACTGAGTGACTTCACAAAACATAACCTAAATAAAGGGTTTTTTTAAAATAAATAATGAATGATGAGAAAGGCATTTTGAATATCTATCACCCTTTCTAGATGAATAGATCTATCCCCAATCTCCAGAAAGGTCTTAATTTGTTAGTCAAAGATATAAAAGCAATTCTTCCCAGAATGGAAACATTGAGAGATTCCATGATTCGTAAAAACAAAGTATGCCTTGACATGCTTTATACATCCTGGATCTGTACTGCTATTTCTAAATGTGACCTAAAATTCACATTATTATAAATTATAATTTTCCTTTTTTTTTTTTTTTTGGAGTTCCATACCCTCATATCTGTAGCAGTGGGGCAAAAAGACATATTTCAATGCCCACGTTCTCACTTGGAAAAAATAACTTCATCAAAACTATTATGAACCAGTTTTGGCATTGATATTTAGACCATTTCAATTCATTACCAAAAGATTCAAGTGAGATCAGAAAAATGCGTTTACTCTTCAGGATGTTCCAGATAAACAAAGCCATGTTTAACTATCTGGAAACACCAGTGTAGCTGCCTGGATATTCTCTCTCCTCTCTGGGGCATGGTCAGACCATATCGGCACCCTTAGGTTAAAGGTATCTTCACACCAAACCGAGACATGTTTTGCTGCTGCTTATCACTTGTAACTTGTGACGTCACCCCTTCACTCCTTGAATAAAGCCAGTATCGGCCCCAGCCCATATAAATCTGTTCTGCTCCTCTGCTTCTGTCTTCCTGTACAGCATACTGTAAATAATCATAATGGCGTGGTGGGAATAGTTATGTGGTACACTAGAGACCCCTATTGGCGAGACACAGAAGGTGAATTCCTGCCCTGACATCCTAGCATCCTCGATAGCAGAATTCTGTGGAATCAGCTTCTGCATGGTGCCTCCGGGTTCCAGGAGAGCAGAAAGCGACAGCCTTGGCAAGGTTGGCACACTGACCAATCTGTTTATGAAAGCAAATGTGTCTGTGTCGACTGCATTTTGTGTTTGTATGAAGATATCACTAAGTAAGAAGGTAGCATAAATGACAAGGGGAAAAGTGTGATCTACAATCTTGGCGCAATGCGTTTTCAGTAGACTGTGCACAATAGGACTAAACGCAGCATCGCCGCTACATAAGTGCATGTTGGTCAAAATACAGCGAAGCATCTAATCTCTCTGAGAGTTCGGAGGTAGAATGCATACTTCATTTATCCAGCCATAAAAGCAGTATTGTATTTTTGGTGATAGAGTTTAATAAATAACTAGATTTTCATGGAGCTATTAAAAGGTGCCCTACTTAAGTCAAAAATGACAGGTTTAGAACCTTGGAATGTTTAAAATAAAATTTTTATTTTAAATCATAAAGCAAAATTAATGTATAATAAAGGAATGATTCTCTAAAGCACCTAGGCATACTCTCCAATGAATATGTTGAAATTAGTTTAACAGCTTAAAAGATCAGACAGGGAGAGTTTGCATTACAATGTAAGAGGTATATATAATGCCAAATGTACCATAAATTATTCATTTGGCATGGGAAGGTTGTCTAAAACTTATTTTGTAAATTTTGTCCAGCATTTCTCCTCTTTATTTTCCATGGTTCTGAAATAGCCAATCTCGCCTACCAGATGAAAAATGTCTTTGTGCCTGGCCTGGGAATGCCCCCTCCGCCCACCCCCACCCCCACCCCCGCCACCATGGGATCATTAGTAGAATGCCCCTTATTTAGCAAAAGCACCAATAATAGAACACAAGACTTCGAAAAGATTTCCACATGCTGTTCTTGATCACCATTGTGGCTTTTGTTAATATTTTCATATTCATTTTCTTCTCCATGATTTTTCTTTTCAAACTAAATTTCTGTTTCTCCTGCCTTCCTCCTCCCCTTCCTCTTACACACGCACACACGTGTGCGCACACACACCGCCTCTTCTCGGGTCTAACTTTGCCTTGCCTTTAACTGCAGCTCTAAGCACAGGAGCCAGCTCGAGTGTACAGCACAAAAGCTGGATGCCTGGGAGCTGAATCTAAAAATAGAAATTCCTTTTCACACCCTGGCCAGTTGATGAGGCTTTCTTGTTGGTTTTCTTCCTCCTTTTCTGGTCATTTCTACCAACCTATCCCATGTGCACGTCTGATTCATTCATGGTGAGTTTCTAATCTTCTTTGCAAGGGAAGAAAATATTTTTACGCTGCGTCAGGCAACTGCCGCTACCTGCGAAGTCCCTCGGGCTGAAGCCTGAGAGAGGTGAGATGTTGGGGGCAAAGGGGGCCTGTGATCCCGTGCAGTCTGAGCTCTCCCGTTAGGAAACACATTCACCTCCCTCCCCCTGCAAGTTCCCACATAACTGTGGCCTAATAGAAGGAGCCAGAAGCTGTGCATCCTTAGCATAGAGTTCCGAGTGTGCAACTAGGCTGCGGGTGGGAGTTTGGAATTTCAAAAAGGTCAGAAAGCTACAGGAGCCTCCTGGGGAGACATCAGAAGGGAGGAACCTCCTGAGTTCTAACGCCAGCACTGTCGTCTCCTTTCTTGAATTTTTTGCATGATTTTCCTACTATGCGCGCACCATCGCGACTGCTGGAGTTACTAACTCGTGACTTTTACGTACAGAGTGCACCTCCGTGGGTCCTCCAGCAGTGCCAACAAAGCGCCCTTCGGGTAGGTGCACGTGGAGCCGCCTGAGGACCCCATGAAGAGCAGAGGTGCCATCACACATTTCCCGCAGCGCTCTTAGCTCTGGACGACTGTTTCACCCAACTCTGAGGGATGTGCATGCACGCCCTGCACAAGCAGTGTTTCTACAAACTTTAATAGCAAAGGAAATAGTATTATAAAGAATGAAACGGCTTTGTGCAGAAGAAAGAGTAAAGTACATAAGGCAGAGAGTTCAAAGACCAAAATGATCCCAGCTTTTCCATGAGCTAATTCGATAGCCTATTTCCTTGTTTCCTTTCACCTCCACGATCGCACGGGCTTACGAACTTCCCCTGCCTATGTCATTCACAGAGTCAACGGGGATGATACATGCAAAAGAGCTTTGCAAAGCTACAGGCCCTGTCTCCACATGGGGTTATTATTATCCTTACTACCATCAAAAACTGCCAATGCCGCTCATGGCTATTAGCAAAATCCAAATCCAAAATCCAAAAATCCTTTTGTTTGTGTTTTGCCTACAGAAAGCAATAAAGTGGAATAAATATTAGTCAATGGCCAACACGTATTGAAACAGCTGAAGCACCAAGCAAGGCCTTCTGGTCCTGAAGCAGAATGCTAAACTAGTCTCACTTCAGAAGCTGGGGCGGGAGAGGGCAGGAGCGAGAATGCTGCTGAGTGGAACTGGGGTGAGGGCTAGCGGGGGTGGACATAAGGGGCCTCTGCCTCCTCCCAAGACACCCTCTCCCCTCTCTCCTAAATCACACTCCACCTAATTACTCCTAAGAGAAACGTCAGAAAGAAGGGTCAGCTTGAACGGCGGCCTGGCATTGCTCAGCATTAAGACGCTCTTGCTAGGAGACGTGCTGCGCTACGTTGCCGTCGGCCACGCATTCCTGACGAATAGCGATTTGCCCAACAGCTCACCACCTCAGCAGAAAGGCCCGGCCGCTCCTGCTGAGTCGCGCACAGACGACTTGTCGCCAAGCGCACGGCGTCCGAGGCCCGCCACCTTCCGGCTCTGCGCCATGGCGCAGTGCGCACGGTCCTCAGGTCCTGCTGTGACTTGGCACGCCCCGCTGGACAGCTGGAGACTGCAGAAGAGAGGCTGCTGCCAAGAACACAGGACAAGGGAGTTCCAACCAACAGTCCTGAGCTTTAGTATTTCATGGGTGGCTATTGCTCGAGCTATATAGAGATCTATTATGGTGCTGTGAACTCTCTGTTTATACCTGGTATGATACACAATAAAACACTCCGACGCCTTCCCACTCCCATTTGTGAGCTCAAGCAAGGAAAAATAGGGAGACAATTTACCATCGCCTTATGTTATGCCTAATATAATTTTGGAAATCAGCTAGTGCCCCCAGCAGCATTTTATTACATGCATCAAAAAGATTTAACTTGCTAAGGGTCACATAAGTGTACTCAGAATGTGCCTCAAAAGCTGAGAGACACTAGAGATAGATAGTTTATTGTACGTCTCATTTCTCCTCCTGCCCCCAAGACCGCTCGCAACGAAGTGCTACCAGAGATCGTTAAAAAAAAGATGGCTCGTTTTATGTAGCTTGAATATAGAAAACGGCAGTAATCTCAGTTCCAATGGCAAGACTGTTTGGAAGACAATGCCACGAGATAAACAAAAGTGAGTTAAATCAGGGAGCCGGGCTGTGTAGCAATTAGTCTAATGTAATGTCATTTTTAATGCAAAGAAGCTACATTTTCTAATTTTCACTAACGCCCTAGATGCTGAATGGGTTAGAATAAATGCATGCAATAAAAACCAGGTACACTCATCTTATGAAGCAGCCTATTAACCAGACTGCTAGTGCTGCAAAATTCAGTACACGGTAAACAATACTTTTCCTATTAGAACAATGACGCCTACTTTACTCTTTTCTACCATGCAGCACCTGGGGACCACATCCATTTACCAAAATCATGCCAAATTAGTACTGTAAATATTGAAATCAGACCTTTCAGGCTAACCGGTGGCCTAATTTTCTCTTCAATCTGCTCTTAATCTCAATTCATCAATAACACTACCTTATTATCGGACTTTGACAGCGAGCAAAGGCTTTTGATAAATTATACATCTCAAGCCGGATTTAAAATTTGAAGCTCAAGTGCTAATTATCTGTACAGGCCTAGTTAATAACGAGATTTCTTGTTAAGTATCTGATCACAGCATGGGCATCATTTGTCAAGATCCTCAAGTCTACCTTGGAGACCGCCTCTTGGAATCCTCCCTTGCCTACCATATGTAAAATTGGGATCTTTGTTTCTATAATAACCTTTTATTAGGAAGCTGACATAATGATTAAGTTCGCTGTAGACACACACAATGAATTAGACAATTACCCTTGCTGCTTTAAAGCGCTCAGACTCCTAGCAAGACAAAATAATTAATATTGAATTTTAATTTGATGTGTTCCACATTTAAACCCCAATTTGCAAAGTACACCTGGAAAGCTGCCGCTGTTCCCTTGCAGTTTGTGTGCATGAAATAAAGGCCCCTGCCGTCTGAATGGGAAAGCACAGACGGCGCGATGCACCACATCACTTCTCAGTGGAGCACAGAATTTTCTAGCATTAATGGGAAAGGTAATTACCTAGGTCTAACTTTATAGCCTTCCCTCTAATGAAACTATAATCTCCCAGGCCTACACACTTTAAGCATTTGCATGATTTTAATGATTTCAGGGCCATAACTGTTGGTATACCCCGTCATTTTGAAATGGAACGCCTTAAACACAAAGACGTTAATTATATTTCCTGGCTCTTCTTATAGGCACAAAGTACACCTGAGTCAGAAGCGCCATTGTGCAAACAACCAAGCGAAAGGTTGCCCACGTGGACACCGCCGCCGCCCAAAGACAAGTCCGAAGCAGCAACATGCATTTCCTTTTCTTCCTCCTCCCAGCACACTCAACCTGTGCTACAGGGTAAGAGACACAAAGTCCTTTTGGCTTTGCACCCATACAGAATGGGTATAGCACCGTAGCACCCCGAAATATTTTTTCTGCTCTAACCACATTGCATTTCGGAAAATGATTAACTCTCCTGGCGAGGGGTGGTTTCCTCTCCTGGCAGGAGCTGGGAGTCAGAGCCATTTTTCTTTCCTGGAAAGGCTGGGCTTCAGGAGAGAAAAGGTGACTTTCTTCTCCGCAGCCTTACGCAGGGCCGGACCTAGATGCCAGGCTAAACTGAATTATCTGTTTGAAGACCTGTGAAGGCAACTCGCGCCATCAAGGAAAGGAATAAAGATTCACGATCTGTTTATCGCGAGCTCTCAAAGCCCACGTTCATCCAGATCTTGCTCCGCTCCTGCTCCTGCTCCTGCTCCTTCGTGGGCTGGCCACGGCCGGGAACAATGGCTTCTCCTCTGGCCGCGGGCTTCCCCCTTGCTTGCCTCGTGTTCCACGGTTGGCAGCCAGAGGAGGAGGAAAGACTGCCCACGTGGGTGCTGGATATAAGAGGTCACGAAGCAGCAGTTTTTAAAACTCGCTGCAGCCGTGTGGTTGGCCAGGTCTGCTGTGGGTAGGAAGAGCCCCCGCCCTCTCGCGCACCACGCCACGGATCCCGGGATTCTCACGCTGTGTCTGCCGTCAGCGCCAAGGAGGAGGCACTGTTTCGGCGCGTTTACCTCCCTCCGGTCCTCCGCAATACCCAGACAACCATAAAGTCATGGGGAAACCATCCCGGAGCTTCAGTTTGATTCTTTGTTAAGAAAGATGAAGAGCAGTTTTATTGATAGCTTACAATATAGACTAAACAGTCACACGCTAAGTCTCCCGAAGTCCAGAGCTCTTTCCCCAAACTATAAAAAAGGAGGCCTGTGTGAACAGAACAAAATGATAATCACTTTCTGAGAAAAATACCCTGGAAAAAAAGGAAAATTCTCCGAGCTCTCAAATCTGGGAAGCTTCTGGCAGCTTTCTCCTTTGGATGATTCCCATCAATAATAATGCTTTCTCCCTAGGTTGTCTGGTTTTTTTTTGTTTGTTTGTTTTTGTTTTTGTTTTTGTTTTTTAAGTGGATGCAACTCTAGGCTCTGCAAGTTACACTGTGCAAACTTGCACAAGCGAGAGGACCTCTCAGCTTTAGTTTCATAAGAAACAAGATTAGAATGGCAAGCATCTGCTCCCCAGAGTGGTTATGGGGAGTATGTAAGATAAGGTACGTTTCGTTCCTGGGACAGCTGTTGGCAGTAGTTAGGGCTTAATAAGCGCAGGCTGCTATTAATAGTGTTGTCTGTGGTCATTGTTAGCGTTTACCAGGCTGCTGCAGACTACTCTTTAGGATCCCTTTAATGGAACCACTACTTTTGGCAGTCTGGCCACCACATCCTTGGAAGACCAGAATAGTCTCCTTTCAAGGAACAACAGGTTGACAGTCAAAAATGCTTGCTCAGGCAGGATTTCTAACCAGAGCCACAAATCCAAGTAAATATATCTGATGGCTAGTAAGACAAAGACCATATGCTTAAGAAAACAATGAAAAGGAAATACTCACCTTTTTTTTGTGGTAAAAAAGTTGATAAGGTAAAATATCATCTGAACCATCTCTAAACGTACCGTAGTGTTATCTGCACACTGTAGAACAACAGATTGCTAGACATTTTCCGTCTTGGAAAACTGAAACTCTACACTTACTGAACACCTCCCCTTCCTCACTTCCAAGCCCATGGCCACTACCATTCGACTTTCTGTTTCTAAGGGGTTTGCTCTTTTCTATGCCTCATATAAGTGAATTGTATAGTATTTGGTGGGGGGTAGGGAGACTCGCACATAAAGCCCTTAAGGTCACCCATATTGTAGCATATGGTAGAATTTCTTCTTTTAACGGTTGCATAATATTCCATTGTATGAATATGTCACACTGTCATTATTCATTCATCCATTGGTAGACAGGTGCTTCTACTTCTTGACTTTTGTGAATAATGCTTTAATGAAGCTGAGTGTTCAAACATCTCTTCAGCATCCTGTTTACAGGGGTGGGCGTTTGGTACAGCAGTGAAGACACCATTTGGAATGCCTATATTCCGGATCACAGTGCCTGGGTTCATGTTCTGGCTCCACTCCCAATTTAAGCCTCCTGCTGATACACACCCTGGGAGACAGCAGGCAATGGCTCAAGTAGTTAGACTCCCATGGTACACATGGGAGACCCACACTGAGTTGCTGGCTCCTAGCTTTGGTCTGGTGTGGCCTTAGCTATTACAGACATCTGGGAAATGAACAAGCAGATGGAATCTCTCTCTCTCTCTCTCTCTCTCTCTCTCTCTCTCTCCCCTCTCCCTCTCCCCCTCCCTCTCCCCCTGCACCCTCTTCCTCTCTTAACTATTTTTAAGAACCTCCATACTGTTTTCCATGATGGCCAGACCATTTTACATTCCTGCCACCCGTGCACAAGGGTTCCAATTTCTTGACATCCTTGCCAACAGTTGTCATTTTTCTGGGATTTATTTTAGCTGTTTATTTATTTGAAAGGCAGAGTTACAGAGAGGGAGAGGCAGAGACACAGAGAAATATCGTCTATCTGCTGGTTCACTGCCCAGATGGCCACAAAGGCCAGGGCTGGGTCAAGCCAAAGCCGGGAGCCTGGAACTCTTCCACAAGGGTGGCAGGGGCCCAACCACTTGGACCATTTTCTGCTGCTTTCTCAGGTGCCTTAACAGGGATCTGGATCTGAAATGAAGCAGCCAGAAGTCAAACTGGCACTCAGATGGGTGGCAGGCATTGCAGGCAGTGCCACAAAACTGCTCTTTCTGTTTTTCTGTTGTTTGTTTTAACAGAAGTTCCCCTCACAGGTGAGGTGAGATCTCATTGTAACTTTAATTTGTATTTCTCTGATTATTAATGAAATTGAGTGTCTTCTTGTATGGCTTTTGGTCATTTGTGTATTCTCTTGGTGAATTGGTCTTTGGCCCATTCTTCACTTGGATTTGTTGGGTGTTTGTTGTTGAACTGAAGGAGTTCTCTGGGTACCCTGATATTAAACTCTTGGCAGATGTGTAATTGGCAGATATTTTTCCCATTCTCTGTTGCATCTTTAGCTTGTTGATTCTTTTCTTTGCTGCCCAGAAGTTTTTAAACTTCATGTCATCACATCTGTCTATTTTTGCTTTTGCTGACTATGCTTTTGATGTCAGATCTAAGAAATAATTGCAAAGTCCAATGTCATAAAGCTTTTACACTATATTTTCTTTTACGAGTTTTGTCACTGCAAGTCTTCTGTTTAGACCATTGTTTCTTTTTTGGTTAACTTTTTTTTGTATGGGTGTCAGGTAGGGGTCCACCTTGATATTCTTTTGCATGTGGATATCCAGTTTGTCCAACATCATTTGTTAAAGAGACTCTCCTTTCCCCATTGCCCCTTTTTGATTATTTTTTACCAAGCATGTGAGGGTTTGTTTCTGAGTTCTCTATTCTGTATGTATGTCCTAATGTCAGGACCATGCTGTTTTGATCAATGTAGCCTTGTCATATGTCTTAAAATCAAGAAATGTGAGCTTTCTTTTTCTTTCACTTTCTTTCACAAGTTTGTTTTGAGGAACTACATCACATTTCAATATTATTGCTCGTAGTGTTATCTGCAGTTAATGGGACTATCTGAACTTTACAGATTGTATCTAATCAGCAAGCATTACAAATGTGTATACTTGGTGGAACTCTGGAGGGAGACAACACATTCTTCATTGCATACTGGATAATCTTGATTCAAACCTTTATTCTGCTAATGGTGTATAACTTAACCCTACTACTTTCAGATATAAAGTTGGTGCCATAAAGTGGTTTTTCAGGTGAAAATGATGTTAACTGCCCAGTTTCAGTACAGTCCTAATGCAATAGTCAGTCTCTCCCCTCACCTTGCCTCTGGACAACAGATGCACAGGGGAGCTGATGGATAGTGCAGAGCCCGGGAGGATCTCTCAGCTGCTGCAGTCATGGCACAGCCGCTGAGGTCCACCCTTGGATGTTTCCCGAGGGTGATCCCTGATGCTCGCTCTGACTGGTAGCAATAGAAGGTTCTGATGAAATCTTCTGGCTTCTAGTCCAGCTTTTGCAGTGGATGATGTCCCAGTAATGTGGCTGATTTTCCTTCCCAACTCAAGGAAAAGGTCCATATGTTTCTTTTCTTTTCTTTTCTTTTTCTTTTTCTTTTTTTCTTTTTTTTTTTTTTTTTTTTTTTTTTTTTTTTTTTTTGGACAGGCAGAGTTAGACAGTGAGAGAGAGAGAGAGAGAGATCTTCCTTTTTCTGTTGGTTCACCCCCCAAGTGGCTGCTACGGCCGGCACATTGTGGCTGGCACGCTGCGCCGATCCGAAGCCAGGAGCCAGGTGCTTCCTCCTGGTCTCTCATGCGGGCACAGGGCCCAAGCACCTGGGCCATCCTCCACTGTACTCCCGGGCCACAGCAGAGAACTGGAATGGAAGAGGGGCAACCGGACAGAATCTGGTGCCCCGACCGGGACTAGAACCTGGGGCGCCAGCGCCGCAGGCAGAGGATTAGCCTAGTGAGCCATGGCGCCGGCCACATGTTTCTTTTCAATATCATTTATTGGCTCTGACCAGAAGCCACTGGGTCTGTCACATCATCACTGGCTCCCAGCCACCAGCCTCAGCACATGCTGGGCTCAGCATAGCTAGCAAGTCACAGGCTCTGCACAAGCCAGGATGGGGGCAGGTGCTGATGCCCTCTCATCTCTGCTACTCTCAGCTTATGGTTCGATGGGTCCCTTCCTGGATCCTCTGGTGGAAGCACTATTCCATTGCAGATCAGAATCTGTAACCCATAGAACCCTAGATGAAAAGTATAAACTCCCCATGTGGGTCATTGAGAGTGATGGGAAGTGGGGTCTGGTACCATCCTGTAACTCCTGGACCAATGTATTCTTCCTCCTGGAAACATGGCAACATATAAAGGCTTTTGATTCCAGGGATGCACTGTGTCCTGGGGGACAGCAGCCATCCCCAACCATTGCCTCCAAGCTGTCACTCTGGCTGTGCCTTCAGCAGTCGCTTGCAATGCTCTGTGGGGCCGTGAGCTTTGGTGTGTGCCATGTGTAATGTGACCAGGGAATCCCATGGTCATGGATCTTCTTTCACATTCCCTTTGCTGGAACATGAGTCCCCTAATATAATATAATATGTATGTAGGATGCCTTTACCAATGGAACAAACTCTTTAAAACCTTTAAATAGTAGTAGTGATGGAGAGCCTAAAGGCAGTAAAAGCAAACCCACTTGCAGAATGTGTGAGTATTCCTATTAGAATAAATCTCTGGCCCTTTCAGGGTAAAGAGATCCAATGTATTCAACTTCCCATCAGATGGTTTGTTGGTGTAATATTGGATTTGCAGCCAAAGATCTCATACATGGATAGTACCAAGTATGTCTTTTCCAACTATACATTCAGGGACCAGACAATTAGACACCAGAGGGATCTACTCACTGTGGCAAGGACAACTCTATTCATTTATTACCTGGCTCTGATATTCTCACACTCTAACAGGATAGCAATGATGAGGCATAGGGTCTCTAAGTGTTCATGTCAATCAGCAGAACTATGTCTAATAATTTTTTTTTGACAGGCAGAGTTAGACAGTGAGTGAGAGAGAGAGAGAGGTCTTCCTTCCATTGGTTCACCCCCAAATGGTCGCTATGGCTGGCACGCTGCGCCAGGATCCAGGTGCTTCCTCCTGGTCTCCCATGCGGGTGCAGGGCCCAGGCACTTGGGCCATCCTCCACTGCCTTCCCGGGCCACAGCAGAGAGCTGGACTGGAAGAGGAGCAACCAGGACTAGAACCTAGGGTGCCGGTGCCGCAGGTGGAGGATTAGCCTAGTGAGCCGTGGCGCCGGCCAATAATTCTTAAAATGTGTGTGTGCTCAGTGCTTGGTTCCTTGGTACTCGGCTACCCAGGTAAATGGCAGCAGGCCCTCTTAAGAAAGGACTAGGTGGGTCATTGTGTACACCCGCTGTGGTGTTGCAGGCTGCCTCTACCAGGCAACTAAGCTTTTTCTTCAGCCAATGTTCCAGTCTCAAAACTGGTTCAGATGAAGGTAATGGGAAAGGGATTGTGATTTGTTGGGGAAACTTCCCTTAGCCCTCTGTCGATATTTCCTGGATTGAATAGTGTCCTCCCCCCAAATTCATTGCTGTCTGGAACCTCGGGATGTAACCGTGCTAGGACAAAGGGTCTTTGCAATTGTAATCAAGTTCAGATGAGTTCATACTCCAGTAGGATGGGTTCTAGTCCAGTGAATTTCCTTATAAGAGGGAAATTGGACACAGAGGGAAAAACCAAGTGACAGTGAAGACACACAGGGAGAAGGCTGTGTGACTGCAGAGGTGGATATTGGAAAGACACATCATCAAGCCAGGGACCACCGAGGATTCCTGGCGGCCCCCAGAAGCTAGGAGAGAGGGAGAGAGGCATGGAACAGATTGTCCCTCAGAGACTCCGGAAAGAATCAGCCCTGCCAACACCTTGATTTCAAACTTCCGGCTTCCAGAACAGTGAGAATAAATTCCTGTTCATTAAAGCCATCAGTCTGTGAGACGTTCTTAACAGCAGCCCTGGGAAACTGTTATCCCATCCATCCTTGATTTCTTTTGATGATAGAGATTGGCCAGCACTCTTGCTGCCCATCTGCTTTTCTCCCCCTAAGAATGCTGCATCTTATTAGCCTTTTACCACTGTGTAGACACCTCCCCACCCCCACCCTTTCACACGGGCTGCCCGTTGTGGCTATGTGTCCACCTGCCTTGTGAAACTTCACCAGCACCGTGAGGCCTCTGTGGTCTCATGCTCTAGGGCATCGCTACCAGTGTGCCTGGTCCCATGGCAGCATTTCCTACCCTGGACCAGGCAGCTCGGTGACGCTGAGTCCTCTTCGACAGTGAGTTCTGGTTGTTACTGGTAGTGTATCCTTTGGCACTTCCCATGGAGTAGAATTGTGTCAAGCATGCTGACATCGCTGAGACTTTTAACCCCTTCTTCCACGGCTGCCACGGCGATCCTGACATTGCAGCCTCATTCAGCGTAGTCCATCATTGATTTCAGTCTTCTGGGAGCCACCCTAGAAGCAAGTCTGTGCTTGCCCTGGAGTCTTTGCCAAGGTGTTAACTCCTGTATGCTCTTGGATTAAATGACTCTAGAATTCACTGCCATGCCTACTTCCCAGTACAGGCTGATGATACAGGAAGGCAAATCTTCCAACTCATTTGGGATGAAGTCCCTTCTTCTCCTGTCAGGCCCAAAGCATCTCCAGTTGGGTTTATGTTATACCTTTTTTAAAAAAAAAATGATTACTCATTTGTATTTACCTGAAAGGCAGAGTGACAGAGAGAGACACATAGAAATAGACCTTCCATCTACTGGCTCACTCCCCAAATCCCTGCAACAGCCAGTCTGGGCCAGGCCAACACCACGAACCTAAAACTCAATCCCATCTCCCACTAGGTGGTAGGGACTCAAGCACTTGAGCCATCATCTGCTGCCTCCTGGGTGCATCCACAGGAAGCTGGAGCAGAAGTAGAGCAGAACTCACTCCCAGGTGCTTCAGCCTGGCATGCGGGCACTCTCAAGCAGTAGCTAGATCTGTGCCACAACAACTGCCCCATGTTGTACCTTCTCTCTAGTTACAGGTCCAGTGCCTAGGATGGCAGGAAGGGGCAGAGCATAAGAAGAACAAATGTGTATTGGGGGGAGAAGCCTCTGCATCACCTCAGACCAGTCAGAACAAGACGATTAACCCTTTAGGCCCAGGGAGATTTGTGGGTCTCCAGAGAAGGAGGGATACGCAGGGAGCCTGAGAGTGGGGTTAGCAGCTGGCTCTAAAGTATTTCACATTTTAACTTGATGTGAGTGAACCAGTGAGTTCCAGGATGCAAAACACTTAAGAATGAGCACAAGGCCCTGAGGGGTAGAGGTTGGGGCAGTCACGGGTGGGGGGACTTGTAAAAGACAAAGTTTCCAGCCCCCTCCCCAGAGATTCTATTCTCTGCACAAATGTGGCAGAGGTGGAGAAGCAGAGGGAAGGCGGGACTACTGTACAGTGGGAAGTAGAGGGTGCTGAGGCCAGGGAACAGAGCCAGGGAGGAGATGCGGCCCTTCCTCCATGAGCGCTCAGAGGGGCCAGTGTGTCCCCAGTCACATGAATCCAGGGTCAAGGGTGTTCTGGAATAGAGTCCCAAAAGGATGCAACTCCTCAGGAGTTGTTGCAAGCAGACAAGCTCAAGGCATCCATCCAGCCAGAGTCTAGGCTAGGGAGGAAGGGAGAGCAGCCAGGAGGGTTGGAGGGATGGGGAGAAAATGGAGAGCTCAAGCAATTAGAAGCCTCCGTGAAATTCAAGTTCAGGAGTGCGGCAGAGTAGGGAGGTGGCTGCAGTTGGCAGACCTGGGTTATGAGAGTCTTCAGAGGAGGGTTGTCCTGGATGTGACTGGCTGGGCTGGAGCAGAGACAGAAAGAGATGGAGATGGTACCTACCCAGCAGTTGCATGGGAGTCTAAACAATGGGCCTCCAAAAGCTAGTCACCCCCAAAGCCTTGGAAGCCAGGAGAGCTACCCTCTGTGGCCGCACATGTGCATGCATGATAGGGATCTTGGGATGGGGAGATTACCCTGGATTGTGTGAGGAGGCCCTAACCCCAATCACATGTGTGCCTATGTGAGGGGAGGAGGGAGATTCCGTATAGACAGCAGATGAGAAGCCCAGGACCACAGAGGCAGAGATGCAGTGATTGCAACCAGGAACCAAGGGTTGACGACAGGATGCAGGCAGCCACGGGAAGCTAGAGGAGGAAGGGAATGGATTCTCCCCGACAGCCTCCAGGGGCGGCACAGCCCTGCTGACACCTTCATTTCAGCCCAGCAGTGCTGACTTCACACTGCGGGGCTTCAGGACTGGAAAGAATAAATCTCTGTGTGTTAAGCCACCAGGTTCATCATAACTCAGCACAGCAACCTCAGGAAATGAACAAAGTGAGGTCGTTGGATGCATTTTAGAGCTGTTGGAATAGTCCTGTGAGGACAGTGGATTGGACAACTCCTACGGGTGAGAGGGAGCAATGCAGAGCTCGTTCACAATCCTCAGAGAGAGGAGCCTGGATCCCTAGGTGGGAGGGAACTGCCTAGAAGTGGCCATGGGGGCGCTGCATGAATGCCGTAGCTCCTTGGCTTCCAGAATGTGAAAAAAGAGCACACTCCCCTCAGGGAAAGATGGATCTAGAAATCTAACTGAATTCTGAGTAGCTGGAGCCGAAGCAGAGCAGAGGAGCAGGGAATCAAACCAGCGCTCTGATACGGGATGTTGGCATCGCAAGCAGTGGCCTTACCCACTACACCACAGTGCCAGCCCCTTTTGTTTCTTCATGTTTCTGTTTGCTGAATTAGTGGCAATTTTCTGTGCCTTTTCATCCAGAATCACCAGCCTTTAACAGAGCAATATACAGCAACGTGGTAAAGACACAACGTAACATGTAGGATGCATGAAGCCTGCTGCTCCCTTTCCACAGTATTGGCAGGGCTGCTATAGCTGCTACAGGCTTTGCCCTAGCGTGTAGGAATTCTGATGAATTTGATGTCACTTGATTCCCACCAAAAAGAGAACTTATGGTGCATTTACAATCATACACTGTGTCACCAAGGACATCTGATGGAGAGAAAGTTCCATTTTGACTAAGTTATAATGAAAACCAAACCATCTCTCCAAAAATGTTCACATTTGGACTTTTGTAAAATGTTTCAAATCATGCTCTTCTTCCACCACCCCCACCTGCTGTTTGTGTTGGGCACTAGGTTGGGGGGGGGGGGTGCTCTCTTGTGATCTTGCTTAGTCCTGAGCATTCATTTCACAGAGGTGGATGTATGAACTGCCCAGCAGGCAGCAGCGGGATTCCTAGAAGTCATTCCTTCACTAGAATGGCTAAAAATAACTTCACTATACACAGAACTGACTGTAAACCACATAAATATATTCCTCTCAACCCCAGGTAAATGTGTCCTCAGCTCAACTTCCCCTTGCCAAAGGCCAAAACCTTTGTAGCCATTTCAACACCATCCAATTCAATGAGAGGTGCAACGGGGCACGAGACAGTGTCAAATGCTTTTGCAAATTTTTCCATACTGCAATCACGTGACCTCATTACTAAGTTTTATTGGTGTCATAGTAAATCAGCCTCTAGTTTCAGGGCTCAAAACATACTCAGAATGCCTGCCTTATTGCTAATGGTCATTTGCAAAGACCTAAATAACTCAGACCTCAGGTCTGACCCACCATGAAGGCACCTGAACTACTTATGATAAGTAAGGCCCCTCTCAACAAACTCCATGAGCCATCTACTATTTTTTTGCTCTCCTGAAAACTAACAGCGTAGGATATACTGGTGTGAGTGGGTTCTTGAGATGGAGCCTACACAAACTTGTGATTGCCAAGGCCTTGTCACTGTGGTGGTTTTCCACAGGTGATCTGGTGTGCACTAACTCCCAAGTTCAATTTGCATCTTTATTTGAGGACATTATGCTATAAAAACAGAACACAAATACTGGGGAAGCATCAGCTTTTACTTTGCATGGAGTTCTTCAAATGGTCAATGTTTGTCAATAGTGACAATATGCACTGTACAAGAACACATCACGTGCAGGCCAACAGCAGCACAGTCCATTGGAGCACATTGTAAAGACTTCACAAGCCGTCAACTGTTCATTTTATTTCATCATCTATGAAATGGCTCTCCAGTGCTGGGGGAGAAGAACTCATACCACTGTCATGGACCTACAGCGGCATTCTGAGATCAAATAAAATGGCATCTACGTCATATAAGGTGAAAAGACACATTTCTAGTTACTGCTAAGCACCTGTCTTCTGCTTCAAGGTAAACAAAGACACTCTGTGTTCTACCCGAGAAAAATGGCAAGAACTCTCCTTGCCCAGAGCAAGCTCGCCAGCTCCAGTGCCTCACTTCATGGTCACTGCCACTGCCATCCTGGAACCAGAAGGCGGCAGTCCCATTAACCCCCATTGGTAATTGGAATTGGCCCAACTGGTAATCAGCATAGACCAGCCAGTCAGAAGGGGAAACCATCTGAGTGTGAGCATCTCCTAAGGCCTCAGGCCTGGTCAGAGGCAGGAGCAGCTTCTTCCAAATCCTCACTCTTCAGGTAGGAAACCCAGTCCGCCCAGCTAGCATTTTGCTGCAGTAATTAATCTCCCGGAGGCTCTAAGACATGGCATTAAATCTGTGTTAAGGTTAGAGAGCTACAATCATGTGGAAAAGTGCAGAGTCCTGACCTTAACACCTACGCTAACAACTGTCCTGGTATATCAAAAGATTTAATTAATTTTGATCTTCTATTAGCTAAAGGGGAAAATGAAGGTAAAAATAAAGACATGATGAAGAAAAGGGAAAGAAGTTCCAACTCCACTATGTTATCCAAATTATCCATATCCCATGAGAACTCTGGGAGGGTGGGCAAAGGCCATTTTAAGTGTTGTAATAAATTATTTAAATCTAAGATGGTAGATCTGTGTTGGGACTTTCAGGAAAGGTGCACTAACACAGATTCTTGTGGAGAGAATGGTGGCACATGTGATGTGAGATTTCAGGGGAGGAAGATGCATTCACTGGGCACTTTATCCCACTGCTCCCAAGACTTCCCAAGGAAGCTGATGGCCTCACCATTTTACACTCAAAGAAACTGAAGCCCAGAGAATTGAAGCACCTTGCTCAAAGTCACAGAGTGACTGAGCCAGAATCCAAACCCAGGCCCAGCTGTCCCTATTTATACCATGTTACCTTCCTAGAGCTCCCATGTGTTCATTTACACAAAGATACAAATATCTAATTTTATAAACTTTTTCGTGAAGGGAAGTCTGAGTAGAAGGAAAGATTCCATAGAAAGGATTGTTCAAGTCTACCCACAGCAGTGTGTGTCCCTTAACAAGTGCATGGAGTGGAGCTACCCACACTCCCTGCCCCAACCCACACTCAGCGTCCTGGCATACTCACTCTTGACAGTTTTAAGAGTGTGAAAAAAATTATATTGCTAGATCCATGGCATTTGAGGCTCTTTCTGCAGTAGAAGTTTAGCTACACTAAATCATAGCCATCAATAGGTGTTCATTTCATTCTCATCCCCATTCCTCGCGTCTCCCTTTAGAGTACTTACAGCAATTGTATCAAAGTTTCTGGAAAAACTTTAAGAATCCACAGTTACAGTAGGTATGTAAACATGGCCACTTAATAAGTAATAAAAATTAAAATTCCAAAAATATATAAATACAAGAGTACTTCAAATTGTTCATGGAAAAATGAATTAAAAGATCTGTATTTTGGTGCAAAAAAAAATTGAAATCCATGTCTCTTTTTTGTTACTGTCCATTTTCTGTGAGCTTTTTGAAGATACCTTATATATATATATATATATAAAATATATAAATAATATGTCTTTCTCCTGCCAAATTCCTTCTAAACATCTGGGATAAATTTAGATTTGTGAAAGAAAGCCCCAACCTGGAAAAAAATGAGTTAATGCACCTAATCCCAAGAACAGAGATATTTCCTTTCTAATATGTAAACCCACACAGACGCTATTTCTTCTTCCATTTTCACTTTTTCACTGGGGAAGCTCATCAGACTGTCCATTTTGTTAGTTGAAAAGTTAAGGCAGTTTGGATTCCTGATTTGTAAGTAATGAGTGTGGAAACTCTAAATTAGCTTGTCTTGAGTGATTTTGGCCATGTGCTACATTGACTGTATACTTCCCTGTGGTTGATAAGCCAGAGTAAGTGAAGCCAGGTACAGCACCTAACACCTTCTAGCAGATAAATTCCAACAGGTATCTTGTGTGTTTCAGTAGCTTGAAACTTTGGATTCTTTGGATCCTGGGATTGATCTCAAAAGCACATTAATTCCATAGTGCAATGGTTTTCCAAATCATGAACCAGCAGCATCACATGGGATTTGACAGAAATACAAATCTCATGTCTTACAACCCCGACCTATAATGCATTGTTATCATGTATCAAAACACAAACAGATTGTAACAAGCACACCTAGCACCCAGATTTTGGTTTCTAATACCATTCTTCAATGAAAGGAAGCATGGCTTATTGGAAAAATGGACGATTTCTAGGACTGAAAGAGGAAATACACAGAAGAAGCCTGGAATGTCTTATCATGTCAGAAAGTGAGTGTCTCAAAAAATTTAAAGAAAAAATTTAAAGAAAAATTTAAAGGAAAAGAGACATTAGAGTGGCCAAACCTGACAAACTACCTCAGCCAGGTGATCAAGGTCAATATCAACAATAAGTCATGTGAACAGTACGCACCATGGATATAATGGGATGAAAATGACACTTCACTTTCACCTTGTGTTTTCAGCAAACCCTAGAACCTTAGTCAAACCATGAGATACACATCAGAAAAATCCCACCCGAGGAGCATTCTACAAAAGACCTGAACACTACTCCCCAAAGTTGTCAAAGAAATAAAAAACAGTGAACATCTACACATGCAAAAGAATGAAACTAGACCCCCCCAACCTCCCACCAGATACAAATCCATGCAAAACAAGTTAAAGACCTAAATGTAAGCTCTAAAACTATGAAGCTACTAGAAGACAGCATAGGAGAAACACTTCAAAACAATGGAATGGACAAGGATTTTTTGAATAAGCCTCCCAAGGTACAAGAAACAGCACAAAAAAGGCAAATAGGGTTCTACCAAACTAAAAGCCCTCTATATGCAAAAAAAAAAAAAAAAAAAAAAAAGTGAAAAGAGAACCTACAAAATGGGAGAAAACATTTGCAAACTAGGCATCTGTCCAAGGTTATGAACCAGAATATATAAGAATATATGGGCCGGCGCGGCTCACTAGGCTAATCCTCCGCCTAGCGGCGCCGGCACACCGGGTTCTAGTCCCGGTTGGGGTGCCGGATTCTGTCCCGGTTGTCCCTCTTCCAGGCCAGCTCTCTGCTGTGGCCAGGGAGTGCAGTGGAGGATGGCCCAGGTGCTTGGGCCCTGCACCCCATGGGAGACCAGGAAAAGCACCTGGCTCCTGGCTCCTGCCATCAGATCAGCGCGGTGCGCCGGCCATTGGAGGGTGAACCAACGGCAAAAGGAAGACCTTTCTCTCTGTCTCTCTCTCTCACTGTCCACTCTGCCTGTCAAAAAAAAAAAAAAAAAGAATATATGAGGCTGGAGCCGTGGCTCAATAGGCTAATCCTCCGCCTTGCGGCGCCGGCACACCGGGTTCTAGTCCCGGTTGGGGCACCGGATTCTGTCCCGGTTGCCCCTCTTCCAGACCAGCTCTCTGCTGTGGCCCAGGAGTGCAGTGGAGGATGGCCCAAGTGCTTGGGCCCTGCACCCCATGGGAGACCAGGAGAAGTACCTGGCTCCTGGCTTCGGATCAGCGTGGTGTGCCCGCCACGGCGGCCATTGGAGGGTGAACCAACGGCAAAGGAAGACCTTTCTCTCTGTCTCTCTCTCTCACTGTCCACTCTGCCAGTCAAAAAAAAAGAATATATGAGATTCAAGCAACTCAATAGCAAAGAATAAAAGCAATTTTTAAATGGGCATTAGGGGGTGGTGCTGTGGTACAGCAGTGTATTTAGCCACCAGTTGCAGCCCACATGGGTACTAGCTCGAGTCCTGGCTGCTCCCCTTCCCAACCAGCTCTCTGCTAAGTTGCCTAAGAAAGCAGCGAGGATGGCTAAAGTACTTGGGCCCCAGCACCCATGTGAGAGACCAGGATGAAGCTACTGGTTTTGGCCTAGCCTAGCCCTGGCTGATACAGCCATTTGGGGAATGAACCAGTTTATGGAAGGTGTCTCTCTCTCTCCCTCTCTCTCTCACCCTCTCTCTGTCTCTTTCTCTCCACCTCTCCCTCTCTCTCTCTCTGTAACTCTGCCTTTCAAATAAATAAGTCATTTAAAAAAAAAGGGCACTAGATCAAAATAGACATTTTTCTTTAAAGATTTATTTATTTATTTATTTGAAAGTCAGAGTTACACAGAGAGAGGGGAGGCAGAGAGAGAGAGAGAGAGAGATCTTCCATCTGATGGTTCGCTCCCTAATTGGTCACAACGGCTGGAGCTGTGCTGATCCGAAACCAGGAGCCAGGAGCTTCTTCCAGGTCTCCCACACGGGTTCAGGGGCCCAAGGACTTGGGCAATCTTCCACTGCTACCCCAGGCCATAGCAGAGAGCTGGATCAGAAGAAGAGCAGCCAGGACTAGAACTGGCATCCATATGGGATGCCAGCACTCCAGGCCAGGGCATTAACCCGCTGTGCCACAGCGCCGGCTCCTAAAATAGACATTTTTCAAAAGGAGATAGTCAATAAATAAATTTTTTTTAGAAAAGAAAAATGTTCAATATCACTAATTATCAGAAAAGTACAAATCAAACCCACAATGATACAGCACCTTATTTCAGTTAAAGTTGGCTATTATCAAAGAGACCACAGATAACAAGGGCTTATGAGGAAGTAGAGAAAAGGGAACCCTTACACACAGCTGGTGGAATATAAATTAGTATACCCATTGCGGAAAACAGTATGGAATTTTCCCAAAACATTTTAAAAAATAAATCTACCTGATGATCTAGCAATCCCATTACTGGGCACACATGCAAAGGTGTCTGTAAAGAGACATCAGCATTCTATGTTTCCTGCAGCCAAGTGCACAATAGCCAAGCAATGAGAAGAACCCAGGTGTCCATCAATGAACTAATGGATAATTAAAATGTGGTGGACAGGTACAATGGAATGCCATTAGGGCCTTTAAAAATGAGGAAATTCTGTCATTTGTGTGACATGGTGGAACAATGTATGAAGTGACTTAAGCCAAGCACAGAAAGACAAACACCATATGATTTCACTTCTAGGTAAAATCTACAAAGGTTCGTCTCTTAGAAGTTAAGAGTACAGTGGTAGTTACCAGAACCTTAGCAGAGTAAGGGGAGGGAAGGATGGACAAAGGTTGATTAATGGGAACTAGGCTGTAGCTCAATAGGAGAGATAAGTCTTGGTGCTGTAACACACACCAGGGTGACTATAGGCAATGTAATATGTATATTATTTATAAATGTGTGGATTTTTTTAAGCTACAAGAGAGGATTTTGAAGGTTTTACACCATAAAGAGATGCTGAATGTTTGAGGAAGCAGATCTGAACATTACACAATGTACACATGTATCAAGACATTACCTGGTACTCCATATGTATGTATAAGTTTTAGATATCAGTTATACATCAGTTAAAGTTTTAAAAATAACATCAAGTCCAGCTGGCGCTGCAGCTCACTAGGCTAATCCTCCACCTGCATCACCGGCACTCCGGGTTCTAGTCCCGGTTGGGGCGCCGGATTCTGTCCCAGTTGCCCCTCTTCCAGGCCAGCTCTCTGCTGTGGCCAGGGAGTGCAGAGGAGGATGGCCCAAGTGCTTGGGCCCTGCACCCCATGGGAGACCAGGAGAAGCACCTGGCTCCTGGCTTCAGATCAGCGTGGTGTGCTGGCCGCAGCGGCCATTGTTGGGTGAACCAATGGAAAAGGAAGACCTTTCTCTCCGTCTCTCTCTCTCTCACTGTCCACTCTGCCTGTCAAAAATAAATAAATAAATAACATCAAGTCCAAGAAACTGTCAGAGCCAAAAGCAGCCTGAGGAGCTGTGGTGACTAAATGTCACGAGGTATCTCAGATGGGATCCTGGAATAGAAAAGGGACATTAGATAAGAACTAGGGAAATCTGAATGTAGACTTCAGTTAATAATAATATAAGTGTTGGTGCATTAATTATAACAAATGTGTCATGTGAATACAAGATATTATGAGAAATTGGATATGGGATATATGGAAACTCTACTATCTTGGTAATTTTTCTGTAAGACTTTTCTAAAATATAAGGTTCACTTACAAATGTAAATAGATTACAATATCTTTGATGTTATTTTGAAAATAAGCATGCACCTGTTTAGATATAGAAATCAGGTAAACAAAGTTATGTTAGTCTTAAAATGTTTTTGGGCTTTGGAGATTGGTTTTTCTATACAGACTCAGCTTGTATAACAGAAACCCACAGTCATAGGGTCTTAAACAAGAGAGACATTGATTTCTCCCTCGTGTGCCAATTCAGGGTTGGCTGTCTAGCATAGGAATGGCATCTCCACAGTGATGGAGCCACAGGCTCCTTCTAGATCGTTGCTCTGCAGTCTAGGGTTGACCTCATCCACATTGTCCAAGATAGGTCTCCTGTCTCATCACGGCCTCCCAGACAGAGGAAGGAGAAAAGGGTCGGGGAGGGCCCGTCCCTGTGCACCCAGAGCATGGCCTTGAACTTGTACCCATCACTTTTACTCAAATCCAGGACTAATTTGTATGACTGGAGTTGGCTGCAAAGGAGGCTGAGAAATGAGATCTTTATTCTGAGAAATAATATACTCAGCTAAGAACCAGAGCTTCTATTGTTATAGAAGAAGAATTAATGGGATTTGGGGAGCTGATTCTCAGGCCAGCCCTACAACTGATTTCTTCCTGCATTAAATTTTATCTGAACTCTTGTGACTCCCTACTCCAAAACAATCACCAGTGTGATAGGGCCATGTCTGGAGGAGATCACTAGTGCTCAATAAAATATTTTCCCGTCTTTGCATTCAAAATTTGCATCTTATTTTACCTTAGACTCTTGTTTATCTAATACCATGGTCTTCCAAATACTTCTTTCTTCTATTGTTTTATCATGTTTCATGGCTCCTAGATACCTTGTGTCACGATACAAGCTAACTGGTGGGGTTCTCATGTAGAGAACTGGCAATGCTTCCCTGGTTCCTGGGGGAGCCCAGGTGACAGACTCAAATCCCAGGCTCGTGATTACCCACCCAGAATGCCTTTTCTGGACTACAAGATTCAGCACTAGAATGAGACCAGAGACCAGACAGCCCTTCATCTGGCCAAGTTGGATTTAGCACAGGTGATGGGGTCATGAATGCCTCTGACCCAGTTCCAAAGTCCAAATCTCCCAACCCTTCATTTGCACTCTAATGGAACCCAAGAATCGGGAGTCGAGAGTAGGAAGTCACTGACTCCAAAGTGGGAGGTCACTAGGAATGGGAAAGAAGAGCCACCCTCACCCTCCAATGTTCCCCCTCCTGAATACCAGCAAGGACTAAGACTGGGCCAAGGCCATGGACCTGGTTGCTGGAGGCAGATACCACCATGAACCAGCAGTCATCCCACCCACTAGCCATGAGTGATGGGAAGAGAGAAGTCCTCATTGGAAACAAGACCAAAGCAGAGGTGTCTCAATTACTTATAGAATCCATTTACAGGGGCCGGCATCCCATATGGGCGCTGGTTATAGTCCTGGCTGCTCCTCTTCTGATCCAGCTCCCTGCTATGGCCTGGGAAAGCAGTAGAAGATGGCCCAAGTCCTTGAGCCCCTGCACCTGCATGGGAGACCCAGAAGAAGCTCCGGGCTCCTGGCTTTGGATCGACGCAGCTCCAGCCATTGCAGTCATCTGGGGAGTGTACCAGAGAAAGGAAGACTTCTCTCTCTGTCTCTATCTCTCTCTGTAACTCTGTCTTTCAAATAAATAAAATAAATCTTTTTTTTAAAAAAAAAGAATACATTTACATATAGAGGGCCAGAAAAATAAACAGTACACTCCAAAGAGAAATTACAGCATTGACTAGTCACTTGACAAAATAACCAACCATTTAATTTCCTTAGACAAAAAGGTCACCCAGAGTACATTCCACAGCTTCTGACCTGGCAAATCAGAAGCACCTCCTCTCCAGAAGTCGAGGTATTCCCAACAACCTTAGAAAACACAGGGCTGGAGACGGGCTGGGCCACGTTCTCCATGTGCCGTTTGAACACTAGTGTACAGCGCTCCAGTTCACTGGGTGGGCAAGCCTTGCCCTTGCCATTTCTTGCTCCCTCCTCTGTGCCATCCCATGCCCCTGGAGATCCAGCAAACATCCTGAGTTGTAACAAACGTCCAGTCTCGTCTTGTTCGGTTTGCTTGGCCAAGGCTCACCCTTACAGCCCTGAGCCACCTTGTCTGCCATCATTCTGTCACACCACACGCACTTGACATCAAGAGGGTTCTCTCTAACCACGGGCTTTGGGGAGGGTGGTCAGACACTCATATGAGAAGGCAGAGACTGGCTGAACACAGCTGGTGATGAACTCTCGGGTTCCTTCATCTCTGGGCACACATGTAGAACTCTGTTTCCCCGTTCACCTTGAGCTAGGAGTGGGAATGTAGTTGGGAAAGCTAGGCTATGGCTAGAGGACAACCAAGGCTTTGAGGAATTGGGTATGCCCCCCTCCATGCTCTTGATTGCCTGCCACTGGCTGGATGCCGAAAGTGTTGAGCCCCCCGGGGAACACAGAGCCACACAATGGCAGCAGGTTGGGTCCTGGATTCGCTGCACAGAAAGCAGCCATCCACCATCCTGAAACATCTGCCTTGCTTTGCTGTATAGATGAAAAGCAAACTTTGGTCTTGAAACCATTGGAGGGGCCAGCACTGTGGTTCAGTGGGTTAATGCCCTGGCCTGAAGTTTCAGCATCCCATATGGGTGCCGGTTCTGGTGCCGGCTGCTCCACTTCCGATCCAGATCTCTGCTATGGCCTGGGAAAGCAGTAGAAAATGGCCCAAGTACTTGGGCCCCTGCACCCATGTGGGAAACCCAGAAGAAGCTCCTGGCTCCTGGCTCCTGGCTTCCGATTGGTACAGCTCCAGCCATTGTGGCCATCTGGGGAGTAAACCATTGGATGGAAGACCTCTCTCTAAACAAGGAAGGAAGGAAGGAACCATTGGAACCATAGAATAATTTTGGCTCTAATTGTTACAGCAGCTAGCATGCTACCTAATAAAACTGACTTTCTCATTCCCTGACTTTCTACACAGAGGCTCCACTGTTCCTCCTTCTCTCTCTCTCTCTCTCTCTCTCTCTCTCTCTCTTCTCTGTGCCTTAGCTCCTCACAGAAGTCCCTTGAGCTCAGTGTGCACACCTTGGCTAAGCACTTGTCCAATGTCCCCAATTTGTTTTTCCTCCTTGCCTCTTTACTTACATGAATTCTTTCATACAGAAAATGAAGTTACAGTTGGACTTTCTGTAATTAAAATTGTAATTAAAAGCATTAGAGAGCCGGCGCCGCGGCTCACTAGGCTAATCCTCCGCCTTGCGGCGCCGGCACACCGGGTTCTAGTCCCGGTCGGGGCGCCGGATTCTGTCCCGGTTGCCCCTCTTCCAGGCCAGCCCTCTGCTGTGGCCAGGGAGTGCAGTGGAGGATGGCCCAGGTGCTTGGGCCCTGCACCCCATGGGAGACCAGGAAAAGCACCTGGCTCCTGGCTCCTGCCATCGGATCAGCGCGGTGCGCCGGCCGCAGCGCGCCGGCCGCGGCGGCCATTGGAGGGTGAACCAACGGCAAAGGAAGACCTTTCTCTCTGTCTCTCTCTCTCACTGTCCACTCTGCCTGTCAAAAAAAAAAAAAAAAAAAAAAAAAAAAAAAAAAAAAGCATTAGAGAAGTGGCTTCCTGATGTCAATTCATAGACCTAAACTACATCCCAATTTCCTAGAAAGAATTGATTTATTAATTTTTTTGAAAGGCAGAGCAACATAGAGAAAAAGAGAGGGAGAGAAAGAGAGCGATCTTTTTTTTAAGATTTATTTATTTAAAGCTATTTAAAGTTATTTATTTGAGTTACACAAAGAAAGAAGGAGAGGCAGAGAGAGGGGTCTTCCATCCGCTGGTTCCCTCCCCAGATGGTCGCAACAGCTGGAGCTGCACCAATCCGAAGCCAGGAGCCAGGTACCTCTTCCAGGTCTCCCACGCGGGTACAGGGGCCCAAGGACCTGGGCCATCTTCTACTGCTTTCCCAGGCCATAGCAGAGATGCTGGATAGGAACTGGAGCAGCCAGGACTCAAACCAGCGCCCATATGTGATGTTGGCACTGCAGGCGACAGCTTAACCCGCTACACCACAGCACCAGCCCCGATATCAATCTTCTGTTTGCTGGTTCATTCCCCAAATGTTCACAACTTCTGGGGCTGGACCTAGCTGAAGCCAGGAGCTAGAACTCAATTTTGGTCTCCCTCATGGGTAGCAGCAACCCAAGAAATTGAGTCATTACCCGTTACCTCTTCAGATCTGCATTAGCAGGAAGCCGGATCAGAAGCAGAGTCAGGGCCCCAACCCAGGCAATGTAATTTGGGGTGTGGACATCCTGAGCAGCAACTTAACCTCTGTGCCACTCTGCCCTGCCCCTCAGGATTTTTTTTTTTAAAGATTCATGGGTTCAAATTCATATTTTCATGAGATATTTCTGAAATGGGTGATTAGGAACCCATATTTTTTAAAGTATCTTTATAACCTTGATCGATAACCATTGTGCTAAACAATGGCAAATACTAGCAAATATTAATTGTAAAATGGCCCAAGATGGACAGCACAGCATTATGGGTAAGGGCTTGGGATTTGAAGGCAGATGCTGAGTTTGAACTCGCGCATCATCACTTAGAAACTGGGGGGCCCTGGCAAACTTATGTCAACATGTCAGAACCTCCGTTTCCCCCACTGTTGAATGGATTTATAATGCAACAATTGAAAAACAGCCTAAAGTTCCCAGCATGGAGAAAAGAGGAAAATAGGAGCCTTACATTGGGAAGAGGGGAGGGGTGTCAGAGAAAGCTTTAAATCCATCTGTAGAGACAGAACAGCTGTGGGACCACCCCACCCACCCGCCCCGCCATGGCCAGGAGCTGCACCTGAAGGGGCAATGCGGGTCTAGAATCTGCTGTGTCCCCTGGGGTTGGTTTCGCTGCAGCCGCCGCTACTAAAAGTTACCACCAGAGGGAGCAATTTTGCCCCTCCGGGAGAGTTTGCATCCTCGCTGCGATGTCTGGTTTTCCCCTCTCTACTCCTTTAAGGAAAAACAAAGTGGAGCCAGGCCCACTGATGCAGGAGTCTGATCCTGGTGCAGACTGGGCACGGGGCAGTCAGCAGCCCGCGGACAAAGAGCGAATGGCCTCCTGCCCGCGGCTGGCCCGAAGGCTACCCCGAGGGAACGCAAACCAGGCTTCAATAACGCCTCAGTTTCCTAGCCTCGCTCCCTACACCACTCCCCAGGATATTCTGGAGGATGATATAAATTTATTACAACGACAAAAATAGTGCTCGGCACTGGCTGCTCGTCAGACACCGCGTGGCGTCCTCAGGGCCAGCCCGCGGTAGGTACTGCTGCCCCGTTTGGTGGCTGACGAGAGCAAGCATAAGGGGACGAGAGCTTTGCAAAAGTGCTTGTTGATGACGACAGGATGAAATATAAAATCTGCTTTGAAATTTTAGAATTCAAATGTAAAATATAAAAACAAGATTTGGTTCCTAACGTCGTGAGTTAATGGTACTAAGATGGTGGGAAACTGAATCCAGTTCTGGTGTGAGGGAGTGGAGCCTGGTGGGAGGTCCCTGGGTCATGGGGGCGTGCCCTCCACACCTCCATCTCCAGGTAGTTCTCCAGGGAGGCTTGATTACATTAGCCTGAGTCAGCAGTCTCGCTGCTCCTGACTCACCCCATAATTCCTGCTCCTCCTCTGCCTCCCCCCAAGCCCTGGCCACGTCCTGCTCTATGGCTGCCTCGGGACCCCGCCAGCAAGAATGCCATCACCAAATGCCAAACCAATGGTGCCCTTCTGATCTTGGACTGTGACCCTCCAAAACCGTGAGTCTAAATAAGCTCCCTTCCCCCATAAGCAGCTTGTCTCAGATACTGTGTCAAGGCTGACAAATGCGGTGGCCAAGCCATTTATACCTGGGTCTTATTGCTGCACCTGATAGAGACAGTGCAGAGTGTTCTGTGATCACCTTAGAATGCTTCTCTTCATAGTAGCATTTCTAAATGACAAGGGAACTCTCTCTTTTGTGGTTCAGATGTTTTGGATGCTGGGAGAATTCTGGTCTGAGAAGGTACATACCATTTGCATGTCAATCATACATTTTAAAATACTGACTACCTTTCCATCACCATCCCAATCCTTTTCCTGAATGTTCTACGAGTTCTTCTCCAATCCAAGACCCCAAAGTCAATGACTCCACATCACCCCCCAATCATTTAAGCAGCAGCTGCACCCAGTCGTCAGGGGGTCACCCCAGTACTGCTGCCCCAGGACACTCTTCTTCTAGGGACAAAGCGGCTCAAGCTGAATCCCTGTGGGTGTTGAGTTGGGAGGCAGCCCTTCCACTTCCCTGCTGTACTGGGCCAAGGGTACCACCCTGTAGATTTCCAGCCTTGAAGATGTCAGAAGCAAAGCTCATAGTTGTGACATTAGGAGTTCTTGGTAATTATCAGGAGGCCAAACAGGGTTTAAATCCTTGTATCTCAGGTCCTGGGCACTTAGTAGGCATTGTTGTTGTTGTTGTTGTTAAGTTCTCTGAGGTTTGTGCTAGCAATAGTGCCATTCTACACAGCAGGCTTAAGAAACATAAGACTCTAGAGCAAGTGTTGGCTAGCTACAGCCCACAGGCCAGGCACCTCTCTCTAAATAAAGTTTTATTAGAATACAGCCAGGCCCAATCACTTAAGCATTATCTGCGGCAGAGGTGAGACCTTGAAACAGATCACATGTGGTCTGCAAGCCTGAAGGTTGTATTGTGTGACCCTGGAGAACAAGTGTGTGTGTTCCTGTCCTGGCTCCAACGCGCATCAGCTGTGTAACCTTGCACGGGTTATTTCACTTCCATGGGCCTCTGGCTTCCTCATCTGCAACCTGCGGATGCTAACAGAATCCACCCCGAGGACTGTTTGAGGAACGAGTTAATGTGTAGTCTGCCACACAAGAGCAGCGTCTGCAGCACTGGGAGCCTGTTAGAAATGCAAATTCTGCTTCACCCCAGACCCACAGAGCCAGGACCAAGGCCAGGGCCAGGGCAAGGGCCAGGGCCAGGGCCAAGGCCAAGGCCAAGTCCGGCAACCCAGGCTCCCTCAAGCTGCCGAGTGATTCTGATGCTTACCAAAATCTGAGAACCACTCACTCTGAGTTTAAATCCATCCATAATTTCTCAGTTATTACTTCACATGGGCATTTAATCCCTGTCTGTGTTTTGTGGATTCTTCTTAAAAAATCAGCAGTCTACTTGGGAGCTCCTCAGTAGAAAGAATAACATTTGAGCTTTCTTCTGTATCCGCCCTGTACCAAGCACCTGTCAGGTGCTCATTCAGTACTATCCAATTGATTGCACGGTTTCTAAAACTGCGATCTATGTAGCAGCAGTGGATTGGAGTACGTGGCAGGGCCCCAGAGAATCCTTGCATCACCAGAGGTTTCTGGGGTGGGGAGCAGCTGGCCTGTAGCCTGTATAAAGCCCACGAAATCATCTGGTCTGGCCCTGCCAAGGCAGCCACAGGCAGGACTCACAATGCAGTAACACTGTAGCAGGCTCTTTTTTAAGTTGATGAGTTCGGAAGACCTCTGATTGATGTTACAAACATCCAAGTGGCCCTTGGCAGAATGAAAGGGCCCCCACCCCCTGGAAAGCAAATCTTTGCACGTGCAGTCATGCACGTTTCTCTGTAGATGCTCTAACGTTTGCAGCAGCGTCTCAGAGTTCCCCCAGGTGAAGGGTTCTGGTGTCGTCACACTACGGTGGGTTGCAACAGATGCACCCTTCCCCACCCTGTGAAACAGAGTAGGAACCCAAATAAGAGAGGGCCTCCCTGGCTCTTTATTTCCGCTTCTCTGTGCCCCCCCACCCCCCGCAATTCTCGTTCTCCCAGGAACTCTGCTTCTCTTCTTCCAGCAAGTGGAGTCGACAGAACTCTGCATCCCGTCATGGCGCTGGCTGTTTAATTTGAGATGAGTGTTACATTACTCATTGCTCTCAGCCCACTTTGATCCGCCAGCATTGGCTGCTTTTATCCCCTTGTACTGCTCACATTAGTGCCCTGAACGCTTCGTGGTCTCCTTGTCTCTGAGATGCTGTCAGCAATTATTTACTCGGAAAAGCAGATGGATATCTTGCTTAATGTCAAAATAATTACTATTTGCTTTGCCTGATCATTTATTTACGCTTTTGCTATTTTTATGTTTACATCAAAAGAGCGTTGCCAAAATTATATTTTGTCTGTTAAAGTAAACAGGATATGACAACCATTTTTTCTTAACCTAATTTTTCTATCTGATGAGTCGGTTTATTAAAATGGTTAGAAGATAACAGAACCAAGTCGGAGTGGCCCCTCGGAATGGACAGCCATCTGCTGTCTACTTGTATGAGTACTGGGAAGGGAAGCGGAGGGTGCTGTGAACAAGGAGCGGTGTACACAGTGGTGAAAAGCGCAGACTTTGCTTCCACTTCCAGATCCCAGCTTTGCTGCTTTTGAGTCATCTGAGTGTCCGCCTAATTTTTTCAACCTCTCTGTGCCTCAGTGTCCCCATCAGCAAAATAGGTGCATGTTGAGTATCTCTTTTTTTTTTTTTTTTTTTTTTTTTTTTTTTGACAGGCAGAGTGGACAGTGAGAGAGAGACAGAGAGAAAGGTCTTCCTTTGCCGTTGGTTCACCCTCCAATGGCCGCCGCGGCTGGAGCGCTGCGGCCAGCGCACCGCGCTGATCTGATGGCAGGAGCCAGGTACTTCTCCTGGTCTCCCATGGGGTGCAGGGCCCAAGCACCTGGGCCATCCTCCACTGCACTCCCGGGCCACAGCAGAGAGCTGGCCTGGAAGAGGGGCAACCGGGACAGAATCCGGCGCCCTGACCGGGACTAGAACCCGATGTGCTGGCGCCGCTAGGCGGAGGATTAGCCTAGTGAGCCGCGGCGCCGGCCTGTTGAGTATCTCTTACCCAGAATGCATGGTACCAGATGCTGCAGATTTGTTATTGTTTTTGGACTTTGGAGTATTTATGTATACCAAATGAGATATCTTGTGGCTTGGACCCAATTCTAAACACAAAGTTTGTTTTTGTTTCCTGTACAGCTGACACACACAGCCTGCAGGCGACTGTGAGCATTATCTGAACGCATCTGTGTTTTGACTATGACCTGCATGTGATGTCAGGTTTCCCACTTGGGGTAACTGCATTGTCCATCTCAGCAGCATCTTGTATTTCAGACTTTGAGAGTAGAATTCCTCCCCAGGGACCGCTGTGAGCGCTGTGAAGGGATTTCATATACATCAGTTTCTGGATTTGCAAATGCTGTGTGAGTGTTGGCTATGGATTTGAATAAACACAAGTTTCAAAGTAAATTCTATGAGTTTG
The DNA here is from genome assembly GCF_051225735.1 of Oryctolagus cuniculus. Lineage (NCBI taxonomy): Eukaryota > Metazoa > Chordata > Mammalia > Lagomorpha > Leporidae > Oryctolagus > Oryctolagus cuniculus. Next base: position 65,762,792 of record NC_142869.1, read on the forward strand.
AAGTGGGGCAAGGGAGCAAGCTTTCCAATTTTATGAGGGACTGAAATTCCCAGTAGGAGCCTCCGTGAGCACCACATCCTGGCTTCTCTGGCCCCGTGACCACTTTGTCTCCATTGGTGAAGCCATGTAGATCCTGGTCTTATCCTGACACTGAACAAGCACTCCCCTTTCTCAGCTGAGCTCGTCTAGAAAGATGCATTTAAAAAAAAAATCTGCTTACCTGTAGCTAATGTGCTCATCGATCGTGTTCTCAGGGAATCACTCTAAGATAGTTCACCTGTCTCTCTAGATGCAACCCTTGATTCATTATAGCAACTTTTCTTTCCATTCTCTTGTTTGCCATGGAAGCTCATGCTAGGAAAACTCCCTGGCAGGTTGCCACCACTAACCCGTTTGAAAAGAGGCACAGAGGATAGGGATTCTGCAACTCAACTTCCACTTGGAGCTCTTCCGGGTATTTGGACTTGGTGCTTGTGCTTGATGTTATTCCTTATTCTTAATAGGGTAATAGCTTTCTATTAAAATATTTATTGCTATATAGTAATCACTACTTCAGTCAAACCAGATTGCTTCTAGTTGGTTTTCCTCAATTTTGCTACCCGGTTGGTAAAATACATGTATCAATTTAGCCCTTGGTCTTTTTTCTCAAATTCAAGTTCTTTGCTCAAGTTTGAGATGGCTTGGAGTGAGTCATCTTTCTTCCATAGAGCGCTCCTCTCCACTCTGGGAGGAATGAATCCAGAAGCGGTTGCACTTGTGTGTCAGGTGACCAAGTTTAAGGTTTGTTTCACGTCTGTGGGCCTTTGAATGCCCCTCTTTGGTTTGGAGTCATGGGCAAGGTGATTTGAATCAGGACTGCCAGAGAAGACTGCACAGCCCATTAAACTCGCAGAAAGTAAGCCAGAGTGGGGCTGGTTCCTCCACTTTCCCCATAGCCCCCAGCAGGATCCAGGGGCCCTGCAAAAGAAATCTGTCTTGCAAAGATTAGATGCCATACACTACTTCTGGGCCCACATGGCAGGAATTATACGTTCCTGCTGTGTTGTAAATTCCTTGTATGTATCTGGCATTAAAGATCTGGAAATAATAATTTTTTATTATTGTATCACCAGAAATTTCAAGACTAGCAACATTCAAAAGACTGAGATGAACCCAATACTAGGCTACAATTTAAGTTAAGCACTAACAAAACAGAAGTTCACTAAGGCCAAATAGATGTGTCATTGTGGGTATGATTCTATGTGTTGGAAAATACAGACCTGAAAAGGATCCCAGGAGTAAATTTAGCCCCCCCCCCCTTTTTTTTTGGGACAGGTAGAGTTAGTGAGAGAGAGAGAGACAGAGAGAAAGGTCTTCCTTCCGTTGGTTCACCCCCCAAGTGGCCGCCACGGCCAGTGTGTTGCGGCCAGCACGCTGCGTCAATCTGAAGCCAGGAGCCAAGTGCTTCTTCCTGGTCTCCCATGTGGGTGCAGGGCCCAAGTATCTCCACTGCCTTCCCAGGCCACAGCAGAGAGCTGGACTGGAAGAGGAGCCAGCGCCCCAACCGGGGCTAGAACCTGGGGTGCCAGCACCACAGGCAGAGAATTAGCACCAGCCCCCCTTTGGTTTTAAAACCCTTAGAAAACTGTATCAATTGGCAACAAAGACAATTTAAAATGCAGAATGTGGCAAAATGGAAATGCACCAGTGGTAGAAGTATGAAAGAGTCTACACATTTTGGAAAGCAATTGGGCAACATCAGCATCTAGAAAACTCAGATAGGTGCACCCTTACAATCCACATATTCTGCTTCCAACTCCACCCTCTTTAGGAAAGAATTTGACATCAACAAAAGCCCAAGCAGAAAGATGTTCACTGCGGGTTGGTTTTAACAGCCAAATGTTGGGAGACAATCTAATTGTTCATCAATGGGGAGATGGATGAATAGACCATGAGGTGTTCACACAATGATACCAGACAGCAGTTAAACTGAGCTGCATGTGCCAGCAGAGACAAACGTTGGAAACACAGCCGAGAGCAGAGAACAAGATGCTGAAGGCTGTGTCGAGAGGGAACACGTCGAGGGGGAAGCTAAGACCGTGTCCAAACACGCGCCTCCGAAGTGAGAGGGGAGCAACCTAGAAGGGCAGGGGACACGCTGATTTCCCAAGCGTGGTGTTTCTGAAGAGGAAACCAACCCAAGGAGGAACAAAAAGAGGCTTCAACTGCATCTGTTAAAACTTAGGATCTTAAAAAGATCTGAAGAAAATATGGTAAATATTACTGTGGTAAACACATGGAGCTTTTTTTATTCCCAGAAATTCTTGCACATGGGCCCTCTTTTACAACCCTCCCAATGCAGCCACCAGGTCAGCTGGCCTTTCCCTCACGTAATGTTTCTGTTCAAATGCCTTTCTGACCATTAGCATCTTTAATTCTCCAATTCAGGAGACAAAGCGCTTTGCTTTCTAGTAAGTTCTTTCTGCCCTCAATCCCTCCTGTCAAGAGAACATTTCCTAGTTCAATGACGTCCTTGACGTCTGGACAGAATGGCTCCTCTGCTGCGAGATCTTATTGCTCTTAGGTATCTCCCCCATCCCCACGAGTGTCCTGGCACCTGGCCATCCAATGTCATTAGCTACAAAGGTGCTGTTTGTCTGTGACCCAGATCATCAGTGCCTCCGACCTGTGTTTCCGTCTCATTCTTTTGGTCCCTACGTAGGCTTAAGGGAGGAACTTCCTTTGAGCAGAGATCCACTAAAGTTACTGGAAGTGGTTCTGTAGGACTGTCCACTCCTTCACCTGCCTGTGAGCTTAGCCAAGGATAAAGTGCAAGCCTAAAGCACATGTTGCATGATAAAACCCAACGTATCGTCCTGGCCCGCCCTGGTCGGGCACTTCATCTTCTCTGTAGTCAGACTAAACTCCAAGAAATTCGCCTCTCATTTGAAATATCCAATCAGGGTGAACTAGATAGAAAAACCAGCATGCAAATTTTCTTTTAAAAAAAACCTTCAAGGACCCTAAGTAGGAGGTAAAAGTCTATAAATTGCTCCTGTAGAATAGACAAAACAGAGGTTTTCGTGTCTGAGATGTTTACAAGTTCCTGTTCTCTCTCGTTTTCCAGCCCCTCCAAGAAGAATTCACAGGAATATTGAAAACATAGAAGGAAGGAGTCAGTAGTACAGTGAACAGTCTTAATGATGGCACCATGGAGCCAGCACAAAGAGGGAGCAAGGTCAAAATGTTTGAATTGGGGAGAAGAACCCAATTTCTGTGATAGCCTCCATAGTGTTGGGAGCACGCTCACCCGTGATAAATTATTATTATTGTGGAGCAGATGGATGAATCTCAATCATTATACTATAATGGAAGATTAAACATTTTCTTCACTTCTATTCATCAAATTAAGTCTTTATACTCACAACAAAGGACGATGTATCAATGCTATCATTAGGGCTTTTTTTAATATAACTTTAGCGTGAAGCATAATAAGACATGATTAATGCACTGACAGAAGTAAATACTACACAACACACATTAGTCTAGATTAGAATCACTTTCTCTGTTCCCCTCGTCTGTGGCTTCTCAGTCCACGGTGAGTTTTGTCAATGGGAAGCGACCCTCAAAATCTTCTGATCTTTTTGGCTAGGTCTTGCTTTCAGCACCTTTACCTGTAAAATGGTACTTACTCCCTAAAGCTCTCAGATTTTTTTTTCCTGGAGATGGAGGGGGACATAATGCCTGTTCCACTCCCAGGGTGGGCAACACATTTTCCTTGTGGTTAGGTTTTTGCATCACATGTAATAGCTTGTAATATTTGAAAGGGATGGAGAGAAATCTCATGACCCACAGACCCCCTTGTCCATCCCTTCCCCCGTTGTACAGGACTCCTCCCAACAACCCCAGTTTCAAGTACATAGTCCATCTTTACAACCTGTGGGAAGGCAGTTTCACAATCTCCCTCCAGAATGACTGGCAAAATTCAACTTTACCAAACACTCATTTGCAGAGACAGACATAAAGAACTGACAGTAGCAATCTGTGTGTGTGTGTGTGAGAGAGAGAGAGAGACAGAGACATAGACAGAAAGAGACAAAGAGCTTGGAGTCACTTGGAACACTTAACCTTGAGACCCAAGGTCAAGCCCCTGATCTTCCATTTGATGGGGCAGAGGCACTTACACATTCTGTTTAGTCTCTTATTTTATTCTTTGATTTGTAACATTTATTGCTTTCTCTGACCAGGTGTACACTAAACAGCATGTAACATCCCAGTTTATTCATTCAGAAATCCCTTCCCCTACCAGGTAGTTCTTATTATTTCTTCTTACAGCCACTTTGATTGTTCCTGCTTGTTTCTAAATTATTAGAATACAACCCAAAAAAATGCAAAGATAGTTATCAAACCTCAAACATTGTCCAGTAATAAATAGCCTCAAATATCAATTACTGCTCATCAGCGCACCATTTATTAGTCACGGGGCTCCCTAGCTGGCATATGTGCTATGAGTTTCTTGTTATCACAGATAACAACAGAAATTGTATTTAATAATCGGATCATGAATCAGGGTGATATACCAGTTATAAGTGTGAATGTGCCTAAAACCAAAGTTTCAAAGGGCATGAAACAAAATTACAGAATGAAACAGGAAACTAAAAAAAAATCTATAAATAATGTTTGACCATTAATACTCCTTTCATAGTAATTGATGGTACAAACAGATAAAAAGTCAAATATAAACATAAATGGCAGTATGTTTTTTATTTGAAAGGCAGAGCTCCAGAGAGAGAGAGAGAGAGAGGTCTTCCATCTGTGGTTCACCTCCCAAATAATGTACTGCAACAGCCAGGGCTGGACCAGGCCAAAGCCAGAAGCCTGGAGCTCCATCTGGGTCTCTCATGTCAGTGTGAGGGCCCAAGTTCTTGGAGCATCTTCTGCTGCTTTCCCAGGTGCAAACCAATACCCATATAGGGATGCTGGTGTCACAGTATAGTAACCTAATTACTAGTTACAGACACTGTGGAACACTATCGCAGAACCTAGGCTGAGTCATCAAAACTGAAATCTTGGAGCATTCTTTTTAATGTACTATGATTTTTAACAAGAACTAAAATTTTTCCATTTTGAATTTTTCCATCAACTTAACAGAATTTTGGAGATAATATTGTCAGTCCGTAGAACCCAACAAAGCAAGATATTAAGTGGGAAGAAGAAAAATGATGCTTCAAGATGCTGTATTAAGGATGGGTGATTGGCACGGCTATTAACTAGCAGCTTGGGATGACTGCATCCCATGTCAGAGCACCTGGTTCGGGTCCCAGCTATTCTGCTTCCAGTCCAGCGTCCTGCTAATGGGCACCCTAGAAAGACAGAAGATTCAAATACTTGGATCTCTTCCAGCCATGTAGGAGACCCTGGATTGAGTTCTTGGCTCTTGGCTTTGGCTTAGCCCAGCTTCTCTCTCTTCTCTTTAATTCTGTTTATCTCTCTTTTCTTTTTTCTAATAAATTTTTTAGGATAGGGGCCGGCACTGTGGTGCAAAGGGTTAATGCCCTGGCCTGAAGTGCTGGCATCCTAAATGGGTGCCAGTTCAAGACCTGGCTGCTCCACTTCCTATCCAGCTCTCTGCTATGGCCTGGGATAGCAGCAGAAGATGGCCCAAGTCCTTGGGCCCCTTGCACCCACATGGGAGACCCGGAAGAAGCTCCTGGCTCCTGGCTTTGGATCAGCGCAGCTCTGGCCATTGCAGCCAATTGGGGAATGAACCATCAGATGGAAGATCTCTCTCTCTGCCTCTCTCTCTCTGCCTCTCTCTCTGCCTCACCTCTCTGAGTAACTCTGACTTTCAAATAAATAAAGTTTTAAAAAAGAAAATAATAAATTTTTAGGACACCATACTTTTTATAAAAATTTATTTGTTTGAAAGAGTTACAGAGACAGGTCAAGCCAGAGAAAGAGAGAGCAGTCTTCCATCCACTGGTTCACTCCCCAAGTGGCTACAATGGCCAGAGTTGAGCTGATCTGAAGCCAGGAGCCAAGAGCTTCTTCTGGGTCTTCCATGTGGGTGCAGGGGCCCAAGGACTAGAGCCATCTTCTGCTGCTTTCCCAGGCAATAGCAGAGAGCTGGATCATAGTGGAGCAGCCAGAACTTCAACCAGTGCCCATATGGGATGCCGGTGCCGCAGGCCAGGACTTTAACCTGCTATGCCACAGCACCAGCCCCAAGGAGACCATATTAAATAGAACAGGAACAAGGCCAGTATTGACTCTTTGTTTACTTTTTTTTATTTCACTATACAGTAAGGATCTTATCATTCACAACAAAAGACATCTCAGCTTTTTGGGAGACAATAAGAGAACATAGGAGGACATTGTTTAAACACCTGTAATACTGGAATAATTATGCCTATCTCTTAACCCTAAAATAGCCCTGATACACATCACTCTTGTCTTGGTAGTGATTCAGAAGTCATATCAGATCTTGGAGGCCCTTGAATCATCATTCCCTCCATTAATTACATTGAACAGAGCTATGATTTCAGAAGGTATAAAAATCAGGCTGAATCTTGGTATCTGACCACTTCTCATTCACTTCCTTCTCATCAGCATACAGTACCTGCAAGTGCATGTACACAGCCAGTTTGGATTCTAGGAAAGAAATCTTTCCTTAAACCCCATTGTCTTTTTACATCTGTCCTTGGAAAAAGAGATGAAACATTTTGCTTACAAATAAGATCCCCTTATAAAAAGATCATGGCCAGATTCAGACACCGTGAGGAAGAAAGCAAGGTGAGGATCAGATACTCAGAATTTGGGGCACCGCAAGCAACTTCCTGACAGAGGTGTGCAGACTGTTAATGGAAAGGCGCAGGTTCTCATGTGTGCAGGGCTACACCCGTGCATACATGCACATGTCTGCCTGGAGGTGTGCAGACCGAGGGCTGGGGGGGGGGGGCTGATAAATGGAGGTGAGAAGACCCTGGGTAGTGGAAACCTGATGGTTTCATTTTTTAAGTTTTAATTGTATTTCCTTATTTCCTTCAGTGCGCGAGTTCTGCTTTGTAGCAAGTAAAGGATTTGCTAGACTGATGATTTGTTTTAAATGGCTTTTTCTACACATCTCAGCTTTGTTGCACTTTCCTCTCTTCTTTCCTTTCATCTGGATCTCAACCACAGGGTAAGGCTAATAGTTTTTCTTCAGTTTTGCCATTGGAAAGGGACCAGTATACAGCTGGGAGGATGCGATTGTTTTATCTCTTCCCTGCCCTCCAACACGTGTGCACACAGGCTTACACGTACATGGATGTCTGCATGCACGTGTGCGTGCTCACACACACACACACACACACACACACACACACAGGCACATACGAAGAGCTATGCTTCTCATTCAGAGACCTGTGATTCTGAGCTCCAGTATCTGTTAACTCTTTGACCCGGACAAATGAGTTCACTTCTCTCCACCTCAGATCTTCAACTACTAAATGTGGTTGATAATACTTGCCCTAAAATATAGTGAGTAAATTGAGAAAACACGTGTAAAAACATGGTAGGCATTCAAAATATGGTACAGCCCCTGCAAACTATTACTTATGTAATTCCACGTTTAGCAGACATGTTTCTGCTGTATTATTTAAGCATTTATGTGGCAATTATATGGAGGAATTATTGCTCATGGCTGCTCACAGTTTGAACCCTAAATCTCCAGAACTGTAGGAGCTGATGCCTAAATATGATTTCTCATCTACACGCACTGCTGCTGTCTTATTGTCGGCTTCTAGAAAATTGTTTCCTGATCACATGACAAGAACGGAACAGAAAAGATGACAATAAAATGCTATTATCTCCAACCACACCTGGCGAGAAACACACACAAGGGCCTTAGCACAACCCTATAAATATGACAGTACATTAAAGATGTCACAGGCAAATGACCAGAGAACTCATCAGGATCTGATGTTAAGAATCTACTGTTGTCCTGAGCCATCCCTCTGTCCATGTCCGAAAGAGCCCACCCATATCAGCGACAGACTTGCCAAGAATATGGCTTACAAAGAGTAAGTTAGAGTGAAGCTGCTTTTATGGCTGGTGGTCAGGTGAGAGATTTAGGAGAAGAGCAAGTTGAACGGCTTATTTTTGGGTGAAGTCATCTAGTCTGTACAAAGGCGATCATGTCTTCATCTCTCGCACGAGAGCTTCAGGAAAACCTGCATTGCTCGCAAGTGCTTTTGTGGGAAGAGATTATTCATGATGAATTCATGGAGGCTGCCTTTGGGTCAGGCACTCTGGGTGAGTTTAAGGTCCTATTTTGTGTCTCAATGAAGCCAGTTTTGGCCAATCCCCCCACTGTTGGCTTCGCAGTACAAATTCTTTCATCACATGACTTTCATCACTGACTTAGCCAAGCAAGATAGCAAATCCAACGACACGACCTAAGAACTTTCAAACCCACCCAACTCTCACTACTGCCCATCAGTTTGGGGTGCCCATGCAGCACCTTCTTTGAGATCTCCTGGGTGCGATCTTGCCCTTCTATATTCAAGAATAGCTGGCCCATCATTGCTTCCAGAACATACGGTGTCTGAGAGGGACCCTGTGAGCATTTTAGTAAAGAACATTGCTCAGGCATTTGGAAACTCAACCTCCCACCACACACCCCTTTGATTTCAAGACCAGCTGCCACTTAGAACTTTAAACAATGATTTTTGGTTTCCCATGAACCTGTCTCTTTGCAATGAAATCCTAAGGGCTCATGTCTTTCTTCATAACTGAATTAAGTCCCTGCTGTTGCAGGTGGACTGACCTGGGATAAGGTCAGAGTTTGATACAAGTGAAAGTTCCTCTAAGTTTCTCACTCAATAAGAGACTTAATGTAGAGATTTGGGTTCTTCTGAATAACAGACAGTCTCAAATGCACTGGACTGGACTGCAAAGTCCTAACACTGTCATAGGGACACAAAGATGTCTCTGCTACTGAAGATGCCCTTGCAAGGCCGGTGCTGTGGCGTAGCAGGTAAAGCCGCCGCCTGCAGCATCAGCATTCCAATGGGTGCTGGTTCCATTCCTGGCTGCTCTACTTCCGATCCAGCTCCCTGCTGGATCTCTCCATAACTATTTCTGTACACAGTGCTTTCATTCAGCACACTTGAACCATGTAACTGGAGGTACATTTCCTACCAGAACCCGGCCACACCCCTTTATGATCCTCTCTTCCCACCTCACCCCAGCCTCAGCAGCCTGCCAGACCCCTGAATCCTCCCCTCTTAACCGTCCCTCCCCAGCCTACTCCCATACCACCTTTCCTCTGTGCCTTCTACTCAGGACCTTGCACTTTGAAAAATCACTTGTAAGTTCATTGCTAACCCAAAAATTGGGGCCATGATAAGATTTCTGAATTTTAAGGAGAGACGTTTGGTATGACGGCATAGGGGTATCTGTATCATGATAAACACTTCAGGCAAAAGTAGGAAACAGGCTGGAGGGAGGTGAGCTTATGGAGCCTGCAATCTCGCTAAAGGAAATTTACTTGTTAGAGGCTCTGGTCTTGAATGAGCGAGAAAATTCGATTCGTAGTTAGAAAAGCAAAGAGCAAGGCCGGCGCCGCAGCTCACTAGGCTAATCCTCCGCCTTGCAGCGCCGACACACTGGGTTCTAGTCCCGGTTGGGGTGCCAGATTCTGTCCTGGTTGCCCCTCTTCCAGGCCCGCTCTCTGCTGTGGCCCAGGAGTGCAGTGGAGGATGGCCCAAGTCCTTGGGCCCTGTACCCCATGGGAGACCAGGAGAAGTACCAGGCTCCTGCCATTGGATCAGCACGGTGCGCCAGCCGTGGCGGCCATTGGAGGGTGAACCAATGGCAAAAGGAAGACCTTTCTCTCTGTCTCTCTCTCTCACTGTCCACTCTGCCTGTCAAAAAAAAAAAAAAAAAGGCAAAGAGCAGCCTCCTCGAGGGTAGAGATGCTGCCTCGTCTCCAGCACCTGGTGCAGAACCCGCACACACTAGGAACTCTGTCAGTTCTTAAATGGATGAGAAAAGCAAGTGCACTGGAGGCTGCTCGGTCCTTGGCCACTCAGCCTTTGTCACATGTGACTTGGTGGCCTGTGATGTTGCCACCATCAGTTGACACAAAACCCATATTTTTTTTAAAGATTTATTTATTTATTTGAAAGCAGAATTACAGAGAGGCAGAGGCAGGAAGAGAGAGAGGTCTTCCATCCACTGGTTCACTCCCCAGTTGGCCGCAAAGTCCGGAGCTGAGCCCATCCGAAGCCGAGCCCATCCGAAGGCAGCAGCCAGGAGCTTCTTCCAGGTCTCCCACACAGGTGCAGGTACCTGAGGACTTGGGCCATCCTCTACTGCTTTCCCAGGCCACAGCAGGCAGCTGGATAGGAAGTAGAGCAGCCAGGACTCGAGCTGGTACCCAGAGGGGATGCCGGCACTGCAGGCGATGGCTTTACCTGCTATGCCACAGTGCTGGCCCCAAAACCCATGCTTGACCCCTATAGTTCTCACTGTAGTTCAGGTTTCTATCAAAAAAGTTTATCAAAATGGGTATAAGAGGAAAGAGAAGAAAGACAGTCTGAATTTCAGACAATTTTTTTTAAAGGAGGGCGTAAAATGCCCCATTGGCATCATGGACTAGAAAGAGTAATTATTAAAAATTGACAGAGTACATTCTGTATCCATAAACATACTGCTGACAGCAGCAGCTGAAATCTGAGCTTTTCATCATGGATTGCTGTCTCTTAAAAGGCCAAATCTGAGAAATAATCATACCTAGATTAGAATATCTTTTACCATTAATTTTGTCATAAGTAATAAAAATATTCAACCATTTTAACTAGAAGTAAATAACCTATTCTTGAGTAGTGAAAATATTGCCCATCAAACCAATATTTTAAAGACTTGACTAGAGAAAGTTCTAGCTCAAAAATATGCAGGCATAGTAAAACTAAGAGAATAAAGGCCATATTCTCATAATCACTTTCTTTCCAAGCCACAGGTAATTTATGAGTACAGACTAGTCTAATGCATTGCACTTGGGTAGTTGTGGCTTAACCTAAACTGTTGAGATAGCATCATTAAGATGGGCAACAAACAAATATAAACTCAGTTATACAGAGTTCTTACTGCCTAATTTAAGATTTTTTCACAGAAGTTATTGCTGAATTGTAACAAAATTAAGTCAAGCCTGGGAATGTACATTGAAAGCAAAAAGCTCATTTTCTTAGTAGGAGGCATGAGAGTCCTTTTGGGGAAGTAGCCATCTTTGTGGGGAAAATACCTACTTTGAAAGAGAGGCAAAAACAATAATCGTCACCAAATGTTCTATGGTTTCCCTGTATTTCAAAGCCCTTTAAGGTGAGTGAAGCCATGTGGGGCACCTTCCAGCCAATGAGCTGTGAGTAGTAGCACCGTGTGTTGCTTCGAGGTGGAAGCATAAATGCCTAGCAGAGTGATGTGCTGAAATCAGGGACCTCATGTCAGCCTAGACCTCTGAGGGACACGCAGCAGAGCCCCTCAGTGACTGCATGGGAGAGACCTACAAGAACAGGAAATGAGCTTTTGTTGTCATACCCCTAAGATTTTATTATGTAAACTCCATTTTATTTATTCTGACTAAAACAGAAGACCGGATCCTAAAAAGCCTGAGTATTCACAACACTCACCACATGAAGAATTTGGTCCTTGTTCTAAGACACGGGAGAGAAAGTTGTGTAGGAAATGAAGGGAGGCAAATTCCAGATGTTATTTAATGCTACAAAAACTCAAAAAATGCTTATTGCCAGTGAATTATCAGTAAAGCAGCTAATCTTCGCACCCATGTGACACAGGAATGGAACAGTGTGGTTGCTCTCAGAAGCAAGATCAAAGCAGTAATGGGAAGTGGCAGAAATCTTAGGCTTACAAGATCTCCTACCCATGAAGTAGGTCCTCCTGTGCCCAACGTAAGATCAAGAAGGCCTAAACTTTCTTGTTTTGACTGGATATCAGACCACTTGTTTTATCCACAGGAAAAGTTGCTCTAAGTTAAAAAAAAAAAAAAAGTTACTTTTTGTTTGAGTCAACAAAATCCAACAGTCCAATATGACCAGAGAATCTCTAGATCTCAGGGTTAGAAAGAACATCAAATCTCACCTGCTCTAACGCTCCCTACTTCCTCTTTCTAGCACAATTCTACCACATGCCTCTTGATCTCTACTTGTATGTGTCTAGTGGTAGAAATTCACTGTCTCCAGAAAAGCAACACATCCCATTCTCTGCGCGGCTTTGACAGTCTGTAAGTTCTCCCTTCCTGAGCTCAAGATCTACCTGTCACTTTCACTCAGTGGCCCAAGTTCTACACCTTCAGCCATACAAAACAAGGCTAATCCCACTTGCACACAGTAGGTCTTCAACTACTTGCAGGCAGCACCAGCTATGGCCTCCTCCCTCTGGAAGTTCGTTTTGGAAAAACATTACCCATATTCTCTTCACCAAGCCTGAGTGAGGGCTGTCCTCCTTTGGCCTATTAACTTCTGTGCCCTTCAGAAATGGGTTAGATGCAGGGAGGGGAATAAGAGGGAATACAGATCATGTTAATATCATGCTAATATCAACTGAAGACCTAATTAAGCAAGATTTCTTGTCTGCTCATTACCTCCTCATGAATCATACCTCAAGGGAACCATTAAGTGGGTGAGAGCCAGAGCTGTCTTTTGAGTGGAACAAGTAAGGGTTGCTCTCACGGTCTACTTTGAGAGTACACCAGACAGCGCCATCTGCCTTAACCTCCCAAACCCCACACACAACAGTCAGCTATTATCTCTCCTTTGGATGACGGAGGTTTGCCTGACACACACTGTAATAACAATGATGAGACAACGGTTCTCTGGCTGCAGCCCATTCGCCAAAATAAGACCATCCAGACGAAATCAAAACTGCTAGCACTACTCTGTATACCAGTACCGAAAGGAGGAAACACTGTTCATAACACATGGCACCGATATATTCTGCTCCCTGGGTCTTGCTGAGATTTCAAGCAACTCTCTGATTCCTGTTGAGCCGCTGACTTCTACCACTCAGACTGGGCCAGAGGAAAGCTCAGAAACACACTTCTTCCAGACCCTCGCCTTCCAGTTTCCAGGCACAGCTTTGGAGCACAGTTGGGCTCCTCCTCCTCCTGCATGCAAATGAGCTTGTAAAGGTTAGTCCACACCCTCCTCTAGAGCTGCCCACACAAAGGTGAGTTTCAGTGTGAATGTGACTGTGGTGCAAGTTAAGAGGCAGGACTTGACATAGTTGGGATTCTTGAAAGTTTTTAACCTGAAGCAAGTGAAATGCATGAACGTGAAAATGAAAAGGGTTTGCTGTATGTGTGGCGTCATGACAAAGCACTTGTCTTACATGCTCTAAGAGAAAATACCACTGCGTGTTTAAAGCAGGGTGGAGAAATTAAGAGTAAATTTAAACACCCCTAATGTAAAATCTCTGTTTCATATCCTGGCTCTTACTAACCTTGGGCAAGTTATTTAACCTTTCCTCCTGCCCCAGGCTGATGACAATGTCAATCCCTCCTCCATCACTCCCGTCACCTTCACTTGCTTGATAAGAATTACATAGAAGAAAGTATGGAACTTGGGCAAGTGCTTGGGACAAAATGAAGAGGCAAGATGGGTTAGCCTTTCTCCTGCACATCGGGGCAGCTCCATACCATACTGGGATGTGGACTTGCTGTAGAAGCTGGATCCACAAACAATGCAGCAGATGGATGGGCCCACCCAGTGAGCATCTGGGATGGGGCGGGCTTCCTGCAGGTTGGCTGAGGTTGGGAACACTGGGCTCCATGACGTGCGGCTGCAACCATTCATCACGGGTCATGTTCAAGGAGCCACGGCAGGGCAACGAGGGCGGCGCATGATTTTTTTTTTCACCCAGATGGAAATAAGCATTGATAAAATGATTAAAAAAAAAAAACTAAAGAATTTATGCCTGTGCATGTGGTATATCTATTTGTTTTTTTATCCAAAGAAAGTATCTTTTACAAACTTCAAGCAAAAAAATAAAAATATCCAACAGTAGAATGAGAGGCAGCATCCATTCAGCATGGTCTAACACAAAACAAAACAACCTTAGATGAGAAGCTCTTTATCTAAATGTAGGTAGAAACCAACAAGTAATTATCCCATTTGGGTGGGAGAGGGGAACAGTTGTATCGCCCTATCTCCCTGACTTGCTCTTTCCTCCAATGTACCTCAAAAAATGGAAGACTTTTCTAAATAAAGCCATAATCTTTTTCCCCACCCTCTCCACCCCCAAGCTTCTGTCAGAGCAGCAAGGCATTAACTCAGGGGAGGCTGCCACCTACTGGGCCACCAATAACATCCCTCAGCATTTGTCAGTCTTTCAAGATCTGTGCGGAAAACCGTGATCTGAGCTGAAGCTGCTTTGTTAGTGACAATGACAAAAACCACAATCACTGCTGTACAGAAACTTAAAAAGGTTGCAGCATGAATTAATAATATGACAATATCTTGCAAACTTTGCAACAAAACGGTTTTGCTTTCAGCATCAGAAACCCTGCAAATTCAAAGGGAGAGAGAACCCTTTCTGTCTTTTTCTGTGGTTGTTTTCGAAGGATCAAGTGCTTTAATAGTAGGTAAGTCCTGCTAATTGCTCCCCGGACAGCCCTAATCTAGCCATTTCCTCCCTACCTTCTACTCCATAAATCCTTCAGAAGACTAACATATTGGTTAGCAGTCCTCAAAAGTACCCGTTGGATTCGATTGGTTTACATCTTATAAATGGTTTTTCTATACCAACCCATTTGAAAGCGCCTATTTTAGTAAATCTTCTATAATTAATGCTCAGAAAAACTTCAGATTCTTCACTGTATTGCTAAGATCAACCACCAACCCTCTTCTTTGTTCACTTTTTTCTTTCCTTTTTTTTTTTTTTTTTTTTTTTTGATAGGCAGAGTGGACAGTGAGAGAGAGAGAGAGAGAGAGAGAGAGAGAGAGAAAGGTCTTCCTTTGCCGTTGGTTCACCCTCCAATGGCCGCCGCGGCCAGCGCACTGCGGCCAGTGCACCGCGCTGATCTAATGGCAAGAGCAGGTACTTCTCCTGGTCTCCCATGGGGTGCAGGGCCCAAGCACTTGGGCCATCCTCCACTGCACTCCTGGGCCACAGCAGAGAGCTGGCCTGGAAGAGGGGCAACCAGGACAGAATCCGGCGCCCCAACCGGGACTAGAACCCGGTGTGCTGGCGCTGCAAGGCAGAGGATTAGCCTAGTGAGCCGCGGCGCCTGGCTGTCTTCTTTCTTTTTTAAGAGACACCACCTGCACTCATTGTGCCTTTGGACAAAATCCTTATGCCTCGGATTTTTCATTTATGAAACAGGAAATGCAGTCTGCTCTAGAAAGTATATATAATAATCGCAGTAGCTATACTTAAGAGCTCTATCATGATAAATTATTTTCTCATAGTCTTCTGAATCCAACAACAATGCCATCCATGGCGTGGCAACCATCACCTGAGGAAGAGAGTAGAGATTAACCTAGGGTCAAACATGGAATTAGTACAAGATGCAGGATTCGTACTCGGAACCTCCCATCTATGCCAGCGCTATTTCTGCTGCCTTCTGTTTCATCTTCCTTCTCTTGTCAGGCGAAGAACTAATGTGTGTGAATGCACTCAAAAAGGATAAAGCTGTTTGCAAATTTACACTCCAAGAGGAACAAATGCTATCTTTTGAAATTAGAACTTGCAAAAAACTTGCCTCCAACAAATACTTGATAATCTGAGATATGGAAACATTTGCCTATGAGATTAGGCAAGTAATATGGGCAAAGATGACAGATAGATAGATTGATCGATCTTTTTATGACTCCTCTTTTAAAAAGTTGCCAGTTATTCAAAGAAGCACTATTCTGCTTCTTTTTCACTTTAGGCTCTTTCCTCTGCTTGTTTGCAGATTGCTTAATGACTTCATTGGGCTTTGGAACTCATACATTACAGATACATGATCATCCAAGTCATTACGTGCATATTTTCCCATTAAGAATAATTATAGCTCTTACCACCACTGCCCACATACTTATGTCCTGCAGGCCTGGGCACACTGAAGTAATCATCTTTTAAAAATGATCTTGATGGGCAAGTGTTGCGTGTACAATCAGCAGTAAGCAAGATGAGGTGAAAGGTTTGTTTCTCCTCCATTACTGAACAGCTCAAAAGTCGTGTTCTATCATTTCATCCCAGTGCCGTGCAGGTCACTCAAGTGGTTGACGGTCTCCAGAAAAATGAATTAGCAGTAAGCGCAGAGACAAACCCCGTGGGGTGCTGGGTTGTATCTGCCTCCACATACATGTCACCCATTTCCTGGCTCAATTTCATTGTCTACAAAATGCAATTTAGAAGATGCTTTAAAAATCTCCAGTCATCGGCTCTGATATGGAATCAGTCTTTTAGATGGCAACACAACTTTTTACAGTGATTAAAAGGCCACGTCCTAGAACCCTGGCTCCTCCACTTTATCAACTCTATAGCCTTAGCCATGTGACTTTACCTCTTGGAGCCTCAGTTTGCCTGCCTGTAAAAAGGAGACAATAGTGATCCATGCCTCTTAGTGATTCAGTGAAATCCTGTGTTCACAGCACTTCACCCAGTGCCTGGAACAGGTGAGTGTCCAACCAATGTTACCTGATCCTGCTATCATCAAGGCTACGCTCTGGGAGTCTGCAGACTCTTCAACAGAGCTCAGGCAACACATCTAAATTAAATATATTAATTGCCTGCCAGATACTAATCTAAAGACACAGTGAAGGGTCACATGTTACTTTAATCAGTGGATCATGAACAGATTCAGTTTCAAAGGTAAGAGGGAGACAAGCTAACAGATGTTTGAAAAAATATTAGCTTGCATCCAAAAAGAAGCTATTTAAATAACTGGTTAGCGAACAATCAGCAACCAGTTGTTTCAAGAATTAGTTGATTACTCTTGTGTATAAAAAATCTTATTTTCCATACAGATAAAAGAATTCAACTGTTAATTTTTAATCAGCAAGGAAAAGCCTCTAAAGTTAATAAAATTGCCCATTTCCACCTAGAACTAAAGGTTAATATTTGTGAATAATTCTGCTACTTCTCATCCCTGACCTCAGTACACTCTCCATGTAACAAATAATGTTCTCTCGTGTACTTTCTTATATGTACTTAGTTATATATTGCAAAACCTTTTTGTATCATTTAATATTCTTTGTCGTCTCCTGAGTGGCTACATGATTGTCTATTTCGAAAGTAATTTATTTAACCAAGCCCCTGTTGTTGGTTATTTAGATTTGTTCCCAAATAAAGATCTTGAATATCAATAAATTTCCAGATATAAGTTTGCCAAATCAATAAGAATATACCTCTCCCCAGTAAGTTGATTTTTAAATCCTATCTTTCTTTCATTGGTTTGTACATGTAGACACCTCCTCCTCCATACTGGACGCCAGTGTCCCCACTAAAATAATGTGTGTGTTTTATCTGGGACAGACTATCTTGAAGCAGCCTCTGCTGATCCTACCCTGCGATGCTGCAAGTAGCAAATGACCATTGGTCCTGAGCACACTGTCTACCTAGGCCCCTGTAGACTAAACATGTCGCATTTACAACCCTTGTGGCTGTGCTTCCGGAACGGGGGCCAGCAGAAGTTTGAGAAGGATGCGCCAGTACCCCCAACTGAATCTGATTAGCTAAGTGCCTGGGTAGCTTGCTGTCCTCAGATACATGTGGTGTCACTGCTTGCAGTAGACAAGCATTCAAAACTGCTTAGAAAATGCACCTTTTTTTTTTTCCAAAAGGAATTTGCAGTATAAACATGAAGGTGCTCTGTAGAATTTCTTTAGAAGGACTCAGAAGCAATTGACAGGGGTTTGCCTCTGGCTAGGGGAGGTGAAAGTAAGGGGAGTGCATGAGAAACTGATGTTTCGCTATGTTCTTTGGCACAGTTTTTGTTTCTTACCTTATTCAAAAGAAGAATTTTGGGGAACAATGCATGCATGAGATGCTCTGTCCTTGTTCCTTGCTGGCTTAGTAAAATGTAAGCCATAGCAAAGCATCTGAATGGCTTCACAGAAAGGGTAGAGTCTAGCAGCATGTGGTCTTAGACAGTGTCTCAGCAGCCCTGTATGTCAGTTTGCCCATCAATAAAATGGGCTGATAATAGTACTTATTTCATGGTTAATCGTATCAAATAAGTGAATACAGAAAAGCCTTTAGAATGCTAATTAGCATATAGCACGAATCATTGGATATTAGCTGTTGTTGTTGCAATTATTCTTTATTCAGTTTGAACAGTGCTATAATTATAATAGCAAAGAGCCATCCTTATGATTTGCAGACTTGGAAAATTAAACGAACATATTTGCTGTGAGTGTCTAATTGATTTTATGATGTTATGCATCTATTCAAATAGTCAATGCAAAGAAGGAGATGGTAGGATATGTCCCCTTGACTGCTAGTGACTCCAAATTGAAAACTTGCTAGAAGTATTTGCAACAATAGGTGACTCAAACCATTTCGCATCAATGTGCTCTATGAATCAATTTCTAAACATTTATTTGAAAGGTAGAGAGAGCTTCCATCTGCTGGTTCACTCCCCAAACGCCATCAATAGCCCCTAACCAGGGCTGAAGCTGGGAGGTGGAAACTCATTCCAGGTCTCCCATGCATGGAACCTAATTACTTGAGCCATCACTGCCGCCTTTCGGGGGCCGCAGGAGCAGGAAGCTGGAGTTTGCAGCCGGAGCCAAGTACTATATGCGAGGCATGAACATCCTACCCTGTGCCTCTTGTTGGTAGGCCAAATGCCCAGCCACCTGAGTAGGTTTTTAAAGGCATTCTGTTCAGGGGGTTCAGTTTTATAGTCATTGTTTTATGTGCATTTGTTGTGCTTTTATTTCTTTTTTGAGTGTGGAAGGAGGGGAGGCAAAATGAAAGTTGCAGTGCCCATTTAATCTGATGGCTCTTTAAGCAACTGCATCTGTAAGAAGTATATGTTTTGCAATAAGTATTTGCCTCAGGAAAGCATTCAGAAGGTAAGAGGGCATTAGAGATTCCTGGAAACATTCTAATTCCATCTACAGTGAATAATGTGCTCAGTCATTGGAAATGAATTGCTGGCAAAGCAGGTGATGTGGTGACGAAGACAAGTAGACTGTGCTGTCACACGAGCCCAGATACATTGTTTTGCCCAACACTGTGCCGAGCATGATACGCAGAAGGCTGTTACACCTGTTTTGTGGGTGACCCTTCTCTCAAGGTGGCTGTTCCAAGCCAAACAACATTATCAGAATGGAATCTCCCGTCCAGGATTTTAGGCCCAAGCCAATCTCAAACTCAAGTCAACAAATCTATTACTGAGCATACAGAAGACCTTGAGCATTCCTAGGGACTCTGTTCTGGGTTCTTAGCAGATTTAGCAATGTGTTTTACGATGGGTGTTCGGTGAGCATTTCTTGAATGAGTCACCGAATTCACTCTGTGTATGTTGCACGGTATTTCCCTGTCAACACAGGACAATCTCAAATGCCCTGGATAAGCAACACCTACAGCTATAACAAGGCTGTTTTGTTTGATCCACAGCTCACCACTTCCTCTGCCACTGTGCATCTCTCTCTCTCTCTCTCTCTCACACACACACACACACACTCTCTCACACATTGCTGCTTTGACTGCCAAAGATGACTCAAACAGAGCAAAGCATAAGACTTGTGTCCAAACAGTGAAGACTGGTCAGAAAGTATTTTCTTCACATAAACACAGATCGCATTAAGCTTGGAGTTGAGTCACAGCACTGCCTAGAACAGCTTTAGAAACAAACTAAAAACTGGTTTGTTTCATTTTTTTGAATTAGTCAAAGTCCAGCAACGTTTTCAAACAGCTGGGCTCCATGACCAGCGGTCTAATAGGAAGTCTGAGAGCGGCGGTAAACGCCCACCTTGCCCTCCGTCCACGCCCTGGCAGCGCCCCACTCGCCTGGCCGGGACCCAGACAGCAAGGATCCAGCCTTGCTCCGAGTGGCTCCGTGTTCAGTTCCCCTCCTGTGGATTACCCGCTGTCTTTGAACAGTGATATAACTACACAACATCATTTTGGGGAAAAAAAGAACATGTAGAATGTTTATACTTTCTAGTAAAAATCGAGGGAGCTGGATTTAGACCCGCTGAATTGGAATTTACCGGGAAACCAGATTCAGACATTCCTTTTTTTTTTTTTTTTTTTTTTTTTTGACAGGCAGAGTGGACAATGAGAGAGAGAGAGACAGAGAGAAAGGTCTTCCTTTTGCCGTTGGTTCACCCTCCAATGGCCGCCGCGCCCAGCGCACTGCGGCCTGATCCGATGGCAGGAGCCAGGTGCTTTTCCTGGTCTCCCATGGGGTGCAGGGCTCAAGCACCTGGGCCATCCTCCACTGCACTCCCTGGCCACAGCAGAGAGCTGGCCTGGAAGAGGGGCAACCGGGACAGAATCCGGCGCCCCAACCGGGACTAGAACCCAGTGTGCCGGCGCCGCTAGGCGGAGGATTAGCCTAGTGAGCTGCAGCGCCGGTGCCACTCTGCTCTTGAAATGTCTGAATCTGGGGTCGGCGCCGCGGCTCACTAGGCTAATCCTCCGCCTAGCGGCGCCGGCACACCAGGTTGTAGTCCTGGTTGGGGCGCCGGATTCTGTCCCGGTTGCCCCTCTTCTAGGCCAGCTCTCTGCTGTGGCCAGGCAGTGCGGTGGAGGATGGCCCAAGTCCTTGGGCCCTGCACCCCATGGGAGACCAGGTTAAGTACCTGGCTCCTGCCATCGGATCAGTGCGGTGCGCTGGCCACAGTGCGACGGCCGTGGCGGCCATTGGAGGGTGAACCAACGGCAAAGGAAGACCTTTCTCTCTGTCTCTCTCTCTCACTGTCCACTCTGCCTGTCAAAAAAAAAAAAAAAAAAAGGCAGAGTGGCAGGGAAACACCGCGACACCAAAGGCTGCAGACAACTAGGATAACGCGATTGCCTTGTCACTGGCCACAAGCTACATGGCATTACCATTGTTCAACCTCCCCCACACTCGGAACAGCTTGGTTCCTGGGATACAATCCGTCTGGATAATATTAAAACTGGTGGTGATGGCTGTTTGGTCCTTACAGGCATTTTAATTACAATGCATCATTAATAGGCTGAGGAAAGAAATCTATTTATGCCAACAGATAGGAAATAAATCCTCACTACCTCCTTGGCCTGCTGGTTTGTGTTTAGAACATGTAGCTTTTCTGAAAAGCTGTTGGAGACATATGTCTTGTTACCGTCCTATAGT
This sequence comes from Oryctolagus cuniculus, assembly GCF_051225735.1. Taxonomy (NCBI): domain Eukaryota; kingdom Metazoa; phylum Chordata; class Mammalia; order Lagomorpha; family Leporidae; genus Oryctolagus; species Oryctolagus cuniculus. The sequence continues at coordinate 65,784,084 of NC_142869.1, forward strand.
GAGCTATCACTCAACTCTGAAACATAGCACCTATCCAACTTAGCCTCTCACTGCTGTCCTATTCTGGCTAGCACTAATTAACTCGAAATGTTACTCTCCTACACACACAGTGTTGTTTTGGCAACCCTATGCTTCAAATCTCTACCTAATATTTGTATATATTCCTTTGGCTAGTATGTATTGAAAATCTATTATGTGCCCAACGCTGTTATTCAGTGATATTTTTTAGCTTCCCAACTACCCCTGAAATTTCTTATGAAGATTTATTCTCAAAAAAGAGCATTTCTGAGAAAAGCCTCAGCATCAGACTGTGAACGTGCAAGAGCGAGTTCTTGTACCAGCCATGCCAGTAGTCCACAGTAAGATGTAGCAGTCATTGTGTGTCCGGGCCTGTTTCTTCACCTGTAATAGAGAAGTGAGTGATTTTCCTTGCCCTGCGTCAATTGGTAGGAGAAACACCTAATAAAAATTGTTGGAAAATACCATGAATATTGAAAAGTGCATGATCATCATGATTAATAATAATGTGTAAAGCTCAAATATTGAAATGACTCCCTGGCATTATTCCAAATCAAGAAATACAAGTGCTGGTCTCGCATACCAATGAAGAGAAACAGTGTGAGATAGTCTTATTGTACCAGTTTAAATGAACATAGTGATGAATTTCTTTAATTATGACTGTAGTCTGTAACCAAGCGTGTATGTGTGTGTGTGTGTGGTGTGTGTGTGTGTGTTTTAAGCTAAATGTAACGCAATCTTCACAGAATATGTTCAAAATCAAATAGATTTCGAATAGAACCATTCCCGAGCCAGGCTGGCATGTATACTCTGTATCTAACCTCGGGATGAATGCTCATGTTGATGGAGACTGTAAGCCTCCAGCAGTCCTCAGTTAAAGAAATCTGGCTCGGATTTCAGTGACCTCCAAATCTGTCATCCTCACGTTAGCCGACTGCCTGGCACCTAATGAGAAAAACAAATTGCTTTTACGTTCTACAGAAGACATTTGCATTTGGAAAATTTTTTTGCTTGTAAGAGGTTTATAAAACATCTACTCAAACCATTCCACCTGCATTTTTCACCTAAAAGGGTCTTTATGAAATCTTACAGTAAATTTAATAACCCTCTTCAATAAACATGAGCTTTTATGAGCGTAACATATCTAAGTAGACTCAATGGTCTGGGGATAAAATCTGCATCAGTAATATTTTCAGTGCTGTAATGTACCACATATTAAAAAAAAAAAAAAAAGCCGTGCACAGAGCAGACCACTGCACGGGGTTGGGGGGAATCCATCTCCAAGTTTAAGAAAGTGACTGGTCAGTGAGCACCTGGATGACTCGTTTAGTTAAATGTGAAATGTCCCAATACGTACGGACAGCATCGAGCTTCATAATAGTCAAACATTAGGATCTGTCATCTTCTTCCATTTTCAGCAAACGCACATTATGGAAATACCTTTAGAAATGGCCTTTAGGAATCACTCACATTGGGTGTTTCAGGAAAGGGCCTTCCCCCATTTCAGTCACCTCCACAGGGGACTTCTGCTTGGGTGAACCTGCTGACACGAGCCCTATTGCCTGGGGTATCTCATAGCTTCTGTCGCCAGTTAAGCTACCAAATTAGGCATGAGACGGGGACCCTCATTTCCCCTATTGCTGGTGTGTATCAGTAAGGAAGACAGGAAAATGCTAGTGGCTGTTTTTTTTATAGCTGCTATATAACAAGAGAATGAAATGTCAAAGCCCGGGAACTCCATCTTTCTTAGTCTCATCAAAGCTCACCCAGCTACTGTTAGTGCTGCAACTTGCGCCTCACCTTCAACTTTGCCTCACTAGCAAGCTGCAGCTTAAAATTCAGCATTACAGAGATGTCCAATGAGTTAAAAGACCCCGATTACGGACTCAGTAGTTACTGAACATCTATATGACATGCTAAGGGCTTTGGCAAGCATGAAGAGAAACCAACTCTTAGTATCTTGAAATATGTCACTTCCTAAAACAAGACATACTCCTGAGAGGTTAATTGTCAACTTCTTTCATTATAATTAATATTTATAACACATCAAGGGAGCATGTGTTAAAATATTAACTTCTTTGGGCCTGGCACCATGACGTGGTGCGTCAAGCTTCTGGCTGCAGTGCCAGCAGCCCATATGGGCGCCAGTTCAAGTTTGGCTGCTTCACTTCCAATGCAGCTCCCTCCTAATGCACCTGGGAAAGCAGAGGAGGATGGCCCAAGTGCTTGGGCCCCTGCACCCACATGGGCTCCTGGCTTTGGATTGACCCAGCTTCAGCTGCAGACATTTTGTGGAGTAAACCAACAGATAGAAAATCTCTCTCTCTCTAACTCTGCCTTTCAAATAAAATAAACCTTTAAAAAGAATAAAGATAGAGGCCAGCACTTTAAAAAGAATAAAGATAGTGGTGCAGCAGATTAAAGCCCCAGCCTCCAGTGCTGGTATCCCACATGGGCACCAGTTCGTGTCCCAGCTGCTCCACTTCTGATCCAGCTCCCTGCTAACATGCCTGAGAAAGCAGGGGAGGATGACCCAAGTCCTTGGGTCCCTGCACCCACGTGGGAGACCCCAAGGTCAGCTCCAGTTGTTGTGGCTATTTGGGGAGGGAACCAGTGGATGGAAGACCTCTCTCTCTCTCCATCTGTCTGTAACTCTATCTTTCAAATAAATAAATCTTTTTTTAAAAAAATAAAACTTCTGTACATAAGTTTTTAAAATTTGTAAAATTACATCTCTTTAAAGGCAAAATTCACATGTTTAAATCAAGGTTTGTGTGAAGTGGAAAAGATAGAGATAAATGCAAATAAAACCACAAACTCTCATTTTAATTCTTATATCTGTCTGCTCTCACCCTTTCATATTTTTTAACTTGAGGTTCTAGCCAGAACCAAATGATGGATGGATGTCCAATAGTAGAGAGGACTATTGTCTCTGTGAGTTCAAACTTTGTGTTTCAAATCATTAGATTATAAAGGCCGAGATGCAGAGAGATGGTGAGAAGAGGAGTTAGGGACAAACATAAGAACTCAGGAGGAGATAGGTCAACTTCGAGTTGGCCTTTCCACTTCCTTCATCCCGTCTTCCCATTGTATTCAACTATCCACAACTTGGGACATGACAGCACGTGGGACTCCAAGAGGAAACCTCCTCTCTGCACTCATTCCTTCCATGGACAGCCTCGGCTATGGGATTGCCCCTCTGCTTCAGTTCCGCATCCTCGCTACAGCCTGCTCCTCTCCTCTTGTCTGCCATCTTTCTGACCTGAAGGGCTGTGAGTCAGGAGAGTCTTTTGTGCTTTGTAGAACCTTCAGAAAATGAATCTGTGCTCAGACAAAGCAGGGTTAGGCAAGCCCAAAATGCCCAAACTTGATTTTTTTTTTTTTTTTGACAGGCAGAGTGGATAGTGAGAGAGAGAGACAGAGAGAAAGGTCTTCCTTTTGCCATTGGTTCACCCTCCAATGGCCACCATGGCTGGCACGCTGCAGCCGGCGCACCACGCTGATCCGAAGGCAGGAGCCAGGTGCTTCTCCTGGTCTCCTATGGGCCATCCTCCACTGCTTTCCCGGGCCACAGCAGAGAGCTGGCCTGGAAGAGGGGCAACTGGGAAAGAATCCGGCACCCCCACTTGGGACTAGAACCCGGTGTGCCGGCGCCGCTAGGTGGAGGATTAGCCTATTGAGCCGCGGCGCCGGCACAGACTTGATCTTGAAACCTTCCCCTGGCTTGCCCTTGGACAGCTTTGCCACTGAGCAGCAATTGGTCCAAAGACTAACAAAGAAAATAGAATAGATGGAAAAGGATTCCAACCAACAAAAGAAATCATTGTTCCTAAAGCTAGGACAAGGCAGTATTTAAACCTGATTTCATGACTTGTTTGTGACATGTCTGCTTTAGACATGCCCACTGACCACAGAGAAGTGGGAGATTATCTGGTTATCCTTGCCAACCTGACCAGGGCCCACTCTGAATTCCAAAGAGCCCCATGATCATAACAAATTTTGCTAAGGCCCCCATAGCTGTGCCTACTGAACATTCTATTCTTGAGAATCAATGAAGCCTACTGCTCCAAATTAGTGCATTTTAAAACGACCAAATAAAATGAATGAGGTGATGATACAGAGAAAGGAAAACATTTAAGGATAATGAGCACAGAGCACAGAGCTTCATTCTATACAGGTGGGGGGAAAAGGTCAGTAAATTTAGCACACATATAATAGTCCTTGAGAATCATCTCCTAATTAATCCTCAGCCAGCCAAAATGGACTGATTTAACCTTTTCATTCTGTGCTTCTCACAATATTTACGAACCACTGCCTCTCAACAGGAGTGGAAAATATACCTGTGCCAGAAACTCTGGGGCTACGTGGGCTCTTAGATGTGTTCCTGCAGGAGGGAACAAGAGGGGGCCTGACACTGCCCTTCCTGGCACTGGGGGAGGAGGGAAGAAATGCAGTCTGGCTATAAAATTAGAAACCATAGTCAATTGTTTGGAGCTCTTGCCTGCATTTTCCATTCCAGAGTCACCTGAACTTAGGAGAGGATTTTTTTTGGTTTGGTTTGGTTTGTTTTTGAAAGGAATAGAATTACTGATCCCTTCTATAAAAGTAGAGCTGACCTCAAAAAAAAAAAAAAAAAAAAAAAAAAAAAACACAGTTCCTCGCCAGTTGTTGTTACCTAAAAAGTCTTGTCCAAAGGCAATTTTATCCTTGCTATAGTTTGGATATCATTTTGGGTGCCCTCCAAAAACCCATGTGTTAGGGTCTTAGTTTCCCAAGTCTTAAATTAACAGTTAATAGATGAACATTGATGATTAATGGGTTAGGGTAGCGACTTAATCCAATTGTGGTATCTGAAGGTCAGGCTGGGGGTGGTGGTGGTATGATTGATTAGATTGTATTATGTTGCTGGGTGTAGCCCTTATAACAGAATCCTGGCAGCTTCATAAGCAGAGCACACGGGCATGAGGACCAGTGTGCTCCCTGTGTCTCTCTCACGTACCCCAGATGCCAAAGCAATGGGGCCGTCCAAGCTTGGACTATGAATGTTCAAAACCAGAACTAAAATAAACCTTCCTTCCTAAGTAACTCCTCTCCAGTCTTTGTTACAGGGCAAAATGCTGACTACTACAACCCCAATGATGAGCCCACAGCATGAGGAGTCTGAGATAAAGAACATTTAAGAAGGTGTTAGGGCCGGCGCCGCGGCTCACTAGGCTAATCCTCCGCCTAGCGGCGCCGGCACACCGGGTTCTAGTCCCGGTCAGGGTGCCAGATTCTGTCCCGGTTGCCCCTCTTCCAGGCCAGCTCTCTGCTGTGGCCAGGGAGTGCAGTGGAGGATGGCCCAGGTGCTTGGGCCCTGCACCCCATGGGAGACCAGGAAAAGCACCTGGCTCCTGGCTCCTGCCATCGGATCAGCGCGGTGCGCCGGCCGCAGCGCGCCGGCCGCGGCGGCCATTGGAGGGTGAACCAACGGCAAAGGAAGACCTTTCTCTCTGTCTCTCTCTCTCACTGTCCACTCTGCCTGTCAAAAAATAAAAAAAAATAAAAAAAAAAAAAAGAAGGTGTTAGGGTGGACATTCTGAAAGAACATTTCTGAAGACATTAGTCTCCAAGGATGGGCATATTGAAAATCAGTTCAGGGCTTTGAAGACTTCAGTGGGGAAGCACCACAGGGAAGTGCAAATGACAGTACACTTAATGTCATTTGGGCAACCCAAGTGGTGGCTGGGCCAGCCCTCACCACCCATGTGCACACAAAGTATGAAGAAGGAAGCAGTGGCCTGGGCTTCAGCCTCACCTCCTCCATAGCCAGCCCTGTTCCAGCCAGCACACAGCCCTCCACCCATAAGAGACACTCACATTGATCACTGGCACATGAAGAGGTAGAGAACTGTGGAAAATTAGAGCTGGAGTAGACAGGAGCTAGATTGTAGTTCCTCTACTGTAGGTCTGGATAAATAGAATATATAACCTTTGTTACATGTTTTCTGTGTGCCAAGCATACTTTTAAGTACATTATACTTATTTAGTCATTTAGCCTCTGTAAAAACCCTACTCTATAGGAGCTACAGTCATACCAATATTATAGATGGGAAAACTAAGAGATGAAATCATTTCCCTAAGGTCACAAGGCTAGGAATGGGGCAGCCACTGGATGGTGAATTTCTCAAGGGCAGAGTCAATGCTTCATTCAGCTCTGTATTCCAATATTTAATCCAGTGGTTCTCAACTGTGAAGGTTATAAATATACAGTTTTGTTAGAAGAATTAGGCTGAATTGGATTGATTGTGGAAGGCAGAAGAGATTGCCTGAGGCTACAGAGCAAAAAGGGCACTGGTGCACAGCGCTTTATGAGCAGGAGATGTGACTTCTAATCCTGGTCAGTAGTTAGCGTTTGCACTTTGATTAGCCGGATTCTATCTAGATGCATGGCACATAAACTTCCTCTCCCCTTGATAATGCCCAGTCTTAAGTGGTGGATACTGACTGCAGATATTATGCTGTGAGTCCTACTGTTATGGATTTACGTCAGTTTAATTCAACACGCATTTATTATGTAGGCAAAGTGCTAATTGTGTCTGCCGAGTCAGAGTTTAAACCATAAAGGGGAGATAATGGACAACTCCTGCAGTCTAGATGCCAATACTTGCCCTGGTGGAACCCTGAACTTGTTCTAACCTCACCTCCCATACCATTCCCCCAAAGAGAAAGGAAAGCTTACATGTGCAAAGCTTGCCAGTGGGGAATTCTTGCAGGTAACAAAAAACTGGCAGGAACTCTGAGGCAGGAATCTAAAACATGGTCGCCACCACCAATGTACCTGTTGCTAGGGCAGAAGACTTGCCTTTTTATTATTATTTATCTGTGAGACAGAGAAACAGAGGGAGAGAAAGACTCCATCTTCTGGTTCACTCTCCAAATGCCCCCCAACACCCAACCAAGACCTAAGCCAGGAGCCAGGAACCCAAACCAGGTCTCCCATGTGGGTGACAAGAACTCAATTACTTGAGCCATCACCTCTGCCTCCCAGGGTCTGCATTAGCAGGAAGCTAGGTCAAGAGCTAGAGCTGGGAATCAAATCCAGGCACTCCAATGTGGGATGCAGGCATCTTAGCCAGCATCTTAACAACCAGGCTAGACACCTGCCTGTAGACTTGGCTTTCAATAGTGTGGGAGGCTCTGGAACTTAATGCCAACCTTCTGATCATAACAATGCAAACAGTGGAAGAAATATGACCCTCTGTCCTGAATCCTTTCATGGCAGCATGAGGCTGTGGTCATAGTTGGGAGAACTAGACCCTGTGACAAACCGCTTGTGGGAGAAATGCTGTGGACCACTGCTGGAGACGCTCGGATTCCTGAAGGAACTCAGGAGGCCACTGAGTGCTCACTTTCAGGGATGCGAATCGGAAGGGGCAGGGAAGCAAGGTTATTTATCATTTGTCCTTGGAGAACAAATCAGAGCCGCACAACTGGAATAGGAGGGCCAGGTTCTGGCTGCAGCATTTTCAGCCTCCTGTGCTCAGATTCTCAAAAAGCAGGAGAGAGAAATCAGAAGGTTACGCAACACTGGTTAAGATTTCACCCTAGAACAAACCAGGGCCCAGTGTAGAAGCATAAAGTAACAGTATAGGGCCAGGTCACCCACAGGACAGATGAGATCCCATGGGGCCTGACAGCGTGCAGGAGAATGAGATAGAAGCACATAGGCTTCCCCTGGCCTGTGCTGTATGAGAATTGTAAGTTGTTTTGAGGGCAAGAACGTATGATAGAAGTCCTAGTCCCTGATGTCGCTGCAAAACCAATGGTACCCAGCCCTATATGGACCACCCAAGACTGCTGATAAAGGAAACCCAACGCCTATATGTGGGGATGAAGGAGGCCCAGGATGTGGCACTGGGTCAGTGAAGGGAAGGTTACCCCAAAAAGAGCCTCAGATTTTAAAAAGTCCTGCCCTTTTGGGGAATGAAACGGTGGATGGAGGATCTCTCCCCTCCCTCTTCCTCCCTGTCTGCCTCTCTTTCTCTCTCTTTGCCTTTTGAGTAGATAAAAATCATTTTTTAAAAGTCCTGCCCAGGCCCTTGAGATAAAGAAATATCAGACATGGATGCCACAAATCCATCTTGGGTTCTGTATACAATGAGAAATAGTTATTTGATCTTTGTCTCCTCATTTCTGGCACACAGTTCCTAAAATTCTTGGACTCTCCAAAGCGATGAGTGTTTTTGGATGTTAATGAGATAATGGGTGGCTAGGGTCCCTAGATAGTTTCTGACAGGTCACCAGAAAGTCAAGACGTGATTAGAAGGTTGGAACTTGCAGGGAGGGAACAAGATAGCCAATGACCTAATCAATCCTGGCAATGCAATGAAAACTCAAAAGCTACAAGGTTCAAAGAGGTTCCCGGACAGTGTGCTTCGAGGTAGGGGAGAGTGATGCGTGGAGAGGCCTAGAAGTTCTGTGAACCCTGCTCTCCAATCTTCACCTTACATTTCTCTTCCATTTGATAATTCCTGAGCTGTGTCCTTGGTAATAAACCAGTAAATTGTATGTAAAGGGCTTTCGCGAGTTATGTGAGCCATTCAAGCAGATTAGCAAACCTGCGGAGGGAGTCATGGTAACCCCCAACTTACAGCCAGGGAAGAGACGGACAGGAGGCCCTGGACTTGTGACTGGTGTCTGAGTGAGGGGACAGTCTGGAGGGACTGGGTCCTTAATCTTACGGAGAGTCTGTGCTACCTTCAGGTAGCTGGTATCAGAGTTACGTCTGTGCTGACTTCCAGTAGTGTCAGAATTGAATTAAATTAGCAGATACCTAGCTTGTGTTCATAGAGAAGTGGAGAATTGCCTGGTGTGGATAAAACCCACATATTTTGTTTTCAGTGTGTTGTGAGTAAAAATAGCTTGGGCTCTGTCCTCTTACATAGGCCTTAGAATATTTGCATGGTAAATAGCAAGGATGGAAATATTTTAAAGTAAAAGGTGGGGAAAATGTTCTGTTATCAGCAGTTATCATAAAAATTTCCTTTCTGGGAGAGTGGCATCCATGTTACAAATTCTTTGGTAAGATTACCTGGAGCAAAAGATTCTGGGTTCTGCTTCCTCTGCACCCCAGACCTGTTCTGGAAACAGAGGAAGCTTAGTGTTGCTCCAGAAAGGGAGGAGAAAGATGAAAGATGGAGAAGAGTGTCGAGAGCCAGTAACAAGGTGATCGGCAGGAAGGAAATGTACTGCAGTCACAAAATGCTCTGTATATGGATAACCTGGCGACAAACTGAGCTTTGTGCCTAGACTGACGGGCAGTGGAACAGGAGCAGTAAATGCATTCAAAGCAGGAAGCAGAGGGGGCTGGCTTTGTGGTGCACTGGGTTAAGCTACTGCTTGCAACGCTGGCTTCCCTTATCAGAACACTGGTTTGAGTCCCTGCTACTCTGCCTCTCATCCAGTTGCCTACTAATGCACCTGGTAAGGAAGTGGAAGATGGCCCCAGTGCTTGGACCCCTGCTCCCCAATCTGGGCGAGACCTAGATGGAGTTTCTGGCACATAGCTTCAGCCTGGCTGATCCCTGGCTGCTGTGACCATCTGAGGAGTGGACAGTGGATTGAAGATCTCTCTCTGTCTCTCCCTCTCTCTCTCTCTTTGACACTCTGACTTTAGATAGATCTCCAAAAAAAAAAAAAAAAAAATAGAGCCAGAGATAGAGCTGGAAAGGATACTGGGAAAGTGTGTTTCCTGAAACCCACAGAATCCAGGGAAGAGGGAGGTGGCTGCACCAAGGTACACAAAGATGCCCCAGCCAAGGTGGCCTCGGGGACTTTGGGTGCCCCATGGCTCTGCCGCCCTCCTGGCCCCTCCTCTGGGCCTGGGGCTTTCCTTGCCTCAGCCTCTCCCCACTTTGTCCCTCGCTTCCCCCCACCCAGGCAGTGCTGGCTCACAGACCTCTCATTCCCAAACACTCATCCTTTTTATGTGAAGTCACTCAGAGGAAATCCTGCTCTTATTAGAACATTGCTTCATTGGCATTCAAACAGTACATGAATAAAGTCACTTTTTTCTATTCTAGCCAACTGACAAGATCACACACGCCACACATATAAGCTGATCTGCAATTCAACAACCCCACACACATGGGGATGTTTCCATTTTACAGTTAGCACACATACTGAGCAGAGTAATTTAAAATAAGGAATTGGATGACTACATATTATAATTTGTCATTGTTAAAGAATGGAGGTGATTGGATAAGTAGACAGGACAAATGCACGTGAGATAATATCGACAGCATGTTGACTAATCAAATACCCAATCATCTTACCTGCCACAAGTGCGAATTTGGTTAAACATTTTTATGATGTGCAGAATAGCTTGTGGAGGGATTTGTTTCCAGGTAATTGGCAGGAACTGCAGCTCATTAAATTAGCTCTCATCTGACATGCCAAATGATACTCATAGTTGATCCGTTAGATCATCAGCAAGCAATTGTTTATCTCTTCCATGAGCCAGGATGACAAATAAGCAATTTTAGCCAAAAGGGTTAAGGCCAGTGCCAATCATTATTCACACGGCAATTTAACTGATTCTCTGGCAATCAATACCATGCGTTCAAAATGCAATCCAGCAGTTTCTTCTACATTGTGGGGCCCTTTCTGTGAATATGCTGCCAGGATAGAAACAAACAAAATACTAAATAAAGACAGGTCTCAAATGTAGTATTTATCATCTTATTTTAAGGGAGTGAGGGAATCAGTAAACCTAGAGACACTCGCATTGAGCTGTTGCCTAACAGCAGGTGCGTTAGAGAGCTCCTACCCAGATTATTGGTCTAAACCAGTAAGAAATCCTGACAGGTGACAGAAGAGAAATGACTGGGATTGCTTTAATGCCTACACCCAGCTTATGAATCTCATCAGGAAATCTAAGATATTGATGGAGAAGTCAGCTGTACATGGTTGTGTTTTGCACTTGGTTCCCAAGCACATGGTCTCGGGGTCTTCCGTGAGATTAACCAGTTTCCCCATTGGCGTGGCTGGCCTTTGTCCAGTAGCAGATGCTGTTTCTCTTTCTGATCTTTTCCCATCTTGCCCGAGGCTCCTGGTGTCACAGTAAGATTCCAGGCCTTTGGGACAGCACTTCCTCTTGTACAAATAGCCAACATGAAAACAGTAATAAGGAAAGCTGCTGCCAATGAGGGGTTTAAATCTAGAACGACAGCCCAGAAACTCTGTCATCACTGAGCCGCCTAGATAAGTACCAAGCAAGATTAACAGCACAAACGTTGCCCAGTCTCTTTCACTGGGACACACAGCTTCTTACTGAGTTTGTAGATTATTCGGGCTTCTTGCTTCCTCCTCTTACCCTCACCATGGGAACTGTGGTTTCTCAGCTACTTTATGGCTCAGTTAGTATACAGAACCCAAAAGACAGAAATGCAAGCCAATAGCAGCCTCCTCACATACCATCTGTACCAAGAGATTCAGAAAACTGTGGGGAACAACTCGGACTAGACTAAGTTACTGGAATTAAGACTTATTCTATGCATCTGCTCTCCCACAATATGGCGCTGGGAGAGGAATAAACAACTTCTACACAGCTGCCTCCAGTTCGACCAATAACCTGCAGGAGCTGATCCTGCTCCTGATTGGAGGAGAGCAGCGTACTCGGTGTGTGGGTAGCAGAGTTGGGATTGGTGGAAGAGGACTATAAAGGAGGAGAGAGACAACATGCACCAGGAACATCTAAGGGGAACATCCGGATAACATCTGAGCAGCCCCCGAGAGAGCCGGCCAGCGGCGGTGTGCCGCTCCCCCGCGGAAGTGGGGAAAGTGGCAGGGGGAGCAGCCCTTCCACGGAGGTGGATGGATCGGCAGCCAACCCAGGAAGAACCAGCAGCAAACCCGGGAAGGGCCGAGCAGACAAAAGAACAGTCCAGGGTCCTGTGTCGTTCCTCCGCGAAGAGGGGGAGCGACAGAAAACCAGAGGATTGAAGTGGCTTCCTGACATGACACTTTGGGGTCACTTCTTTTCTTCCCATTTACATTTTCCTTGGCCTCCTAACCAAGATAATTAAAATGTGGCCATAAATCTCGTCGGTTTAATGCTCTTATCATATGATCTAATAATCAATGCACTAATCAAAAGCCCCTGAAAAAAAGAGGTATTTTAGGACTTTTTTGGGAAAAAAAATTTGTTTATTGATTGACTGATTGATTTGAAAGGCAGAGAAGGGTTGGGAGGATCTTCCATCTGCAGGTTCACTCCCCAAATGGCTTCAAAGGCCGTTTGGGCCAGGCTAAAACCGGGAGTCTGGAACTCCATCCGAGTCTCCTACATGGGCGGCTGGGCCCTGAACACTTGGGCCATCCCTTGCTGCTCTCCAAGGTACATCAGCAGGGAGCTGGATAGGAAGTGGAGCATCTGGGAGTCGAACCAGCACTCACATGGGATGCTGCCACCACAGTGGGGGGCTTACCATGCTGTGCCAAAATGCCAGTCCCTACTTTAGGTCTTTGAATTTATCTATGTCTATATCTATACCTATATCTATAGATAGATAACATACTATGTACAAAGCACTCTCTCTGGAATCTCGTCAGGCACTCGATGATGAAGGCCATTACTGAATTAATTCCAAGTTGGAATTAACAGAACTATATATTAAAAAAAGGGTGGGGAACTGATCAGATTCTGATTTTGGGAGGAGCTAAAAAGGGTGAGAGAGAAGCAAAAGTCAAGCGCCACTCCTGGTTTTCTGATGCAGATAACTGATTAGATGCGACATCAAGGTGGTTTGAGACGAGTGAGGGAGGTACATTCAGAGCCAACTGAGGTTAAAATGCCAGTGGGACTTTCAGGTGGAGAGAGCTCGTCATCAGTGCCACAGCTGGTGCCCCCAGTGCAGGAAGGTTACTGGAGAGGCAGACGAAGCCGCCAGCACCTCGCTGGTGCTGCAGCCATCGGGAGTGATTGCTGTCTCTCAGAGGGAGGGGGACAGAGATAACAAGGCAAAGAGCAGCACTCTGGAGATGTCGCATCTTGGGAGCCAGGCGGGGAAAGCAGTCGTTCAAGGAGGCAGAAATGAGATGGGAGAGAGTAGAACTGGAGAAGTCTCCACGTCACCCAGAATGGGTTCATAACCTTGTGCAAAGGAGTCCTCAGGCCTCCTAGCATTCATTCATAAGCACTGATACCCAACACGATGGCCCATTGACCCGTGAGCAGTCTCCCCTTCTGCTCCTACCTCTGTAAAAACAAAGAGGTTCCAAAGCGGGTAATCACGGTTTCCCGTGTTCCCATCCACAAGTCCCATAGAAGAATAAAAGCAAAAATTCCACTCACTTTGGAGTCTTCAAGGAATGGTGAAAGCAGAAACAACCACGGCAAGCCAGGAAGTTAGGAAGAGAAGAGGCTTATGACGTCGCTTTTTCTAAACGCAGCTGTGACAGAACTCAGACGCAAGCTGCCCGAGCAAGTGGGAGAAAGAGTGAAGGGAGATTTTTGCTGTTTGCTTGGTTTTGTTTTTCAGATTAAAGACTTGAGTGTGTTTCTGGTTTGTGGGGAAGAAAACAGGTTTTGTTTAAAAAATAAGTGATTGGATGGACAGATGGATGGATAAAGACAGGGGAAGAGGTGTGGAAGGGAGGGAGAGACTGATTTAAACAGAGAACAGTGGAAGGGGAGCCAAAGCAAGGGTTTTGAAAGGGAAAGAGCTCCCTCTCCGTCGGAGCCTGCAGGCAAGGAGGTATGATTGATAGAAGCAGAGAGCTGTGGGAGAGAGGTCACCTATGCTGTGCAGATTGAGACAGAGAGAATAGATCTGGGAGCACAAAAATATTGCCCCATGTTTCCGAGGTGCCTATTCAAGTGGGAAATCATACATTTAGAATGACACTAATTCACCCAGCTATGAATCCTCCTGCAGCTTGAGATGCCAGGGCGGAGATAAGAGACACTGGGGGTTCACCGAGCATATTTTGTAGAAGGATGTGGAGGCCCAGACATTGAGAATAGTAAGGCAGGAGTAGGAGAAGTGAGCCATCCGTGTGCAGTGCTGCTGTCATTCTTGCTGCTGCAGCTGCTTTTCTGACCTGTCAGATCCATGCCCGTTGGAACGTAAGTAGATTGATTCCCTTCCCGCCCCTCCTCCCAGTGGGACTCCCTTCCCTCTGCAGTCCCTTTCTGTACCCCATCAGCTCTTCTCTGGGGCTCACTGGTGAGGGCGTTTGTAAGGATCACCCTGACCTTTTTTGACAAGCTACTAGCCCATGTCCAACCGGGAAAAGTCTCCCCCACTATGCAGAAGTCATGGCTAGATTTCCTGTGTCACACCATCAAGTATTCCCCTTCCTGTGTCACTCCATCAAGCATCCCCTTCTGGTGTCACATCACTAAGCATCCCTTCCTGTGTTACATCATCAAGCTTCCCCTTCGCTTGCAGCCCATGGGGTTTTACTGTTGGACTATGTCATGCCGACCGAGTGTGGGCTCATTTTACAGACAGAAGCAAGCCATCTTATCAAGCCCTTAACAAATGTCTAATGGGTTCTCAGCCTTGTGCTGAAGGTGGTATTGGCAAGGGAACCTCTACAGGCTGATTATTTTCTCCCAGACTTTGCTGTAATTCAGACTACCTAATTCTCTTCTCACCCAGAAACTTTTTGAATACAACTGCAGTTTCTCAAATATCTTAATAACAAGAAGAAAGTACAGTGGGTAATGCAATAAAATAACCACTTGAAGGGGAGCCTTCATTGTTAAGTTATTAAATTGGCATCCTGGTTTACATGCAATTTTTTAAGTATAGCAATCACAACCATTTATTAAAGCAACTGACTACATGGCGCCGAATATTTTATGTTGTCCCTCCTTTCTCCCACAGTTGAACACTCACACATCCACAGTCCTGAGCATAGGCTGGACATAGATATACCAGAGTCCAGACACAGAAGAGAGACATCCTTTGCCCAAGACTGTATGCATGGGAATGGTTTGGAGAGGTGATGAGGGCACAGCTTAGGAACACAGCAGATGAAAGCTACAGAAAGGATATCCAGTGAATGGGCAGTCTATAGATGTTAGGTAGAGAGAGAGAATATAGAGAATCTAAGCAGGAAAAGATGACAAGAGACAAAACTTGGAACACATCCCTGGGCCAAGGAGAAACCAGGTCCCTGGATTTGGGGTCACACCACAGGGAGCAAAGCAGCATCCTGGTTTCCAGCCGCCTTCCTTGGGTGGATAATCTCTCATCTTTATAATAATCCTGAAAGGCAAAAACTCTTGCCTATTCCTGTTCTAGAGATGATACAGTTGAGTCTCAAAGAGGCTAAGTATTTGCACAGGAAGCAGCAGAGCCGGGATTCCTATGCATGTCATCCGCCTACCCTCACCACCAGTGTTCCTACCAAGCTGCTTATGGCTTCCCTCGAGTACATTAATTTCCTCCACCTGAGGAACTCTGTGTACACTGCCAAAAGTATACACTTGAAAAGCTGCAGACCACATGCCGCACGGCTGTGACCCCGCCTAGCAAGCACTCTGCCGCCATGAAGCATAGCCCTGTGGCTACTCAGGGTGTCACTCTGCTACCAAGAAAAACCCAATGGCCCTCCCAGGCAAAATGCTACAGAACATAGAAATCCTAGGCTAGAAAAACATGCAAATGACATCAAAGTCAAGAGTTTAACCTCATTTAAACCACTAACTTTAATTTGATCTGTAATGTAGGCTGCATCCTTAATTCCTACCTCTTGTATATATAGCCAAGAAGGTATGAATCAACATGAACCCACACCAAACACTGGAAAACAACACAATGGGCATTTGGTGCAACAGTTAAGATACGACTTGGGATAGCCACATCCCAAGTCAGAGTGCCTGGGTTCGAGTCCTGGTTCCACTGTGGATTCCAGCTCTTTGATAATGTGAGCACCCTGAGAGGTTTCAGGAAATGACTCAAGTAGTTGGGTCCCTGCCACCAATGTAGAGGACTTGGATTGAGTTCCTAGCTCCTGGCTTCAACCTGGCCTAGCTCTTGCTATTGCAGGCATCTGGGGAATAAACTATCAGATGAAAAAGATCTCTCTCCCTCTTTCTCTCCCTTTCAGAATTACTTGAAATTTACTTAAAAATAAGTTACATAATTTACTTGAAAGTTTAAATGTTAAGTAAGGATATAATAGAGAAAATAAATTTAAAGTATATTAAAACAAAATTCCAAAATAATTTTGAGTTATTTTGGAAAGATACTATGACTCACAATCTTAAAAAAAGATGTTTTTCAGCTCCAGCATTAAAAATTTCCCAAGAGAAATGGAAACATTCAAGTTCATGCATATGTGGGGTTCATAAACTTCAGCCCTCAATATTGTTCTTTACTATAAAAAAAAAATCTCATTTAAAAATAGAGAATCCCATAGTTTGAGGTAGGGATAAGTCAGAACAGGCTTGGAACATCCTGTCATTGCCAGTCCATAATTAGGGATATTCTCAAGGTCACCAGATATTATGCTGAAAGGACAGAGGAGACAACCTTGAAAGGCCCCCTGGCTGGCTCATTCCAAGTGCCATCTACTGGGGGACAGTTTGGGATGAGGGCTGAGAGACAAGAGGAGGCCAAGTCTTAGAGAGGCTGTCAGACATTTTTAGGTGAAGACACCTGTTAGTCCTTGGAAGAACCCATCAAACCCTCCCCGCTCCCCCCACCCACCCAAGGCCTGCAGACAGGAACAAACACTTGGACATAGCAAATCCATCAGAGAGGAGAAACGTACAGAAAAGGCTCAGACATGGGTGAGCATGGATGGGAACAACACAGACACCTTGATCACTGGCACTGTGAGGAAATGATTTCGTTCTCTTGTTGCTCCTTGCCCCTACTACAGAGGAGAAAGAATAGGGGAGAGAAAGAGGTTGCAAGACACAAACACACACACACACAGAGTCTCCCTCCCTCCCTCTCCCCCAGGCTACTTGGACTGGGGGAAGAGGAACACTTTAGATCAAATAGGATATTAAAGTTTTTAGATGAAAAAGATTAAGTTTTAATGATCAAAGTGAGATGATCTTAATAATTAAAGCAATGACACAGGTGAGAATCAGAGGGAGCTATTATCAAAGCAGCTCCCGGCGCAGGAGATAGAAAAGAAGGAGCCCAGGATGGCAATGACTTTAGCCCTCGGTAATAGCACTTTATGTCTCAATAAGTTGAAATTCCTACGTCACACTGCTCGAATCAGCCATGTCACATGAACACTAAGAAAGTAAAGATAGTACAGAGATTCTTTTCTACACAGAAAAAAAAAATCCTTTGGGTAACATAAAATAGAACACTAAAACTGAGTCATTTTTGAGATGAGTTTTTTTTCTATCATCAGGTTAATTGTGTCTACCTTCCTCACACTTGAGGTAGATTGTTTCTTGTAGAAACTACCACTGCAACTTATTTTTAAACTAAATGGTATCTTCATCTACATTTGAGATAGTAGGCAGAAATTAAAGTGTATGTATACAGATTTAACTTGTAGAATCTACCCCTAAAGCTATCAACCACTCTGCTTTGTGTTTAAGTGAAAACATTCCATCCTCCCACTTCCAACCCCAAAACTGTTAGGGCTGGTAAATTATCTTAGGTAGCTATCTTTGAATGTGTCCAGTTCTATCCCGTGTTGTGCTGGCCCAACTTCTGTATCCAACATACTGAACAGTTTGATAATCCTTCTTGTCGTGTACTTTTTTTTTTTTTTTAAGATTTATTTTAGGCCAGCACCGCGGCTCACTAGGCTAATCCTCCGCCAGCAGCGCCAGCACCCCGGGTTCTAGTCCCAGTTGGGGCACCAGTTCTGTCCTGGTTGTTCCTCTTCCAGTCCAGCTCTCTGCTGTAGCCCGGGGAGGCAGTGGAGGATGGCCCAAGTGCTTGGGCCCTACACATGTGTGGGAAACCAGGAGGAAGCACCTGGCTCCTGGCTTCGGATCAGTGCAGTGCGCCGGCCGTGGCGGCCATTTGGGGGGTGAACCAATGGAAGGAAGACCTTTTTCTCTGTCTAAAAAAGAAAAAAAAAAAAGATTTATTTTATTTATTTGAAAGTCAGAGCTACACAGAGAGAAGAGAGGCAGAGAGTCTTCCATCCACTGGTTCACTCCCCAAATGGCCTCAACGGCCGGAGCTGTGCCGATCCGAAGCCAGGAGCCAGGAGCTTCTTCCAGATCCGAAGCCAGGAGCCAGGAGCTTCTTCCAGGTCTCCCATGTGGGTGCAGGGGCCCAAGGACTTGGGCCATCTTCTATTGCTTTGCCAGGCCATAGCAGAGAGCTGGATCTAAAGAGGAGCAGCCAGGACTAGAACCGGTGCCCATATGGGATGCCAGCACTTCAGGCCAGGGCTTTAACCCACTGTGCCACAGCTCTGGCCCCTGTTGTGTGCTTCTTAACTGCAGGGTGTATATCACAGTATCCTGGCTCTATTATAACATCATATAATATGTAACTATATAATATTATAAATAACCTTATGATTTCTCATTTGTTGCTTCCTTCCAAGGCATTTGCACTCCTATAAATCATAGTTGATGCAAATTAATCTCATATAATTAATGCAGATTTGCCTAGAAACTAAATGTGTAATTAGACTTCCTCTACTAAATGCAGATTTACTTTGTAAGCTCTTAAAATACATCTTGAAATGCATATTGGCAACAGTGTAGTTTTTTAATTTTACAAATATAAATGTATCCTTTAATGATAAGGGATGACCATGGATTTTGTATATCTAATAATTGATTAATAAATACATTTAAAATATATAGAAAAAGTTTAAAGCCTGGTGGGAAAAGAAGATATGTGATTGAGCTGTGAGTCAGTAGGAAAACCTGAAAAATAAATAAGCCTCCTGACTCAGGCGTCTACCTACTCAAAGTAGAATCGCCAGCAATGGAGTGTTTTTGGAGAGTCCTGTTTGAGTTGTAGGTGCCCATTTTCAACATACAAACCTAAGCAAGCCACACATCTACCCCAGACTGCAGTTTCCTCATTGCTCCTTCCTCTTCCTCATTCGTCATGGTGTTCCCATAAGGTTCAGTGGGGTTCCAGCAGGCTGAAATTCAAAGAAAATATCATGTTCATGCACACTACGTTTAATATCCTCCTATTTCTTGGCTGCTGGCTAGTCTTTCAAGATACAGAAACTTAGGGGCCGGCGCTGTGGCACAGCGGGTTAAAGCCCTGGCCTGAGGCACCAGCATCCCATATGGGCGCCAGCTCTAGTCCTGCTGCTCCTCTTCCAGTACAGCTCTCTGCTATGGCCAGGGAAAGCAGTGGAAGATGGTCCAACTGCCTGGGCCCCTGCACCCACATGGGAGACCCAGAGGAAGCTCCTGGCTCCTGGCTTCAGATCGGCACAGCTCCAGCCATTGTAGTCATCTGGAGAGTGAACCAGCGGATGGAAGACCTCTCTCTCTCTCTGTCTCTATCTTTCTCTGTAACTGTCTTTCAAATAAATAAAATCTTCTTTTAAAAAAAGATACAGAAATTTAAACTGGATAATAATAGCTGCCATTTGCCAAACACTAGACATCAGATACTGTGCTAAAAACTTACATACACCATCATCTCATTTACTCCTTCCAACAGCACTAATATCATCTCCATTTTCTTGTTGAGGAACCCAAAATTCAGGAAAGAAAAAAAAAGGCAGCTTGTCCACAGTCATATGACTGGTAATCAGTGGAGCCAGTACTGAATTTGTTTACCTACTCTCTTCTAGAATTGACACTCTACACCACCTGAGTAGACTCCTGCCCACTAACACTGGGAAAAGCATACCTGCTACATTTGTTACATAGAAGCCCCTTACTTGTCATTAAGAACAAAACACCCAGGGGATTCTATATTCCTGGCGTAGTACAGCTATTTAGAGCACCGTGACCCCTCGGGCAATGCTACCACCTTAGCAATGAGTGGGGTGTGCTGGAAGGAGTTACCCTCCCCCTAGCGAAACTCTAAGATCTCCCCTGCCCATCAGCCACAGAATCCTCTTGTCAGAATGCCACACTTTTGCCAAATTCCTGAAAAACATATACTATTGAAGGAAAAAATTTTTATACTTCATAACTTAATGATTTCTTCTTACTATTTATTTGTTTTCATTTGACTTAAAAGGCAGATAAAGCTCTCATCCACTAGTTCAACTTCCCCAGATACCCATCACAGCCCAGGAAGCCGGAACTCCGTGAGCATCTCCCACATGTATAGCAGGGACCAAAGTACTTGAGCTGTCACCTGCTGCCTCCCACGGTGTGCATGAGCAGGGAGCTGGATTAGAGTGCAGGAGCTGGGATTCCAACAAGACTCCAGTGCGGGCCTCCTGCAGCCCTAGCACCATCCTAACTGCCCTGCCAAATGCCTGCCCCTGAACGAAAATGCTTGCCCAGCTAGTCTTTCACACCACAAGTAAAGGAAGCAAACTCTGGAAGATGAGACAGAACAGCATTTACTGGGGTGTCTGCTGGCCCAGGAGCCCGGATAGGGGCGTTCCCGCAAGGAAGGCCTAGCAGCCTGCACTGTGTGTGGACCCATCGCAGGTGAGGAATGCAGGCCTTTACCCATGGAGGGTGGCAGTGTGGAGAGGCCATTTCTCTTCCCTGTCCAAGTGACTGGCATAGCAGCAAACCCTGTGCCGTGGGGCACGCTGGGGAAAGCTGTTGCCTATAGGACCCAGATGCCCACGCGCGGAAGAAATCGAGCGCTTCCAGTGGCTGCATCTGGCCCTTCGGAAGGCTCCCTGCACTGTGGTTTTCATTCTCCCTACAGCTGCTCCTTCAGTGTTTCATTGCTTACCTGTGAACCGACTTGTACACACTTCACCACGTGCTGTTTGGAACTTGGATAAAAGTGGCCGCTGTGAAGTCTGTTTTCAAGCCGTGGTGAACCTTTCCGAAGAAATCAGTATCAAAAATCTTTCAACAGCAGGAGTTTAAAAAAATATATTCTCTATTCTGAACCGCCAGCAGCTAAACACCCTGATCAGGTATATACACAATGATTTTGAAAAATTGAGAGAACGCTCCACCTTATCCTAAATTAAGTGTTCTCTTCCTGTAAATGAGTACAGCGTTCAAAGGGTTAATCCAGTGGGTGTATCCTTAGGTAGGCCCTTAGGATATTTAATCTACAGGAAGGCTTTGTTAAAACCCTCCCCTTCAGCAAGGCTTTTTTTGCACATTAGAAAAGTGAGATATATTTCATGGCTTTCCCCCTACACATTTTTATGCTATACCTTTCAGCAAATCTTTTACAATGATATTAAACATTAACTCTGTATGGGTTAATCCCAAGACACAGCAGCAGCCTTAAGGTTAATAGTCCTTTTAATTAAAGGATAAGTCAGTTATTGAACACAGAAGCTAATCACAAAAGGATTACCACTGAAAATGAACATAGTCTGTGCAATTAGTCTGATAATTAAGACTTAAGTACTGGACAGAGATCAAAGTGCTTGTAATATGCAATAAAGTTCCCAGAGTTGTGAGGATATTCAAAATGTTAGCTTGTGCTTTATTGCACCTCCCATTTATCGCGTACCCAAGATAGCAGCAAACACATTTCCCCGATGGATGTCAGCATGGATAACTGCAACAGCTGTTACTACATAAGCCTGGTGTTTCTCACAATATGATTACTCTGTCAACGACGGCCGTAAAAGGTGGCATCTGCATTCATCAAACAGAGTTATCAATAAATGTAAAACCATACAACAATTAGAGATCTCAAAGGAAGAACAAATCCAACCAGAAAAAAATGTCAACCACACTCTTTAATTACTAAGATTGTTAATCAATAAAATGCCTTCATAACTTTTAATTAAAATTTTATTTGAACTGGATGTTTGGAGAATCTGATTCTTTGTTTTCATTACATTTAACAGTTGCATTACAAAAATCCTGGTGACATCTGTGAGGGGCCATCCCCTGGGGAACACTTTCTATCTGTAATTGCGTAGTCTCACCTACAGAGGGTGTTAAGAATCCTTGTTAAAAATAAAGGAAATCGGAGACATCTCACAGTAGCCATTATTATGGAGCAAATTACCAGGTAGGGCAATCCAGAAGCTGTCACGAAAGGTTAGCAAAAAGGAATGTGAGGGAATCAACCACTCAGCAATTCATCACGGGCCAAAACTCGCTCTAGAATAAAGGGACGGCAGTATTGGTTTTTATGAAGTCAAGACATAGCCTTTGTTTATAGCAATGAATTATGACTATAAGAAGTTACTGATGAAGGATAAAAAGATAAAATGACAAAGTAAAAATCAATTTCTTTAATCACACTGATGCACAGGCAAGATAGAATGAGGACAACCGGTTAGAATTCCAAAGCTCTGTGCTGTGTACGTTACCAAGGATCTCTGTAATTCATGGGTCGCAACCCTACAAGTTGACTGGTGAATATCCATCCCTTCATCTCAAGCTGAACACATGCGTCACTAGTACCTTTTTAAATAGTCTCTTTTAACTTGTAGGAAAAGAAAATTAATCTTTGATTCCTGTCTCGACTGAACTTTCACTAGGATTTCACTTGACTGTCCATGTCAGCCTAGTGGGACACACCAGGTTGACTATTGTTTACTTCATTGCTGAATTAATCAGCAATTCTTCCTTCAAATTTTTGGTTGCTGTTAGGTACAGTATTCAGTACCCAGAAGTTCACTCTTGCTGTCTTCTTTCCCTTAACCTAAACTTGGTTTCCTAGATTCCTTTATGACCAAGAACAATTTGAACGATAGGCAACCAAGCCGTCCGGTGTCCTAGCAAAGGTCACTGATGGGCTTCAGAAAATGTAATTCCAAAACACGGTACCTTGGCATTTGAGAAAACAGCAAAAGCAGGAAGATCTCTTTGACTTTCTCCCCTGAAGCGGGACATGACCCTCACTGTACCGAGAAGAGAAGAATGTCCTCGACTATGAAGGCACAAGGCCAGAGCAGAACAAACAGGCTTTGCTGTTTTCACCAGTGTTTTACTACTAGGTCATGCCCTCTTTGTTCAATCGCACTTCAGCCATAAAATGCACAAGTTTGGGGCTGGTGCTGTGGCGCAGCCGGTTAAGCCACTTTCTGCCGTGCTGGCATCCCATATGCGCACCGGTTTGGGTCCCGGCTGCTCTGCTAAGTTCCAGCTCCCTGCTAATGTGCCTGGGAAAGCAGCAGCAGAAGGCCCAAGTGCTTGGGCCCCTGCACTCATGGGGGAGACCCAGAGAAAACTCCTGACTCCTGGCTTCAGCTTGGCTCAGCCCTGGCCGTTACAGATATTTGGGGAGTAAACCAGTGCATGGAAAAAAACTCTCTCTCTCTCTCTCTCTCTCTAACTCTGCCTTTCAAATAAATAAATAAATCTTTTTTTTTAAAGGCACGGGTTTCCCTGTTTCTCTGGGCCTTCCTTTCCTAAGGTTCTCACATCAGGTCAAGCTTACATTAAATACATTTGCATGCTTTCCTCTTATTCATCTGTCTGCTGTTATAGATACAACGGCTGTGAAACTTGTGACGAGTGAGGAAAAGATACTACTTTTTCATGCCTGTGCCACCATCCGTCTAATTCATCACTCGTACCACATAGAATGGGCCTCCCATTTTTTCCTTCTCTTGCAAAGTTAAGGGGTGATCATCCGAGGGTGCATTGAAAAACCAGCCAAGGAGACTCTGACTTCACCAACAGCTTCCTAGTTCAACTTTGCTTCAAATCACTGGGAAATAATGGCTATACTCATGCAATCAGGGCCATATCTTGGAAAGAAGAGAGGAAAATGATCAGACCTCATACTTAAATAATGCTCACCAGATGCCAGGAACTACTCTAAGTACAGATATCAACTCAGTTAATTCTCACAGAAAAACGAAATAATTATCACACCAAGAGATCAGGTAGCTCACCTATGTCACACAGTTGATGGAGCTGGCACTGTGAACCCAGGCCATCTGGCTTCAGATTCTATGTCCCTATCCTCTGTTCCATAGCATTCAAGAAAATATCACTGTGACGTAACTGGTTAAGCTGCCGCCTGTGTTGCCAGCATCACATATGGGTGCTGGTTTGAGTCCCGGCTGCTCCACTTCTGATTCAGCTCCCTGCTAATGTACCTGGGAAAGCAGCAGAGGATGGCCCAAGTGCTTGGGCCCCTGCACCCACATGGGAGACCAGTGAAGCTCCTGGCTTCAGCTTGGCCCAGCCCCAGCCTTTGCAGCCATTTGGGGAGTGAACCAACAGATGGAAGATCTCTCTCTTTATATCAGGATCTCCATCACTGCATCTATCTCTCTGTAACTCTACCTGTCAAATAAAACCTTAAACCATGCATATCACTTATTGGGCACCTACTTTGAGTCAGGCTCATGCAAAATGTTTTATTTCTCTTTGCATAACTCTGCAAAAGTAGGTTTTACAGATGGAGAAGTTGAAGCTCACTGAAGGGAATTGAAACTGCCCAAAGCCACACAGTACATAGTAGCACCCAGAGTCAAATCGAGTTCTATCAGACCTGGACAACCCATGTGAGCTCGCCCCTTGTCAGGGTAAGAAGTGCTCGTTAGATGAACGGGAAAGGAAAAGGGCACACGAGGAAGAGATCACATGTATGGGCTACATTGCTTCTCTCCTAGCCAGTGGAGAAGAAATTGGCTCTAAGAAAAAGAGGAAATTAGGCAGAGTTTGGAAATTTTCACAAAGGGTAAGGATGGTTATTAAATGGGTTTCAAATATTAAAGGCTGGATTTTCTTTAATTTTTCTTTATATTTTATTTGAAAGGCTGAGAGGAGAGAATCAATCCATTGGTTCACTCCCCAAATGACTGCAACATCTGGAGTTGGACTGGGCCTCGATCTGCATCCCTTACATGGGTAGCAGGAACCCTACTACTTGACCCATCACCTGCTGCCTCCTAAGGTGTATATTAGCTGGAATCGGAACCGTAGCCAGGACTCAAATCCAGGCACTCTAATACGGAATGTGGTTACCCTACATGGTGTCTCAGCCCTGCACCAAGTGCCCACCCACCTTGCATAAGGTGAAGAGAACATTTTTTTAAACGGAGAGCTGTTATTTTTGTAGGAAGAGCTAAGATGGAGAAGGGCAGAGGGCGCGTGTATGACATAAAAGTTAACATGGAGATGTCCCTAAGAGCATGAAGGATTGGCTTCAACTCTGCCAGAGCTTGTGATTCCGTCATTCTCCTTGTCAAGGATGCATGTGAGGGTTGTGATGCCAATTGGTGAAACAGAGGCCTTCCTACCTGATCAGGAAAACAAGTTAAAATGACAAGGAGAAAGCGGGTTTGGGAGACAATGCGGCGAGGCCGAGTGGGGCGCTGCCAAAGTGAGAAAAATCAACATCTGGTTCATCACTGTATGACCACAATTCTTTGCGTAACAATTCGTAGGTTGTAATAAGTGTGTGGACCAAACAATGGACCTCTTCCCTTCTACTTGACTCCTATCCTAGGAAATAGCAACCCCAGCGTCTCCTAAAACAACAGGCTCAGGAGCTGTTTTCAATCTACCAGTAACTGAAGTCTCCCATCTTTTGCACCTGCATCATTGGCTTTTTCCCACTTTTCACACCTGTCATTCTTAGAAGTTGTCCATTTTCCCCCTCATGTATTCAACAGTTCAGGATGGGCCACAACTCCATCTAGTTCATCAAAATGTAAATTACAAATATTACAGTAGC
The DNA here is from genome assembly GCF_051225735.1 of Oryctolagus cuniculus. NCBI lineage: Eukaryota > Metazoa > Chordata > Mammalia > Lagomorpha > Leporidae > Oryctolagus > Oryctolagus cuniculus. Next base: position 65,809,814 of record NC_142869.1, read on the forward strand.
ACCCACGTCTTCTTCCCCATTACTGAGCAGGAATGATTACAACCCAGACAGCAATCAAAAACATCAACAGAAGTGATGCCAATTTGTGCCAGCGCCACGGCTCACTAGGCTAATCCTCCACCTTGCGGCGCCGGCACACCGGGTTCTAGTCCCGGTCGGGGCGCCGGATTCTGTCCCGGTTGCCCCTCTTCCAGGCCAGCCCTCTGCTGTGGCCAGGGAGTGCAGTGGAGGATGGCCAGTTGCTTGGGCCCTGCACCCCATGGGAGACCAGGAAAAGCACCTGGCTCCTGGCTCCTGCCATCGGATCAGCGCGGTGCGCTCTCTCTCTCTCACTGTCCACTCTGCCTGTCAAAAAATTAAAAAAAAAAAAAAAAAAAAAGAATCTCTCTCTCTGTCTGTAACTCTGCCTTTCAAATAAAGAAATAAATCTAAAAAAAAAAAAAAGAAGTGATGCCAATTTGTGAAAAATGCTTAGTGTTTTGTTCATACCTATAGACAAAGCAGGCTTGTGCCCAGGACCAGTAAATTTAATCACTTAATCTCATCCATTGAATATAAATGGTAGTCATAGTTGAAGATCAAACAATGTTTCAAATCTTAACTGTTATGTAAAAATAATTGTGGACCCCCAAGTGTTATTCAATTCCACATTTTGAGATGATTGGAAATGAACATGATTGAAATCTGAAAGTCTCATTTTTTAAAAATTTCATTTAGCAAAAGATTAATTGACAGGCAGTTTGAGCAAAGGGAATGAGCTTCAAGTCAGTTTCCAATTATGAGAAGGGGAACACAGACTTGGGAGAATGTATAAAATATATAAATCTTAAAATGCTAATAGGACTTCCATTTACTAGGCTGAAGAGGGAACAGAATAGATTTGAAGACATCATGACTCACTTCATAAAGCTATAACTATCTAGGTAAAGCTAAAATAAATATCTTGAGTTTATTTCAGAAAAAAAAATCTTTAAAATTTTTTTGTAGGAACCATCAATGACTAACGAAATGAAACCCCTCTTCTGTTCATAGGGAAACTATGTGACCAGCATGGTTGTGCAAATCTCCATATTCACATAGAGACGCATATATGTAAATTTGCTGCCAAACAGATTAGCAAAACGCAAGTAGTAGAGCAATCTAGGGGAGTCTATCTTGTAGCAATTTTTAAATTTCTCAATCCAGGGCACAGACTCATATTTCCTTGTCAAATAAATTATGTCTTACATCAAAGACCACACAGACTCCTACTTAACAAAACAGGAGAATGTCTGAATAGACCATAAATGTGAAATATGCAAGACAGCAAAATGAGACAGCCAATAAAATAAAAGATTTGTTAGTCAGCTAAAAACTATCAATAAAATGGTACTACTGACAATCAGAACTGGTGATTAAAGAAATATTCTTTTAAACTGATGCTAATTTTTTTCCATGAGAAATGAGCTCTGGTGATAATGCAAAATGGTGACCAACTGCTATGCATAAAAAGTTTTTAATTAGACAACAGAGACTGAAATGGGACATACATCTTTTTCTTGTTTGACTATTAAAACATCATGTACATATGAGAAAAGGATGAGAAATGTGCTAGATCTTTAAGAAACAAACCAGGTACCAAATTATTACATAGCTGTAAATCTGTGGATCAATGATATTTGTTATATCAACTTGACGTTTCTCCTTTTCCAAGTAATTTATAGCAATTAGTTCTCATTTATAAATATGTTTTCTTCCCTGCTTTTCCCCCAAAGATAGCATTGAACGATACAACTGTCCCTGCCTAGATGCCACTATTAAAGATGTTGTTTGGTTTAATGATTTTGGTAAATTAAATTATTAGCAGTCCATTGATTAGTACAGTCTTAATATATAATAGAATACAACAAAGTACAAGATAAAGAAAATCATGTTCAATTTCTCTTTGCATCTGCTTTGTTGCAGCATCGGATTTCCTAGATAAATCTGGCTTCCAACACAGAGGATTCAGCTTCTTGGTTAAATGAGATAATGCAGGGAAAGTGTTGTCAAAGAATCTAGCACACGGTAAGCACTCAGAAAGAACGAGTTCAATATCATTGGGATAGCCTCAATAAGTACTCCCAAGTGCTTGTACCCCTTTGTTGTCCAGGGCTCTATCGCACCGGCATTGTGTGTTAGGGCCACCGTCACAAAAAGTCCCGGACCAGGTAGTTTAATCAACAGATGCTTATTTTCTCACAGTTCTTGAGGCTAGAAGTCCACGATCAAGATTCTTGCAGGGTTGATTTCTTGTGAGGCCCTTTCTTGGGTTTGCAGCTGCAGGCCTTCGAGCTCTGTTCCCACATGGTCCTTCCTCTCTGAGCAGTATCAGATGTTCTCTCCTGATAAGCACACCAATGCGATTGGCTGAGGGCCCAGTCAGTGGCCTCATGCTGACATAAGCGTCTCTCTAGAGGCCCTGTCTCCAAATAAGTAGGAATTCACCGAGGACACACAGTCCAGCCCATAGCAGTGTAATCAGAGCATAACGCTGACGCTTCTCGACATTCCAGGAGGACGTTGAGACCCAAAGTTCACAGAAGGGCGAGAGCAATGGTGAGCAGGTCTAGAGCAGGGGTGGCGGGGAGCAGAGGCGCTGCACCCTCTCCTGCGCTTTCTTCCTGCTCGCCTTCTCTCCTGCACCCGCAGCATAGTGTCAGGGGGTTGACGGGTTCACAGGAATCCCTGGTGACAGTGAGGAGGCTTAGCGTTCTAAAGAGGTGCTCTGGATCCCCGCAGAGAGCCCGGTTATCCAAAAAGAGCTCCGAGGTGAGAGCGGGGTAGGGAAATGCTGCCGCCAGGAGGGAACATTCAGTCGCTGCTCTGGCTCTCCACACCTCCTCCCTTTTGAGTTTAGTGCTTGTGAGCCACAGTGGGGTGACGGAAAACCCAGTCCCAGCGGTGGCGGGGAGGCGGAGGAGGAGGTGGAGGAGGAGAGGGTGGGCCCTGCTCCGTATTTAAAAACTGGTAAGACCTGCAAAAACCTCAGCCTAAGCCAAGTGCCATTGATCCTTGTTTGCTCCTGCGGTAGAACAGTAACTTGGGAAACTCTGTCAACGTGCTGAGCAGGCAAGAGTCCTCTCTCCTTCAGAGGGAAGGTGCGTTGAGCAAGACTGGCATCCCATGGAGTCTTTTCCGGAGGAGGGGTAATTAGCCAGAACTTGAGCTTCGAGGAACAGAAGGAAACCAGCCCCGCTTCCTGCTGGCCTTCTCTCCGAGTTAACCGGAAGGAGGGGTGTGCATCTCAGTGTGTCTGTGTCATTTAAGCCCTGGCAAAATGCCTAGAACGGTGCTCTACGTTGGGTTCAATAAATAGATGTTGTCAAGTGACAACACTAGCCGAGAGAAACATTTGTTTCTTTAGCCAAATTCCTCGCATCTGCATAGTGCCATTGTTCTTTGGGGCTCTCTCCTCCTTAAAATGATGGATTGCCAAGTAATAAAAATGCTTTCACCTTTATCACCACCTATCTCACCCCCTTTAGTTCTTCCTTTATTGCCAGGCTCCGTGTCAGGTGATCCATCCACCCTTCTCTCATTGGCTTCCTGGGAGCCAGCAGCACAGAGCCATTCTGATTTTAAAATATTGGAAGGGCTTTCATTATAATCGTTGAGGCTTGTCAATTACAGGTCACGTGGACTGGACTGTAACTGTTCAGAAACAGCAGCATCCTGCCTGGCATGAGCCAAGAAACTCTCCCCTGAGCCAAGGTGACCCAGCTGGGGAAAATTAAACAGGCAGAGTCAGCAATAAAATCCGGACGCTAGGAGTAGTGGAACAGCCTAGCAGGGGGGTTAGCATCATCTTTGGCTAACGCTGAGATAAATCTCCAAGAGCAGAGACCCAAGATGGAAAAAGAGTTATTTATTTTTTAAAAAATTACTGGAAAATTGATGGTTTGGCAAATGAGATTTTTATTCGTTTGAAAAAGGGAGATGAGCGGTGTCTCTTGTGTGTCTCTGTGCCATCTGTTTATTGTGGAGCTTCTTGTGACACACATTCGCCTCCATCTACAAGTCAGAACCAGAAACTCATACGGCCCACCAGGCGGAAAGGCCCTGGACAATAACAGGCCCATGTTTTCTTCCCTGTGTAATCCCAGAGCAGTGCGAATGTCCAAGGCAGGACCAGGAAGATATTAGGCCCAAAGTGCCCTGAAGGACGTCGCAGCTCAGAAACAAATTGAATCGATGAGATGTGACCTGAGCAAATTCAATTTTCAAAGGGCACCTGTGACGTTTAAGATTCTAAATTAGAAATCGGAGCCCCATGATTTTGTAACTTTCTCTCATATTTTATAACAATTACGATTTGTGTAGTTCATTTTTTAAATTAGTTACTATGGACTTTGTCCTTTTGGCTGTCTGACGGAATACTTTGGGTGATTGAGTTACCAGCACACACTTTGAGTAAGAAATGGCACAATTACTTTCATTATCTTTTTATGAACCATAAAGATCTAAGTCAAGTCTGTTTGGGCCATCACCTCGCCCCACCCCAGCCCACAGATACACAAATCACTAGTCCCTGCCAAGAGAGAGTAGAAAGAGACCCAGGACAAGATCTAAAAGACAGGTGTTCTGATGCCTCCTGCTTCATTGGCTGAGTGAGGCCACATCTTGGATTGCCACCGCGGTGCCATCACTGGGGACACTGAGCATACTGGAAACAAAATCCCCCGCCAGGAAACTGAATGAAGCCTACCCCACTCCCTCCTTCAACTCAAATTGAATGTGAACACTCGGTTTCCCAGGCTTTGTGATCTTCATTCTACTGCTCAATTCTATGTTAATCAAATGGTGATTGCATTACTACTCATCAAGGTATCCTAAAGCCTAAACTTGAAAGGTCCTGAGATATACAATGTCTCAGAGTCAATAGGCTCTGGAGAGTTAGCATTACTTAGTAGTCTAACCTTCAAAGTTTTCTTTACTAATGAGAAGGGTTTTATAATTTTAATTTAAAAAGTGAGGTTATAAATGATCTCTTCGTAGAATTGAGGAGCAGGTAAATATGTATACTTTCTTTAGAAATACACATCTTAATTTAACTAAGTAAGATTGGAGCTTTTGCTCCTCACAAATATTTTACTAAGAAATGTAAAATGTTAAGTTGTTGTACCTAATAATTTATCCAAATACTTATTAATTTATCCAAAGGAAAAACCACAAATACACATTTTTGTACATGGTATGAGTTCAATCTTTGTATACTTTGCCTTTATTTTTAAGTGGAATGAAAAGAAATGATGTATTTTTAAAACTTTTTGCAAAGCCCAAATCATTTCTCAACTTATAATAAGCTAACTCAAAAACATGCTCAAAGCTTTTCTACTACCCCCCCCCAAATAAACGGAATGGCCCACATTGTATTGTCATTGCCATTTGCTCTGATGAAGTATTCAAATGAGCTAAGCTACTGTCGCTTTGTTAAATCCCTCAATAAACCCATAATTTTTCTCTAACCGTGAAGTGAGTGCCACTGGAAAGGATGGGAAGAGGCCAAACATCTCTAAGTCTTGAGCTTCAGAGCTGGAGGTGGTGGAAGGAGGCGTGGTTCCTTGCGCTGGTCTCCATGGAGGGTGTACTCTCCCTTTTGTCAAATCACACAGGTCCCTGAAGGCCAGCAGTCCTTATCCGACTACAAAGAAGGCACCTGAAGCTGAGATTGTGTCTTATTTCTTTTGTTTTTCGAGTGTCTAATGTGTCTTTTCAAGCCTGTTCAATAAATTGTAGGTGAATAAATACCTCATCCCTAATCCCCTCCAGTTACAGACTATAAAAGAGAAACAGAAGCAGCACAATGGCTCATATTAAGTCACACAGTTAGAAAAAAAGGATTAAAAAAAAAAGGCGGGGTGGGGGGAATTTTTATATTTATGCAATGGAAGTCCCAGCCAGCAAGCTGAACCGAGGTAGCAAAGTGTTGAAAATGGGTAGAATATAGTTTGTGGTTCACAGTGACTGATTTATTCATCTTTTTTATGAAGATGTTGCCCTAAAAACTATAAATGTGATGAATTATTATCCTGGTCCGGGGAGCTATCTAGCATGAATGCCCAGTGATTCCGATTTGAATTCCAGGTGGATTTGAATTCCAGGTTCGCCACCAGCTGTGTAGCCTTGATATATTCCATGGTGTAATCCTTAGCTCCTCCTCTCTATGGCTGGTGTCACAGTAGCTACCTCACAGGAGTTATAAGAACCAGACAAGACAATACACATGGAACACAGACCTCAGGGACTGCCACATGGTGATCAGCAGGGCAATCATTTAAAGTGCTTTGTAGGAACTGCTTGAACGAATGAGAAAAACAGATCCTACTAAAATTACAGATTTATACACATATGTATTTTTAAACATATAATGTAATATGCATGACATTTCTATTTTAATAGTTATTATAAATAGTGCATATATATATATACACACACATACAGATGGAAAAATTTTTGAAAAAAGTATGCCAAAATATTAATATGATTGTCTCTGGGTAGTGAAATTTTGTTTTAATCTGTATTTGCACATATTTTCTATAAGTATGAATAATTTGTATCATTTATTTGTGTTGAAGCACAAATATTGACTTGTCAGTTTGGTTTAAATCTCATTTATTTGGGGTAAATCCTAAAATCACTTTCACTCATGAGCTATTGATAATACCAAAATATTCAGATTTTTTCCCCCAAAATATTGCTGGGGATTTTATTCTTTACATAATTTAATCAGTTTGTCACTCATTCAATTACTTGTTTGTTTATTCTAATTAACATGTACCAGGCATCAGGCACTATTCCCAGACTTTATAAATATAACCCCAACTAAGAAACAATAATAATACTTTCTTTAGAGAGAAAAATGGGTTAATATGGGGGTAGGGCATACCTATAATAGTAAAAGAAGAAAACAGTCTAACTTTTGTCTGTGGGAAATATAAAATTCCTAAAATTGGTTTTATTCATATACTCATAGTAGCCACCAAAATTATCTACCTTATGTATATTCTGATAGGAAATTAATCCTTCCTTAATAATTAGAAGTTGCAGAAGCACAGTTTTGCAAGGAAAGCGGACAGCTATGTAAAGTGTGTAGCACACTCCTAACCTGTTATATTATTTTCCCGTCTAACACAAGCTGCCAAACGCTGTTAGCTAAGCACCATCCAAGTAGATAATTACAAACGTAAGAATAAGATGCGTCCATTTTTCTCATTATCTCTCCATCCAAGATGCCCACAAGGCCAGCAGGCAGCATCTCTGTAGCCGTGGAGGTCACAGACGGGGCACAGCCGTGGGTTGGACTTGAGCTGGTAGTCAATATGATATACCTCTAGAATCAGTATAATCACCCCGAATAACACAGGAACATCATGGTAATATATGACGGACTATCATTTTTCCTTGCTGTTCCTTATGTGTTTGTGATGACCATAACTCAACAACAAATTTGTCATAGAACCTTCAAAGAAGGACGAAAATATCAGAGGGCTTGCATACATCTGTTCAGAAGCATATGATTTTTTTCTAATAAAAATCCAAATATATGCACAACCATATTTGCTTCATGTGTGAAAATGGCTACTCCTAAATATCAGAACTCCAAAGGCTAGCCACACCAAACTTGCCACTTCTGTCACTTAACTGTTGAGACCTTGGTAAATTAAAGAAGAAACGCGGTAGAAAACAATGAAAATTCACTACTAGTGTCCCTGAGCTGGGTGCTGCAGGAAGACTGCTGTGACAAAGGTTGGTGGCCAGGGCCTACCCTGGGAGAGAGAAATTGGCTTCAGACCTGCCCTAATGTTCATTTAGCACCAGAAGATGAGCTCGTGTTTGACGTTTAAGCTCTAAGCAAGTCTAATTAATGAACAACCGAGTTAGCTTCAGTTGAGCTGATTCTCCTTGTGACACACCTGAGCTGACTTCAGAAAGAGCTAAGTATACGTGATAGCAAATGATACACAGGTAATGATTCTCACAGCAAGGACAAAGAGAGCAGAAAAGTATTCAATCATCTCCTTCTGGAGGATAACTCAAAGGAGTTTTCCGGCTCCGAAGAAAAAAATTGAAGTACGTGGAAATTTGTTCTTAAGTTTCTTTAGAAATCTCCTATACACATGCTAGCAGATATCCCCAAGTTGGACACCCCGTAAGTCTGAAGAAAGGTAGGTCCCTAAACATAGAACAATGCGGCTAGGCATTTAACCTAGCAGTTAAGACATCTGGGTTCCATATTGGGCTTACCCAGGTTCAATTCCCAGCTCCGGCTGCTGACTCCAGCTTCCTGCCAATGCAGACCCTGGGAGGCAGCAGTGATGCCCGAGTAATGGAGTTCCTGCCACCCTTGAAGACCTAGATTGCATTCCTGGTCCCCCCACCCCACTTCCACCCCGGTGGTAGCCACTGTGGACATCTGGGGAGGAACCAGTAGATGGAAACATTTTCTCTTTCTTCCTCTCAAGTAAATGCAAATAAATTAAAATAGAATATCACTAATAAATAGAAACCAGAGGCTGCACCATACCCACTTCCCCCACTCGCCGCCCTCTTATTAATAAGGAAAATAAGATCCAGCAAATTGTCCCAGGTCACAGTGGGTTTCAGGCAGAGCTGGATTTAGAAACCTGCTTGGTTCCCACTGCAAGCCACAGTTCTTGGACTGTGGGCCAAGAGTTCTTCCCGCTTCGATGGGCTGCTGCGTGGTAGGGAACGAGGAGCAACTGAAAATGGCTAAGCGTCTCCATGTGTCCAGAAGATCAGTGCTGGCACAACCTGGCATCAGCCCAGGGCCCCGGAAAGGAACCAAGGGAACGGAATGGAAAGGGCTCAATGCACGAGCCATTTCAGACTTGCTTATCTGTAGGCTTCTCGAAGGCAAAGCCACTTGTGTCCCCAGTTCCTAACCCAGTGCTGTGTGTGTACAGTGACAGTTGCTGCTCGTTAAGTCAGCAAATGGATTAAAAAATAGAAAGGATGGGGCCAGCGCCGTGACTCACTTGGTTAATCCTCCACCTCCAGCGCCGGCATCCCATATGGGTGCCGGGTTCTAGTCCCGGTTGCTCCTCTTCCAGTCCGGCTCGATGCTGTGGCCCGCGAAGGCAGTGAAGGATGGCCCAAGTGCTTGGGCCCCTGCACTCACATGGGAGACCAGGAAGAAGCACCTGGCTCCTGGCTTAGGATCGGCGTAGCTCTGGCCGTGGTGGCCATCTGGGGGGTGAACCAACGGAAGGAAGACCTTTCTCTGTCTCTCGCTCTCACTGTCTAACTCTAGTTGTCAAAATAAAAAAATAAAAATAAAAAAATAGGATAATCATCAACATCTAGAAAGGAGTAAAAAAAAAAAAAGGAATAAAAACTTACCTCCAAGTTTGTGAGTTTCATGACTCAGAGAATGTTGGAGAACTTGGAAGAGAACTTGGTGTCCTGCACCCAGGAAGAAATGGAGAACTGGGGGTGATCTTGGGTGGGGCCCCAAGAGGCCTCCTGGAATCCCTGACATGGTGGTGACTGCCGAAGCCCTAGAATAGATAAGAATGCAATTGGATTGTGGAAATGCAAAAAGGGCTGGAAACGGTGGGAGTTAATCTGTGCACCTGCAGTGTATACCTGGGAATGACTTTCTCAACTTAAGATTCTCTCCACCTGGCTGGCCGATAGAACCATGGAGTTGGCATTCAGGTTGGGGCTGCTCATTCCCCTTAAAGAGAGATTTCTTCAATGCTCATGGTGTTAGAGTTGACCCTACCAGTGGTGGAGAAAGGAGTTTTGGAATAAAGGGGAAAATACCATAAAATTGCAAGCATTACCTAAGCATGATGGACCTATGTGTTTGCTATAAATAGCAGTATTAATTTTCCAGAAAGATAATGGAATCAATAAAGTTGTTCCCGACATGTATTAAAGTATCCAGCTCTCTTTTGCTTCTTTTCTCTATTTGCTCACAGACCGCTCAACCCACCAATATCTTTTAAAAAACAGTCATGCATTCATCTGTTCACCATTCTCTCAGAAAATATGTATGGTTTGCCTAATATGTGTTTGACATCGGGTATACGAGGGTTCACAGAATTACACAGTGCCTTTGAAGAGTAATTTTAGTTCACTACGAACAGGAATCTAGCTCAGTTAGGCATGTATTCTTTCTTTTCCTGAGAATTATTCTGGAAGTCATTGCCCCCTTAATCTGAGTCTGTCTCTTTTTGGATAAAGGAGAGAAAATTTAAAATATCTCTGTCACGGTATCACTGGTATTTCAGATCCATTCATCCTCAAAGTAAGCAAGAATGTTTAACGCATCCCTTAGGAATAGTCAAAAACGATTTGAAAATCACCCCCTAGCTTATGTTCGCTTCTGACGGGAGTTTGTTTGTAATATAGTTTTATTTGCTGTGTTCGGTTTGCCTTGGATTTCAACATTATGCAGTGCTTCTCCCCTTCAGAGTGTCCTCCCAGCCTCTATCCATGCTAACTTCTTTCAACACTTAACGAGTCTGTGGACAGTGATGTTCAATTATTCAATTAAAGTATTCTGAACTGTGTATTTGATATGGTCAGCAGGCAGTATTTTCTGCAAAAGACATTTACCTCTAACTGAAAGGAGAAGAAAGCTAACTCCAGCTTCCTGTGGGCCAAATCCCTTGTGAATTCCAAGAAGGAGAAAAAGGTTAATTGTGAACAGTTCCGTGCATGTGTCACTTACAACTCACCACTGGATTCTTTCAGTCTAACACCCTTTCAGCAGTAGCATTTAGCACATTGAGACCAGACTGAGTTTTATTGCTTACTTCAATAAGATACAGGGTGAGTTTAAAGGAGGCGATCTTTAAGATTTATCTATGTGTTCTGGAATAAGAGTTCAATAATTCCTTTAATCCATGCTGTCATCTCCCTCGGCCTTTTGCTGTACTTTAAGTCTTTTAACATCACACCTTATTTTAATAGCAATGATCAGAATCCATATACTAAGGCGACCTAACAAGAACCCTACCATGAGCTTCATAGAAGCAAGGCACTGAACCAGACATTCATACTAAACTTCATAGTGATACCAAATTTCTCAGGCAAGTCAACCCTTCTCCATAACCATGATTTATCTATAATTTATCTTTGAAAGATCTCTGACGATAAATCAAAGGGGCTAATTGGATAAATTTCCCAGGGAATTACTGTCTTCAAACAGCCCTTCATAGTAGTTAAATCAGTGCACATAAACTTACAAGTATGCCAAAGAAATAACTTAAATTTCATGAACAGGGCTAATATAAGTGAAAATCAAGCTGTAAGTAGAATTCATGGATCCCAAATTTCTCCTAAGTACTTTAAAACGAGGTGCATCAATCAATCGATAGATTTATGTCTGCATCAACACACACATATGTATCTGTTTATTTTTCCTTGATTTACATCTGCCCCTTCCTATATGTATGTGTGTCTATATATGTATCTGCTTATTTTTCCTTAAATACACAATGCTTTGTAAAGTTGGTGGAAAATAAAATTGAAAGTTGAGTTTATTTTGGTGCAAAGACTTTTTGAAATCCATGCATAGTTTTTCATACTGCACACTTTTCCATAAACTTTTTGAAGACTCCTCAGATGCATGGAGACGACATAATGTAAACAGTGTTTTCAATATGAGAAATTCAGTCTCATTTACCCAAAATTATTTTCAAATCCTTAAAGAGAAAATATGACAATTTAAGAGGTTATTATGAAGTCCCTCAAGTCTTGAAATCACTTGATCTTTGTCTCAAACTCTGAGATTAAAGCAAATAATTCATTTTGAAACAAAGGAAAACCAGCCTCATTTATTTTTCTGGTTTTTTTTTCCAGATCTTTCCCCCTAAACTACAGTTTATCTTCCATTTTCTACTTGCCTCATCATATTTTCAAAAGAATTTGTTAAGATACATGCTTGTAAAAAAGGATTGTTTTCTATAAATAGATATTTATATTTGTTTTATATATTTGCATATATGAGATATATTTGTAGATTGTTTTACATATAAACAAATATATAAAATACAAATTTGGTTTTGTTTGTGGAAGATGATGCTATTTCCTTAGGTTCAAAGATGAGAATATAAATTTGCTTGTCATCATCCTTTGAAAGCCATTATCCTTTGCGGCGGAGACGCCCCTGCGAGCGCTCTGAAACGCATTTGCCATATAAATCCCAGGTGCTTCGCTGACTGGCGTCCACTGATCTCAGACAAGGCCTTTAATCTCTTACAGCCTTTATTTCCTTATTCACAAAAAAGAAAAGGATAAAAACCATTTATATTCCATGGGGCCATTGGTCTCAAATACAGAGATTTTGAGAACTGATCACGAAGTTTGTGAACTTTATCCTGGCTCTTGGCCTCTTTACATGGTGACTCTCACCAAAAACTCGTGAGTCAAAGAACTGGGCTTTAGAAATGAACATTTGGCTCAGCTGATGAAATGCTACTTGGAATGCCCATATCCCAAATGGGAGTGCCTGGGTTTGTCTGGACCTACTTCTGATTCCGATTTCATGCTAATGCAACCCTGGAAGGCAACAGATATGACTCAAATGCTTATGTCCCTGTCACCCATGTGGGAGATCCAAATTGAGTTCCTGGCTCCTGGCTTTGACCTGGTCCAGCTGTCTGTTGTGGGCATTTGGGAAAGAGCCAGCAGATGAAAAATCTCTGTCTCTCCCTCTCCCCATCCTTCCCTCTCTCCCTCTCTCTTTGAAATAAAGGGTTTTTTGAAAATTTTAATGATTTATTTGAAAGGCAGAGTTACAGAGAGAGGGAAAGACACAGACACAGACACACACACACACACACACACACAGAGAGAGAGAGAGAGAGAGAGAGAGAGAGAGAGAATGAATCTTGATCCACTGGTTCACTCTCCAAATGGCTGCAACAGCCCAGGCTGGGCCAGGCCAAAGCCGGTAGCCTAGCACTCCATCTGGTTTTCTCACATGAGTGACAGGAGCCTAAGGACTTGAGGCTACCTTCTTCTGCTTTCCTAGGCGCATTACCAGGGAGCTGGATCAGAAGTGGAGCAGCCAGAACTGGGACCACTGTGCCACATCACCAGCCCCTCAAATTTTTGAAAAGTCTAGGGTTAAAATTTGTTTTCTTCAAATCATTTATAGGCTGAAACTGTTCAGATTCTCCTAGTGTTGCATTAGAAACAGATACCATGGGTTGACAACAGTGGGTAGTTGATACCTTGTAAATAAAAGAATGGATTTGAGTTGCCACTATAATTCCTTAATGAGTAACATCAATAAAAGGGTAGTCTTGAAAACAAAGACCATATAAAATTCAGTAAGCCACAGAAACAAGATGAAAAGAAAAGATGTTTAAAGAAAAGTAGAAGGAATTAGAGGGAGAACGGAGCTCCCTGCTGGCTAGGACACGCCCTGGGGCCTTCTCTGTGACTCAATGCATACGCCAAGCAGTATTCTTCTGTGATACTTTCCCCAGAATGATGTGTTTCTGGTTTTGCAGAAATTCTAATGACATTCAGCAAAATTTCAGTTTTTTAACTTGAAATGTCCCCTCGACCTCCAAGTTTCTCTGTGGTTGCAGAGTGATTGGTTTTCCTGATAATGCATTTACATCACTCAAGTCCCTGATCCTTACCTCAGCTCTGCAGGAAAATCCCGAACAAATGGGCAACTGTAGGTGCAAATGAGTCTCCCTAGGCTTGGCGCCCTGTGATACATATTCATTGCTCCAGCAAAGTCTATCCAGGTAAGCTCATTTCGACAAGTAGCTTGTCAGTACAATTATTTGATGAGAGATTTTGGTGAAAATCGCAAAAACGATGTTATGTGAAGAAGTAAAAATGAAAGTAATGTTTAAACAGGACTGTACTGTCCAATATTTTCCCCCGTGTTGTTTCATTTAATCCCTACAATAACCCTCAAAAAAGTGTTCCCTTCAATAACCCCCACAAGGCATGTTAAACCATTTTATGGATAAAGAAGGTGAAGTTTTAAAAATTTTACTTATCTAGATCAGTGGAAACCTGTAAGAGAAGAATTTGGGATTCATATAGCAAATTCTGTGCCCCTTCCACCACACCACATTAACTTTTTGAAATGAACTTGACTTCTGCTCCTACTGTGCAACCAGTTACCGCCTAATCCTGGGGAACCAGCAGAGGTCAAGCAAATGCACCCTCTCTGCACATTTGCAAAGGGGCTTTGACATTCAAAATCAGCGGTGGTAATGCACTTGGCAGTCAGCACTCCCCGTACAACAGATAGTGCAGGAGGCAAGTCCTGGTCCCTGTGCTTGCTTGGACAAGTCACCCAACACTTCAGAACCTCAGTTTCCTCTGCTGTATCAAGGGGACAATGGTAACACTTACCTTACAGTGTCCTGAGGACTAAATGGAGTTAAACAAAAGACCCAACTTATAAGAAGTAATCAATAAATGTGAGTACTTAGATTTGCATAGTTACATGGTCTCCTGTGTTGACTAAAGAATCAGACTTAAAACTGCCCATCCAGCTGAGATAACAAACTAAATGTGTGTGAAAATCCCAAAGTCACCACCATTCCTGACACCAGAAACATTATCGATAAATAGTATTATGGAAAACCGTACAGTATAGACTACATGAAAATAAAAATCTGGAGAGAGTTCAGTCCATGAGATTTTTTGTTGTTGTTGTTGTTGTTGTTGTTGTTGTTTTTGACAGGCAGAGTGGACAGTGAGAGAGAGAGACAGAGAGAAAGGTCTTCCTTTGCCGTTGGTTCACCCATGAGATTTTAATGTAAATATCTGCCCTTTAAGACTCCAGTCCAAAACTTCTGTGACCCTAGAGTAATTCCGTCCTGATTATTGGTAATAAGGAGTTTGCACAGACAGTTATGAGTCCACTTAGTTATCCTGCCTTCTCATCTCTTAATATTTACGTCGTCTAAAATTTAAATTTCTGTCTTCATCTCCAAGCACTCTTAGATTGCTCACACGAGGCCCATCACTGGGGGCCTCCCCAAGCTAAAGGCCACCCCCAGCCACCAACTTAATTACATCCAGGATGTGCCTCAGAGGTGAAAAGCCTCCTAGAACTGTTTTTCAATCATCATCTCTCCAACGGAGCCGGACTAGTGACAGTAAAGCCAGCAATTAAGAGCCTCGGGTTTAGAAATATATTCAGCTTCCCAAGTCCCCAAATGGCAAAGGTTAAGTGAATTATATGGAGATAATTCTCCAAAGTCCCAAGGGACGGTCCTGCTAACTCCAGATCGCAGCCGGGTTCGCCTTCCTTGCTCCCTTCTCAACCGAGGTGCTGCTCCAGGAGCCGCGCCGCCCACGGACACAAACACGGGCAAAGCAAGAACTCTTGTAGACGGGCAAGGCAGAACGCCTTCAGTGAGTTTCCCAGGGGGAAGCCAGACGATCGGCGCTTTCCTCGAGCTCTTTTCAAGAATAATTGTGGGTAAATTTACACTCGCCTCACATTAAAAAAAAGTCTTTTGAGATCTTTACTGTGTTGGCTTCCTACTTAAATTGGACGGCGTGGCCCTGCGTGAGACCCTAATGGGAGCCGGAGCTGTCCTCCAGGCCGAATTGGAACCACCCATTACACCTCGAGTTGTGTGGTAACACCTTCACAGTGTTTCCAATTAACTTTGTAAGTTTTTAATCAGTGACAAATGCATCTTTGTAAATTCAATTTACCTTTTATTGCAGTGCTATAAACTGTCTTGCAGCATTCCGGTACGTTGGGAACATTTCACTTGCTACTGACATAAGACAGCTGTTGGACCTACAACAAAGGCTAAGCTTTATGAGTTACCTGAATTAGGATGTAGGTGAAGTAATTAAACCCCAAAGAGAGAGAGGGGGGAAGGAGATGGCCCTGCCCGATCCACGCACACCCGTAGGTAGGCAGGAACTCCCAAGCCGAAACAGTCAAGATGAAAACCGCTAAGATTCCCTCCTGGTTTAAACTCACAATATGTTGAAAGAGGTAGATAAGTGAAAAGGTCAGGCACATTTTATTAATAAATCCATGCGGCTATTTGTTTTTCTTTTTAATCAGATTCAAATGCATCCTGTTAAGGAGCCATGGGTGATTAGGTCATAAATCTGAATGACCTTGAAGATGATGAAGGAAATGCTTTCTCTATAAAGCGATCATCATGCTGCCAGTCCCATCATTTGCACATTTTTACAGGTGCAAGGAAAAGGTTTAATTTCAATCACTTGCAAGAATCACTCAGAATAAAATATTATTTTATAAGACCTCTAGATAGTAGCATAAATATAATAAGGCCAATCGTAGTACTTGAAACCATATTTTTATTTTTGTGTCTGTCTTTCCCCCTAAAGTAAGAAAAAGGCAGAAAATGAGGGGAAAGATTAATGTAAGTGTTTGACCTCACTCTACTTACTCTAGGATTCTAGCTTAGATTTTCTTTTGTTTGTATATTGCTACTGACACATTGTTAATTCACTGCCGCTTGGAGCAAATTATTAACTAATTGTAAGTAATGTGGTCACAACACATATTTTCATTACATATTTAATCAAAAGTCTGCATTTTTATAAAGGCAGTAAAGTTATGGATGACAGTTGTGACTTTTTCCTGCAAGTATTAAAGAATTCTTTTGTCTTATTTTTTAGATGTATCACTTAACACTAAGACATTTGACATTCAATATGTATAATAGCAATAGTCTTGCTATTATCACATTGAAGATATTGTAAATGTTGTTATTTGTCAAGAGTTTTTAGACCTTGACATTATTCTAATTCATTCATTCATTCATCAAGCCTACTAAAGGACTCATATCTGAGAGGGATAAATAGTGAATAAAGATGTGGCCCCTCTCCTGAAGATCAAAAGTTATCAACACAAGAGAAAGTTGAGACATGCATTTACTTCTTATTTATTCTAGACATTTAGATTTTATGTGTTTTAAAAACTCAGTCATGACCTAAAAGTTTTCATTGAATCTGTACATCGTTATCTTTTCCAGAGAGAGTAAGACATTCCGGTATCTGAGAGACAATACGGTTAGTGGCTAAGGGGGTAGGCCTGGAGCTGGCCAATACAAGTTAGACCTTTTTTGAAGGGCAAACTCTTAGAATACTGTTTTGATTCTTCTGTATGCATAAGAGATGCTTTTGGTAGCTTCTGAATTCTTTGTAATAGTTGTACAAACTGGTCAAAATGCAGCTTTGACTTCAGTACCCTATTTTTCTTTATTCTTTATTACATGTGTTAAAGAAATGAGAAAATGCATGACAGGTTACTAGGTAGCTACTTTAGAACATAAAAATTAGACATGAGAAGCACCCTTTTAAGTTGCTATCAACTGCTCATCAGTTTCTCACCATTTCTTCTGGGTGCTAAGAAAACTATGAGCGGATGAAGGGGAGGAGTTTTCCCAAGCAGTACTGGGTCTATGTCCTTCATCCCAGGGTGATCTTCACCCAGTAGAGGGGACACTGATGATAGCCCTGTGACTTAGAGAGCAAAAGTTCTCCAAGCTCTACCACAGCCCAGAAATGAGGTAGGCAGGCCCGCAAGGTTTCAAAGCCTTTTCTACCTCTGTTCTCAGCCTAACCCTTACAAAACCACAAAACCAACCCGAGGACATTCCCCAAGGGGTAGAGAGACAAGTGGCCTTCCAGAACTCAGGTTTTCTTGATATTCCCTCAAGATCTCATGTGACAGCCCCATGTGACCAGAGCATGCTTTCCAGATGAAGCAGATCAAAAGTCAGAGTCAGCAACTTTGGAGCAGTGCCCCGGCTTAGTAAGCTGCACAAGGCTACTACTTACTAACGGCTTGAAACATCAGACATCAAGTCCATCACCAGCAGCTCACATGAAGCCTGAGGCTCAGTGACTTGCCTAGAATTACAAAACCAGAGCCTGAACTTGTATTGGCCAGCTCCAAGCCTACCCCCGTAGCCACTAACCGTGTTACCTCTCAGATACCGGAATGTCTTACTCTCTCTGAAAACTAAGTTCTTATTCTTTGGAAAAATAAAAATAGAACTCTTGTGATTTATCTCTTGAGTAACACAGTTCACACCTCTCAGAAACCCAGACTTGGGTGACAATTACATAATGGTTGTCATAGTGCAATGCTGTTACTTGTTACTCTACACAGCCTATTGTTGATATGGACTATTCTCACCATTGGAAGTACACATTAGATTGAAGAGTCCTCTAAAATACTAAAAAAAAAAAAAAAAAAAGCCTTTATTTTAGAAAAGTAGATTAATTGAACCTGCACTGGGTTTCTTCCATTTAAGCCATCTTACAATCAAAGCCATTTTACCATAATTTATGCTTAATTTTTAGTAAAGATGTTAATAATAACTCTTGCTCAAGAATTTTATGGTATTATACGTGATACACAAATTATTTCCATTACAACAAACCTAAAATAAAGTTTGCATATTTTCGATATGGTTTAGTGATGTAAGAGTCTAACTTTTGAAGTAATTAATTAGGGATTATTGAGAATTATCATTTCAGATCCTGATCAGGGAACAGTTTAAAAATTCATGAACATTAGAGACTTCAATTTCTTTATACCCCCAATAAAAAAATTCCAAGCACATTCCTCAGGTATTGTCAGGCATTCTGGGCACACTTATATCTGGAATCGTCTGCAACAGCTCAGTCAATAGAGAAGAGTAATATAATAATTACTGCAACATTCTCTGTAATTCCTCATTGTGGTCACAACAGCATTTCAACAACATTCAGAGAGACTATTTATGGTGCTTAAGGCAAGAAGTTTCTACCATGTGCAGAGTCACACAATTCTGCAGATATTTAACCCTTGAGAGAGAAAAAAATTCTTAAAGAAGCAGTTGAACATTTAGCTTAAACTAAGGTCATCAAATATTCTCTGTGCCAGAAACTAATACTAGATATTAAGCCACAGGGCAATTAAACAGACAAAATAGTACTTGATGGTTTTAATGAAGAAGAATCCAGTTGAATAACATATGGTATACTCATACTATGAAATATTATGCAGTTGTTAAACAAAAGGCCGGCGCAGCGACTCAATAGGCTAATCCTCCCCCTGTGGCGCCGGCACACTGGGTTCTAGTCCTGGTCGGGGCGTCGGATTCTGTCCCGGTTGCCCCTCTTCCAGGCTAGCTCTCTGCTGTGGCCCGGGAGTGCAGTGGAGGATGACCCAAGTGCTTGGACCCTGCACCCCATGGGAGACCAGGAGAAGCACCTGGCTCCTGGCTTCAGATCAGCACAGTGCGCCGGCCGAAGTGGCCATTGGAGGGTGAACCAATGGAAAAGGAAGACCTTTCTCTCTGTCTCTCTCTCTCTCTCTCTCACTGTGCACTTTGCCTGTCCAAAAAAAAAAAAAAGTGAGTCAGCGCTCTATGAGATAAAAAAAATCCAAGATATTTTGCTGAGTGATCAAAGCAAAACACAGGATAGTGTGTATAGTAGACTATCTTTTCTGTACAAGGAGGGGGTGGGGGAATTAGGTATATGTCTGCATTTATTTCTGTATGCATTAAGAAACTCTCAAGGTTATATCTAGAACTATAACTACCTTTTTATCAGGGTACATGTATGGTGATGGGTGGGGGCACTAGGATGGGTAAAAGGCACGGATGAATGCAAATGTCTATATATGTCTGTGAGCATGTAATTTTTGAACAATGTGAATGTACCATTCAATAAATGAAATTAAAACTTGTTTATGTACCTACAATCAACTGGAACTCATTAAATAATATTTTATTAGAGTCGAATACTACATGGCCACAGAAAAGGACACTCTTTATGTAGTGATATAGAAAGATCTTGCAAATATGTTCCTTTGTTTAAAAAGAAAATCCACACACATAATCATATTCTTACTATGCCACTATTTTAGTGGAAAGAGGAATATCAATTTGTGTCCCCTTGGCTGTGACTTATCTCTTGAGCAACAAAGTTTCCAGTTCCAGAAGGCCTGCCTGATATGAAAATTGAATACAGGTTGTTATATTTCAATGCTGTTACTTTTGCTTTATGCTGGCAGCGTATTGTTTATATACCTGCATATGATGCATTATCTCTGAGAGGATTTATAGGAAAGAAATACAAGTGGTTGATTGGGTTGAGGGGTGCAATGACTTGGTATGGCTTTGAGCAGGAAGGGAGACTTCAGCAAAGAGCCTTTAATGCTTTTTTCTTCAGAGATTATATTTTTATAAAGATAAAGTTCAAACATTTAAATGGTTTTTAAAAACAGTATTTAATTATAACTACTGCATTTTTCCTAAAGAAAAAATGCATCAATAAGTTGATCTTTGAACTGAAGAAAACTAAACCCTCTTGAAATTTACCCTGTATGAGTCAATTGAACAAGATCTGATTTTTCAAGCTACTAATCCTACTACAACCAAACTGCAAATACTTCTTTTTACTTCTTGTTATACTAGTTTGCAGCGTATTGCCGTTGATTCAAACTTAGCTTAATACAATTAACTGGATTCTTTTCTTCCCAGATACGTAAGTAAATGACAGGTCGCGTCTCGCCAACCCCACTCCCACTGCCCTCTCCCCCACTCCTGAAAGGGAAGACTGAATGGATCGGGACTGCACAATTTAAGCTTTACCTGGTTCATTATCACTTTCAAGTAATTTATGCACTGTAAGCATCTGCTTTTCTTCTCCTTCTGTGTCAATCATGCAAATTAGCAAGACCTCAAAGAAACTAGCCTCTAGTAAATCAAATTTTACACTGTTTCGCAGGTTACCTTCCCCTGTGTGGATTTTAACAGCTATCAAAGCCCCCTGGCATCTGCACTGTTGTAGTAAGATTAAACACGTTTAGGGTTTAATCTTGACTCTGTCTCTTCCAAGACACATTTCCTTGGACTAATTAGTTGACTCCATTGAGTCTCAGTTTTACTTATCTGCAAAATGGGAGGGAGAATGGTTCGTCATATGGCTGTCACATTAATTAAATAAGATAGATTGTGCTTATTAGGATGCAAGGGGAAGCAGTAGTCCTGGTTTGCCTGAGACCATCAGTTTTTTTTTTTTTTTTTTAATAAACTTATCTTTTAACTCCATTTTCCATGAGCATCTTTTTAAAAAAAAGCATTTATTTATTTGAAAAGCAGAGTTACAGAGAGAGAGGGAGAGACAGAGGGAGAGATCTTCCATCTGCTGGTTCACTCCCCAAATGGCCAAAATGGCCAGAGCTGGGCTGACCCAAAGCCAGGAATCAAGCTTCCTCCGGGTCTCCTACATGGATGCAGGGGCACAAGTACTTGAGCCGTCCTCTGCTGCTTTCCCAGGCCGCCAGCAGGCAGCTGGGTGGGAAGTGGAGCAGCCAGGACAGAACCAGTGCCTGTATTGGCTTTACCAACTATGCCACAGCTCTGGCCCCAAGAGACTGTCTTCTTTAGCACCGCCAAGCCCTATATTGCAGGAAACCCTAGGTCTTAGGCATATTGGGAAGCCCTATCTAGTGCCCAAGGGAACTTCACTGTCACGTTCAATGAAATGCCGTCAAAAGAGGACCTTCAGTGTGTAGACTAAAGAGGGCAGTGGTGTCCGCAGTGCATTGCTTTCGTGTTCTTGAAGGACTTTAGGGAGAAGCTATCCACCAAAGTCTGTTTTGAGGCCTTTAGGCAATGGGAGCATGAGATAGGCAGAGAGAGGTCCGTGGGATGCGGGAGTCAGGTGGCCTGAGTTTTAGTTCTGATTCTGTTGGATGACCAACTGTGTGGCTGGCATCAAGGCCACTTGGTCTTGATTACATCATCCAAAAATGAGGACTATAGACCTGCCGTTTCCTACCTCTATTCTATTTTAGGAACAATCCGAGATCCCCAAATGGCGTGAGAACTTCTTGGGCATCACCAAAAGGAAATGGAAAAGCTTAGCCTCCCTTGCCTTGTTAGCCCCTCCCATGTGGTAAGCAAGTATGGAGCAGTATTCCCCGTGGAAAACTTTCCGCTAACTAGGAACAAGGCAATGAGACCCACCCAGACCCCCCACGCTCCCAGAGCAGAGTGAGAGTTATTCTGCCTGTCAGAATCTGAGAAAGCTCTAGCAAGAAAGGGGTTACCAGCTGGGTCTGACAGGTGTGTAAAACTTTACTAGGCAACTGAGTCACAGGGCAGGGGCGCCAGCCCGAATGGAGGGGAGCTGGCTGCTCGTCACCCAGGGACCGAGTGCAGACAGACTGCAAAGACGGGTCACTGGGCTTGGTGAGAGCGGATGATGAATATTCTGTAGTGCTGTTTTACTGGGGTCATGGCAACACCACCCAGATCGCAGGAGCCCGGGCTGGGGGCAGGGCACGGAGGCCTTGGTAGTGAAGAGGAAAGACAAGAAGGTGAGAGCCTGAGTGGAGGTGAAGACGAGGGCTAAGGAAAGGCTTCTTTAGAAGTGGGGGTTGGGGTGGGATTTGGCTGTGTCTGTGAGTGTGTGGCAAAGAGCAGCAGACAGGGAGCCTAGGTAGGAAGGAGCACGTCAAGAAGGAGAAAGGACGTGGCTTCTTTTGACTTCAGGTGCAGGAAGGAGAGAAAACTTCGGAGAATATGAAAATAGTTGGTGAAATTTGGGTTTGGTGTTCTCAATCAATGAAGTAGCAGCCCTTGACACTCTGCCTTCTTTTCTGCCTAATTTAATTATCAGCTCAGTTTGGTGAATTATCTTCATGTTTATGCACTAAAGACAGTGCTACTCAGCTAATTGGATGGGATAATTAATGCTATGTTAACTGAAAGCTTATTGAAAACAGAAATTCTGCCTTGATACAAAGCTGATCTTGAATTTTATAAAAATATAGTCATTTGCTTTCCTTGATTGGCAACTATAACAATTGACTTTAAAAACAGGATGTATTGGGTTTTTAATAAAACATTTTAATAATAATAATAACTGTTTAAAGAGAATGTAGAAAACAGAAATACAAAAATAAAAATTCTCACATAACCAACAATGCAAACACTGATATTTTCTTCTAAGATTGTTCATGGTATTATGCAAATAATATACATTACAGTTGTTTTTTAATGAACCATATAAAATTTTTTCATATTACTCTAAACTTTTATATGATTCCCATACATTATAATTCTCATGTCTGTATTGCACGATGAGACTATACTATACATTATTTAGCAACATCTCTGGCCACTTGAGTTGTCTTTTTAATTTTCTACCATTATACATAATGCAGCAAAGTGCATTGCATTTGGTGAGCAAAATAATTTTTCTAATTTATTTAGGGTAATTTTCTTACCTTTGATTTCCCAGAAATATAACTCTTTTTTTTTAACAGCTTTGTTGAGTATAGTTCACAGACTGTGTAAAGGGTATAATTCAACATCTTTGAGTTTATGCATAGCCACGTGCAACCATTGCTATTGTCAATTTTGGAACATTTTCATTACCTCCCCCACCCCCAACAAAAGAAGAGCAGTACCCAGGAGCCCTCATCCCCAGTCCCTCACCCAGCATCCCTTTCCTCCCAGCCTAGGCATCTAATACTCTACTTTCTGTTCTGTAGATTTCCCTATTCTGGAAATTGGATATGAGAAGAATCAAATAATGTCTGCTCTTTGGTAACGGGCTTCTTTCACTTAGCATAATGTTTTCAAGACTTATCCATGTTGAAGCATGGATCTATATTTCAATCTTTTTAAAGCCAAATAATATTGTATGGATATACCACATTTTGTTTATCGATTCATCAGTTGTTAGACATTTGGGTTGTTTTCAGACTTTGACTACTGTGAATAATGCTGCTATAAACATTAGTGTGCAAACTTGTATGTGAATGCATGTTTTCATTTCTCTCTTTTTTTAAGATATTTATTTTACAGATACAGTTACAGACAGAGAGAGGGAAGAGACAGAGAGAAAGGTCTTCCATCCTCTGGTTCACTCCCCAAATGGCCACAATGGCCAGAGCTGCACCAATCCGAAGCCAGGAGCCAGGGGCTTCTTCTGGGTCTCCAATGTGGGTGCAGGGTCCCAAGCAGTGGACCATCTTCTACTGCTGTCCCAGGCCATAGCAGAGAGCTAGATTGGAAGAAGAGCAGCCGGGACTAGAACTGGTGCCCATATGGGAGGCCAGCACTGCAGGCAGAGGTTTAGCCTACTAATCCCCAGCACCGACCCTATGTTCTCATTTCTCTAGGGTATATAACTGGAAATGGAATTGCTGTGTCACGGGACTGAAAATGTAATTCTCCCTACAAAGAGCTTCGATATTTTAAGTCTCTTGACATGTATTTCCAAATTGCTTTTCGAAGTGTTCCTTGAGTTTTAATTCCAGCTGAGGATCTTGCTGTTACTAGTGGTCAACTGGTTCTCAAAAAGCAATAATGTCTTAAAGTAAAAGCCTAGGATAGTGCTATCTAATAGAAATAGAATGTGAGTTGGACATATAATTTTAAATTTTCCAGAAGCTACATTTTTAGAAAGTAATAAGAGGCATATAAAACTAATTTTTAAAATATTTTATTGACTTTAATATATCCAACAATCATTAACTGATAATTTAATATGAAATATTTTAATTATATATATTTATGAAGTAAAGCATTATAGTTCAAAATATGTATACAGTGTGTAATGCCGAAATCAGGTTAGTTGACCTCTACATGTCCTTGAACTTTTTATTACATTTTTTGATTAACACCTACAAATTATGCGTATTTAGGGACTATGGTGGGATATTCAATAAATGTGTTAAATGTACACTGATCAAGTCAAAGTAATGAATATTCTCATCTCCTTATTATTACTTTATGTTTGTAAACTTCAAGCTCTTCTAATCATTCATAAGATATACAAATAGGTTATTGGAAACCATCACCCCACTATGTTGTAAAACACTAGAACTTCTCTGTGGTATGTAGTTAATACAGAAATTAACAGAGTATTTTACATTCTTTTTTGTTCACATTCTGCTTCTGCAGTCTAGTATGTATTTTGTACTTCAGTTTGAACTAGTTGCCTTCCTAGTGCTCAGTAGTCACATGTAACTAGAGGTTACCTTATTGGAGAGTGTGGTCGGGGGAGTTTAAATGACTACAACTTCTTTGGAAGGTTGTAGAAAGTTACTTTTTAAAACAAACTTCACATTTTTCCTCTTTATTTTCTTCCTACCTTTTAATAAAAAATAAAACAGGTAGAGAAAGAGACAGGCAGGCAGGCAAGCAGGCAGAGGTCTCCAATTTGCTGGTTCACTTTCCAAGTGCTCCCAACAGCCAGGGCTGGGCCAAAACAAAGCTAGGAGCCCAGAACTCAATCTGCATCTCACGTGGGTAGCAGGGACCCAAGGACTTGAGCCATCGCCTGCTTTCTCCCAGGGTGCGGCATTCAGAAGCCAAGCTGGGACTCAGACCCAGGCACTCCTATATGAAATACACCCCCTGTCCCAAGCAACATCTGAACTACTGCACAAAATGTCCACTGCAACAAAGCCAAGGGTTTTGGTTTTTTGTTTGTTTGTTTGGACAGGCAGAGTGGACAGTGAGAGAGAGAGAGAGAGAGAAAGGTCTTTCTTTTTTCCATTGGTTCACCCCCTAATGGCCACTGTGGCTGGCGGGCTGCACCGATCTGAAGCCAGGAGCCAGGTGCTTCTCCTGGTCTCCCATGCGGGTGCAGGGCCCAAGCACTTGGGCCATCCTCCACTGCACTCCCGGGCCACAGCAGAGAGCTGACCTGGAAGAGGGGCAACCTGGACAGAATCCGGTGCCCCGACCAGGACTAGAACCCGGTGTGCCGGCGCCGCAGGCGGAGGATTAGCCTAGTGAGCCGCGGAGCCAGCCTTAAAAGCCAAGTTTTAAATATCCATTATTTTATTTGAATTAACCTGGGCAGACCCTGGAGCTACTTTTCTTTCTTGGTTCTACTTGATTGTGCTGAATGCTAAACACCAAGGCTAACATCCCCAGATTGGGGCATAATTTCCTTTATTGGGTTTTTAATGGTGAAATAGAAAAAAAGAAAAGGCAAGAAATAGATTTCATTGTGCTGTGCTGGTGAAAATCACATTTTCCAATTTATTCTTCACACAATAAAATGTATTTGATCTGAGATCCTACATAATCCCAGGGCACAAAAAACCTTCTCTGTTGGAGGGCAACTTCCTGCCATGCATAATTGTTTTCCAAAAGCATATTGGGTCAGAGATAAAGCAGAGAATGGGGGAAAGAGTCCACGGTGACCTTAGGCCGATTTTTTTTTCACTAGTAGGAATCAGTTGGGTAGTTATTACCACCTGGCGCTGCTAATGAGTCTAGTTGGGGAAACATAGCTACTCAGCGTTCACAGCAGACTGCCCGGCCGCCCAGGACTCAAGCAGTCTTTGGGGGCACAGTTGAGCATCTGAAAATACATTTTAAGGTGTTTTGCCTGTTACAGAAATCACACTCCATAGTTCTTTAAAGGAAACATGTTGCTTAGCAAGCATTATCAGTCATTGATTTCATTTGCACGTGGATAAACTAAATGCTTTATTGTGTTCAGAAAATAATTTTAAAAGCTTAAGAATATCTTAGGCATTAAAAAGAATGTAATGTTCTTGGAGGAAGTAGACAATCTCTTCTGAGAAAGTATTCCCTTCACTCATTCAGATGATCTGTCAGCAAGCTAAGGCGGTCGTTCAGAGCAGGAAGGCTGATGTTAGAGAATCCCAGATTCAAATGTGGGTTCTACAAATTCAAATTCAGATGTGGGTCCAGCCCTCTGACCTGAATCACGTCATTTTTTCTGTGCATAAAATCTCTCTTGAAAATAGGAATAATGAGAATTATTTTAAGAATCCAATGAACTGATAGGTGTATGAGGATGAGCAGAATGCCTGTTAATATAGTTTTATTATCTGTTTGTACTATTATTACTTGCATCTCATGTATTCCAAGCTTTAACAGCATAGAGACTAGCAGGTAAAAAGTCCAGCACATAGCAGACCATCAAGCACCACTTACTATATTATCCGACTGCTATGTTGTATAAGAGGAAAGTGGGGTTACCCAAGACTGTGAGAATCAGGGAGGAGCAGAGTGGAGTGATGGGAAAAGGAAGTAGTAGGAAACTAACTTATTTATCAAGAAGATGTACTCATGTGTCCACATATTGTTAATTAATTCAATACCTACTTCTTGAGCACTAACTATGTGCAAAACACTGTGCTGAGTAACAGGGCGACAAAGAGGAGACACGTCACCTGCCCTCAACAATCTTAACCCAACACTGTTGCTTTTATTATATTTGTACCACCTTGTCCTGTAGTCACTGGCTCGCTGATCGTTAGTCTTGCGACTATGAGCAGTTCTGCTGTCTTATTCATGTTTGTGCCTCTGCACTTAGTGCCTGGTTCCTCATGGCAGAATGTTTGTAAAGTAAATTCCTAACTAAGAAAGAAGGAGGGGCCAACGCTGTGGTATAGCAGGTTAAATCCCTGGCCTGCAGTGCCGGCATTTCAGTTCAATTCCCAGCTACTCTACTTCCAATCCAGCTCCCTACTAATGCACCTGGGAAAGCAGTGGAGGTTGGCCCAAATCCTTGGGCCCCTGCACCCACATGGGAGACCCAAAAGAAGCTCCTAGCTCCTGGCTTCAGATCAGCTTGGCTCCAGCTGTTGCAGCCATTTGGGCAGTGAACCAGTGGAAGGAAGATCTTTCTCTCTCTGTCTCTACCTCTTTCTGTAACTGTCTTTTAAATAAATAAATCTTAAAAAAAAAAGAAGGAATCCATCATTATTGGATTCTGAAAAGTAAAGACACATGATCGCAGGTTTCAAAATGTCAAGAGAGGGATTTTTTGGATATTAGGTTAGGATTATGCCAATAATAAAATATCATTGTTAAAATGAGGATTGCTACATAATATCAAAATGCAGTTATTGCAGTCTTAATATTCAACAGGTCTCATTAGTCACAGGTGCATAAAATAGACAAATTTTGCCTTGCTTTGTTGTGTGTAAGGAAAATAAAGCTATGGAGATATGTGCTCTGTAAAACAAGTAGGCTATTTTACTTCAAGTTTAGAATGTCTTCTATTTTTCAATGAAATACTATGAGCAAGCTTTTCACTAAGTCATACATGGTGGGATTTCATGACTAATTTTCTCTTCCTATTGCTTTAGTCTATTTTATTAAAAGAAATTATAAAATTTAGATAATAATGTTTAAATTAGGGAAAACCAATTCCACAACCTGTGTTATGTTTCCCAATTCTCATGTGGATGTCATATAGTCGACAGGAAGCAATTCATATTACAGTTGCAGTGTATTTTATACAATTATGTTTTGAGGTATATACCTTTTCATATGTCCTGTTGCCTGCATTGTGCATTATAAGTGATTACTGAACTTTGCTAGTGGAAGTTTGTAGCTGGTGTTTTGATGGGGCAGGTAGAGGCAAGATAAAGAGAATTCTGCTCTTTTGAAGCTGACTGTAATTGGTAGGCTGGAATAAAATGTTAACAGACAGCCTAATACAAGCATGATGGCATTCCATTAATCTGTGATGGGTTTTCTTTCTTTATAATGTGCTAAATGTGAGAACACAAAAGAATTAGCATTTTGTCATGATTAAATTCTCAGGGCTCCCTCTGCTGGTAGTGAAAGATGACACATTTACAAAGTTTAAGAATGAGGGTAATATTGTTATTACCACAATTTTGCCATTTATATTAGAGCTAAATTTATTGTTGGACACTAATGCAATAAAACCAAATGTTTTGGTTTATAGCTAGCCAGTTTTCACACTAAAGATTAAGTGATATTTTTGTGGTTGAATTAATTAGTCTTTTCATCTCAGAAAATTGAACCATTTTGTATTTAAAATAAATATTTGCCAAAGTTATCCAGAGTAATTTATAACATCATTTATACAAATGATTACCAACAGCTTACATAAACAGAAATAGAATACTTAATAGAGACACTGGGAAGATTTAGTAGCTTCCCAAACTATTTCATCCTCCTCTATATCTGATATCCAATACAACGTAAATACATACCCCACATCCCATCTGATTGAAAAACTTACCTTCTGGGCCACAATTCCCATCTCAACATAATATGTGTATTACATAAATAATTGGAGAAAATATATATTTAGAAAGGAATCTTTTGAGACTGAGTACTCGTGTGTGTAGGTATGTGTGTATGTGTATTATATATATATACATGTATATATATATATAAAGGCTCAAACAGTACTCTTTTAACTTTGAAAGTAATTACACACCTATCATATTTTACCCTAAAAACCCTTGAAACAGGGCAGAGACTATCATTCCTGTTTGACAGAGATCAGAGAGGTTAAATTCTCGGCTAAAAATTACACACTGTTTAGTAGAAGAGAGCCTTGGGCTCTTCTGACAGGGCTCAAATGCCTCTGTCTCTTGGGAACTATTTAATAAAAAGGCATCAGGAAAATGATTTCAATTATATAGTCTTTTCATAGCCACGTTGTCTTTGATTGTTCATATTTATACTCCACAATACCCTATTCACACTAGCTCTTCACAAACTCAATCTTCTGAGAGTTGTGGACCATTTAGAAGCCAAGGTCCTAGCAGTTAGAAGAGAGAAAGGAAGGCAGGAGAGGACTGGGCGGGTTCTGGCTTGGGTCTTCAGAGTCTTCCAGCTCTAGTCCTCCACAGCAGCCAGGCAAATGCAGGCACTTTCCTTCTTCAGACCTTCTGGATCCCAGCAGAATTTCCCACTGTGCCGACAGGTGCTCTCAGAACTCTAATTTCTAAGATCATCTGGAAGTGTTGAGAGGCATGTGGTCGCACAGAACTATAACTTGGGTTCTCACCGGGTCAGCCTAAAGATAAAAATAAATGAATACGCCAGTTCCCAGGAGTCAAACAGACCTACAAGCAGAATCGTTTGAAAATCAGATCATGAACTTAGCCTTTTTCCATGCATAAATGAGCAACCTTTGAGTAAACATTTAATGACAGAGTTAAAACCAAAGATTCTGGTCTAACTAACAATCTTCAGTGAATTGGGTTTCATGGTTTCAGTTCAGTGTATATTATGGAAGCACTTTGGTACAACTGAAAGGATGTTTATGAGAGGTGATATGCAGATCCAGGGATGAAACCACTTTTCACCCTCAAGGGCTGTTTATAAGGGTCATCTATTAAGGTTACAGGGAAGAATGGTGACATGACACCAAGAACGCTCAAGTTTATGCCAGAACATAAAGATACCTGCAGTTTCATCCTTGAGAACAATTACAATGGACAACTTTTCATGAAAAAATGTTTTGATTCAGAAATCACTTCTGAAGATTTATACCTTTTTTCAAATTGAATAAAAATTTGAAAATATATCAATTTATTTTATTATAGAAGAGATATCTACATCTTAAAACATAATATGTGAAATTCCATTTCATTAGGTTAAAAAGAATCAATTTATTTTACTATACAGGAGATACCATTTATAATCTTAAAATAATAAAATAAAATAATAATAAAAGACCAGAAATTTGAAATTACTGTATTCTTACTGTTATCAAGTCCATTTGATTGCAAAAATATGGGGTTTTTTAGGCTAAGAAATTTACCAAACATGTATCAACCTTTCCATGAAATGCACTCAATTTCAACTACATTTCAATGAAATTGTCATGTTCTACTCCAAGAATTCTATCCCAATAGCCCTTAATTGCAATGAAATCTGACTCATTTGACTTTAGACTTTATAAAAAATTGGATTATTTTCTTTATCGTGTCAACAATTGAGAAAATAGACTTAATTGTGCTCTCTAAAGTACAATAGCACTTAACTCTATCTCATGACCTAAGCACTTCATTCTTCAGAAAACTCCAAAGAACCAGAAAAAAACTGAAAAGGCATCTAGGAAATAAAAATAAGTCAGACCGAAGCTCAACTAACATTATTTGTGAGAAAGTTCCTTTCTCCCTAATTTGGAGTCTGTTACTCTTATTTTTATATACATTCCAAGAAGCATGGTTATGCTGGAAGAAAAGTGTTACTAGAGGTGGGCATACTACCATTAAGAAAGGCATTTTATATGTACCAGAGGCTAATCAAATTGCAACTCGGGCCCAGAGTGTGAAATACAGGAACATAAAGCCATCTCTAGTCATAACATCAGAAGCAGGATTCAAATGTGTATGTTACAATTTCTTGTGCCTACTAGGTGGACAAGCCCACGCTGCCTGCAAACTCCACAAAGGAGGACTTGCCCCAGTATTTGGCTGAGACCAGGTTGTCACAGGCCCGAGACCGCTGAGGTTTTCACAAGAGAGAAGAGGACAAGTTCTCTTCCCACATCTGACTGCAAACTTAGCTTTGGTAGCCAGAAGGGCCTGGCAGAGAGAGGGAGAGGCCCGAGTCAGCAGGCAGCGTAAGCATAATCGGTACTTCCCTCTCCACGGTGGCCACTTCCGCCTGTACAGAGGAACAGGAAAGCTGCAACCCCCTAGTCCAGAACCCGTACCAAACACATTCTTCCAGCCTACCTTTCAGTACCAATTTGAAGTCCTATGAGGGGTCTTCAAAAGATTTGTGGAAAAACGTGTATTACCTTTAAGAGAGAGAAAGAGATGTATTTATTTGCAGAGTTACAGACAGGTCTTCATCCACTGATTCACTTCCCAATGGCCACAAGGGCCAGAGCTGGGCTGATCCAGAGCCAGGAGTCAGGAGCTTCTTCCAGGTCTCCCACATGGGTGCAGGGGCCCAAGCACTTTGGCCATCATCCGTGCTTTCCCAGACCATAAGCAAAGAGCTGGATCCAAAGAGGAGCAGCCAGGACAAGAAACCACGCCTATATAGGATGCCGGCGAAAAAGGCAGAGGCTTAGCCTACTATGCCACAGTGCCAGCCCCAGCTTATTGCCTTTTAACTTCATTTTTCTATGACTTTTTGAAACCCTCTTGTATGCTGTCTCCAAAAATATAAGCTTGATTTGATGAAATCATACTCCCTGTGTTTCTTTTATTCTCTTTCAAAGTATTGAAACCTATGAAAATGGGAATATTCTTCAAAGATATTATCATGAAGGAAATTTCTGATTTTGAGTGGATACCTTTCAGAATCATTTTAGGAACATTTTGAAATCTCTAGAGATTATACTTAGAGAATCTCAAAATGACCTTTGAAACTGGGTTCTCAGTCTTTGTAAGTATGAGAATCCTTTTCCTGAAAGTCCTTGAACTTTTAATGTGTGCTGATTAGGAAGCTACATAATGATGAAAAGCTACTGACAAGTTAATGACTGGTATAATTTTTAATTAACTTGCATTTAATTAATCACATCTACATACATTTGGAAAGTAGCCGTAGGTGTATTATGGAAGACATATCTCTTCATAGACCTTTTACAGGAACTCCAAGGACTCTTAGAGACCAAGATTCATAGACTGGAAACCGCTTTAGAATAACTGAACTCCTGAGAATAGTAAGTAATCGAAGCATCTGATCATTTTGAGCATGGGCATGTTTTAATTTGGCAGGAGCCTGAAAACAGACCAAATTAGATGGCCCTGGTTTTTAGACCAAGTACATTATAAATATGAATAGGATAAAGGAACTGAAAAATGAACACCTCTCTGGCATTGATACAAAAAAGTTTACCTTTTAATGCAGGAAAGGATGTCATTAAAAATGGATCTTTGTCTGAAAAAGAAAACTGTTTGCTTTTTTCCCCCCACTTTCTCATTCATTCTGTAACAAAAAGAGAAAGTAGAAACACAGAAGATGATTAGGTAGTAGAATTATGTGGTAGCTAAGAGCCCAGTTTTCAGAGCCAGACAAAGTCGGGGCTGGTGCTGTGGCACAGTGGGTTAAAGCCTAGGCCTGCGCTGCCTGCATTCCATATGGGCTCCAGTTCGAGTCCCAGCTGCTCCACGTCCAATCCAGCTCTCTGCTAGTGAGCCTGGGAAAGCAGTAGAAGATGGCCCAAGTCCTTGGGCCCATGGGCGACCCTGAAGAAGCTCCTGGCTCCTAGCTTTGGATCGGCCTGGCTCTAGCCATTGTGGCCATTTGGGGAGTGAACCAGCAGATGGAAGACCTCTCTCTCTGGCTCTACCTCTCTTCTATAACTCTGTCTTTCAAATAAATAGGAAGGAAGGGAGGGAGGGAGGGAGGGAGGGAGGGAGGGAGGGAGGGAGGGAGGAGGCCTAACCAGCTGTAGGTTGGTTTGTTTGCAGTTCTGGGTCAATTTCAAGTCTAAAACGAAATAGTACCTTCCCCAGAGAATGGGGAATAAGAGTTGAATGAAGTCCATTGAGTAGTTGGAGCTAAAAATATGGTGGCCATCTTATTATCTATATATGGATATTCCAACGAGTTCATGTTTGGAAAACTATTTTGGTATACACAGAGAGGACTAATCGCAAATAGAGTTAAATGCTAGAGCTAGAAAATGCAGACTATAGGTAGCCAGGCATCCACACACCACTTCCACCAACTCCAGAAGATAAGAGAGGGTGACAGAACTGTTGTTGTTTATTTTATGTGTTGACTCTACTCAGGCCACAAGTACTAAATAATCCCTACATTCCTGGTATTATAGGTGCCATACACAGAAGAAATAAACCAATTTCTAGCTAATGTCCCAAAAACTGCCTGTAAGCTTAACAGGTTGCCTAAGATAAGTGTGGATTATGACACAGACATAGCTTTTGGATATTAGTACATCTTGAGTGAAATGCATAGACTTCTTTTATGAAAGGAAGCCAGATGTCCACATCTAAATAGATATTATAGACTCTACTGCCAAGTAGGGAGATACTTATTTCCCAAGAGAATCAGCTAGCTCGTGTGGGCTCATATACTGACTTTGTACTTTTTCTAAAATAGAAGATTCATTCCTTTCTGCCTCCCTGTGTTAATCCATTTTCATTGTTATGACAAAATAGCTGAGTATTTGATGAAGAAAAGAATTGTATCTAGCTGACAGTTTTGGACGGTGAGAACCCAAGATCAGGTAGCTCCATCTGTTCAGTGTGGGTCAAGGGCGCCTCCACAGCAGCACAACAGGACCAAGAACCAGAAAGGGAAGCAGCTGTGTGGGGCAGGGGTCGAGCACATCCGGTGGCTGTGCTTTGTAACAACCTGATGTCCCACAAGAGCTACTGTAATGCTCTCCAAGGGCAGTGGTCCCAGGGACCTGTTCACCTTCTGCTAAGTTTCCACCAAGTCCCAGCCCTGACACACTGAGAACCAAGGACCCAGTCAGTGTAGGAATCCTTGGGGGACATCACAAATCATATCTAAACCACAGCAAGCCCTTCCAACAATTAAAAAGACCCACATCATAAATACGTTGTGACTTCAAGTTGGAAAACTCAAATTTCCACTTCTTACTATTGTTTAATTCTGAATAGTATGCATTTCTTTTACATTGATAATAAGTAGATATAAAGTTCTACTTCTCAAGTTGGTGAGGGTGGGGGAGGAATTTCAAGTCAGAATTTTCTTTTTCTTGAAACTTGTTAAAATACTCAGGAGCCCAAATACTTAGCTTCACTTGAAATAAGGATTGTAACACCAAGAAAGTGTCTGGGACCCTTCAGGGATTTCCTTGAAGTCTACGGAAATCATGCTGATAGCACCTGAAGGATCAGAAGGGGATAGTTCAATTACAGGCGGGAAGTGCTGCACAGAATATCTGCACATAATTCTCACAGTGCTCATTACCTCTGCCTCTCTGCCTTACAACTGCCATGTACTACATCAAGCGTGTAAATGCTCTACGCAGAATGCTTCTTTTGTCACAGCCTTTGGGCCCCTGGGGCACAGACATGGCTAAGACAGAGTTAGCATAAGACAATCGAGACCCAGTTCCCTAACTTTTCAAAGTGTTGAGGTTTTAATCATAAAACTTATGATGAGTAAAAATATCTAGACGTACTACGTAACCATTAGTTGGCTGCATGTTGTAGCGATGTTGTGAGGGGTATAAATACTATGAGTGTCTTCATTTGGGTTTGTTTAGTTGATTTCCAGTTGAAGGTTGAAGAATTTATCCTAAATCCTCATCAAGTTCAGCCCACGTGTCTTTTTTTTTTTTTTTTTTTTTTTTTTTTTTTTTTTTTTGACAGGCAGAGTGGACAGTGAGAGAGAGAGACAGAGAGGAAGGTCTTCCTTTTCCGGTTGGTTCACCCCCTAATGGCCACTGTGGCCAGCGCACTGCGGCCAGCGCACCGTGCAGATCCGAAGCCCGGAGCCAGGTGCTTCTCCTGGTCTCCCATGCGGGTGCAGGGCCCAAGGACCTGGGCCATCCTCCTGGAAGAGGGGCAACTGTGACAGAATCCGGCGCCCCGACCAGGACTAGAACCCCGTGTGCCGGCGGAGGATTAACCTAGTGAGCCGCTGTACCAGCCAGCCCACATGTCTTAATCCCTCTTAATCTGCCATGCGTCCTGAAGTCCTATCCACTTCTCAGTTTCCTGTTCAGTCTCCTATCATTCATCCCACAGGTATTAACTGAGCTCCTATTATCTACCAGGTATTAAGAAGACAACAGGATATACTCCATGCTGTGGTATAGGATATGATCTGTGGGGGAGGCCAATGATAAACAAGTAGGCAACTCTATATTCTAATCTATGCCAAGCAGGGAACAGGTAGGGAGAGGGCGTCTCTGAGGTGATGTTTGGGCCACAGTCTGCAAGATGAGAAGGACCCAGAGCTTTCCAGGAAGATGGGACAGTTGGAAAATGTTCAGGGCTTTCTGGGTGTTCCTGGGACTCAGGAAAGACACTGTGGCTGAGCCAGAGCTGGTGAGGAGCAATGTGACTCTTCTTGCCTTGGAGTGAGGCCGCGGCCAGATCACTCAATGCCTTGTAGTGGCTTATTAATTCATGTTTTCTATAGGCAATGAGATGTCTTTGAAAGATTTTAAGCAGGGGAGGGACATGTTTTTAAAAGACTTCCCTAATGGCTGTGTGCTAAATAGGCAACAATAATATTGGAACATGGGAGATGGATTAAAGTAGCATCTGCTATAAGCCTTGTGATTGGAGTATTTGTCTTCATGTTGATTTCAAGAGAGGCTATAGGGGCCGGTGCCATGGCTCACTTGCTTAATCCTCCACCTTTAGCGCCGCATCCCATATGAGCGCCGGGTTCTAGTCCTGGTTGCTCCTCTTCCAGTCCAGCTCTCTGCTGTGGCCCAGGAGTGCAGTGGAGGATGGCCCAAGTGCTTGGGCCCTGCACTGCATGGGAGACCAGGAGGAAGCACCTGGCTCTTGGCTTCGGATCGGCACAGCGCCGGCCATGGTGGCCATTTGGGGAGTGAACCAATGGAAGGAAGACCTTTCTCTCTCTCTCTCTCTCTCTCTCTCTCTCTCTCACTGTCTATAACTCTACCTGTCAAATAAATTTTAAAAAATTATAAAAAGAGAGTCTATAAATGCAGGTGGAAGATAAGCTCCAAGGCATGTAAGCTCTGCTGCTGATCAAATGGTATATGGGATTTAGAAGTCATATCCCTGCTACGTCATTGCACAGAACATCAGTCTCTCTGGAGAAGCTTGCCAACCTTGAAAATTTATATCAAGGATTATACAGCAAAATTAATGAATAAAAACACCAACACCATGACACATAGTAGGTACTCAATAAAATCATATTGTTACCATTTTCCTTATAGCAGCACATTTCTATGACTCTAAAAAAATCTCCATTTTTAAGTGGTCAATATCTATCTCTATTTAGAAATGTTAGGCACATGAAGTATCTCTTTTGAATGGGTCCATTTTTACTTGCATTTTTTTAAGATTATTTGAAAGGCACAACAACAGAGAGAGGGGGAGAGACAGAGGTGGTGAGGTATCTTCCAGCTGCTGGTTCATTCCCCAGTGTCCACAACAGCCAGAACTCGGCCATGCTGAAGCCAGGAGCCAGGATCTCCATTCTGGTCTCCCAGGTGGCTGCAGGGGTTCAAGTACTTGGGACATCTTCTGTGCCTTCTCAGGCACATTAGCAGGAAGCTGGATCAGAAATGGAGGAGTAGGGACTTGACTGGGATGCAGCACAATGCCAGACCCCTCATTTTTTCTTTGATTGCCAGTAAAAGAGGCTCACTTTACAAGATAATGAATTGTCTATTAAATGTGTTAAAAATCTATCAAAAGCTTATAAATTAATTTTAATTCATTTTCCATAAACATTTTGAAAGTTAAAAATTATTTTCTTTTATTTGAAAGGCAGGGAGACAGAGATCTTCCATCAGTTGGTTCACTCCCCCCAAATGCCCCCCTCCCCGAATGACTGGCACAGGGTTGAGCAAAGCCAAAGCTGAGAGCCAAGAACTCATTTCAGGTCTCCCATGTAGGTGGCAGGGACCCAACCATCACCTGTTGAGCCATCACCTGTTCCCAGGGTGCCCAGCAGCAGGAAATTGGAATGGGGAGTGCAGCTGTGTCTCTAACCAAGAGATCCTGGGTCCTAACCAGCGTCTTAATTGCTAGGTCAAATACCTGTCCCCCCTTTTTTATTTAATGTATTATTTTTATTTATCAATATATAGAGAACATATTTCATTAATTTCATAGGTACAATTCCAATAATACAACAATACTTTTCCCCTCTCTCTCCTTCCATCCCTCCCTCCTCCTTCCTTCCTTTCTTTTTTCTCTTTTAATTGTTTGCATTAGTCCATCTTTTTAATGTTCAGTTTTTAGCTATATGAACAGAAATAAATTTGGCTCCATTAGAAAAATGTCAAATTCTGGATTTTAGAATACTGCATTACGTATAGTTTGAAGAACATCTGAAAAGTGCCCCCGAAAGGGCTTATGATGCAAATATAAGAGAGAGTCCAGAGAGGCTGAAATCATACAAGACCCTAATCTTGCAGTATCCAGTGTTGAGCATTTGTCCTATATTTCTTCCCATCCACTGAACCACATGGAAAGCCAAAGCCTAATCCATGATTGCATAGAAATTTGGATCTGATACCAATTAGGGAATCCTTTATAAAGCTAATGTTATTAGATTGATATAAATATAATCAGATCCCACAAATATAACAATATCCAGAAAAATCTGGATAAAATATTGTTGGTGAAGAGCCGATTAAGTAGGCTCTAGTTCTACTCCGCAACATCCCTTTTTAATGAAAAGCTGTGATTCTAAAGTTAACTTGTTTGAAATGGTGTGTTTGATTCACAAAGAATTCCCTTTAACATCTAATGCAGGCAAAGTATGGGATGCACAAACACTACAGGAAATAACCATAACGTGGTTCAATCTTTCTTATAAAGTGAATTCAGAAAATGGAGCAGAGATATTCGTGATGTATTTCCTCTTGCTGTAGCCCTGGAAGGGAACAGAAATTCTCTTTCCCTTTGTCCTTCTATGCCAGATAGAGGAAGTTAGGGCTCAAAAGAACTAAGACAGAAGCCAGAGATACCACTAAGGGCATGAGGGAACATGGTGAGAGTAAGGACGGGAGAAGGGAACGGGGAGGCAGGGAGAGGCTCTGGCAAGAAGGGGATGTAGGAAGGTTCCCCACATTGACTCTTGGACACCATTGATCCACCCCTGGGGAATGATGGGAAGTTTCCCAGTTGTGCTCCAGGCAGAGGCAAAAGCACAATGAGGGCGAGAGTGAAGTTGGTCACAGACCAGACAAAGGGGGGAGGAGGAATAGGGGAAGAGTCAGTGCGTATACCCAACAACCCAGCGATGTGTCTCCCCAGGCCCTGGGACAGGGTAGGGAGCAGGGAAAATCCATACTACAGTAGTTAACACAATACAAACCAAGGTAAGAAAACCGGTGGCTTATCACAGTTTCTAAGTTGGTCTTGAAAGAGATGCTCACTGCCCAGTTTCTGCATTTCCCCGAGATTGGAAGCAACATGGATTGATTCTCACAGCTATATGTGATTTTCTAGATGAAAGTATCCTTGGGGATGGGGCCAGCACTGTAGTACAGTGAGTTAAGTCACCGTTTTCAATGCCAGCATCCTATATCAGAGTGCCAGTTCATGTCCAGGCTGCACTGCTTCCGGTCCAGATTTCTGTTAATGTCCCTGGGAAGACAACAGAAGATGGCCCAAGTGCTTGGATCCTTATAACCATGTGGGAGACTAGTGTGGAGTTCCTGGCTCATGGCTTCAGACTGGCCCAGCCTTGGCTGCTACTGCCATTTGGGGAGTGAACCTGTAAATGGAAAATATCTCTCTCTCTCCCTCTCTCTCTCTCTCTCTCCCCCCCTCCATATCTATCTATCTATCTCTTTACATCCTTCTGCCTTGAAAAGACATGAAGGAATTTAAAATGCATGTTATTAACTGAAAGAAGCCAATCTAAAACATACATCTATATGATTCCAATCTCATAACACTCTGAAGAAGGTAAAACCACTGAGATAATTAAAAGACCAATGGTTGCCAGGGGTTAGAGAAGAGGGAGGGGTGCACAGAACACAGAGGATTTTGGAGGGAGTAAGACTACTTTGTATGATACTGTAGGATAGATACATGTCATTATATACTCACTAAACCCCTAAGAATGTGTTATGCCAGGAGAGAACCCAAAAGAAAACTCAGAACTTTGGGTGATAGTCATGTCTGTCTATTTCAACAGTTGTACCACTTTGGTGGAGGATGTTGGCCACCAGGGAGGCTCTGCATGTGTGGGAGCAGGGAGGAGGTGCACCTGTACCTCCCCTCGGTTTTGTTGAGAAAACCTTTTTATAAGTCATCTGCTCCCGATGCCTTATTATTTAATACTAGCTCACTTT
The DNA here is from genome assembly GCF_051225735.1 of Oryctolagus cuniculus. Classification (NCBI taxonomy): domain Eukaryota; kingdom Metazoa; phylum Chordata; class Mammalia; order Lagomorpha; family Leporidae; genus Oryctolagus; species Oryctolagus cuniculus. Next base: position 65,849,546 of record NC_142869.1, read on the forward strand.
TCTGAACTGTTACTATGCTGGGCACGGTTACGTACCCTGCCATGTTTAATCCTGAACACAGCCCCCTAACGTAGGTACTACCCTCACCATCATCCTCATTTTACAGAGGACAAAGTGAGGCCTGGAGAGCATGAGTACCATGCCAGAGGTCACTGCCATAGGGGACAGAGCCCCGGACGTGACCATTATGCCATGCCATCTCAGGTCACCGAGCTGGCTGCAGTTAGTGCTTTGCTAAGGGAATGTTGTAACATGTGTTGGGATAGGGAAGATTAGACACCAAAGTGCCATAGGAATCTATGTATAAATACGGTAGAAGGATCACACAGACGCCACCAAGTGAGAGATCTGGGGAATAGCTTTGCATGATTGATTCACCTCGCATCATCGACCCAAGTGGTAGGAAAGTTTTGTGTGTGTTGAGGTAATGTTTGCCATGCTTTTCCTGTCCAAGAAGAAAAAAAATAAAAAAAAAAAAAAAAACCAGTTACCAGTCTTCTGATGACAAAAATTTAAACAGACTCTAATGATTTATGCTCTCCCTAAAGGAAAAATTGTTCTGCGTGATGCCTAAAATAAAGTAATATATAATCACTTTTTAGTGATTTCTGCAGTGTAGCCACCCAGTGCCCTCACAGGGCAGGCGCCGAGGGAAGATTGAAATCATTAATAATGTAAAGGACGCCCACATCTGGTTGATCCTCCCAGGTGAATCCAGCCAAAGCCTGATTTAACAGATGGACACTGCACTGTTTCCTGATGGTAAAATCGCCAGATGTTTAGAGATTCCAGAAGTACAAAGGCAGAAGGAAATGCGTTAATGATGAGCTTTCTGGCATACCTTTAAATTATCTTACTTCTTAACACTGCATTTTCTGGCACATTGGGTATATGTGCGAGAATTGTGCCATTATTTGAATTTTAATTAAAATAGAATTTTTGCTCGAGACGATTTTGTTTTAAAAATAAGAAATGCCCTTACATGCCATCACCAAAGTATACCAAGCACTTTTTTTCAAAGCTTGAAAAATGTGGTTGTTTTCTTTTTCCACTGATTTTCAGCTGCAAATGCCCTGGGAGTGGCCAAGCCACGTGTATCTGCCTTTCCGCCAGGTCCTACCTGGCTTTCTCCCGAGCTGTACAGAAAAGTCTTTGCCCCCTGCTGCAGGGAGTTCGCAGCAGGCGTACTCCCATACTTTGGTGGGCTGTACCTGCTATTTTAAACTTTCTGACACTAAAGGGAAGTCAGGTCCAGTCTCATTCAAAAGAGAAGTATGGGGGGTCAATGCTGAGGAGCTGGTGTTAGGGTAATAAGGCAGTGGGTGTGCAGGAGGCAGGGGATTCCATGGTGGGTGAGAGCCTAAGAGCTTTGGCTGTACAGAGAGGAAGACCCAGGTTTGAATTCTGACATCAGCATTGACTAACCATGTGACCTTAATCTTGGCCAAGTTACTCAACCTCTCTCTATCCTGGTTCTCAGTTTTCTCCTTTGTACAATGGGATTATAATGCATACCTCATTGAAATATATAGTAGATAGAAAAACACTTTGCAAGTGGTTTAGAATGCATCCCTCCAAAAGAAGAAACCACAGAAACAGAGAAAGTCTGCCTTGTTAGTCCCCATGTGAATGGTCTCAGGTAACAGATGTGTCTTCCCTCCAAACACTTCCATTCTGATACCTGGCCTGAACTACCTATAGTTGATTCCTCCAAACTGGTCTGGATCACTCCGGTAATCAAATTTACTGCTCTGGACTTTCCCTGGATAGGAATCCTTATCCTAGAAGTGAAGCAGGTGAAGGGGCCCACAGCACAGCTGTTCTGTCATGGTTGCTTTTTCAGGTGTTAGGAAAGTTGGCCATCTGGGTTCATCTGACTACAGAAACAAGCTACAATGGCTTTCTCCAAGAATCTTCCATGTGTGCATTTAACAGAGCGAAGCTGCCCTAGGGTTAAGCACTATGCCATCTACGAGAGAGGCAGAGACACCCCACCCCACCCCAAAAGAATATGGCTGAATGCATTCTCTCTCAAATTGCCTGCTGGGGAGAGACTGTTTAATTAGTGGAAAATGATTCCCTGAAACTCTGGAGTCTTTAGTGTTCACAAGGATATCATTCCTAATGTTTTTCCCAGCGGTATATACAACCATTTCCTACTTTTAAATAGGAGGCTAATCTGAATATTAACTACCTGCCAATTTCAACACACCTCTCCTATAAACATTTCCTTCCTGAGTAGAGAGGAAGCCCAAATGATGTGGTCCTATGTAGTCCTTTAACTTTCTTTTTTTATGATTGGTACAGAGCATCTGATTATTTCCAGGTGTTTCAGATTTTCTCATGGCCTCCTTGTTATTTCCCCCTCTTTGAGCTCCTTTGGCAATGAATGTGACCATGAAGTCCAAAGCTATAAAGGATGTGTTCACCACTTCCCTCTTATGTCTGTCTCTTTATTGAACCACAAGTTCACTGTCTTTATCCATGTTAATTCCCTGAGGTATTCACACAGCATTTGTGTTGACTGCCTTAATTTTGATCTTCTCTAATCATTCCCTGCCAGATGGTAGTTAAAGTTTAATAGCCCCTGTAAAAATAGTTCCCTTTCTTCTTTCATCAGTCATGTGTGTTTACTTAGCTAACTGCTGGATGTTCAGAATGAACATGAAGTGACCACCAACAAAACGAATTCAACAAACACATTGGCTTAGTACTTTCATGGTAGCTAAAGATGTTGCCTGCCGTTATCCTTACCTTTTATCGTCTTTCTTTTTCGGTTGTGCTAGTTTTTTTTCCTTTTAGTCTCTCTTCTCAGGGCGTCTGATGGAATGCCACGTGACAGGTGGGCCTGGCAGTCTTCAGCATGCAAAAGTTAAAGCATGCAGATATGTCCATCTCCAGTGGCATCTAACGGCTAGACAGATGACATTTGGCATCTCTATACAGCCTCCCTGGCCACACCCGTAAGATATGGGAAAGCATCATTCTTTATGAGTCAGATAAAAAAGCAGAGATAACTCACAGGAGGCCACACAAGTGGCTGGAATAGAAACTTGGCATTCTCAAAGAACAAAGTAAAGAAGCAGATACATAGAACAAACTCATCCCTAAGTAGATATGATGCCCTCCATGTCTCTAGTGCACCCTACCATCATTCCTGAGCTGGTCAGCTTGGATATAGCAAGTGAACAGGGATTATGTTTTATGCCCATTTACAGACAAGGTAACTGCAATGAGTCACATTGCACGCACTCTTGCCAGCCCACACACGTATCACATAGAAGTACCCTGTCACTAAGATTTACATCCAATTTATTAAAATATGTAGGGGCTATTTTAAAGAAAAATAAAACTAACCAAACAAAAGATTATCAGCATTTTTAAAACAAGCATTCTGGGTGACTTTATATACACACAGCACTTAAAGCCTATAAAATATGGGTCTCCTGGTCAAGGGTCAGCACACTACAGCCTGGAGGCCAAATCTGGTCCACTGCCTGTTTTTGTAAATAAAGCTTTATTGGAGCATAGTCAGGCTCATTCTTGTGCATATTGTTTATGGCTGCTTTTACACTGTAATGGCGTTGTTGAGTAGTTTCAACTGAGATTATATGACCTGCAAAGCCTAAGATATTTACCATCAGGCCCTGTCCAGGAAAAGTGTACCAACCTCTGTTCTCAACTCTTGAATTATAGCATTGAATGTTATTTATTTCCCCTTAAATAATTAATTTTTCTTATGACTCAGGAATATTTATTAGGCATTATTGCTGAATATTGCTTAAAATGACCTTAATTTTATATAGCATTTCAATGCAAGAGAATTCTAAAATCATCAACAAAATTATCTCTCAGTTGAGTTAAGAAACTGTAAATGTTCAGCAGCCAATGGTCACTGTGCATTCTGTTGTGGGCAAGAGATAGCCGAACTGTTAATCAAGGAGGGGAATGTTAACATTTGACCAATTGGTAATCTGGGGCAAGCACCGTGGCCTATGTGTGCTTCAGTTTCTTCATCTATGAAGTGATGCTAAATATTACATTCTCTCTAGCATCACTTCTAGCACTAGTGTTCTATTGCTCACATTCTACCCAAAGAGTAAGTGACCCTCCTTTTTCCACCACCAAAACCAAAAAATGTGAGCTCTTATAGGAATGGAGTTGGTTCCAGTTTTTAAACAACCCTTGAAGGGAGTTTTGAATTCTGGGCTCTTTTGACCTGATCTCAGAGGGATGAAGTCGCGATCATTCTCTGGAACGAAGAGAGCATCAAGTAGTCTCACACTAATTAGGTAAGCTGTGACTGTAAAAATGGGGACTTGTTCTCTTGGAGACAGGAGGAAGCAGATCTAGACACAGGACAAACAAGGTATTAACTTCACTCAAAGATTTTGAAGAGAGACAAATCATTGGTTAAGAGATTTACCTGATGATTTTAAACAGATAACGAAATTTAACTATAAATTAAAGCAAAGACAGCCATGTAAACGAACATGAACCAAAAAAAGCGATGCATTTTCTAAGTCAAATGTAACACTTCAAAGACATTTTGTTCATGAGCAAGGAGTTTTGCAGTTTGGAGCCAGGACACCTCTCTCATCTTATGCCCACGTATGTGCTGTTCACTAGTCTCGGTCCACAGGAGACATCCAGGAAAAGTTAGAGAGGCATTGCCTTGTGGGAAGTGAATTCTAGGGTTCTAATGTGAAAAATATCACTTGCACATTTGAGTCAGTGTACTGGAATTTATAGTTAGACATGGCGGTGTCTCAAAACTTCTTGCTAGCTCCGAGAAGTTTATTCCTCCGATGTGTGTGTAAGTGAATATTCAGAGTGGCCTAGATTTATGAATCCCCAGGAGTGTGTGTGTATCTTGTCCTGATGGTCAATAAATCACCATGGGCAGAATTCAAGCATCGTACATCAACCAAATTATCTCAAAGTTCCTGTCCAAGCAAGGGAGGCAGTAGGAGGAAGTGAAAGATGGACTGGGAAACAAACCAGGGGACTCTGCCGCTAGCTCTCAATGTGACCTGAGTTAAGTACAACAACATTAGACCGTGGTTTCTTTATCTGCGAATGAGAAGTTGGAACGAGAGGCAGCGCTACATGTGCCAAATGAGAGAAGATTCATTATAAGTGCTATGAAAATGTCTCTAGTATTAGCTTTTACTCACTATCCAATGTTTTGCACTTGTAAAATCTTTGTGCCTTCAATATTTCCTACATGGGAGCAAAAATTACATTATTTTATATTTAAAACTAATCTCTTCATTTACTAAAGAGAGTAATAAGCATTGTGAGCAGTGCAGGTATCAGAAAGCTAATTTTGAACACAGCAAGTGAAAAACAAATGAGAGATGAGTGTGCATCCAGCCAGAAGGGCTGCTGTAATGAGACTGAACAACAGCAGGGCTTGAGAAACAAAGATGGGACAGGTTTTGGCTTAGTGGTTAAGACACCAGTTCAGCACATTGGGAACTGGAGTTGGGAATCGAACCCACACACTCCGATGTGGGACATAAACATTGTAACCAGAATCTTAACTGCTAGGTCAGTCATCCACCCTCAAAAGACTTTGAAATTCATGCACACAAGGAGTCTTCAGAAACATCATGGAGAGAGTGGGCATTTAGCATAGCAGTTGAAACACCCATGACCCACGTCAGAATTCCTGGGTTTGATTCCTGGCTATGGCTCCTCGCTCCATTTTCGCACCAGTGCAGATGCTGTGAGGCAGTGGTAATAGCTCAAATAATGGAGTTCTGCCACTTGTATGCAACAATGGATTATAATCCCAGCCCCAGCTCTGTCCCTTCTGTCCCTGGCTCAGCCATTGCAGGCATTTTGGGGAGTCAACCAGTGGATAGGAGTGCTCTCTCTCTTTCTCGCTCTCTCTCTCTCTCTCTGTCTCTTCTTCTTCTCCCTCCACCCCCACCTCTCAAATAAAATAAAAACATTTTAAGTTCATGGAAATGTATATTATAAAAAAATTACACGTGGATTTCAAAAATTTCTGCATCAAAATAAACTTATCTTTTAATTCCATTTCCATGAACTTTTCCAAGTATCCTCATATATACATAGATTTCAATTATGGTAAAACTGATTTCATATACTCACCTCAGCCTTAACCAATCTAAGAATTTATATAATTAATGATCTCAAATCCTTTCCCTCCTTGAACAGAGGGAACCACACTCTCTTGAACTCAGTGTGTTTAAAACTTAACAATGTTTAAGTCAATAAGCAATATAAAGAGTTACTGTGTTTTCTTTAACTTTTTTTTTTTTTTTTTTTTTTTTGACAGGCAGAGTGGACAGTGAGAGAGAGAGACAGAGAGAAAGGTCTTCCTTTGCCGTTGGTTCTCCCTCCAATGACGGCCGCAGCTGGTGCGCTGCGGCCAGCGCACCGCGCTGATCCGAGGGCAGGAGCCAGGTACTTCTCCTGGTCTCCCATGGGGTGCAGGGCCCAAGCACTTGGGCCATCCTCCACTGCACTCCAGGGCCACAGCAGTTAGCTGGCCTGGAAGAGGGGCAACCGGGACAGAATCCGGCGCCCCGACTGGGACTAGAGAACCCTAGAACCCGGTGTGCCGGCGCTGCAAGGCAGAGGATTAGCCTAGTGAGCCACGGCGCCAGCTTTTCTTTAACTTTCTATAATGTGGTACCATACCATATTATAACAGAACTTCTTTTTTCCCTGTCCCAAATGTTTCCTCCAAAAAAGCAACTTACTTTTCTCCTCCAAATTGTATGCTTTAGATTTACCCATGTTGAGAATATAAACTCAATTTCTTCAATGATACTGCTTTATGATATTTGTATGAGTATGGATTTTTGCTGTGTTTTATTATTACAAATATTGCTGTAATGAGCATCCTTGTGCACATGGAAAAGCGTTTTGCTAGAATTGTATTGTTTAATAAAGTAACCCCTAGCTAAATATGACCACTTAAATTAAAGTTCATCAATGTCAGCTACAGTAATTAACTGAAATTAATAAAATTTCATTTTTAATTCCTCAATTACACTGGCTATATTTCAAGAGCTGGGTAGCCACATGTGGCACAGCCATCCTCACAGAAACTTTTGTTAGACAACGCTATTCTAAAGTATATATGCAGCTGAGATGGAGGATACACATATCCTTAATTTTAATAGAGATTGCCAAAGTGCTTTCTGCAGCAGCAAGACTCAATTATAAGCAACAAAAAGCCATTATGGTTCACTTAAATAAGAAAAATAAATTTTCTAAAGGATGTTTGATAGCTGACAGAATCTTAGGGAGGGCTTGAGAACAAACTTGAAGGCAAACCAGCAGTTACTGCACCATGGAGCCAACCTAATGAGGATAATGGTGCGCTGCTTGTTGGCACAGTTCCTGCAGCTTCTGTTTCTGAAACGGCATGTGCTGGGTGCTGGGACGGTGGTTATTGCTTCCTCCAGAAACTGTGTAGGGGCGTCACTGCTGCCACCTTCGCCGCAGGAGTCCTGCCTGGTTCTTACTTTTTAATACCATCTTCAAAGTTTGGAGCTGGTGCATCTGTTTGGCAGACTGGGTTACACACCTGCATGCCATCTTTACAGAAAGCTAGGAAGACAAATGTCTTGCAATTTTTCATTGCTGGGAGAAATGCAAATTTTCAGACTTACTACCTATTGCCAAAGTGGATATAAAAATTTTAAAATTCCTACCACAGCAAAACTGTTTGCATTTCTCTACGTAGTCTTTAGCACATGGTGATATCTAGCATTTTAATGTTTGCCAAACCACTCATTGTACAAAGATATTTCAGTGTGGTTTTAATTTGCATCCTCCTGATTAACAGTAAAGCTGAGCCCCTTTTATGTGCTTCATAATCACTAGGACATCTTGTGCTGTAAACTGCCTATTCCTGTCCTTTGTCCTATCTTTAATTTGGGTTCTTGGGCCTTTTTCTTATTTTTTTAAAGATTTATTTATTTTACTTGAAAGTTAGAGTTATAGAGAGAGGAGAGGCAGAGAGATAGAGAGAAAGAAAGGTCTTCCATCCTCTGGTTCACTCCCCAGTTGGCCGCAACAGCCAGAGCTGCGCCAATCCGAAGCTAGAAGCCAGGAGCTTCCTCTGGGTCCCCCATGTGGGTACAGGGGCCCAAGGACTTGGGACATCTTCTACTGCTTTCCCAGGCCATAGCAGAGAGCTGGACAGGAAGTGGAGCAGCCAGGTCTCGAACCGCCGCCCATATGGGATGCCGGCGCTTCAGGCCAGGGCGTTAACCTGCTGCACCACAACGCCGGCCCCGGGCCTTTTTCTTATTGATGAAAATCATTCTGTTAATTATAGGCATTAGATATATCTTTCCCTAGGAGGTAGATTGTCTTTTCACAAAAAAAAAAAAAAAAAAAAAAAAAAAAAAACAACTTTTTATGACAGTCTTCCAGTGTATACAAAACTCAGGTGTACCCATTACCCAGCTGATAATGAATTTCCTGTGCACTGCCTCCCCATCTCCTCCACACTAGGTTACCCAGAGGAAATCCCCCAGATATCTATCACTTCCTGTGTAGCTATTTGAGGATTAAAACTCCTTGTAAAGGGCCGGCGCCACAGCTCACTAGGCTAATCCTCCACCTGCGGCGCCGGAACACCGGGTTCTACTCCCGGTCAGGGCGCCGGATTCTGTCCCAGTTGCCCCTCTTCCAGGCCAGCTCTCTGCTGTGGCCTGGGAGTGCAGTGGAGGATGGCCCAAGTGCTTGGGCCCTGCACCCGCATGGGAGACCAGGAGAAGCACCTGGCTCCTGGCTTTGGATCAACAAAGCACGCCGGCCGCAGTGGCCATTGGAGGGTGAACCAACCGAAAAAGGAAGACCTTTCTCTCTGTCTTTCTCACTGCCCACTCTGCCTGTCAAAAAAAAAAAAAAAAAAAAAAAACCTCCTTGTAAAACCAGAACCATAATGCCATCATCATTGTAATAATGTTTAAAAAAAAACGAAATCTTAGCAGCATCACATTACCCAGCCAAGGTTCAAATTTCCCCAATTACTTTTAAAAATATTTTTAGTGTTTGAGTCAATATCCAAATAATCAATCACCATCAATATCCAATAATCAACATCCAATAACCACTAAAATTGGTTATATGTCTTTTTTTAAAGATTTATTTATTTATTTGAAAGGCAGAGTTACAAAGGCAGAGGCAGAAAGAGAGAGAGAGAGAGAAAGAGACAGGTCTTCCATCTGCTGGTTCACTTCCCAAATGGCTGCAACAGCAGGAGCTGAGATGATCTGAAGCCAGGATCCAGGAGCTTCTTCCAGGTCTCCCACATGGGTGCAGGGGCCCAAGGTCTTGGGCCATCTTCCACTGCCTTCCCAGGCCATAGCAGAGAGCTGGATCAGAAGTGGAGCAGCCAGGACTTGAACTGGCATCCATATGGGATACCAGCACTGTAGAGGCGGCTTTACTGGCTACAGCACAGCACCAGCCCCCGTTATACATCTTTTAAGTACTGTTACCCCGTCTCTCTCCTGCTCCCTCTCCTATTTTTTGCGAAAATTTTTGTTATTATTAATAAAGCCAGGTTTATCTTGGTTTGTTAGGTTTGTCTTATAGAATTCCAGAATTTTGCTGTTTAAGTCAGCATGGAATAGCTTAGCAAGTTCCTATATCCCCTGTATTTTCTCCAAATTGGAAGATAAATTGAGACACTTGAATAAATTCAACTTCAACTTTGTTGGCAAGATTACTTCATGGATGGTGTCATGTCATTCTATCGAGGGGTATATAACTTCTAGCTCTCTCTGTTCTTGAGAAATGAGCAGCTATTGATAATCACTTCCTAGGTCAATTAACTGATACAGGGTTGCAAAATGGCAGTATTTTAATGTTATCAGTCTATCTTCACCTGTTAGATGGGACACACCTACCAAAAACAAAAAACACCTTGATGAGCTATTTAGTACCCTGAAATACGATTCATATAGGAAAGCCAAGATATGCTGGCATATTCCCTTTCACATTTTTGATATTGTAAATTGATTCCCTACAATATCACAAAGGGGAGTAGACTACGGGCTGCATATACTGTTTCCCAAAAACTAAGGATACCTGGAGAAATGGCCATCTCCTGATCTGGAACAGGAAATGTATACAATGAGTTGACAAGATCTTAAGTAAGAAAAAGTGAGTAAACTGTGAAGACCATGAGAATTGCCTCAACAATGCCCAAGAATTAACTTGGAGAGATTTCCACTGACCAAATACAGGACAAGTTGAACACATGGAAGAATGATAATTGAGATATTGAAACACAATTTAAATGCCTAAATTCATGAGTTCATAATGACACAAAATACTTCTTTAAATTTGTAATCATGTTTATTTTCCAGATTTTTTTCCCAAAGATTTGGTTATTTCCTTGAAAGGCAGAGTTATATAAAAAGAGGGAGAGACACAGAGGGAAAGAGAGAAGAAGAGGGAGAGGGAGAGGGAGAGGGAGAGAGGGAGAGAGGGGGAGAGGGAGAGAGGGAGAGAGGGAGAGAGAGAGAATGAGAATCTTCCATCCTGTGGATTACTCCAAATGGATGAATGGCCAGGACAGGATCAGAGCAAAGCCAGGAGCCTGGAACTCTATCCAGGTCTCCCAAGTGGCTGGCAGGGACCCAAATACTTGAGCATGTTCCAGGAGCAGTAGTAGGGAGCTGGATTGGAAGTGGAGCAGCCAGGATTCAAACCAGTGCTCATATGGGATGCTGATGTCACCCTATATTTGGTCAGTGTAAACCTCTCCAAGTATGTATGATTCCTATTACATGTGATATCAAGCATAGGCAATCTAAACAGAGACAAAGTAGATTAGTAGCTGCCTAGGGCTGTGGAGGTTAGGAAGAAATAAGTGGTTACTCGTGCTGTGGGACTCCAAATTCCATTAAGTTGGCAGGTACCAATGTCATCTTACTAGTTAAAGTGATCACTTTAAATTCATAACTGATCATAAAAATAGAATTAAATGCCAAAAGGATCACATAAATAAGACCAGTGTCTGCTAATAATAATTGATAGAATTAAAAAGGAGAGAATAACCCAAGATGGGAAGCAGATACACAGCAGACTCATAGAATGGCAAATACCCAAAACAGCATTCTCGCCTCAGAATCAGCCCTTAAGGCATTTGGATCTGGCTAAAAAGCCCATGAGAGTGTCTCAGGCATGGAAAGCCAAGACGCTGAGGCAAAAAATGACCTAACCTAAATGAAAGATATCTGTGAGTGAGATCCCAGCAGAAGGAACGGGTCATCAAAGAAGGAGGTACCTTTCTCTGAAGGGAGGAGAGAACTTCCACTTTGACTATGGCCTTGTCTAAATAAAGTCAGAGTTTGTGAACTCAAGAGGCTTCCATAGCCTTGGCAGTTCATGACAAGAGCCTGGGTGATTACTGATGTCATAAATAAGAGTGTCAATTGTTAAATCAACAACAGGGGTCACTGTGCACTTACTCCCCATGTAGGATCTCTGTCCTTAATGAGGTGTGCTATGAGAATTAATGGTAAAACTAGTATTCAAACAGTACTTTATACTTTGTGTGTCTGTGTGGGTGCAATCTGTTGAAATCTTTACTTGGTATATACTAAGTTGATCTTCTGTATATAAAGGTAATTAAAAATGAATCTTAATGAAGAATGGAATGGGAGAGGGAGTAGGAGATAGGACGGTTTGTGGGTGGGAGGGAGGTTATGGGGGGAAACCGCTATAATCCAAAAGATCTACTTTTGAAATTCATATTTATTAAATAAAAGTTTAAAGAAATCCAAAAGTTGTACTTACGAAATTTATATTTATTAAATAAAAGATTTCTACAAAAAAAGAAGTGGTTATTAATTGGCGTGAAGTTTCTTTTCTAGGGTGTGAAAATATTGGAAAATTGTAGTGATTGCACACCTAATTAATACACCTAAAACCATTGACTTGAACACTGGGAATGAGAAAATTATGTGGTGTGTGAATGCCATCCCAAAAAAGCTATTAAAAATAAATTAAACAGGGGCCAGCATTGTGGCATAGGGGGGTTAAGCCACCACTAGAGACACCAGCATCCCATAGGCACCATGTTCCGGCTGTTCCACTTCCAATCCAGCTCCCTGCTAATGGTCTGGGAAAAGCAGCAGAAGATGGCTCAAGTGTTTGGGCCGCTACCACCCATGTGGGAGACCCAAATAAAACTCCTGGCTCCCGGATTCAAGGTGGCCCAGCCCTGGCCATTGCAGCCATCTGGGGGACTGAACCAGCAGATGAAAGATCTCTCTGTGTCTCCCTGTCTCTCTACAACTCTGAATTCCAAAAATAAATAAATAAATCTTGAAAAAATTAGAGAAAATAAAGATAAAAGAGGTATAAATGAGGGGTGGCTGAAGCCATTGCCATCAAAGCTCTTTCTCAGCTGCCTCTTTTCTCTGTTTTGTTTTGGTTTGGTTTAGTTTTTTTCCACATGTCTGCTGCTGCTCTTTTTGAATGTAGAGGAGATCCATGGCTCATCATGGCTTCCAGACTCCCTGTCCACATAACTCCACAACTAGAAAGCAGTGGGGCTTCTGTTTCTAGAACCAGTTTGAAATATCCCAGCAGAAGCCTCTGTTTGGCCCTGATGAAGTACTATCCCCTATGGTGGCCAAAAGCATAAAGGATTCTGGCTGGTCAAGTTTGGGCAGGTAGAGTAGGATAGGGAAAAGGCTGTTGAAAAAAAGGAAAGTAGAGAACAAAAAGCTGGAGGAAGAGGGAGCTGGAGAGGCAGGGGGATTAAGAAGTTGCCTCCTTGAGGAAGAGCTTACCTATAGCCCCATCCTCCAGTAATTTGTTTTTAAATCACGGCTAAGGATCTTATTCAAAGTCTCCTAATCAAAACCATTTGAGGGACTGGCCTTGTGGTGCAGTGAGAGCCAGCTGGAGTCCAGCTGCTCCACTGCTGATCCAGCTCCCAGCTGGTGTACCTGGGAAGGCAGCAGAGCCTGGTCCAAGTACCCAGACCCCTGCCCCACTATGGGAGACCAGGTGATGCTCAGTGCTCCTGGCTTCACCCTGGACCAGCCCTGGGTGTTGCTGCCAGTAAATGAAAGGTGGCCTCTCTCTCTCTCTCTCTCTCTCTCTCCCTCTCTCCCTCTCTCCCTCTCTCCTTCTCCCTCTCCCTCTCTCTCTCTCCCACTGCCCCTATCACTCTGCCTTTCAAATACCTAAACAAATCTTAAGAAAAAAAACATGAACCTGAGCACTCTATAAATGCCCAACTTTCAATGAGTCTGGTCAGCTACCTCTTACAAGAACCTATTATAACCCTCGTGTCCAAAACGGCACTATTCCTGTTGAGTATTAAAGATACAAAAAGGTTACACATTGCATGATTTTGTCTAACTTCCTGATGACATTTATATGATTGCATCCTGGCAATGACCAAGGCCAGAGTCCATCTGATAAATTAATTTCCTTTTATATCAACCTTCATCATTCTTTCCAGAGGCTCATGTACTTTGGGAATTTATTTGTTTTAATTCGTCTCAATTTAAAAAGTCTTTTTTTTGCCATTAGCCTCACTTCTATTGTGCTTCTTAAAGTCAATTTTATCAGCAGAACTTCTGAAATTGCCAAAGTACAGGGATGAATGTCAGAATGTCAAGGGCTTTAAAATGAATTCTGACAAGACAGAAAAGGGCAAAGCAGATTTCTTCAACGTGTTCAAATGTGGTCCTGATTATCAAGATTTTTACAAGGAGTATTTAGGTTAATCCTCAAAGGACTACACGGTTCTGCGATACTTGATGGATTAAATTTTGACTGGAACGCTTTCCTCTCCAGGACCTCCCACCTTTTGTCTGGCTCATTCTTCCCCATTCTTCTGCTCTTGGTTTAGATGGCATCCCTTCCAAGAACTCCTTCCGGGTCTCCCAAGACAGAGCCAGGTGCTCCTTCTAAAATCATCTCTACAGTCAGTATCTGTTTACTTCAACTATAGCACATACTACCCTGCATTGTCATTAGCTGTTAATTTCCACGTCTCTGCTCCTCTCCACTCTAAGACCAAATTCCTGATGGCAGAGTGGACCTAGACAAGCACGCTAGAGCCTCACATAGGACCTACAAGGTGTATCTGACAGGCACTGGTTAACGTGAGCGACATTCTTCAAAACAATTGCCCTCTACTTCATAAAAGTGTCAAAGTCAAGAAAAACAGAAACTGCCAGACTGAAAGGTGGGAGGAAGTGAACAAGGCATGAGTCTGAGCCTGTGTAGGATTCTGAACCAGAACTGGCAAGCAGGGTTAGTAGATTAATGAATAATATCGTATAAATACTCATTTCCTATTTTGGTCCATGTTCTATGGCTTTCTAAGATGTTACTATTTGGGGAACTGGGTAAAGGACATAGGAGCATGATTTAATTTTTAAAATCTTTTTATGGATTGAAAATTATTTCAAAATGGAAAGTTAAAATTCAAATAGAAACAAATATGCATATGTTGACTGATGGATAAAAAAAGAGAAGAGGGAAGGAGAGAGGGAGGGAGAAATGCAAGCTGAAAGCTAGCTGAACTTTGGAAGGATAGTTAAGGCAGCGATAGAAGATCAATTTGAGAGCGTTCACAGACATGAGTGCCTCCAGCGCCATGCTACTTACTACCGGTGTAATCAGAAAATGATGCTCACGACCACAACCTTATGTAATCCTTTCTGTGCTGTTTACTCTTGAGCTGGGTTCCATTTGTTTTCTAATTATTCCATTCAACACGTACTTACTGAGTGCTTGCCCTGTGCCAGGCACGCTGGCCATGGCGTACCCCAAGGACAGCTGAAAGCTTGCGAGATGTGAGCCTCGTCTTCTGGAGGCACACAAGCAGCAGGGGAGACGGAAGCTGAACACAGCCAGAGTGTCGATGCCGTGAGAAACATGCGACCGTTCATACAACTACCAAATACAGAGGCCACACAGAAAAGTGTTGGCTTTCCTGGGAGGACAGAAGCTTCACAGAACGGGAACGTTCATTTCCCAAATAGCTGCAACAGCCAGGGCATGGCCAGGCCAAAGCAGGGAGCCTGGAGCTCCATCCAGGTCTCCCACGTGGGTAGCAGGGGCTCAAGAACTTGAGCCATTTTCTGCTGCCTTCCCAGGCACATTAGCAGGGAGCTGAATAGGAAGTAGAGCAGCCAGGACTCAAACTGGTGCTCATATAGGATGCCAGTGGTGGCTTAACCCTCTATGCCACATGCCAGCCCAACCCTTTGCTGTTTTTAGACTTGAAATAGTCATCTTTTTATTCTTGAGTTGTGAGAGTTCTTTATGTATTGTAAATCCTTAATGGATACGTGATTTGCAAGTATATTATCCGATTCTTGGAGTTGCCTCTTCACTTTTTGACAGTGCCTTTTGAAACACAAGTTTTGTTTTTTGTTTTTGTTTTTTTTGACAGGCAGAGTG
The DNA here is from genome assembly GCF_051225735.1 of Oryctolagus cuniculus. NCBI lineage: Eukaryota > Metazoa > Chordata > Mammalia > Lagomorpha > Leporidae > Oryctolagus > Oryctolagus cuniculus. The sequence goes on from NC_142869.1 coordinate 65,864,987, forward strand.
GACAGTGAGAGAGAGACAGTGAGAAAGGTCTTTCTTTACTGTTGGTTCACCCTCCAATGGCCGCTGCGGCCAGCGCACCGCGCTGATCTGAAGCCAGGAGCCAGGTACTTCCTCCTGGTCTCCCATGCGGGTGCAGGGCCCAAGCACTTGGGCCATCCTCCACTGCACTCCCTGGCCACAGCAGAGAGCTGGCCTGGAAGAGGGGCAACTGGGACAGAATTCGGCGCCCCGGCCGGGACTAGAACCCGGTGTGCCGGTGCCACAGGTGGAGGATTAGCCTATTGAGCCATGGCATCAGCCCAAAACACAAGTTTTTAATGTTTATGAAGTCTAATTTATTTTTGTTTTGTTATTTATGCTTTTGATGTCATATCTAAGGAACTGTTGACTAATCCAAGGTCACAAAGATGTACATCTATGTTTTCTTCTAAGAATTGTATAGTTTTATCCATTAACTTTAGGTCTTTGATCTATTTTGAGTTAAATTTTCTATATGGTATGAAATAGAGAGCTGAATTCATTCTTTCTCGTTCGTATGAACAGTCAGTTTCCTAACACCATTTGTTGGAAATAATATTCGTCCCCCACTGGTTTGCCACCCTTGCAAAAAAGTGACCAAAAAGGTAAAGATTTCTATTCTACTGATTTGTATGTTTATCCTTATGTTTGTACTCTACTGTCTTGTTTACTTTAGCTTTCAAATCAGGAAATGTGAAAATTCCAGCTTTACTCCTGTTTTGTTAAATTACTTGAGCTATTCTGAGTCTCTTATGTTTTCATATGCATTTTAGAATCAGATGATCAATTTCTGAAGAAAGTCAACTGGCATTTTTACAGGAATTGTACTGAGTTTAAGATCAACTGGGGAATTATTGCCATATTAACAGTACAAAGTCTTCCAATCCATGTACATGGATGTTTTTCTATACATCTACAATGTCTTTAATTTCTTTTAGCAATATTTTAGGGTTTTCAAATGCACAAGTCAGATACTTCTTTTGTTAAATTAATTTTGAGTATTTTCAGATTGTTTATTATTAATGTGCAAGTATAAAAATACATCAATTTCTGTTTATTGAACTTGTATCTTGCAACTTTCTACCTTCAATTATTATTTCTAATATATTTTAGTGCATTCCTTAGTATTTTGTATATACAAGATTAAGTCACGTACAAATTGAGATACATTTACTTCTTTCCAATCAGGAAGACTTTTATTTCTTAACTAATTGCCTTAGGTAGAACCTCAAGTACTATGCAAAATAGATATGGTGAGAGTAGCTGTCTTTGTCTTGTTCCTGATCATACAGGGAAAGTTTTCAGTCTTTTGCCACTAAGTATGTCATGAGTTGAGTTTTTCATAGATGCTCTTTCAAGCTGGAGAACTGCTTTGTTGTGTGTTTCTGTCATGAAAGGTTGATGGATTTTGTTTAATTTTATTCCTGTGTCTATTGTGATGATCATGTGGTTTTTGTTCTTTATTCTATTAATTCAGTATAATATACTGATTTTTTATGTTAAACCAACCTTGCATTTCTGGGATGAATCTCATATGGTCATGTTATATGATTCTCTTTATTATATTGTTGGATTGAATTTCTAGTTTATTGTTGAGGATTTCTATACCTATATTAATAAAGGAAATTGGTCAGTAGTTTTCTTCTGATGTCTTTTCCTAATTTGGTATGTTGATAATACAGACCCTAAGGAGTGAGTTGGGAAGTGTTCCTTCCTCTTCCATTTCTTTAGTATTTGTGAATGATTGGTGTTAGCTCTTCTTGAAGTGTTTGATAGAATGTATCAGTGAAGTCATCTAGCCCTGGACTATTCTTTATTGGAAGGTTTTGGTTACTGATTTGTTCTCTTTGCTTGTTATAGGTCTATTCAGTTTTTCTATTTCTTCTTGAATCCATTTGTATTATTTTGCCTTCTTAGGAATTTGCCTACTTTAAATAATAATAATTTGGATCAATTTCATTCATAGTATTTCCTTATAATCCTTTCAGTATTTTTTAAATCAGTGGTGATATTTCCTCTTTCATCCCTCATTTTGTTATTTACTTATTTATTTTTATTTGTTTTAAAGGCAGAGAGAGAGAAGTCTCCCATCCGCTGGTTTACTCACCAAATGCTCTCAACAGCTAGGGCTGGAACCAGGAGCCTGGAACACAATCCAGGTGTCTCACATGGATGGCAGGGACACAACTACTTGAGCCATTACCTACTGTCTCCTGGGCATTAGCAGGAAGCTGGAATCAGGAGCAGAGCTGGAATGAGAACCCCAGTCCTATAATATGGGAGATGAGCATCCCAAGCAACATCTTAATTACAACACAAATACCAGCCTGTGATCCTTGATTTTAGTAATCTGAGTCTCTCTCCTCCCTCTCTGTCTCTCCCTCTCTCCCTCTGTTATTTAAGCTAGAGTATAAATTTTGCGTATCATTTCAAATAACTTTCTTTTAAGTGTTTTTTTTTTCCTTTTCTATTCTCTATTCCATTTATTTCTTCTCTGATCTTTATTATTTCTTTCTAATAGCTTTAGGTTTAGCTATTGATTTGAGACCTTCCTTCTTTTTTAGTATAGGCATTTAGAGCTATATATTTCCCACTACGGATTGCTTAGCAGTATCCTATATATACATATATATATATATACACACACACACATATATATATATATGTTATTTGTACTATCATTTCCATTCATGTCAATATTTTCTAATTTTCCATGTAATTTATTGTTTAACTCATTGATTATTTAGGAGTAAGTAATTTAATCCCCACGTATTTGAATTTCCCAAGTTTCCTTCTGTTGCGGATTTTAATTTAATTTCTTTGGAGCTGGAGAACCTGTTTTATATGACTTCCATCATTTTAGATGTATTGGTGGAGAAGCACAGACTTTAAATCCCAGAGGTCATGACGAACTTTTGAAGGACTTTAAGAGGCTGATATATAGGTTATAGAAAGATCACTCTGGGAGAAATGCAAGGAGTGGATGAGATAGCATCCATACAAAAAGGAAGACCAGTTAGGGGTCTATTGAGAACTATTCAAGCAAAAATGATAGGTTCCTGAACTAAGGTTATGGCACAGAGAGGCGTTAGCAGGCCAAAAATATACTCAGGAAGGACTATCACCGGATGGGATTTTGGCTACTTTAGGGGAACTTTAGAACAACTCCTATATTTCGTACTTGCATCACTGAATGAATGCATGCTGGGACCATTGGTTGAGACAAGAAAAATGATAAGAAAAATGTTTTGTATGGGGTGGGTTGTAATAATGGCTCAGTTATGGCCGGCGCAGCGGCTCACTAGGTTAATCCTCCGCCTTGCGGGGCCGGCACACCGGGTTCTAGTCCCGGTCGGGGCACTGGATTCTGTCCCGGTTGCCCCTCTTCCAGTCCAGTTCTCTGCTGTGGCCAGGGAGTGCAGTGGAGGATGGCCCAAGTGCTTGGGCCCTGCACCCCATGGGAGACCAGGAGAAGTACCTGGCTCCTGCCATTGGATCAGCGCAGTGCGCCGGCTGCAGCGCGCCAGCCACAGCGGCCATTGGAGGGTGAACCAACGGCAAAGGAAGACCTTTCTCTCTGTCTCTCTCTCTCTCACTGTCCACTCTGCCTTTCAAAAAATAAAAAAATAATGGCTCAGTTATTAAATCGCATATAGTTCACCAGCTGAGCAAAGAGGTTTGTGCTAAATTGTCTCATTAATATATTGGCATACAAAGGACCAGAGAAGCTGGGTATGGGACTGGGACTCTTGAGAGGGGTGAGTAGAGTGAAAGAGGATAGGGCCACGGAGGGGAAGCAGGGAACATGGATATTAAAACAGAGGACAGGGAGCCAGAGGAGGGCCCTGAGGAAGGGAAGTGGTAGCAGGACCAACCCAGGCCTGTTGTGCAGAAATTCCATTTCAAGAAGGAAGGAGAAGCCAACACCCGAATGCCGAAAAGAAGTCAAATTACCGTACTCCTTGAGGATAACACACAAATGGCTTTCTTCAATCATTTTCTGACAAAGGTTTGATTGGATCAATAAGTTGCAGCTGAGCACCTCTTTAATGTTTCCTGGTAGCTGTAATTGGCAACTAGTATTTATACCTGTCAAACTCCTCACCGACATTCTTTTGAGAACCATAGTTCTGGTGAAACTGTCAAGCACAGTGAGCCCACCCACACCTGCTAATGAGAGAAGGGCAGAGCCTGGGACGCTGATCGGGTCATTGAGTGTCTTGCTTCTTAGAATTTGAATTTGGAGCACTGAAATCCACGGTAGTGAGAGCTGACCCAAGCTTTTGCCGTATTTCACAGAGAATGCACATCGTGTTCTCCTAGTTAGAATCCAGCACTGCCCCAGGTTCTATTCAGCAAAGCCTGGCCCACAGCGAGGGTGGGAGAATCGGGCAAATGGCACTCATCTGGGGAGCAAAATTTAAGGGGCCTACAAAAACTCAGCAATCAGGTTAATATTTTAATGCAATATTCTTAAAAACTTAAATTGTGTAAAAATCCCTAGTGAACAAAATATCAGAGCTCTAAAACAACATCATTGTTACTGATTTTCCCTTTTACCTCAGGCTCTGGAATGGTTTGAAATTGCACTGTAGAGTACTGGTTGTTCATATTTTCCTTTGTTTCCAAGAATCAGTTCCTATCCTTCCAAGAAAGTCATCCGTTCCATAAGTTAATCAGAAAATGTTTCCTTCACTTGCAATCCAATGGAAGTCAGACACTACAAAGTGGTTGCCTGTGCTTCCTCGGCTGCCACGGGTTCCAACTTACAATTCTAACTGAACAGCATTCTACTTGGAGAAATCCCTAAGTTGTCCTCATGCAAACCCAAAATCCACCTCATCTGAAGACTACTTGAAATCAGATAAAAAGTAACCAGTGGAGGATGAATGTTGAAATAATTAAGCTGAATGCAAGAGTTCAGACCTAATGAGTACAATGTATACTGTAGGACCCCATTTATAAAAAATTCAAGAAAATACAAACTATAATGACAGAAAACACATCAATTAGGTGTTGGTAGGGGCTGAGGTATGGAGGTAATCACAAAGGTACATGAGAAAACTTTTGGTGGTGATGGATATATTTACCTTCTAGATCGTGGTGGTGGATTCAGGTGTACATAGGACAAACTGATTAGATCACATACTAAGTATGTGCAATTTTGTGTGTGTTGGTTTTTCCCATCAGTAAAGCCGAGGATTTGGGGTTTTGTTGTTAATTTCTATTTTACTTGAGAGATTTTTCCATCTATTGGTTTGCTTCCCAAATACCCACAGCAATCAGAGCTGAACAAGGCCAAAGCCAGGAACCTGGAACTCCATTCAGGTCCCCCAACAATGGCTGTAGGGTCCCAAGTTCCCCATCCATCACCCACTACCTCTCAGAATGTGCACCATGAGCAAACTGGATCAGAAGTGGGATAGACAGGACTCAATCCAGGCACTCAAATATGGTATGAAGGCAGCCCACGCAGTGACTGCATCATTGCGCCAAATGCCCACCCCTGCTTCCGGGGAGCCACTCATTCACCTTTTGACTTGGCAACTTCAACAACTAATTTCCACCTATTGAAACTTCAGAAGTTTTATTTGAATTACACATTAAATGTTTTAAGTCAATGTTTTACGTGTATAATGTATTTGGCTTTTTCCATTTTTTCCCCTTCTCTAAATGGGGGTAGATGTACTCATATACAGCTGTCCCTCAGTATAGATGAGGAATTGGTTTCCAGTCCCCTCCTCCTCCTGCTCAAGTCCCTTACAGAAAATGGCATAATGTTTGCATATAAGCTATGTGTATCCTTGTACACACATTTTAAAGATTATATTTACTTGAGAGGTAGAGTTACAGAGAGAGAGGGGAGAGACAGAGAAAAAGATCTTCCATCTGCTGGTTCACTCTCCAAATGACTACAATGGCTGTAGGTGGGTCAATCCAAAGCCAGGAGCCAGGAACAACTTCTGGGTCTCCCATGCGGGTGCAGGGGCCCAAGCACTTGGGCCATCTTCCACTGTCTTCATAGGCCATAGAAAAGAGCTGGATCAGCCCCTGGAACAACAGGGACTCAAACCAGCACCCATATGGAATACCAGCACTACAGGCAGAGGCTTAACCCAATATGCCACAGCACCAGCACCACCACCCCCCCATATATTTTAAAAATATCTTTAGGTTGCTTATAATAGCTAATATGATCTAATTGCAGTGTTAAGTAGTTTCTTCTCTGGGAATAATACATAGGGAATAATGACAAGGAGGTTAGGCCTTCCTCTGCAGAGCTGGCATCCCACATGGGTGCTGGTTCAAGACCCAGTAGCTCCACTTCCAATCCAGATCCCTACTGGTGTGCCTGGAAAGGCAGCAGAGAATGGCCCATGTACTTAGGCCCCTGAACCTATGTGGGAGACTCAGAGGAGCCTCCTGACTCTTGGCTTCAGCTCTAGCCATTGCAACAATTTGGGGAGTGAACCAGTGGATGGAAGATTTCTTTTTGTCTGTGTCTCTGCCTCTCTCTGTGTGTAACTTTGCCTTTCAAATAAAATGAATAAATCTTTTAATAAAAAGGAAGAAAGAACCTGTTCCAAGAGAATGTTTCCCTGAGTTGCAATGGAATAATTCAGCCTATGACCTGCATAACATCCCAACTGAGAAGTGTGTGAAAAGTGTACCTAAAGTGCTATTCTTTGTATCTAGTTTCCTACTCATGGAGTCCTTGTAAACAAGTGGTTCTCAATTTTTAAAGAAATTGTCTTCCCAAGATATGCCCATGTCTAGACCGTATGCTCTACTCTTGGGTCATAGTTTCCCCATGGAACAATGTTGTACATGCTAGATGAGCCCTTAGGTGAATTCCCTAAGTCCTGTTTTGTATAGACACAAATCCAACCTTGAAAATAAAAAGGAATAAAAGGCATTCTTGAAAAAAATCACTATTTCTAGTAAAAAAATTTAATTACAAAAAAAAGTATTTAAAATTTAACTGCAAAACTTGCTGTGAGAAATTATTTATATAGAGAAGTTGGAGAGATGTCAATGGAAACATCTGTGGAAATTCTGAAGGAAACTTCTAGATACTGTCAAGGGCTTTGAAAGCTGAAAGTGAATCTTAGCTGATTCTCATTTCCTTTTTTTTTTTTTTTTTTACCTATTTAAAGTATATAAACTTCACCCATTTCATAAACACAAATTTAGGAACATAGTGATTCTTCCACCCTCCCTACCCTCCCACTCACACTCCCACCCTTGTTCCTCCTCCCTCTCCTATTCGCATTCTTATTTTTTACTAAGATCTATTTTTAAATAATTTTATACACATAAAAATTATCCTATACTAAGTAAAGAGTTTATCAAATAGTATGAAAAAAAAGGTTTCTCAACAGTCAAGACCAGGGCTGTTCAAAGTCATCGTATCTCAAAGTGTCAATTTCATTTCTATAGATTACCTTTTAGGTACTCTATTAGTTACCACAGATCACAGAGAAAATATGGTACTTGTGCTTTTGGGACTGCCTTATTTCACTAAGTATAATTTTTTCCAGAGTCATCCATTTTGTTGCAAACAACAGGATTTCAATTTTTTTTTACCACTGTGTAGTAATTCATGGTATACACAACCCGTAATTTCTTTATCCAGTCTTCAATTGACAGACATTTGGGTTGATTCTGTATCTTAGCTATTGTGAATTGGGCTGCAATAAACATTGGGGAACAGATAAATCTTTCACATGCTGATTTCATTTCCTTTGGGTAAATTCCCAGGAGTAGGATGGCTGGGTCATATGGTAGGTCTATATTCAGATTTCTGAGGTATCTCCTTACTATCTTCCACAGTGCCTGCATCAGTTTGCATTCCCACCAACAATGGACCAGGTACTTTTTTCCCACATCCTCTCCAGCATTTGTTGACTGTTGATGTCTGCATGAAAGCCATTCTAAATGAAGTAAAGTGAAATTTTATTGTGGTTTTGATTTGCCTTTCCCTGATGACTAGTGATCCTGAGCATTTTCTCATATGTGTGTTGGCCATTTGGATTTGCTCTTTTAAAAAATGTCTGTTTAAGTCCTTTGCCCATTTCTTAACTGGGTTCTTTTGTTGTTGTTGAGTTTCTTGATAATTTCATATATTCTAGTTATTAACCCTGTATCAGTTGCACAGTATACAAATAATTTCTCCCATTCCGTCAGTTGCCTCTTCACTTTCCTGAGTGTTTCTTTTGCAGTGCAGAAGCTTCTCAATTTGATGTAATCCCATTTATGCTTCTGGGGTCTTTTACAAGAAGCCTTTGCCTATGCCAGTGTCTTGCATGGTTTCTCCAATGTTCTCTAATAATTTGATGGCATCAGGTCATAGATTAGGGTCTTTAATACATTTTGAGTGGATTTTCGTGTATGGTGTGAGGTAGGGGTCTTGCTACACACATCTGCATGCAGAGACCCAATTTTCCCAGCACCATTTGTTGAAGAGACTATCTTTGCTCCAGGGACTATTCATTTTAGCTCCTCTGTCAAAGATAAGTTGGTTGTAGATACATGGATTGATTTCTGGCATTTCTATTCTGTTCCATTGGTCTATCTGTCTGTTTTTGTGCCAGTACCAGGATGTTTTGATTGTAACTGCCCTGTAGTATGTCTTAAAATTAGGTATCGTGGTGCCTCTGGCTTTGTTTTTGTTGTGTAAGATTGCTTTAGCTACTCATAGTCTCCTGTGTTTCCATATGAATTTCAACATTGTTTTTTCTAGATCTGAGAAGGATATCCTTGGCATTTTGATTGGTATTGCTTTGAATCTGTAAATTACTTCCAGTAGTATGGACATTTTGATTATATTGGTTCTTCCAATCCAAGAATATGGAAGATTTCTCCATTTTTTGTATCTTCTATTTCTTTCTTTAATGTTTTGTAATTTTCATCGTAGAGGTTTTTTAAGTCCTTGGTTAAATTTACTCCAGATATTTAATTTTTCTGTACCTATTGTAAATGGGATTGCTCTTGGAAGTTCTTTCTCAGCCGTGGCATTGTCTGTGTATACAAAGGCTATTGATTTGGGTGTTAATGTTATATCCTGCCACTCGACCAAACTCTTTTATGAGTTCCAATAGTCTCTTAGTGGAGTCTTTTGGATCCCCTATATATAGAATCATGTCATCTGCATATAAGGATAGTTTAATTTCCTCCTTTCCAATTTGTATCCCTTTGATTTCTTTTTCTTGTCTAATGGCTCTGGCTAAAACTTCCAGGACTATATTGAATAGCAATGGTGAGAGAGGACATCCTTGTCTGTTTGCAAATCTTGTTGGGAATGCCTCCAACATTTCCCCCATTCAATAGGATGCTGGCTATGCGTTTGTCATAAATTACCTTGATTGTGTTGAGGAATGTTCCTTCTACACCCAATTTGCTTAAAGTTTTCATCATGAAAGTATGTTGTACTTTAGCAAAAGCTTTCTCTGCATCTATTAAGATAATCATATGATTTTTGTTTCAGTTTGTTAATGTGATGTATCACATTGTTTTATTTTTGAATGTTGAACTATCCCTGTATACAGGAGATGAATCTCACTTGGTCTGGGTGAACAATCTTCCTAATATGTTGGATTCGATTGGCTAGAATTTTGCTGAGGATTTCTGCATCTATATTCATCAGGGAAAATTGGTCTGTAGTTCTCTTTCTCTATTGTATCTTTTTCTGGTTTAGGAATTAAGGTGATGCTGGCTTCATAGAAGGAGTTTGGGAAGATTCCCTCCCTTTCAATTGTTTTGAATAACTTGAGAAGAATTGAAGTTAATGCTTCTTTAAATGCCTGGTAGAATTCAGCAGTGAAGCCATGCAGTCCTGGGATTTTTTTGGGGGGAGAGAGAGGGAGGGTCTTTATTACTGATTCCATTTCCATCTTGGTTATTGGTCTGTTTAGGTTTTCTGTGTCTTCATTGGTTTATTTAGGTGGGTTGTATGTGTCCAGGAATCTATCCATTTCTTCTAGGTTTCTCAGTTTGTTGGCATACAGCTCTTGTATTTTTGATGAGCCTTTTTATTTCTGTCTTATCTGTTACAGTTCTTTTTCATCTCTAATTTTATTGATTTGGAGTGTTTGACTACAATGTGTTGTGGTGAAGATCTTTTCTGGATGTGTCTTTTAGGAGTTCTATGTGTACCTGGACATCCCGTTCTTTTTCCAAACTAGGGAAGTTTTCTGTAATTATTTCACTAAAATGGCCTTCTAATCCATTCCCTCTTTCAACTCCTTCAGGAAATCCTAAGATCCATTTGTTTGGTCATTTGGTAGTATCCCGTAAATCTCTAACACTAGTTTTTAGTTTTCTAATTTCTTCTTCTTGTTTTTGGTCTGACTGTAAAATTTCTGGAGATTTGTCTTCTAACTTGCATATTCTTTCTTCTGCCTCACCAAGTCTGTTGTTCAGGCTTTCCACTGCATTTTTTATTTCATTTATTGAATTCATCATTTTCAATATTTCATTTTGATTTCTCTTTAAAATCTCAATTTCATGGAAAAATTTTCTTTCATGTCATGTATGGATTTCATTAGTTCATGAATTTGTTTCTAATTCTTCTAAGTAATCCTATGATCAATTTTTTAAATTCCATTTCTGGCATTTCTTCAATGTCTTCATCTTCACATTCTAGTATTTTTTAATAATGCTTTTCTTTAAGATTTATTTATTTGAAAGGTGGAGTTACAGACCAGAGGCAGGGAGAGAGAGGACTTGTATCCATAGGTTCACTCCCCAAATGGCCACAATGGACAGAACTGGGCCAATCCAAATCCAAGAGCCAGGAGCTCCTTTCAGTTCTCCCATGCAGGTGCAGGGGCCCAAGGAATTGGGCCATCTTCCACTGCTTTCCCATAGCAGAGAGATAGATCAGAAGTGGAGCAGCTGGGATTTGAACTGGTGCCCAAATGGGATGCTGGCAGTGTAGGCGGTGGCTTTACCCACTATGCTACAGCACTAGCCCCCACATTCTAGTATTAAAATGTTGTTGTGTTCATGTGGGGACATCATGTTCATATCCTTGTTTTTTGAATTGCTGCATTTATTTTTAGGCATTTGTAGAGATACTTGTTGGCTGTTTTTTGTTTTTTGTTTTTTGTTTTTCCCCTCTGTGATGGCTTTTATCTTTGGACTTATACCTCTGTGGCTTAGTGAAGTGTCTGCTCTTTCAGTGAATACCCAGAGGCATGTGCTGGGTGTGGCCAAGGAGCTCTGTTCAGTGTTCCAGGTTAAAGGGAGTATCCAAGGTGACACCCAAGTTGGGTGTGGTAAGTCTCCTTTTTTTTTTTTTAATTTTAATCAGAGTGGAGATTTGATCAGCTCTGTTGGCTTAGTCTCATGTCAATTCCTCTTTTCTAAGGAGACTGATGCCAGGGCACTAGCTCCCAGGCATACAATACAATATTATCTGTGATGCCACAAGAACTACAACAAAGGATCCGTGAGTCCTTGGTATGAGCACGGATCCCACAGCAATGACCCTCACCAGGGAAGCAGGGAGCCCCAAGCATGTATAATTGCCCACAGTGACTGCCCAAAGACCCAGCCAGACCCTGTGCCCTCCCACACAGCCACAATGTCTTCACACAAGGCTCCTACAGTCATGAGCACCCAGGCCCCCATCAATTCTCTCAGCTAGACTCAGGCCTCTCCTCTCAGCTAGTTGCTGGGTGCACAGACATAATTATGTTCAAAATGGTGCCCACCCTCTCTCGCTAGTTCCAGGACATTAGTGCTGAGTGGTATACCTCCATTTTACCTCTAGGTTGGCAGGTGCACTGTCCCCCACAGGGCTCCAAGCCAGACTCACACCAGGCTCTTCCCACAGCTTTATCAACAGTGGTTTGAGCTGCTGCATTCTGGTCTCACCTCACTCCCCAAAGCTGGTGCTGAGGTTCTTGGTTGCTGGAGTTCTATGTTGTGTCCATGTTTGTGCTACACATCCACATCCTCCACAGTGTCCCTCTAACTTGCATGGAGTTTCCTCTACAGTTTTTTCCTTAACTTTTCCCTGAGATTGCACTCTCTCCTCTTTTTTAACTTTCTTCCCCTAGACTAGAGCAGTAAGATCCCTCCCTATTCCACCATCTTGGAATCTCTCAATTATCATTTCTAAATCCACTTTTAAGTGTGACTATTCATGCCAATCCAAATGGGAATAATTGATTACAAATAATGTTCATTGGTCACAGTTTATGTTCAGCTTTTTTAGGTGTTACATCCCGGGATCCTTTCTCTGGAATCTAACATACATGATATTTCAAACCTTCAACTTTGCTTTTAATCCTACCAAATTCTATATAGGAGCAGGCATTTGGCACAGAGATTAACACACCACTTAGGATGCCTGTATCCCATATTGGAGTTTGGATCTTGGTTTTGCTTCTGATCCAGTTTGTTGCTGATGCACTCCTCAGGAGGCAGCAGGTGATGGCTCAAGTGCTTGAGTCCCTGCCACCCATAAAGGAGACCTAGATTGAGATCTGGGTTCCTGGCTTCAGCCTGGCCCAGTCCTGGCTGTTGACAGCATTTGGTGAGTAAACCAGCAGATGAAAGATAGCCTGTCTCTCTCTCTCTCTCTCTCTTTCTAATAAATAAATAAAAATAAACTTTAAAAACATTTTTAAAGAATCTAATATGAAATCCAACCAGTTAAGGAAGAGGGCTAGCTCTTCTGGTTTCTCTTTTTGGATTCATTCTTCCTGACCTTATTCATCATGTACAATCCCAGCCTAATCAGTATTCTTTCTTAGAAGAAAAAAATTTTTGCAAGTCTTATAAATCAGTGGGTTTCTTACTTATAAAACGGGGGATTTTTTTGGTGTGTCTTATTTTATTTTAAAGAGCTTAAATAATTTTCAATATAACAATGTTTTAATATTTTTAAGATTTATTTATTCATTTGAAAGTCAGAGTTATACAAAGAGAGAAGGAGAGGCAGAGAGAGAGAGGTCCTCCACCTGCTGGTTCACTCCCCAGCTGGCCGCAATGGCCGGAGCTGGGCATATTCTAAGTCAGGAGCCTAGAGCTTCTCCAGATCTCCCACGCAGGTCCAGGGGTCCAAGGACCTGGGCCATGCTCCACTGCTTTCCCAGGCCATAGCAGAGAGCTGGATCAGAAGGGGAGCAGCTGGTACTCCAACTGGCATCCATATGGGATGTCAGCAAGGCAGGCTGTGGCTTTAACCTGCTACACCACAGTGACAGCCCCTGTTTTAATCTTGAAAAGTACAGGCCCCTGCACCCACGTGGGAGAACCAGAAGAAACTTATGGCTCCTGGCTTAGGATTGGCACAGCTCTAGCTATTGCGGCCATTTGCAGAGTGAACAAGTGGATGGAAGACATCTCTCTCTCTCTCTCTCTCTCTCTCTCTCTCTAACTCTGCCTTTCAAATAAATAAATGAATCTTTAAAAAAAAGGAAAAGAAATAAAAGTACAAGGATCTCCTCATATCCCAAGCTTGATAATGGGCAAAATAAAATTTTATATATATACTTTGATCTATAAGCAAAGTAATTCATTCATAATGTAATTGGAATTCTGTAACATAAATCTCTTCCCCACCAATCTAACTTTATAACAGTATTCTTCTGTATTCTAAAAGTCAAATCAGACTGGTTTCTGATCCAGCATGTGAGAAGCTTGAAAGCTGTCATTATGACAATGAAATGAATGATGTTCCACTCTCTAGATAGCCGCATGAAAAGATGTACCAAATCATATGTCATCAGAAATGCAAATTACGGTAACTGGAATGGCCAAAATCCAGAACACTGAAAACACCAAATACTGACGAGGTTGTGGAGCAACAGGAACTCTAATCTGTTTCTTCTGGGGATGCAAAATGGTACAGCCACGTTGGAAGACAGTTTGAGGATTTCTTAGAAAACTAAACATACTACACACTCCAGGCATCATGCTCCTTGATATTTAACCAGAGAAGTTGAAAGCATTTGTCCATACAAAAACTTGCACATGATGTTTCTGGCAGCTTTATTCACAACTGCCAAAACATGGAAGCAACCAAGATGTCCTTCAGCAGGTAAATGAATAACTGTGGTGCATCCAGACAATTGAGTATCATTTAAGAGCAAAAAAGAAATGAGCGGCCAGCGCTGTGGCTCACTAGGCTAATCCTCCACCTGCAGCGCCGGCACCCCGGGTTCTAGTCCCAGTCGGGGTGCCAGATTCTGTCCCGGTTGCCCCTCTTCCAGTCCAGCTCTCTGCTGTGGCCCGGGAGTGCAGTGGAGGATGGCCTAGGTCCTTGGGCCCTGTACCTGCATGGGAGACCAGGAGAAGCACCTGGCTCCTGTCTTCGGATCAGCGCGGTGTGCCAGCTGCAGTGAGCCAGCCGCGCCGGCAGCAGCGGCCATTGGAGGGTGAACCAACGGTAAAGGAAGACCTTTCTCTCTGTCTCTCTCTCTCAATGTCCACTCTGCCTGTCAAAAAAAAAAAAAAAGAAAAAAGAAATGAGCTATCAAGCCATAAAATATATATGGAAGAAACTTACATGCATACTACTAAAAGAAGTCTGTCTGTAAGGCTATATGTTTCTAACTATATGATATTAGGGAAGAAGCAAAGTTAGGAAGACAGTAAAAATATCAGTGGTTACCAAGGAGTAGAGGGGAGGGAGGGATGAACAGGCAGAACCTGGAGGATTTCTAGGGCAGTGAAAATATTCTGTATGGTACCATAATGGTGGGTGCATGTCATTGTACACTTTCCAAACCCATAGAGATATGTAACACCATAAGTGAACCACAGTCAACTATGGACTTTAAATGATAATGATATGCTGATGTAGATCCACTGATTATAACAAATGTGCCACTCTGGTGGGATGTGAGAAGGGGGAAGGCTATGCATGTGTGGGGGAAGGGACATGTGGGAAATTTCTGTACCTTCTGCTCAGTTTTGCTGAGAGCCTAATACTGCACTTAAAAATGAAATCTATTAAGATATATATATAACCAATTTTTATAAAACTCAATTCAGAGATGAGTTAAAAAGGGGGTGGGGGGAAGATTAGCTAATAAACAGTGAAAGCCTAAATAAAAAAATAAAGCAAAAATGATATCCTCAAAGGAACAAGTGCAGTTTATCCAAATCTTGTAGTTTTAAAGCATTGCATATGTGTAGTCCTTTAGAATGGCTTCCAACTCACTAAAGAGGGAGCCCTTCTCTACATGCCAAATTACAATGCGCAGGCAGATTGAGGCAGAAATATCATCAACCATTTGTTGATTATTTATTTTTTTAATCATGTCCTCGAGCATCTACAGATGTAAGGAGGCATGTGGCCTCAGCCTGGAGCTGTTTGCAGGCAGCAGGATTGCCTGGCCCAGGAAATGGCACTTGCTGTGTGATGAAAGCCATCCCTTGAAAGCTGTGTTTGGTTAGCACCTATGTCCTGCTGCAACTGGCATAGCACATTCTCCGTGGGCATGCTGCCAGCCTAACAGATGGGCCTCGGTGCATCCCTGCCAGAGAATCAGTGTGTGCAATAAGTTCACAACTGTGGCTGGAGTCTTTTCCAAGGATGTTGCAGCGACGTAGGTTGCCCAGCAAAAGTGTGTGACTTTCATGTCTTTAAGGGGCATAAACACATAAACAGTTCTCCAAATCACTGGTTCTTCAAATGTGTTCCCTGAGCATCACCTTGGTGGCTGCCAGAAATGCAGATTCTCAGGTACCACCTCCAATCTACTGAATCAGAAACTCTGGGGCATTGGAGCCTGGCAAATCGTGGCTTAACAAAGCCACCAGGTGATTCTACTACCGCTAACATTGGAGACCACTGTTCTAAACCACATGTTCCCATGCACTTGGGAATCTTTTTAGAATCCAAGTATTGATAGCTGTCTCTGCTCCAGAGATTCTGATTTAATATATGCTCAGGGTATAGCCTGAGCATCAGTTTTCAAATCTCCCCAGGTGGTCCTAATGTGCAGCAAAGTTTGAGAAGCATTGTGTAACTATTCCAAACGCCTAGCATAAGCTTCCAAAAGAAAGGCTTCAGACCTTCGTAACTACAAATCAGTCTCTACTCAAAGATCATACATACAGATCTTCATTTAAGTAATTATTTCCTGGTGGATGACTTGATTGGAAGCCGTTAGGTAAGATAACATTTATTGTAATTTCTGTCTTTTATCCAAGTCCTGTGTTCTCTGTGGATCTCTTACCCTCAAGCTCACCCTTCCTCATGGCACCATGTTTAACTTTGCCTCTGATTTCAGTGGGCTGCTTTCAGCTTAATGAACTGGATACTTTCTGATGTAATATCCCAAACCCCTATTCTACTGGTGTCTAGTCCCTTCCGTGTCTCTCAAACAGACTCTCACCTTCTTCCTAGCCAAGGAGAGATCTGATTAACAACAACAACAACAAAAAAAAAAAACTTATACTCCAAAGTACCCAAACTGAAGTAATAAAAAGCTAAAGAGAGGTTCATTGAGCCACACAGTTTCCCAGCATATTTAGCATTCACAAGTATTTGACTAAGAAGGCAGGAGCAGGAAAACCTGAAATATCAATTCACTTGCTGAACTTTCCCAACCCATTTCACATGCAAGCACACCTAGACATAGCATGTGCACATCTCACTGGAGTGAACAGAAGAGCTGCTGGCCACCTGGCCACGTTGAAGACAAGAGATGGAAAGCTAGCATGTCAAACTCACTGTTGGCAAGGTCTGAACTGATGAAAATTCAGATGCACAGATGAAATCTTAATATAGCAGTATGAAAGATGAAATCTGACAAGTTAATGTTTGTTTCCTTTCAGCTTTTCAGCCACAAATCTATTATGACAATGATGGCCTTTTGTACTGCTATTGACACTCCTGTGATTCAACTTAACACTGATGAGAAATGATGTGAGGTGAAACATGAAGTGGCTTTAGCTTCCTGTAGTGGGAGCCACTATACCACCTACCAGCTATGTAACCTTGGGTAAGTAACTTGATCATGGTGTGCCTCTGTTTCTCTATCTGTAAAGTGGAGAAATGATTGCACCTTTCTCATAGATTTGATGTTGATGTGAATGAGTTAATGCATAAAGGCATGTGGTGAGCCAGAGTTAAGTGGCTCCTATATATAGTGTGTTACATTTCATGATGGTGTTGGGTGGACCACAGCCATGATCCCCTTGTCTCCATCTCCCCTGACCCTCTGACAGATGGATCCACTGCAGGAATAGACATTTAGCAACTCTAGTAGATATGCGGAACAGGGAACTTGGAAGTCGTGGGAAGCTATGAAGCATCCTTCACACTCAACCAGCAAGGCTTTGGTTAGGTTCAGCACCAAGTCCCCAGGCAAAAGGAGGGGTGCCAAGCCAGTGCTTTTTAACTGAAAGTGGCACTGTAGGCTATAGCATGTTTGGGGCCATTTCTGGCAGTACATGGTTACAAAATGCTAGCTGTTACTAACTCTCCTAGAACACACAAGATGACACTAATCTAAATTGCAGAAGCATGTCTATTGAGAATGATGTCAAAACAAGGCCAGGCTCCGTGGTCATGACTGGGGCATAAGGTGGGTCAGCAGAACAGGCACTTGAGAATAAGAACTAGGAATGAGCATCAAACAATAAATTGGCATCAGAGTATGAACTTAGTCCCATGATGGGGACAGTTAATAATGAGTAGACTTGATACAAGCACCTGTGGAAAGAAGGGGACAGAAGGAGGACTGAGCAGAGGGAGCATTCAGGTGGCCTCAGCTGGCCCCATAGGAAGAACTGCAACTAGAATGGCCCATCAAAGTTATCTCAATTTGGCTAGAGACAGCACGGTCTTTATCATTAATCAATCATTAATCCATCATTGCCTATCAGTTGCCCTAGGAGGATCTGACCTCAGGTGAGGCCATTCTCTTCTGATGGAGCTGACAGGCAGAGGCTCTCCACCAACAGCACTCCTGTCAACTGGGTTAGCAAATCCTTCATTAAAGGAGGATCTGGGCTTTGCATCACAGGGAAGTAGAATACCATGAAACCCCAGTAGTCAGCCCTACAACCCTGTCTCCCAGATCAGCCATCAGTGCCCATGCCCGGATCAGAACACAAAAATTCCATGTCCAGAGCATGGCTGTTGTCTCTGATGTAGAGAAAGAAGTTCCATGTTCTCACAGTAAAGCCCACCTAACCTTACTTAGAATCGTCTGAAAAGAGGGATTGGTAAATAAAGCCATGGAAATTTCTCATAACCTACATCAAGATTCTGGTTGCCCCAGTATTTGTTCCCACCTGCCAGAATAGTAGCTCTGTCCCAGCTCTATCCCACCCAACAGATAGGCTAAAAGAAAAACAAACGAACGAACAAGTATGGCTATGTTTTAGGTTCTGCTTCTCTTTCCTTTCATCAACCTGCACAGATTTCAAAACCTTTTTAGGCAAAATATACTTAATTTCATTTTTCCACACACTGAAGTACTCACATAGATTCCATGATACTCCAAAGATTCTTGGAAGGATGTGTACAAAACACAGCTTTCAGGAGTCAAGTCGTTCCAGTAACTCCATTGCAGTCACATAGAGATAATAGAAGGAAACCCATGATTTCCTGGGCTTTCTTTCTTCCCAGGTTCCAGTCTTTTCCCCACTGCTTAGAATCATTCTACTTTGTACATCAAGGAATTGTTTCTTCGGAACACACCAACCCCTCTTCCAGAACATAACAAAAGACTATAGACTTGTGTGGAAAACAAATGAGCATAGACTTGTTGGGGGAAAAAAAGGGCTATAGACCAAAATCCAATTCCCTTGGGACCTCCCATTCAAATCTGCTTTCCTATCTGATGCATATGCCTTCTGCAGCTGACTGTACACAACAAATAGTCGATAGTTTCTAGGCTATGTGGAATAACTCCAGCACCTCCCAAACTCTGAGCAATAACTTTGTCACTTACAGGCTTGCTGTATAAATAAATCTGAACCGTTTAATGTCAATGCTATTCATTCAATACATACTCTTCACAAATTCATATAGCTCAAAACTAGAATAATGATTACCAGGGGCTGGAAGCAAGGAGTTACTTTTGAATAGGAATGAAATTTCAGTATGGAAAGATGAAAAAGTCTGGATGGTGCTAAAGGTTGCACAGCAATGTGAATGCACTCAGGGCCATTGAACTGTAAACTTAGAAATAAAGTGCTTAATTTTGTGGTATGTATAGTTGGCCAGAATTTTTTAATAAAAGATGGCTACGAACAGGAAGCAATACTATTATTCTTTTATGTTAGTCCTATTCTAGTTGTTTCCTTGGGTTGGAAGAGGTAGATAATTCACTCGAGTTTCCAAAAGTAATGGCTGTGTATTATGAGACTTAGGGTGGAAGCTGGAATCTCATGGCAGTCAGTGAGCAGGGCTCAGAGCTGGGACAGAAACTGGGACTGTACCCAAGAAACCACCAGAGCAAGAGCTGTGGATCTTTCTCAAGTGCTCCAGAAGAAGGAGGGCTCGGCCTCTCCCTGTCTCCACTCTTCAGTGTCTTCTTGAGACACCTTCCATTAACGCCTGCATTATTCCTCTCTACCATTTCTCTTTCTCATCATGTCTGCTTATTTGCTGGCTCACGTTCTTCAAAGCTTAGCTTCCTCACAAGCTGGCTTTGCTCTTGGCCTCTGTTTGATACTATACCCCTGTTACACCTCTCTTTGTATCAGTTCCTACTATTACTCACCTCATATTCTGTTTCCTGAATCAAATTCCCTTTTTCTAAATTGAGAAGCAGACACTCACATGCGCGCGCACACGCACACACACACACACACACTCACGGACAGAGCGCTCTCTATCCACTGATTCCTTCCCCAAACGCTCACAACAGCCAGGGCTGAACTGGGCTAAAGCCACAAGTTGGGAACTCAGTCCAGGTCTCCTATTGTTAGGTAGGAAGCTAGACATTAGCCTATGTGTGTGAGAGGGACTGAAGAACAAAAAGGAGAATTTCTTCTGACCCAAAGAGGGAAGAAACAAAGAAGCAAACCTCGGAAACAGACTAGCATTTGCATATCAAAAGTATTGCCCAAATCTGATAACCTTGTTAGGTGGGTCCCAGCCCCTACCCCTGAGAGATGCTATTAGGTCCGGTAACACTATGCTGATAAAACACCTGGGAGGAATGTCACGAATTCCATGCCCAGAAAGCCCTCCAACTAGCAACATCCCAGAAGAGAGAGATGGGAGGAGAAAAAATGGGTTCGTATTCATAAAAACGCCATCCTGAATGTAGACTGGATCCAGGGTCTATGCTGAGATGCCCACTTGGCCTGCCCGGTGTACTCTCTGCATTAAACTTTGCTACCTTGAGTACTGCTCCTCTCTGTTTCATGTCTGAAATTCTTTTCTTGTACCAAGACAAGCACTTCTGATTCAGTTGTCTCCAGCAAACACTATGCAGACGGCAGGGACCCAACCAGTTGAGCTACCATCACTGCTTTCCCATAGTCTATGTTAGCAGGAAAGTTAGCAGGAAGCTGGAGAGTTGAACCCAGGAATCAACCCCAGGCATTCCATTATGGGATGTGGTATCATAACTGCTAGTCTAAATACCCACCTCTCCAATCAGATTTTCATCAGTGAACAAATGATTGGTTCAGCTTGTCCCTCTTTGAGCCTGACCATTCCGTAAACTGCTTTGTAGCCTGCATTTTGGCTCCCTCTAGTCCAATCAGTCATATGAGGGGGAATTTATATGGTACAAAATGTGGCCACCTCTGGCTACATCTGGGTCAGTGGCATTTTGCATGTCAGTATGTTTCAGGAGGTTCTTTACTAGGAGATGGAGCTGAATGGCCAAATGACTGACCTGGAGGTGATGTCAGCAGCCACATTGGCAGAAGCCTTCCTTACTCAACGATCACCAACCCATATCACAGAGCATGCTTCAGGTAAGGGCACAACGCAAGGCCAATGTAAAACACTTAGCTTGATTCTGTAGTACTTATTTTACTCCTACTGGATAATTGCAAGCTTTATGTTACTAATTTTGGCATAGCATAAATCCAAACAATCCTCTGGACAAATGTATCATTTTTAATCAGCAAATTATTTTTAGTTCTTAGTCATTAAATCCTAACAATATATCTAGAACATTTGGCCTATAGCAAATGTACTAATTATTAATGTTTTATACTGCACATAATAGTTTATTGTGTGGGCAACGAACTAAGATATTCCCCAGACTCGGAGATTTGGGGAAGCTATTTCTTGAGACATCAGATCTGGCTGTCTGAGTCCTACAGAGCAGACTGAACTCCGCTGGCTCAACTCCAGCTCTGCAGGGCTTGAAGCTCTGGACAGAACAGGCAGAAAAGCTGCATTGTGGGTGCCCCCAAGTGGGTACATTTTGATGTGCATGCTGAGGATTTTACATTCAGTTCCTCTGGCATTAGCTGCTGTCTGTGGAGCGCTTTTAAAGAGGAGGAAAAGCTAAAAAGTGTGGATGCTCTTCAGCAAACATCTTTTGGCATAATATGATGCCAACTGAAATAATACTTAACGTTTTAGATTATCACAGATCATTAATTTTCTAGCAAATATCTTAACAGGCAACTTTCAGGTTATGTTGCCATATAAAAGCCTACAGTAGAAAAAGGATGGGTTTTGTGTCAGAGAAACTTGACTTTGAAAATTAACTCACTCACTTATTAGTCCACTTAACCTCCCTAATCCAGAGTTGTCTAATTTTAAAAAAAAAATGAATTTAGGAGATGCTGAAAAAGAATTTATCTCATGGAATTATGTATTAGATAAAATAATATATGTAATGTAATAACAATAGTGTCCAGCATATTATAAGTGCTCAATAAATATAATTTGTAATTACTGTTTCTAAATAATACTATTAGATATATATTTTCTTAGATACGCTGACCTAATAAAGTTCTAGGAGCTCCCCTATTTAATAATTTCCTCCTACTTAAATTAGCAGAGGCAATTTCTATTTTTCACAACTGAAACTGAGCAACGTACAGGATTACAGCAGTGAAAAAGAATGAGGTTGGCCTATATTCTTCAAAAATGTCAATGTTGTAAGAAGTAAAGAAAAGCAAAGGGGGCCAGCACCATGGCTCACTTGGCTAATCCTCCTCCTGTGGCACCGGCATCCCATATGGGCACCGGGTTCTGGTCCCGGCTGCTCCTCTTCTAGTCTAGCTCTCTGTTGTGGCCCAAAAGGGCAGTGGAGAATGGCCCAATTCCTTGGGCCCCTGCACCCACATTGGTGACCAGGAAGAAGCACCTGGCTCCTGGCTCCAGATCAGCACAACGTTGGCCATAGCAGCCATTTGGGGGGTGAACCAACGGAAGGAAGACTTTTCTCTCTGTCTCTCTCTCTCACTACCTATATCTCTACCTGTCAAATAAATTAAAAAATTAAAAAAAAAAAAAGAAAAGGAAAGGAAAGGTTCTAAATATCACTTACTAAAGAGACACAAAAACTAAATGTAATATTTGATTTCAGACTGAATCCTGTATTAGTAGAAAAAAAATAAAATCTCCAAAAACCGTATTAGGACAATTGATGAAATTTGAATATGGACTGTAGATAGGGTAAGTTTTACATCAATGTTAAATTTCCTGAATTTGATAAATGTCTGGTGGCTATCCAAGAGAATCTTTTTGTTCTTATGAAACAAGCACAGAAATGTTAAGGGGAGTGATGCATGAAACCTATTTTCAAATGGCTTGAAAAAAATTTTAATATTTAGCCGGCGCCGCGGCTCACTAGGCTAATCCTCCACCTAGCGGCGCTGGCACACCGGGTTCTAGTCCCAGTTGGGGCGCCGGATTCTGTCCCGGTTGCCCCTCTTCCAGGCCAGCCCTCTGCTGTGGCCAGGGAGTGCAGTGGAGGATGGCCCAGGTGCTTGGGCCCTGCACCCCATGGGAGACCAGGAAAAGCACCTGGCTCCTGGCTCCTGCCATCGGATCAACGCGGTGCGCCGGCCGCGGCGGCCATTGGAGGGTGAACCAATGGCAAAGGAAGACCTTTCTCTCTGTCTCTCTCTCTCACTGTCCACTCTGCCTGTCAAAAAAAAAATTTAATATTTATATCTGTGTATATGTGTATAGATGATAGACACATACTCCTAGATGTCCATGTATGTAGACATTACCATATATGTGTGTGCATGTCTGTGTGTGTGTGAGTGTACACAGTGAGAGAGATACTAAAAATTACAAAAAATGGTAAAGACTAGTGAATCAACGTAATGGGTGAATAGGAGTTTTGTGTACTCTTTCAGCTTTGCATTATTTAAAATTTAAAGTTTAAAACTCTTGTGGTTTTCTAATCTAAGTTTAAAAATTTTATATAAAATATTTTAGAAGATATTGCATTAATTCCTGAAAAAATATTGGCATCCAGAACCTTTAGATAAACTTAGAAAATTGTTGCAAATTCTTCAGCAAACAAAGAACATTAAAGGAATAGCTACTGTATAAAGAACATTGAGAATATAAACTAATTCTGTTTGAAAGTTGATATTTAAAGCATACATGTTTCTCATGAGCAACAAAAATTATGGACTGTTGAAAGTTCTTAAGAGATCGAGGTTGCAAATTCTCATCGTAGAGCTCACCCAGTCCAGTTTTCCTTCAAAGACAGAAAATCACCCAGATTCCTTTAAGGATATATTGCTTGCTTTTTACTCTATGAGATAAATCACTCTGTACTCATTTCCTGATGGTTTAAGACTATATAGGACTATGGGGCCAGTGCTGTGGCACAGTGGGTTAAAGCCCCAGCATCTCATATGGGCACCAGTTTGGGTCCCAGCTGCTCCACTTCCAATCCAGCTCTCTGCTATGGCCTCTGAAAGCAGTAGAAGATGGTCAAATTCCTTGGGCCCCTTCCCCTACGTGGGAGACCTAGAAGAAGCTCCTGGTTCCTGGCTTCAGATCAGCTCACCTTTGGCTGTTACAGTCATTTGGGGCGTGAACCATTGGATGGAAGACCTCTCTCTCTGGCTCTACCTCTCTCTGTAACTCTGTCTTTCAAATAAATAAAATAAATCTAAAGAAAAAAAAGTATATTAGGACTTGGCAAGGGAGATTAAGATGGCAGAATAGGAAGGGAGCTTACTGCTCTAGTCTAGGAGAAGATAGTTTTTAAAAAGTGGAGAGGGGGGCCAGCACTGTAGCATAGCATAGCGTAGCAGGTAAAGCCACCGCCTGCAGCGCCGGCATCCCATATGGGCACCAGTTCAAGTCCCAGCTGCTCCACTTCTGACCCAGCTCTCTGCTATGGCCTGGGAAAGCAGTGGAGTGAGTCCTTGGGCCTCTGCACCCCTGTGGGAGACCCAGAGGAAGCTCCTGGCTCCTAGCTTTGGATTGGCACAGCTCTGGCCATTGTGGCCAGTGGGGGAGTGAACCAGCGGATGGAAGACTTCTCTCTCTCTCTCTCTCTCTCTCTCTCTCTCTTTCTCTGCCTCTCCTCTCTCTGTGTAACTCTGACATTCAAATAAATAAATCTTAAAAAAAAAAAAAAAGTGGAGAGGGGCCAGCTCTGTGGCACAGCAGGTTAAAGTCCTGGCCTGAAACACCAGCATCCCATACGGGTGCTGGTTCTAGTCCCAGCTGCACCACTTCCAATCCAGCTCTCTACTATGGCCTGGGAAAGCAGTAGAAAATGGCCCAAGCCCTTGGGCCCCTGCACCCACATGGGAGACCCAGAAGAAGCTCCTGGCTCCTGGCTCCTGGCTTAGGATAGGCACAGCTCCGGCCATTGTGGTCATCTGGGGAGTGAACCAGCGGATAGAAGACCTCACTCTCTGTCTCTACCTCTCTCTATAACTCTGTCTTTCAAATAAATAAAATAAATCTTAAAAAAAAATAAAAAGTGGAGAGAGTGCAGTCTCAAGGGAGAGATAGGGAGAAAATGGCAGAGGAAACGATGCAAATTAGAGGGACACAGTGGACCTACATGGAGGGTGTGGATGCCCACAACTCAGGACCCCAGCAGCTGAGAGCCTCTGCACCACCATTGGAGAATGAGGTGAGACCAGACTACAGAAGCCCAAGCTACTGATGATAAAGCTGCAGGAAGAGCCTAGAGGGAACCCAGCTGAGAGCCCCATGAGGGATAGTGTACCTGCCAAACTAAAAGGGAAAAAAAGGGGGAGGGACACATTTCTCTCTTCCCCGATCACCCTGCAATGGTATCCTAAAACAAGCCAATAGAAAGCGGGTGCCATTTTAGACATAGAAAACAACTGCACCAGCTCATGTCCATGCCCAGCAACAGCCCAGTGGGGGCTCCTGAGTCTTCTAGGGAGAAATGACAGGGGGCTGGTACTTGTGACTATCTGAGGCTTATGTGCTGGGACTGTGAAAAAACAGGCTGAGAGGGCTCACAGTGTGGCTGGGACTTTGGGCAGTCATGGTAGGAGGCTCCATATGCTCAGAGCTCCCTGGTTACCTGGTGAGGGACATTGCTAGGGAATCTGAGCTTACATTGAGAGCTTCACAGATCCTTTGTGTGGTCCTTGGGGCACAGCAGATGAATGTTATACTCACTGGTCTCAGACACTGGTCTGTTTCAGGAGAAGAGCTCAGCTGAGTAGAATAAACCTCCCCTTGGATAAAAAAAAGGATATTTACCATGCCAAAATTGGGTGTGTCACCTTAGACATGCCCTTCACCCTGGAGAACTGAACAGAGCTCCCTGGCCACACTTTACCACATGCTTCTAGGTATTCACTGAGAGCAGACACTCCACCAATCTACAGAGTGTTTGTACAAAGATAAAAGCCACCACAATGAAGAAATGAAGAAGGAACCAACAAGTATCTCCACAAATGCCGAATAACAAACACACCAATTCAAGAAACAAGAATAAAGAAGACAACATGATGCTCCCAAAAGAACACAACACTTCAGTACTAGATTGTGAATATGATGAGACTGAAGAAATGCCAGAAATGGAATTCAAAAAATTGATCATAAGATGACATAGAAGTAATCAGAAGCAAATGCATGAACTAATGAAATCTATACATGACATGAAAGAAAATTTCTCCCATGAAATTGATATCTTAAAGAGAAATCAAAATGAAATCTGGAAATGAAGAATTCAATAGAACAAATAAAAAATGCAATGGAAAGCCTTAACAGAATCAGTGAAGCAGACTTAGAAGACAAAGCACAGGAAATTACACAGTCAGATCAAACACAAGAAGAAGAAATTAGAAAACTAAAAAATACTGTTGGTAATCTACAGGATATTATCAAATGACCCAACATACGGGTTCTAGGAGTTCCTAGAGGTGTGGAAAGAGAGAAAAGATTAGAAGGTCTTTTTAGTGAAATAACAGAAAACTTCCTTAATTTGTAGAAAGAAAGGGACATCCAAGTACAGGAAACATATAAAACTCCTAATAGACATGAACAGAAAAGTTCTTCACCATGACACATTGTAATCAAACTCTCCACAGTAAAACATAAAGAAAAATTCTAAGGCCAGTGCCATGGCTCACTAGGCTAATCCTCCACCTGCGGCACCGGCACCCCAGTTGGAGTGCCAGATTCTGTCCCAGTTGCTCCTCTTCCAGTCCAGCTCTCTGCTGTGGCCTGGGAAGGCAGTGGAGGATGGCCCAAGTGCTTGGGCCTTGCACCCACATGGGAGACCGGGAGGAAGCACCTGGCTCCTGGCTTTGGATCAGCACAGTGTGCCTGCTGTGGTGGCCATTTGTGGGTGAACCAATGGAAGGAAGACCTTTCTCTCTGTCTCTCTCTGCCTGTCAA
This sequence comes from Oryctolagus cuniculus, assembly GCF_051225735.1. Classification (NCBI taxonomy): domain Eukaryota; kingdom Metazoa; phylum Chordata; class Mammalia; order Lagomorpha; family Leporidae; genus Oryctolagus; species Oryctolagus cuniculus. Next base: position 65,891,769 of record NC_142869.1, read on the forward strand.
ATAAAAAAAAAGAAAAGAAAAGATTCTATATCAAAAATAACGTTAAGAGGAAAGTTTATAGCAATTGGTGCCTACATCAAGAAAAGGGAAAGGCACCAAATAAATGAGCTATCAATGTATCTCAAGAATCTAGAAAAACAACAGTAAACCAAACCCAAAACTAGTTGGAGAAAGGGAATAATTACAATTAGAGAAGAAATCAACAAAATTGAAACAAACAAACAAAAAAAATACAAAAGATCAGTGAAATGAAGAGCTGGTTTTTTGAAAAAATAAACAAAATTGACACACCATTTGCCCAACTAACCAAAAAAAGGAGGGAGAAGACCCAAATCAATAAAATCAGAGATAAAAAAGGAAATGTAACAAAAGACATCACAGAAATAAAAAAGAATAACCAGAAATTACTACAAAGAGCTGTATGCCAACAAACTGGGAAACTAGAAGAAATGGATAGATTCCTGGATACATACAACCTACCAAAATTGAGCCATGATGACACAGAAAACCTAAATGTACCCATAACCAAGATGGAAAATTAATCAGTAATAAAGACCCTCCCAACAAGAAAAGCCCAGGACTGGATGGCTTTACTGCTTAATTCTACCAGACATTTAAAGAACTAACTCCAATTTTTCTCAAGCTATTCAAAACAACTGAAAGGGAGGGAATCAGAAACAGTTAGGAAAGTGAAGAAGCAACCAACAGAATGAGAGAAATTATTTGCAAACTATGCAACTGATAAAAGACTAATAACCAGAATATATAAAAAGATCAAGAAATTCCACAACAACAAAACAAAGAACCCAGTTAAGAAATGGGCAAAGGAGTTAAACAGACATTTTTCAGAAGAGGAAATCCAAATGGCCAACTAACACATGAAAAAATGTTCAGGATCACTATTAGTCAGGAAAATGCAAATCAAAACAACAATGAGGTTTCACCTCACCCCAGTTAGAAGGGCTTTCGTACAGATCAACAAGCAACTAATGCTGGCAAGGATGTGGGGAAAAATGTACCCTAATATACTGTTCGTGGAAATGCAAACTGGTAAGACAGTATGGAGATACCCCAGAAATTTGAATATAGTCCTACCATATGACCCAGCCATCCCACTCCTGGGAATTTAACCAAGGGAAATTAGATCAGCAAATAAAAGTGTTATCTGTGCCCCCCTGTTTATTGCAGCTCAATTCACAATAGCTAAGACGTGGAGTTAACCTAAATGCTCATCACCCAAAGACTGGATAAAGAAATTATGGGATATGTATACTATGGAATACTACACAGTGGTAAAAAAAAAAATGAAATGTGGTCATTTGCAACAAAATGGATGAATCTGGAAAACATCATACTTAGTGAAATAAGCCAGTCCCAAAGGGACAAATACCATATGGTCTCCGTGATCTGTGATAATAGAGCATCTAAGACGAAATCTGTAGAAGTGAAATTGAGAAGCAATGACTTGAACAGTCCTTGTTTGACTGTAGAAGAACAGGGTTTTTTTTTTTTTTTTTTTTTTTTTTTTTTATTTTTTGACAGGCAGAGTGGACAGTGAGAGAGAGAGACAGAGAGAAAGGTCTTCCTTTGCCGTTGGTTCACCCTCCAATGGCCGCCACGGCCGGCGCGCTGCGGCCGGCGCACCGCGCTGATCCGATGGCAGGAGCCAGGAGCCAGGTGCTTTTCCTGGTCTCCCATGGGGTGCAGGGCCCAAGCACCTGGGCCATCCTCCACTGCACTCCCGGGCCACAGCAGAGGGCTGGCCTGGAAGAGGGGCAACCGGGACAGAATCCGGCGCCCCGACCGGGACTAGAACCCGGTGTGCCGGCGCCGCTAGGCGGAGGATTAGCCTACTGAGCCGCGGCGCTGGCGGGTTTTTTTTTTTCTGTATAGTATTTGTTGAACTCTTAACATAGAGTTAATCTTATGTGTATAAAGTCAATTGAAAATAGATTTCAGTGAAAAATAAGAGTGGGAATAAGAGAGGGAGGAGGAAGTTTGTAACTGTAAAGCTGTATAGTTCTGCATACATTGCTATGGACTTACTTCTAAGGGTACAGTTTAAAAATTTGCCAAGGGAACCCAAATTCCATTAAGCTGGATGGTAAAAATGCCATCTTAAGTATTAAAGTGATCATATAAATAAGATCAAGTGTTTGGTAATAATAATAAATAGAATTAAAAAGGAGAGAATGTTCCAACATGGGAAGCATATCACACAGCAGACTCTTAGAATGACAATCGCTTTAAGTAGCCTTCTGACCTCAGAATCAGTCCTTAAGGCATTCTTATCTGGCTGAAAAGCCCATCAGAGCATTTCAGGCACGGAAAGCCAAGACACTGTGGCAAAAAATTTTCTATGCAAAAGATCTCTGTGAGTGAGACTCCAGTGGAAAGAAGTGGCTAATAAAGAAAGATGTACTTTTCTCTGAAGGGAGAAGAGAACTTTCACTTTGCTCATGGCCTTGTCTAGACACTTACAGAATTTGCGGATTCAAAAGGCTTCCTTAGCCTAGGCAGCTCATGTCAAGAGCCTCAGGTGGTCACTGACATCATATATAAGAGTGTTAATTGGTAAATTAACAACAGGAGTCACTGTGAAATAACTTCCCATACAGGACCTCTGTCCTCAATGAGTTGTATTATGAGAGATAACTGTAAAATTTATTCTCAGTTGTGTGTGTGTGTGTGCAAATTGTTAAAATCTTTACTAGGTATAGAATTGGTTTTCTGTGTATAAAGTTAATTGAAAATGAATCTCAATGGAGTATGGGACTGTCAATGGAAGAGGGAGGAGGAGGAGGGGTGGGAGTATGGGTGGGAGGGCAGGTATGGTGGGAAGAATCACTATATGCCTAAAGTTGTATTTACCAAGTTGCATTCCTTAAATAAAAGGTTTCTTTGGGGAAGAAAAAAAGTATATAGGACTCACTATTCTGAAAACTGCTAAATGAAAGGATCAATTTTTCCTGCTTTTTCTGTACAAGTTAACAAAGATAGTTAATTAGGGAATTTTTGTAGTAAAATAATTCCAGCCAACAAATAAAGAGGAAATAATGGGAAAACAATATGGTTAATTTTCAATTTCAATGAAATAATGAGTCTAAGCAATAATCATCAATATCCATGAAAATTACTAAGTGCAAAGTTTATGGGGAACTTTATAATGAAGAAATTGAGCTGACCTTACTGATGATTTTAACATCATGAAAATGACAGCCAGATGTTACATGCCTCCTGAATCGTGCACATAGGAAGTACCTATGACCACCTGTAACATCTATTTTAAGAAAGTGAAAACCCAAATCTCATGAAATCTATAGACCTAATTAACAATTTTCAAGAAATAAAGGGGGCCGGCGCCGCGGCTCACTAGGCTAATCCTCCGCCTAGCGGCGCCGGCACACCGGGTTCTAGTCCCGGTTGGGGCGCCGGATTCTGTCCCGGTTGCCCCTCTTCCAGGCCAGCCCTCTGCTGTGGCCAGGGAGTGCAGTGGAGGATGGCCCAGGTGCTTGGGCCCTGCACCCCATGGGAGACCAGGAAAAGCACCTGGATCCTGGCTCCTGCCATCGGATCAGCGCGGTACGCCGGCCGCAGCGCGCCGGCCGCGGCGGCCATTGGAGGGTGAACCAACGGCAAAGGAAGACCTTTCTCTCTGTCTCTCTCTCTCACTGTCCACTCTGCCTGTCAAAAAAAAAAAAAAAAGAAAAAGAAATAAAGGGACATGGTAAATGACATCATGAGGATAAAATTAGCAAAATCTAGAATGGGGGAAACTATATGACAGATAATCCTATTTCTTCAGCTAATACATTTGAAAGAAGAGAGAGAATCTATAAATTAAAAGAGACTTAAAAACTTATATTGGATTATAACATGCAGATATGTTCAGATCCTTAATTTCAGCAAACCAACTATTTAAAAAATTATGAGACAATCAGTGATATTTGATGCTACTAAGGAATTATTAGATATTTTTTATGTGATGGTGGTATTGTGGTTATATTTCAGAAAAGAGTTCTTATGAAATCATACTTACACATTTATCATTTAAATATCATGATTTTGAAATTTGTTTCAGAATAATGTGTGGTAGTAAAGAACAGTAATAGATGAGAGGGAGAATAGGTGACACAAGATTGGGGCCAGAGTTGTGATGTAGCAGGTAAAGCCACTATCTGTGACACTGGCATCCCATATGGACGCCAGTTCAAAATGCAGCTGTTCCACTTCTGATCCAGCTCTCTGCTAATGTGCCTGGGAAAGCAGCAGATGGCCCAAGTGCTTGGGCCCCTGCACTCCCCTTCTACTGGGGAGACCCAGTAGAAACTACTGGCTCCTAGCTGCAGCCTGACCTAATCCTGGCCATTGCGGCCATTTGGGGAGTAAACCAGTGTATGGAAAAATCCTTCTCTTACTCTCTTTCTCTCTTTCTCCCCCTGTCTCTTTCCCCCTCTCCCCATAACTCTGCCTTTCAATAAATAAAATAAATAGTTTAAAAAAATACATGATGCAAGATCAATCATGTGTTGATAACAGTTGACACTGTAGGATATGTGGGAATTTGTTATACTATTCACTATGCTTAATATGTTTTAAATTTCTATCATAGAATTATAACATTATTTAAAAGGTTCAGGATGAGTTTACTGAAATTAAAATAGCACTAATACATATTAGTTGAAGGCTGGTGCCGTGGCTCACTTGTCTAATCCTCCACCTGCAGCGCCGGCACTCTGGGTTCTAGTCCCAGTCGGGGCGCCAGATTCTGTCCCGGTTGCCCCTCTTCCAGTCCAGCTCTCTGCTGTGGCCCAGGAAGGCAGTGGAGGATGGCCCAGGTCCTTGGGTTCTGCACCCGCATAGGAGACCAGGAGAAGCACCTGGCTCCTAGCTTCGGATCAGTGCAGTGCGCAGGCCGTGGTGGCCACTGGAGGGTGACCCAACGGTAAAGGAAGACCTTTCTCTCTGTCTCTCTCTCTCTCACTGTCCACTCTGCCTGTCCAAAAATAAAAAATAAAAATACATATTAGTTGAAAACTCATGATATAATTTTTATTTTTTTTTAAGATTTATTTATTTTAAAGGCACAGGTAAAGAGAGAGAAAGAGAGAGATGGATCTTCCAAGACAGGAACCAGGAGCCAGGAGCTTCTTCTAGGTCTCCCATGTTGATGCAGGGGCTCAAGCACTTGGACTATCTTCCACTGCTGTCCCAGGCCATAGCAGAGAACTTGATGGGAAGTGGAGTTGCCAGGACTCAAATGGGCACCCATACGGGATGCAGCCGCCACAGGTCGAGGTTCAACTTATACCACAGCACCAGCCCTGATGTTTTTATTTTTAACAAATATTTATTCGTATGAGAGGCAGAGAGACAGAGTTCCCATGCCCTGGTTCACTTTCCAAATGCCTGTTACAGTGGGGGCTGGGGCTAGGTGAAGGGTGGAGCCAAAACCAGGAGCTGGAAACTTCATCCAGCTCTCCCCTGTGAGTGGCAGGAACCAAATCACTTGAACCATCACTATTGTCTCTCAGAGCCTGCATTAGCAGAAAGCCAGAGTCAGGATACAGGCCAAGGAATTGCATCCAGGTACTCTGATGTAGGAAGCAGATGTTTTTTTTTTTTTTTTTATTTAATGAATATAAATTTCCAAAGTACGAATAATGGATTACAATGGCTTCCCCCCCATACCGTCCCTCCCACCCACAACCCTCCCCTTTCCCACTCCCTCTCCCCTTCCATTCACATCAAGATTCATTTTCGATTATCTTAATATACAGAAGATCAGCTTAGTATACATTAAGTAAGGATTTCAACAGTTTGCTCCCACACAGAAACATAAAGTGAAAAATAATAGATGATTTTTTTTAATGATGAGGAAATCAGATCAGACCTATTGTCATGTTTAATCCCAGTGAGAGTCAAGTTGGGAGTTGATAGTTTCTTTTCTTTTTTTTTTTTTTTTTACAGAGGATCAGTTTAGTATGCATTAAGTAAAGATTTCAACAGTTTGCACCCCCATAGAAACACAAAGTGAAATATATTGTTTGAGTACTCGTTATAGCATTAAATCTCAATGCACAGCACATTAAGGACAGAGATCCTACATGAGGAGTAAGTGCACAGTGACTCCTGTTGTTGACTTTACCAATTGACACTCCTGTCTATGGCATCAGTAATCTCCCTATGCTCCAGTCATGAGTTTCCAAGGCTATGGAAGCCCTCTGAGTTCTCCGATTCTTATCTTGTTTAGACAAGGTCATAGTCAAAGTGGAGGTTCTCTCCTCCCTTCAGAGAAAGGTACCTCCTTCTTTGAAGACCTGTTCTTTCCACTGAGATCTCACTCACAGAGATCTTTTGCCAGAGTGTCTTGGCTTTCCATGCCTGAAATACTCTCATGGGCTTTTCAGCCAGATCTGAATGCCTTTAGGGCTGATTCTGAGGCCAGAGTGCTATTTAGGACATCTGCCATTCTAGGAGTCTGCTGAGTATCTCACTTCTCATGTTGGATCACTCTCCCCTTTATTTATTCTATCGGTTAGTGTTAGCAGGTACTAGACTTGGAAGCAGATGTTTTAACAGGCATCTCAAATACTAGGCCAAACACTTGCCCCAAGGTATAATTTTTATTATGGAAAACATACAAAACAAAATGTACCATGGAAGCCTTTCTTAAGTGTATGGTTCAGTGGCATTAAATGTATTCATATGTTGTACAACCATTAGCACTATACATTTCCAGAACTTTTACATCATCCCAAACAGAAGCTCTATACCCATTAAACAATAACTCACATTTCTCCATTCTTTCCCAGACCCCAATAACCTCTGTTTTACTTTCTCTATGAATTTCCCTATTCTAAATACATAGTGTAAGTAGAATCACATACTATTTATCCTCTTGTGTCTGGCTTATTTTAATTAGCTTATGTTCAAGGTTCATCCATGCTGTAGCATGCATCAGAATTTTACTCTTTTTTAAGGCTGAATATTATCTTACACGTATAAGCCACATTCTGCTTATCAACTCATCTGTTGATGGATATTTGGGTTGTTTCCACTTTTGGCTATTGTGAATAATGCTTTTATGAACATCGATGTACAAGTATCTGAGTCTCTATTTTCAATTTTTTTTTTGACCTAATGCCTTGAAGTAGAATTGCTGATCAACTGGTAATTCTCTTTGACATTCTGAGGAACCACTATATTATTTCTGAAAGTGGCTATACCATTTTATGTTCCCACCAACAATAAATAAGAGTTCCAATTTCTTCTTATCCTCACCAATACTTATTTTTCATTTTTCTGAAAAGAGCTATCCTAATAGTTATGAGGTGGTACTTCACTGTGGTTTTGATTTGCTCTTCCCTAATGACTAGTGACGTGTGTCTTTTCATGTTCTTTTTGACTATTTGCTTAGCATATTTGAAGTTCTTTACTCATTTTTAAATTTGATTATTCGATTTTTTTGGTTGTTAAGTTGTAGAAATTCTTTACATATACTAGATATTAGTCTGTCTTTAAAAATATAAATATTTCCCCCATTCTGTGGACTTTTTAGTCTCTTGATAGTGTTCTTCGATGACAGAAGTTTTAATTATGCTGAAATCTATTTGTTGTTGCTGCTGTTGCTTGTATTTTTGGTGTTATATCCAAGAAATCAACACCAAATCCAATAGCATGAAAAATTTCCCCTTTGTATTCTTCTGTTTAATAGTTTAGGCCTTACATTTCGGTCTTTCATCCATTTTGAATCAATTACAAATATAAAGTAACATCATTATTGTGCATATGGACATCCAGTTTTCCATAGCACCATTTGTTGAAAAGAAAGTATAAGTTTTTATTTATGAAAATTAAAAACTGAATTCACGGAGGTGGAATGTTAAGCCACCAATTGGGACATCCATATGCCAGATTAGAGTGCGAGTTTGAGTCCCAGCTTCTCTGCTTCTGATCCAGCTTCCTGTTAATGCATCCTGGGAGGTAGTAGATGATAACTCAAGTATCTGAGTCCCTGCCAGCACATGGGAGATGGATTGAGTTCCTGGCTCCTGGCTTCAACAGGCATTTATGAAGTAAATCAGCAGATGGAAATGCTCTCTCTCTCTCTCTCTTTCTCTCTCTCTCTCCCTCTGCATTTCAAATAAATAAACATTTTTAAAACGAAATTCATACATTTCCATATTAAAACACAGTGTAATATCTGGAAAGATACCCCTGCACACTAAACTATGTCATAATTATTTCTGGAAGGAAAACAGTATTGGGGAGTAAGGTGTTCAGGAGCTGGTATTTGCTTTCCATAATTTCATATTATCTATATACTTTACAAACCTATATTCATATATTACTTATATAATTTTTAAAAGTTTGTTTTGCTTTATTTTTAGGAAAAAGTTGGCCAGATGTCACATCACCAGATGAGTAGGTCAAGAGTCAATGTTTTGGGCACTCCTGCCTCAGAATCAACCCTTGGGACATTCGGATCTGACTAAAAGGTCCATGAGAGTCTCGCAGGCATGGAAAGCCATGACACGGTGGCAAAAAACAATCTAAATGAAGGATCCTGGTGAACAACACTCCAGCAGAAGGATCAGGCCATCAAGGAGAGAGGCGCCTTTCTCTGAAGGGAGGAAGGAACCTCCACTGTGATATGGCCTTGGCTAAACAAATTCAGAGTTGGTGAACTCAAGGGGCTTCCATAGCCTAGACAGCTCATAGCAAGAGTCTCGGGTGATTGCTGACGTCATAAATAAGAGTGCCAATTGTTAAATCAACAACAGGAGTCACTGGGTTCATGCTCCCCTCGCAGGATCTCTGTCCTTAATATGTTTATCTATGAAACTCAAAAACAACACTACTAGTCGAACAATACCCTATACCTGGTTCGGTTGTGTGAGCGCAACCTGTTGAAATCCCTGCTTAGTATATACTAAATTGATCTTCGGCATATGAAGGTAACCGAAAATGAAACGTGATGAAGGGGGGAGAGGAAGTGGGTGAGGGGAGGGCCACGGGAGGGAGGGGGAAGCCACAACAATGCAAAAGATGCATTTTATATTCTACTTAAAACTATTGGTTGAGCTCTGTAATTAATACATAATTACTCTTAGGTGTTTAATTAATGCTATAACTAGTACTCAAATAGTATTTTACACTTTATGTTTCTGTGTGGGAGCAAAATGTGGTAATCTTTACTTAACATACGCTAAATTGATCTTCTGTATATAAAGATAATTGAAAATTAATTGTGATGTGAAGGGGAAGGGGAGAGGGAGTGGGAGAGGGGAGCGTTGTGGATGGGAGGGAAGACACGGGGGTGGGGGGAGGAGGCTATTGTGGTCCATAAGCTGTACTTTGGAAATTTATGCTCATTAAATAAATTAAAAAAAAAAAGAAAAAAAAGAGTCAATGTTTTGGAAGGTTACAGATATAGATTAAATAAAAATTCTGAGGTAAGAGAGTTATAGTCTAACAAGAAATTAACAGATCTCTAGGGTAATGCTATTTGTCTAGATAATCTGGCAACTGTGGTAGCAACTAGAGACCATAAAGAAGACTTTCTGAACTCTTCACCGTCCCCTTACCACCGCCCCTCACCTAGTTTATTTTCTTTTTAATCGTCAGCTTTATTGGAGTAGCATATGTTTTGCTGATACACAGAGTAAGTAACCAAAGACTCTGAGGTTCCTGTGAACTTTACTAGAGCAAAGCAACCAGAGTTGCAATGGTGGCTTGGAGGGTGGGAAGTAGACTGTTTTGGCCAGATCATAGGGTTTTTTTTTTTTAAGATTTATTTATTTTTTACTTGAGAGTCAGAGTTACACAGAGAGAGGAGAGGCAGAGAGAGAGAGAGAGAGAGAGAGAGAGAGAGAGGTCTTCCATCCGATGGTTTACTCCCCAATTGGCCACAACGGCCAGAACTGCACCAATCCGAAGCCAGGAGCCAGGAGCTTCTTCCGGGTCTCCCACGTGAGTGCAGGGGCCCAAGGACTTGGACCATCTTCTATTGCTTTCCCAGGCCACAGCAGAGAGCTGGATTGGAAATGGAGCAGCCGGGACTAGAATCAGTGCCCATATGGGATGCCAGCACTTCAGGCCAGGGCGTTAACCCACTGCGCCACAGTACCGGCCCCAGATCATAGGGTTTTAATAAGAGTCATGGTGGGAGAGAAGAGAGGGAGCAGGCAGAAATAAAAGGAAGTCTTTTAAGTTCGCATTAATTATTACACATTTTATTCTAGGGTTTTCATCAACTATCTTGAGAATGCAATCTAGCAATTTAATATAATAAATGAACAAAATTCTTGTTGAATGACTGAATAAATGACATGTGAATCTAAAGAGGAGATGAAAACGGCCGGCGCCGCAGCTCACTAGGCTAATCCTCCGCCTGTGGCGCCAGCACCCCAGGTTCTAGTCCCGGTCGGGGCGCCAGATTCTGTCCCGGTTGCTCCTCTTCCAGTCCAGCTCTCTGCTGTGGCCAGGGAGTGCAGTGGAGGATGGCCCAAGTGCTTGGGCCCTGCACCCCATGGGAGACCAGGAGAAGCACCTGGCTCCTGGCTTTGGATCAGTGGGGTGTGCTGGCCACAGCGGCCATTGAGGGGTGAACCAACGGCAAAGGAAGACTTTTCTGTCTGTCTCTCTCTCTCACTGTCCACTTTGCCTATCAAAAAAAAAAAATTAAAAAATAAAAAAAGAGGAGATGAAAACAAGTTTATTAAATGAGACAAACACCAGTAAGATAAAGAATGATTCCAGAGAATGAAGGATTGTGTCCAGACCTATATCCCAGTGTCACCTGGAGAAGACCCCTCAATGGTCAAGATGTGGGAATCGGGAAGTCTGTAACTCACACCCTCTAGTAAGTTATCAGTGTAACTGGCCCATCTTAGAGTTGACAGAGCCTCATGTCTCCTGCCCTCTCTCTACTTCCTTTCTAACCAACACTCTATTATTGACTGTCTTCCAGCTGTCTTCCCCCTGCAGAGCTTTCTGCCCCCACAGCAACTTGGAGCCTTGCTGTTAACAGTCAGTGTGGTCCTGAAAGTGTTGTATTTGGGGTTGGGTGTTTGGAACAGCAGCTAAGACACCGCTTTGGGATGCCCACACATCATATTGGAGTGCCTGGGTTCAAGTTCTGGCTCCATTTCCCATTTTGGCTTCCTGTTAATGTGCACCCTGGGAGGTGGCAAGTGATAACTCAAGTGTTTGGATCCCTGCCCACTACATGGGAGACACAGATGGAGCTCCAGGCTCCTGGCTTTGGCCTGGCTCAGCCCTAGCTGTTGTGGGCATTTTGAGAGTGAATCAATCCCCACCCCCACCTCCTCCCTCTGCTTTTCAAATAAGTTAAAATAACTAAAAAAAATGTAAAACGTAAAATAAAATAGAAAGGAATGTTTCTTTATGCACAAAGGCATTTCAACAGCACTACTATATATTGGCTTCCTATCTCTTCCTGCCTGGAAATATCAGCCTTGTCTTCTAGCACACTTTTGCGTGCTGTTTGTTTTCCTAACCTCCCAAATCTTGATTACACAGTAAGAGCCTGGTCCTACAACCCAGCCTGCTGGTTTGTATTCCTGCTGTACTCTTGGAGAACATTCTATCATTTGTTAACTATGCCTCTATTGCTCATATCCCCGGCCCTCTATGAAGCTAAGATTCAAAATGAATGTGTCTCCTGCATAACATGGGGTACTTCAGCCACCTGAATTCCACAATTAAGGCCCCATTCTATGACCTTGATTTGTATTCACAGATTAATGTCTAATGCCTAGAAGCAGGTAAGAGTTTACCTCCCATATTAGTTTCCAACAGCTGCTGTAATAAAGTACCACAATCCTGGTGACCTAACATAAATTGATTAGTTTACCGTGGTGTTTTTTTTTTTGTTTTTTTTTTTTTTTGTTTGTTTGTTTTTTTGACAGACAGAGTGGACAGTGAGAGAGAGAGACAGAGAGAAAGGTCTTCCTTTGCCGTTGGTTCACCCTCCAATGGCCACCGTGGCCCGTGCGCTGCAGCCAGCGCACTGCGCTGATCCGAAGGCAGGAGCCAGGTGCTTCTCCTGGTCTCCCATGGGGTGCAGGGCCCAAGCACTTGGGCCATCCTCCACTGCACTCCCTGGCCACAGCAGAGAGCCGGCCTGGAAGAGGAGCAACCGGGACAGAATCTGGCGCCCCGACCGGGACTAGAACCCCGTGTGCCGACGCCGCAAGGCGGAGGATTAGCCTAGTGAGCCGCGGCGCTGGCGGTTTACTGTTCTAAAGTCAGAAGTCTCAAATGAGTCTGAGGGAGCTAAACTCAAGGTGTTGGCAGCACTCTGTTCCTTTTGGGGATTTTAAGAGCTAGTCTGTTACCTTTCTTTCCAGATTCTAGAAGCTGCTCACATACCTCGACAGGGGGTCTGCTTCCATACTTTGGAAGTCTGCAGGGGCTAACATTGTCTGCCTCATGCTCCATCACGCCGCCTCTGCCTCCAGCATCACAGCTCCTTCACGGATTCTGCCCTTCCAGCCCCCTTCTTTCACTCATGAGGACCCCTGTGATTACCTGCGGCCCATCCAGATTATACGGGATGGTCTTATCTCCAAGGCCTTACCTTGATTACATCTGCAATCTCTCTTTGGCCATAGGAGGTGCCACATTCACAAGTACTGGGGATTAGTACATGGGAATCTTTGGGAGGGCAAGTACCTTTCTGCCTACCAAAAGTACCCGCCAAAGAATTTACCTGAACAAGCCATAATCTTTCTGTAGATGAAGAAGCTATCATTTCTGTGCTGTATGATCAGATGAGGTTAACAGATGCTGATCAGGTATAAGAATGTGGTATAAAAAACATGAATTAGATGTTTTGAATCTTCCAAGGAAGGCAGTGAGGAAATGGGGGTTGATTTAAAGTTAACTATTGAGAAGTTAAAATCACTAGGATCTTAAGAAAAAGATTTGTATACAATTTAGCCATAGTCCAGTAAGTTTTCAGAAAAGTGGAGTGTCCACCTCTATCTGTATTGTTGTGTATTATGTACACTTGATTAGGCAGAGACCACAGGATGAGCAAATCAGGCAGTTAGCACTGTGGTGCAGCAGGTTAGCTGCTGCTTCAGATGCTGCCATCCATATCAGAATGCAGGCTCCATTCCCAGCTGCTCCACTTCCAATCCGGCTCTCTGCTAGTATACCTGGGAGGGCAGTGAAAGATGTCCCAAACCTGGACCCATACCACCCATGGGGGACCTGGTATGAAGTCTTTTCTGTCTTTCAAGTCTTCAATGAGGCAATTTCTTTTCTTTCTTTCTTTCTTTCTTTCTTTCTTTCTTTCTTTCTTTTCTTTTTTTTTTTTTTTTTTGACAGGCAGAGTGGACAGTGAGAGACAGAGAGAAAGGTCTTCCTTTACCGTTGGTTCACCCCTCAATGGCCACTGCGGCAGGCGCACTGCGGCCAGCACACCGCGCTGATCCGAAGGCAGGAGCCAGGTGCTTCTCCTGGTTTCCCATGCAGGTGCAGGGCCCAAGCACTTGGGCCATCCTCCACTGCACTTCCGGGCCACAGCAGAGAGCTGGACTGGAAGAGGAGCAACCGGGACAGAATCTGGCGCCCCGACCGGGACTAGAACTTGGTGTGCCAGCGCCGCAGGTGGAGGATTAGCCTAGTGAGCCGCGGCGCCAGCCAAAGAGGCAATTTCTGACTAAAATCTCTTAGCTATTTCCATTAGCATACACAAAACTTAGTCCTGGAACACTTACTAGCTTTTTCTCTTATTTTTAAATATACTTCAGTCCAATTTTTTATATACCCCAACTATATTTTAAACTCTTTTTTTTTTTTTTTTTTTTTTTTTTGCTGCACTCTCACTATCTCAAAGAGGGGATGTAGTATTTATTTGGAGCTCACCTCGGTTGAATGATCACATAAAATTAGTGCAAGTTTAGTGATTTAAAAATTTATATATTATTTATTTTAGAGGCAGAGAGATGAGAAAGAGTGCTCCCAACCGTGCTCCCATCCCCCCGGTTCACTATCTAAATGCATACATTGTCTCCACTGGGAACTCAATCCAGGTCTTCCATGTGGGCAGCAGGAACCCAATTACTTCAGTCATCACCTCTGCCTCCCAGAGTGTGCATTAGCAGGAAGCTGGAGCCAGAAGCTGGAGCCAGTATGAACCCAGGTACTCAATTGCCTTCCCCACCCAAGGCTTTATTTTTTTTAAAGATTCTATTTATTTCTTTGAGAAGTAGAGTTAGAGAGAGAGAGGGAGAAAAAGGTCCTCTATCGGCTCTTTCACTTCCCAAATGACTGGAACAACCAGAGCAGGGCTGATGTGAAAACATGAGCCAGGAGCTTCTTCCAGGTCTCCCACAGAGGTGCAGGGACCCAAGCAAATTGGGCCACCTTCTACTGCTTTCCCAGGCTTTAACAGAAAGCTGGATTGGAAGAGGAGCTACTGGGACATGAACCAGTGCCCGACCAGCACCTGTATGGGATGTCAGTGCCACAGGCAGAGCCTCAGCCTACTGAGCTACAGCACTGCCCCAGGGGCTCTTTATTTTTTTAAAGAGAAGTTGATACCAAAATTGAAGTCAATAACATGAAACAAAACTTGTATAAGAAAAAATGAAATGTTATAACAGAGTAAATAACATTTTCAACTTCTATTTCTGACTTCCATTTATCACATGGATGTTTGAAGGATGGTGAAAATGTTTCAGACTATAACAATGAAAATGTTGGGGTCAGGCACAGCATGTGATGCCCACATCCCCTGTCAGAGTCCCTGGTTTGAGTCCCTGCTCTGCCACTTTGGATCCAGCTTCTGGATAATGCACACCCTGGGAGGCAGAAAGTAATGTTTCAAGTACTTGAGACAACCAGACGGAATTCCAGACTCCTGGCTTTGGCATGGCCTGGCCCTGGCTATTTGCAGGCTTTTGGAAAGTGAACTGGCAGATGGAAGATCTTGCTGCTTTTCAAATAAAATGAAAATAAATTTAAAATTTTTTTAAATAAAAACTTTCAAAGGTTTAAAAATCTTCCTGGTAACTAGATTAGAATTACCTTACAAAAGTTCAGCCCAACAACTTTACTCTACCATGGTACTTGAAGGAAAGGGAGTCAGGGAGACACAGGCTTCTATCTGCTTTACTATGGGCTACACTTGGAACTCCAAATTGAAATTCCCAATGTAAAGATACTGCTATCTCCACGTTTCCTGTTTTAGTTTTGTGTTCATAACAATATCACAAAACTTAATAGCTCATCAGTGCCGCAGCTCATTAGGCTAATCCTCCACCTGTGGCGCCGGTACCCCAGGTTCTAGTCCCGGTTGGGGCGCCGGATTCTGTCCCGGTTGCCCCTCTTCCAGTCTAGTTCTCTGCTGTGGCCCGGGAAGGCAGAGGAGGATGGCCCACGTCCTTGGGCCCTGCACCTGCATGGGAGACCAGGAGAAGCACCTGGCTCCTAGCTTCGGATTGGCACAGCGCGCCGGCCGTAGCGGCCATTTGAGGGGTGAACCAACGGAAGGAAGACCTTTCTCTCTCTCTCTCTCTCTCTTTCTCTCTCTCTCTCACTAACTCTGCCTGTCCAAAACAAAAACAAAAACAACAACAAAAAAAACTTAACAGCTCAACAAACCCTTCATTGTTCTTCACTCTGAATCAGGAATTTGGGCCAAGCTCATTGGTGATGGCTCATTTGTATTCCCTGGGCTGCTGAGTGGGAAGCTTTGACTAGAACCAGAGAATGTAGCATGCCTTGGGGGCCTCAGTTATCTTCCATATGCCCTTTTTTCTATCCATATGATTTCTTATCAGTTAGCCATCTGACTCATATTTCTAGAATGGTGACTGGCTTCCACAAACAAAGCTGCAAAATCTCTTAAGATTGGGGCCTCCATCTACAGTGTCGGCATCCCATACGGACACCAGTTCAAGTCCTGACTGCTCCACTTCCAATCCAGCTCCCTGCTAATGTGCTTGGGAAAGCAGTGGAAGATGGTCCAAGTGCTTGGACCCCCATACCCACGTGGGAGACGCAGAAGAAGCTCCTGGCTCCTGGCTTTGATCTGGCTCAGCCCCAGCCATTATGGCAATTTGGGGAATGAACCAGCAGTTGGAAGATTCTCTCTCTCTCTCTCTCCATCTCTTTCTCTATCTCTGCCTTTCAAATAAATATATAAATCAATCTTAAAAAAAAAAAAAACTCTTAAGATCTAGGCCCAGAAATCACACTGTTTCACTTTCACTTTCAAAGCACTCTCTTGGTCAGAGCAAGCAGACTCTCTGGCTTGATGAAAGGGCATACAGGATAAGAGAAATTGATGGGACTACATTTGGTAGTGCGCTTACTTACCTTCACTACCCCATTCCTTCTTCCCCATGCTATCATCACGCAGGCTTGCCATTTATTATTAAATCATGATGTTTCATAACTTACCAGACTGTCCCCCAGGGGCCATGAATACACAGAGATGATTAAATACTTCTTAGGGGGCTCTTGTTAATCTTTCTGACCTTACTTTAGTCATCTTAGAAAGTACCTATTTTTTTTTTTAAGTTCTCTCCATGCAAATATCCACCTCAAAACAATATGGGTCAGTGTCACTCAAAGATCCACTCCCCAGGGCTGGCATTGTAGTGCAGTGGGTGAAGCCACCGTCTGCAACATCAGCATCCCACTTCAGCACCAGTTTGAGTCCGGGATGTTCCACTTCCAATCCAGCTTCCTGCTAACGTGCCTAGGAAAGCAGCAGAAGATGGCACCCATGTGTTAGACCCGGATAGACTTCCAGGCTCCTGGCTTCAGCCTGGCCCAGCCCTGGCAGTTGTGGCCATTTGGGGAATGAACCAGCTGATGGAGGATCTCTTTCTCTCTCTGTAACTCTGCCTTTCAAATAAATAAGTCTTTTTTAAAAAATCCACTCTAACAAAAGCCTTAGGGTACAAAAACAGGCAAAGTCTGAGCAAATGTATTTAGAATAGTACAATGGCATCATGGCCATGGTCAAGGCCCTCAACAC
This sequence comes from Oryctolagus cuniculus, assembly GCF_051225735.1. Lineage (NCBI taxonomy): Eukaryota > Metazoa > Chordata > Mammalia > Lagomorpha > Leporidae > Oryctolagus > Oryctolagus cuniculus. The sequence goes on from NC_142869.1 coordinate 65,908,795, forward strand.
AACAGGACAGGCTTGACTTCAGGTCAGACAGGGCTTGACAATCCTGTAACTTCCTTACCATAGGCAACTAGTCTGTATGCCACCTGCAAACAGCCCTGTTAGGGATCCCAGCTTCTCTGTTGCTTCCTCTTCCACAGTTACTGCCACTGATTCAGTGCTGAATAAAGAGGACAGTCACTCAATCTCTGCACACAAACCCACTTGGAATAATTTTTTCCCTAAAAAAATCTAGTGTTGAAGTATAGGGCCTTATTGTTTATTCCACTTAGACACCACAGGACACCACATAACTGCAGTTAGAACTTAGAACTTGAGCTCTCTTATTGAGCTGTTCATGTGAATTTTCTATTTTGTGGGCCAAGGATTGAGCTTGAAATGTTTAGGATTCATGATTTTGAACCATTTGCATTTGAGGTTGGTTGGGTAACAAGGTTTATTCATTTTTAAATTTTTAGTCCTAAGAGCATCTTCCCCAGAGTTGCTGTTAGATCCTTCACCTTTGTGGTAACCAGTCAAGGTTGATCCTCTAGACTGATGTCTCATGCTAGGGCTCTAGGCAGTGTGGGCTGGAGTTTAGTCTCCAGCCATCTCCTAATTGCTTAATCTTTTATGCTGACATATGTTACTGGAAGTAGTAGCCATTTGTCAGAACTACAAAATTAAATTTGTATAATTCAAGGAACTAAGAAGACAAGAAGTTCGTAACAGCCATTTTCTGAGACATTTTAAGAAAATGATCTGTCCAGAATTGCAAAAATAAGTGTTAACATCGAGTAGGTTCTTCTCCGGCATCCTTTTTTGGGCCAAATCTTGTGATGTGTCACGGAAAAACAAATATACAGAAAATTTAAAATCCAAAATTAAAAAGCTGGTTTTGAAAATACTGCAACATGTATTTTAGTTCCAAACTCCACATGAAATACATTACAATCCCTTAATTCTTTTTTTCTTTCTTTCTTTCTTTCTTTCTTTCTTTCTTTTTTTTTTTTTTTTTTACAAATCCTTAATTCTAACAGCCATGGAGCTTGAAGAAAAAATTGAGCACTCTCACTTTACCCAGAAACAATTTTGTGTTCAAAGTCACAAAGCTCTTAGACCCACTGAACTTGTTCATCGCCTCTGACCCAGTACTTCTAGGGCAGGCCATGTCCGCCTGCAGGATTAGCACTTCTGGGACCCTACTGCGGGTTCCTTGATAGAAAACGTCTCTAGGCTCGGGACCCCCTAGCCTCACCCCTACCCCACCCGCCAGTTCTATTTCACAGAGGAAGAGGAGAACCGGGAAGGGGTCCCCTATTCTAAAGAGAAGCAGCAGCTGATTAAAAAGGCCAAGTTTCACAGGTTGTCAAAGTAAGTCAAACGCTTTAGTCTCCCCGTTCAGCGCAGCTCAAAAGCGAAAGGGCTTGCTCAGAATCCTCTCCGCCAGCGCTGGTCTTCAATTTCTTTTCGTCTCCCCCCGCCCCCCCCCCCCGTCCCCCGCCCACCAGCCAACCCAATACCGGACGGCCGTCCTTGTCCTTCCGGGCCGTTTACCAATAAAGTTATTACAAAGTGACCTTGAGCGTCTTCCCCAGTGCACCTCCATACCCCGCCTTCTGCATCCGGGTGCTGGGCCGCGAATAAGAGCCGGTCCGCGCCTGCGCGCCCAGCCCCACTCCTTCGACCTCTGCCGCCGCTGCCGCCGCCGCCGCCTCCACCCGGGAAGGTAAGCGGAGGGCGCGGGAACCCGAGCTGGCCGGGGCCTGGCAGCGCTCAGTAGGGACCCATTCATTCCGCTGGCGCCTTCTGGGCACGGGGCCCAAGGTGACGGCGTGCACGGGAACCCCTGGGGCCTGGGTGGGAAGGACAGGCCCCTGGAGGACACTTGACCTTAAGCCTCTTTGCTTCCGCAGAGGGGAAGCGGGAGAGGATCCCACGTCGCCTGTCACCTAGATCCTCCAGCCGCGCCGCCCCGAAGAGTGTAAGATGTTCGCCTGCGCCAAGCTCGCCTGCACCCCTGCTCTGGTGCGTAGCCCAGGCTGGGCCGGGGGAACCGAGGGCCTGGCCTCCTGCCCGGAGTGTCCACATGTTGAATGGGGCAGCCTGTTGGCGGGCATCTCGCCGTTTCGGGTCCCGCGGTGCCCTAGCCCCTTAACCTGATGCCTTTTCCCTCTTTCCTCCAGATTCTGGGTCGTCTCGGACCGCTCCTGCCCTCCACTAGGGCGGTGCGGAGCAGCCGGGGCCTAGCTAGCTGTCAGGCCTGGCTGGTGTAGGTCAAATCCTCCCGGCCCCTCGCCCGGGGGCGGCTCCTTCGCCCGCCTCCTGCGTCTGCCGTCGGGTTAGGGTCGACGCGAGGGTTGGGGGCTGCCGGGGCTGCCGGGGTCCGGTGAGGCCTAGTTCACTGCAGCTGCGCGCTCCAGTGCCTATCTGTAGGTCAAACTCGCTGCTGCAGGAGGGAGGGCCTTTGCCTCGCCATGTGTGGGCGGAGGAATTGGGGGGAGGGGGAGCCGAAAGTCTGGCTTCCCAGCCGTGGGGTATTTTTTTTTTTCATAACTATTTTGCAGGCTTTCTGATTCTGGAGGATTTGTCTTAGAGAATCGGGTCTTGGTTCAGAGGGAGTTTTCTGTGACCTTACTTCAGTGGACATTCAAGGGCAGAGAAGCCAGATTGGAATATGTCCTTATGGCCAAAGTATTTCTCCGGTTATTCTTAAACTGATGTACAATTGCTTAAACTCCTTTTTTAATTTTATGCTTAATGGATATATATAGGAGTAGCTTGGAAGTGGTGGGAACTCATACTAACTGCCGGGCTATTTTAAATGACAACTGTTATAGTGACACTCTCAGTAATACTTCATTGGTCCTCTTAAGCCTACCAAAGAATTTGGAGTGTTTATTGCCTTTTTTTTTTTTACCTGAATTATAGCAGTACAATAATTGAAATGTTAAAGACAACACTATTTTTTAAGAACTAATTTTGTTCTTAGGATTTTTGTTTGGAGTATTACAAATAAATTATGTAGCAAGCTTTCCAACTTTATTAGCATGCGACTTTATTAGAATTACTTCATGTATTGAAAAATGACCAACAGCCAAGGTAAGAGTCAATACAGAATAGTCTCTGATCCATCTTTGATGCTTGCTGTTTTTGGAACTCATGGGTGGTTCAAGAAAAGTCATGCAATTCTTATCTGTATTTTTAAACTTGGAACCATCTTTTCATTACTAGATCCGAGCTGGATCCAGAGTCGCATACAGACCAATCTCTGCATCAGTGTTGTCCCGACCAGAGGCCAGGACTGGAGAGGTGAGTAGTAACAACAGAAATGAGACCTTGTTACCAGGTCAGCCTATGGTTTTCATGAAATAGTCAGGATTTGTATTTCCATCTATAGTTTGAGTTGTGTATATTTAACATTATAATAGCCATAGTTATTGAAAAACCTCCATTGAAAAGCATATTCATATATACTGTTTGTTAATTTTCAACAACTTTAAAAGGTGTAGTGTTTATACCACAAGATTGGAATTATTGAAAGCTCTTGATTCTTTTTTCTGTTGTACAATTCCACTACCTGTTCACACTCAGCTACAAATAGAAAAATAGTTATCATTTTGACAATACAGTGATTAAATGATTACTGATTGGACCTTTGCCTCTATTTCCTGTTCTCTAGGGCTCTACGGTATTTAATGGGGCCCAGAATGGTGTGTCTCAACTTATC